>NC_060229.1:2661568-3326960 GCF_907164935.1 Osmia bicornis bicornis
ACGATTCCAGCGTCTGCTTTATGCGACGAGAGTTAATTCATGGACGGAGTCTTGTCCGTGAAGCCAGATGTGTCCCTATTCGAACTACTAACTCCATTGCGGTTTGCAAAATTTCATTAAACAATTTTCGCAATTAAAAGTTAACCATGGTTAGGTAAAAAAGATATTAAAAGATATTTCGTCGCAAGAATAAACGTGGTGTTATTTAAAAAGACGATTCTAGGTCGAGCTGCAATGTTGAGGAACGATTTTACGTGGTCTTCCGGTGGCCATAGCTGTTTCTAACCGTAGTGACGGCAGCTCGCCACGGTTTGCCTTGCCTCTGCATTGCCTGTAGCATTGCCCTTTGTTCTACTCTGTTGTCCGAAGCCTTATGCATTGTTCCATTACGTGGCATGCACAATACTGACCTATACTACTGCGAGGTTTCCCCTCTCGCTAAGGCGACAATCCGACTGGCTGAACGATAAATTAATTGCCGAAAATCATACGTGTCTTTTTCAATGAAACGATGGTAAACACAAAGTTGCAAGTTTGCAATGTTAAAAAGTTTTTTAATTGAGGACTTAAGAAAATTATGTAATGAAGGGTTAAAATATAAAGAATAAATTTCTATAGAAAGGTATCGAGGGATTATTATTACACCCCTTTGTAAATTACCTTTCAAGTATCTAAGGTTCTTATCTTTGTCTTTTTTAGTTATTATTAAAGATATTTTTACAACAATATCCCGTCCTTTACTTCGACTCCCACAGCTTAAATTTTTCAATCCGCTTGGACAAAAGTCCACCAATCGACCAATCCAATCGAGGAGACGTTGTTTTTGCGCCAGCCCCAGAGGCAACCAATTTTCGAAAATAGAAGAAAAAAGGTTCAAAGCTGTCGAACTAAAATGGAAAATTTCGTTCTCGTATCTACGTGAATGAAATGAAATATTTGATAAAATATATTTTTTTCAAATGTACAGGGGTGCGTATGACAGCGAGGAGATGACCTCGAAATATCAAAAAATCTACATTTCATATCAAATTCAGATATTGTAACGAAAAGGAAGAAGAAACACATGTTCGATGGTCGAATATGAATCTTGTAGGCTCGAGACAGGAAGAAATTGATCCTTTTTTTTACCCCTCGTTCCTTCGTTGTGATTCAAAACAGAACGGCTGACTCGTGAGCAAATAACCCTGAAAAATCCGATACCTGATGGCCAGGAAAAATAGACAATGACGACGACGTATACCGATGGTGAAGAAAGCTGCGACCGTGCAAAATCTATTTATGTATAACCGATACTCGAACGATTACTCGGCCGCCACAGACACGCGAGGATGTTGAAGGCAAGATGAAGACCTGACACGAGAGCAGGAAACACGAGACTCTTTTCTATGCACGCTTAACCCTTTGACTACGAAACGCATTCTAAATTTTTCTTACTATAACACATTTACTATTTTACTAAACTGACCCAACATAGAATGTTGTTTTATGTAAAATGAAAACTATTAAAAAAGACAAATAAAAAACTTATTATTGTCAATCGAGTGTGAATAAGTTTAATGAGTTCTTTTACTACCATTCAATTATCTACTTAGATTTTGAGAACCGTGGTTGCAATTTTATATTTGCCAAACTGTCTGAAATCATGGGTGAACTTTCATTGTATTTGCACGAGAGTGTTCCGGTCACGTGTGAACCTGAATACTGTTTGCACGAGCTTCCACAAATCACGTACAAGCGTTCATAGGATCTGCATAAGCTCTGGCAAATCATGCGTGGCTTTTAACGTATTTGTTTAAGCTTCAAGCTTCCACCAATTATGCACGAGACTCCATTTGTATGCACGAGCTTTCACTATGATTACAGTCCTCTACTCTGTGTTCATTTGAGTTCCTAGATGTTTATTGATCAAGTTCACAATGCGAGAGAGAGAATTTTCTAGCTTAGAATTGACTAGTACAAATTTCGTGGCATTTTTGTGTCACCAAATCCTGACAAACGTTATGCTATTCGAAATCGATTACTCGATATGCAAGAATCTAATAATTATTTCAATTATATCGTATTTCATTATAACCAGCTGAATGTTAACATCCAAGCGGGATAAAATGAATTTTACTCGACGATTATTTAGTATTCATGCTCTCATGAATAATAATATATCCGCGTTAATTCGCAATGCTATAATAACGATATTTTCACGTTAATTAACGTGCTTTTCTGAACAGTTTGATAATGCGCATACATGATTGTTCAAACTGCAATTCAGAATCGGATTAAGATTTCTGGGATGCGGGTTTATCAACCTTTGGTTGATAAAATTGGTTGAAAAATTGAAATTTAATCTAAATAAAATAACATTTAATCGTGAAGAAAGAAGGAAGAAAAATTCTTTTGACATAGTAAATGGGACCCTGTGGAAAGTTCCCCTTAGACCACCCTTTGATCTGGCACTGCTGCAACCCTATAAAACCTGCTTCTAGTTCTGTAACAGTATATAAAAACTAGCTCTTTTTATTTATGACGGAGGGAGGAAATTTTGTTCAGTATGGGTTACAGAGAAACGAGGCTCCGAAACACGTGAAATTGCAAGCAAAAGGAGAAACCTAGTTTAACGTGGAAAGTTTTGCAGCGAGCCGTAATAAATCTGATAAAGCGGTCGAGAGCATCGCGTCGGATGCATTACTGTTTAATCCTCTGGAAATAAACTGATCGAATTCTTGAAAGGGGTAAGAATATCCCTAACTAAAAATACAGAAGGCGAATTCTTTGTTCGAAGACTCGAGTCGAATCCTGATTCCGGTTCGACGGAGCCGAATTTAGGGATGGTCTAAGGGGGGCTATAACCTGGGCTCTACTTTCCAAGAGGGTTCATTATAACCCTTCCATTTTACTATATTGAAAATATTAATTTTTCTTAGATTTATAACCACAGATTAGTGTCCTTAGAAAAATAGATGGTTAGAAATCGAACGAGTGACCCAGAAACGCTGTTAATGCGAAATCTAATGGATCCGGAATGCTGGTCCGATGTTTACCGGAGTTATTTATTAGCTACCATTATCTAGAAATTACTCGGTGTGCCTACGTCATCCGGGGCCTAGGACTAAATTGCGAACGGTTCCGGTAAGTAAACACGTATATATAAAGGGTGAGTATAGCGGCGCCAGGACAATTTCCTTCGTGCCCCTTCAATCACGAAGGCGAAGCTTAATGGCAAGCTTCTATTCTGTGTACGTGTGTGAACGCCACCCCTTACACTCGTCCGACCATTACGCTCCGATACTTCATATACGTGTGCGGGGGTGTTTGTATGTACGTCACGGCGACACTGCGGCGAGACAAAATGAAATTTCACTCGGACGATGAATGCCCGGCGTGGAACTGCGCCCCGTTTCCGGCCCGGGCAGCAGCCAATTTGCATGGAGGATTTAATTGAAAAATGCGACAGCCGGACCCCGAGATTAAGCCCCGAGAAATCGGTGGTAAAATTTGGAAACCATTCCGGCTTCGAATAAGCGTTTTCGTTTCTGATTCGATTGTTACGTGTGCGGTTAAGCTGTCAAGAAATTTATATCGAGACATTTGAAGGATTAGAGATACCAGATCGAAGAAATAAAGGGTAGTATTCCTGGCACGAGCCAAAGTATCCAAGCAATTCTTGGGATACCAGCACATTCGGGAGAATTTAATATCGTTGCGCTTCGCTAAACATTGTATGTATCTGAAGGGACAAAAGAACTGTCCTTTCAATCTTGAAATCGATTAATTCTTATGCCAGTTTGATTGTTATTTCTTAAGGACTTTGAAGTATTGTTACGATAAATCCTCTTTTCTTATAAAAGACGGTAATTCTTTTTAGTAACAGGTAGTAAACTAATACCGCAAATTAATTTCATTTTTCCAAAGGGAAATTAACATTATTATACCTCAAAAATAAAAACAAATAACAAGACCAAATTCTTTTCAAAGAATCCAATCCCCTCGTTAGAATGAGTCTTCGAAATCTTCTTACAACCAGAAGGAAATAATTGATCCCATTCGAATTTGTGTCTCGATAAAACTTTTTATCAACGGTATACCGTGGTTTATGCAGCGGTATCTCGTATAAATGGAAACTGGAAGAATAGTGCTAGTGGCAAAGTATATCCACGACAATGACAAACAACGATCACTCCGAGTGGTGATGCCTCGAACTCTGTTTCATCTCGAAAGTAACGAAACTTCTCGTCTTCGTCCCAACGGAAGCGTCAGCAGTGCATTTAACGGATTAAATTATTTCCAACCCCCGACGACCACCGAATCAAACTCCCGTCCCACCGAAGGTTGGCTCATCGATGGAAATTAATATTCCTTCGGGATGCCGGGAGGAGATAAAAGAAAGGAAGCGAAGCAAAAAAGGAAGAGAGAAAGGAAGATTCTTTTTTTCTCACGCGAACCAGCACTTCCACGAATGAGCTCGATTCTACCAGGCAGATTCACCGATTCGTCTCCTCTCGGAGAAAAGAAAAGGCATTCGAAAGCGCGAGATAGTTCCTTACGGTTCGAAAGAGCCAGGGAAAAATCGTGCTTTTAAGGGAAACGAGAAATATCGTCGCGAGAGCTAGTATCACAGAACACTGTCTTCTAGCCTCTGCTTCTTTTTCTCTTTAGTCCCCTTGAGACTTTAAACAGTCTCTTTGGCGTATCTCCGCGTTTTCATATCAGTTGCTTTTTAATTGTTTAAGTCTCTCTCACTTGTGAATACTTTGAAGGTTAATTAGACTGCTGTAAATTGAATTGAATCTAAAGTGGAATCGTTTAATTGCAATTTTCGAGATAGTGAACGATAAGGGATTAATCTGTCAAAAGAAAAGATAAATAATCTTTTGAGTAGAATATATCTCCTTATACACCCCGGTTCTTTACTTATGCACCCCTAAGATCATATCTTAAAAGCGAGGGAACTCTGTCAAGGTTGGTCAATTTATCAAGACCCTATATCTGCTACATGCAAAAAAGGCTTAACTAAATCTGAATTTTTCATCGTTATAATATTAACCATCATTTCTGAAGCGAAAGTACCAACTGGTTGAATTTTCAAAATAGAAAAGAGCCGAGAATGAGTCTCGTGTTTCTTCTTTTTTCTCTGTCGATATTCAACCCTCGTTTTGCCTCCTTTATTCACTGGCTGCCTCATTTTTTTGAAATTCTACACCGTCACAACCTCTCTACGACCTCTTTATGAACCGACACTTTTCACGCGCCTAGTCTGACAATTAGCTTTTCCTGAAATCCCGCCTGAAAATTGCAACGAATCGCGCAAAGACTCTCGCTACCCCTGAATTACCCTTTTGATTCGCCTTTAATAATTCTTCCGCGAGAGCCTTAATTTCCCGTTGCGTGAAAAGAATCAGACGAATGTGATGTAACGCGTTCTTCGTCGAATATTATGCAACATTCCGGGTGAGTTAAGACGGTCGGTTAATTAAATTACGACACCAAAGGGGTAAGTTTCCGCCGCGAAGTGTCAGAAGGGTAATGGAAATACAGTTTTCCTGGGAAAAGCTGGAGCGTATAATCTGCTGAGATTCGAATACGAATGAACCGGATTGGTGACACGGATGAATCTATAAATGGAGAAAGGGACAGGCAAAGGTGAAAGGAGAAACAGAGAATGACGGAGATGGTTCAGCTTTATAAATTCCCCCCGTGTTTTAATCCCCTTCTAAGCCGTCCAGTTGTGTCACAGCTTTCACTAAATTAAAGGATTTCCATGTAGTTTCCACCCTGAGTCCCTAGAAACCTTTATACACGATTTTCTGTGCCACCTTGGCGACGCCGACTTGTTTCTGTGTATGCCATGCAAATCATGAGATACTTAAGTTAATCGTTTGTAAATGGATTTTAAAATACCAAATGCTAATTAAATGGGTATTAAATTTTTTGTAAAACGAGTTTTAATACCCTTTTTATCATTTCAATCGTATATGACATACCATGCATGCAAGTAATTAATTAAATGTTTGCTAACTCTTTGACGGCGGACCATGGAGAGACCCCCAATTTTAATTTACCCTATGTTTCACATTATTCTCATTCTCTAAATTGTACATTGTTCTTTTAAAATTATTCTTCTAATATATGAAACCCTTTCTATTAAAAATGATAAATTTAACTTTAAATTAATATCTTCATATTTGTTTTGTAGGTTCGATTGAATTAAACGGTTCTGAACTATATTGGTTTCACAGAGAGTGTTACAGAAACTAGAAACTAGAAACGGTGAATTTTGTAAAACACCCAACGAGCTATTCTATCATATAAAAAAAAAAAGCACCCTCCATCGACTCTGGCAACCCCAAAAAACTCCTGCTCCTGTTTTTTCTCGCTCGATACCCGTGAAAAAAAGTGTTCTTTATCTTTTTTTGCAACGTCGATTTTATATCCGCTGCAAACTCGTTCCGTTCGATACGTCACAGCAGATTTAATCTTCGGATTATTGATAACGAAGTGTGCCCAATTTATGAGCGCGATACCGTGCAATTAAAAGCGTCTGGTCAAATGTTTGTCACAGGTACAGGTGAAAAACGATGCGCGTGAAACGTTTCGATTTCTCCAAAAATTCTTTGAATTCGAGATATTTTTCCACGAGCAAGTTGAATAAAGGAAACAATCGGACCTCGTTTGTTTCGAAGGTATTTTTCTCTTTTTAAAACGTTTCAACGAGATAAAAATGGAGGGAAATAACAAAAGGGTGAAAAATTCATGAAATATCGTACATTCCCGATCGGAAATTCCGTCGAATGATTCATAAGATGTGTTCGAGATACACGTTTGACCCTGTCTGGTATCGCGACGATGTCTTAACACGGACGGAAAAAGACTAACGGTGAACTTCAGTCGGATGAAAGTTTAAACGAGCACGACCCAATTCCAGGGGCGTTCTTGCTGGCCGTTTCAACACCCGTGCACGAATAACAACGAGTTTCGCCATTAAGCTCTCGACACCGAGTACAAACGATGATCGCCCGGAGGGTTGTTTCGTCGTCAGTAGAAAAAAAGAAGTACGGGAAAGAAATGATAGTAAGAAGAGAAAGTTTCGTGGGACAAAGAAATGATACGATAACAATTGATAACGAAGAATCTCTAAAATCTCCGAAGGATCCCTAATTTTCGGGTGGCCGCATATCCTTATCTACCACCTCCGTTTAATTTTGGAAAATACAAGTCCACTCGTGTACGAGTAGCAATTTACAGACTGTTCAATTCAACGAGGAAAGTTCGGGACAGCATTTCGCTGGATGTTCCGAAATGGGAAACCAGAGAAACTGGCTAAACAGCCTAAGGGAGAAAGAAAGGTTCGTGGGGTACTTCGCATTCTCAGAACGTTGCTCTCCAAGCTAAAAGGGGGTAAACACGCGCCCTTGTGCTTAGTAGAGCAAAAGCTAGAGCCTGCAGTAGGATTCTAGTATTACCCCGAAGTTGTGCGTAGCGAGGAATAAAAGAGAGAAAAAGGGGAAGAGCCTGCGAAAACTTGCGCCCCTTCTTTTTGTTTCCCTGAAATCCAGACTTTCTTTTCCCTCGTTCTCAATAATGTGAATTTAACTCTATCTTTCTCTATCATCCAGCCTTCCCTCTCTCTCAATTGGCCATCTTCCTTTTCAGCTTTTCATCCCTCTTACCGATGCTGCAGCGAACTAATGCAATGTACTTTTGGAAAATGCGCGTTTACCCTCGAGTTAAGCCACCCCTTTGCTCTCCTTTCAGCTCGGGCATAACCACCAAGCTAGAGCTCTGTTCGTACGAAATTACATTCTTTCAGCAGTCCCGTAATATCTTTATAGCCGTCAGTTTGCTTTCCACTCGTCCTCCCTCTCTCTCTCTTTTTCGTGAACGTTTAAAACCTCTCTTTCAAATAAAACGGACCAAAGGATCGACCGACTCCTTACCATTCGGCTGTTGCGCAAGAATTCGCCGAGTTTCGGTTAGAATAAGAAGGGCTAGAATTTCGAAGCATGCAAAGCAGCCCTGCCACTAGGATACAGTAATTTCTTTGCAGCCAGTGTTGATTGCACCTACCCCACTCTATTCCGGGTAAGGTTAAATGTACTTCCCAGAGGTGGTAGCTTTTTTAGGCGACCCTTTTTTTCTCCTTCGACCAGGGTGCTTTAATTACGAAGCTTTAATTACGCTACGTCTATAACCGTAAGCAGTCGTTTGCGGTCGGTCGGTGTAAAATTGCTATCTCCCCTTGATAGACCTCCTCCTGCCTAAGGATACTCGGCCTAATCTACGAGCGGACGTGCCTCGATGCAAAGGAAAGAAAAACTTTTGAAAGGAAAACCGGCCGTCCATCTGGGAGACGTTCTTTGAAGTTGCAACAGTCGTAGGTTTCTCTTAAGTCTGATAATTGGCCATCCGGTTCTCCTTAAGGAGCACAAAACAAGAACGAGGAGAGCAAGGAAACCGTACGACAGAGGGATGCGTTTTAAACGAGCCGACGTTTTTCAAACGTTCAGACCCCTGGAACGGGGTGAAGTACCTTCTAAATGGCTCGTTTTGTGGTGTAAAGAACGAGAGGGTGGGATGAAAAACGCGGGAATCTTGCGTCGGGATAACGTTGTTGCTTGTTTAAGAATAATTGCTCCTGGCTAAGAGATTTACTAGAAACATATCAGGATACATGTATTTATCCTGCCTTAATTAACAATTTAATTCATGAGATGCATATCGCGTATCCATTTTTTAAATACCTGTCGGATTCTCGAACGTCCGTAGCATTTAATAAAACACAGCGAAAAGGTTGCAAATTTAATGACTAACCTAATATTTAAACAGCTTCTATTTATTCATGGTGGAAGACTCTTTTTCTAAAAGTAAGAGATTGTACGCTCTTGTCGACGCGTTTCAACGTTCTCGTTGTACAATGTTTTTCTAGCAGCCGGCTGAAACGAACGAGGGAAAATGGTCGTGACGAGAGAACATCGAAACGCTATTCAAACCAAACGATCCAGCTAGTGGTAATCGCGCGACAAAAAATCCGCAGATCCGTTACGATGACGAGTATTAAATCGCAATAACCGAAGATTTTCCATCGACGAATATGACCGGGTCGAAACGTGCACAGTTGACGGGTGGAGTTTCGTGAATTTGACACATCGAAAGGAAACAGTGTCTGTGTGACGTTGCTGCGTGAAATTCAACTTATTTGCAAAATGTTAGCACGCCGGGATGCTTGGTAAACGACGTCGCTCGTACGCGTACGTCGCTCGTACGCGTACGTCGCTGCGTCCTGATTGCGAGTGCACGCTTCAAATAGGGCGGAAAGAGGCTTCGCCGTCGCTTCACGAGCAATTTCATTTCCACCCGTGGAAAATTTATGCAAATCACCTCTCGCCCACGCCACGGAGAAAGAGCCAGCTCTGAGAAGCGTAACGAATTCGTCGGATTATCCGATTTCACTGGGACAAGAAGCTGCGAACGCGTTCTCAGAGTGCTCGCGTCGATGGAACTCGAGGAAAGTCTTAATGAACAGAAGATTCACCTTATATTTGACACTTTCATTGCGACGTTGGGCATTTCGTTACTTGGCAATGATAGTGGCACAAGTCAAGAAATTAGAAATTTTATGCAGTAACAGCCTCCCTTTTTAGTAGATCCCAATTTTGCCTAATAGTAAATTCAACCCTGTTAATTATTATCAAATTCGTCGATTCTGATGCAACAAAGGAACTAAGATACCTCGGGTAAGAATATCTTGAAATGGTAAAGGATTTGGTAAACGTACGAGACAAGCGAACGTCATCGGAATCGAGTGGAAAACGGTTGGTTTAAAGTGGAAGAAGCAATTTGCAGGCCATCGCCTGTATTTCCATACCTGTCAGAAGCAAACGTTGTTGCTTACGTCACGGTTACGATCGTGATCTTCGACCTAGGCTGTTCGACGGTCCGCTTTAAATACGACCTAAATAAAAATGAAAAAAAAAGGAGGAAGCTCGATGAACAAAGTGAGCTGAAATGAAAATTTATGAGCTCTTCCCGATGGGCGACGAGACGCGGGACGATTAAGTAATTAAAAAAATAGCCACTTATGAATATGCAGTTGCTCGCCGACGCAGCAGGTCAGGAATTATCTTGTTCCAAGGGGTAAAGTTGAGGAAAAGTCCGGCAAACTTTTCAGGAGAAATATGCCGGTTAATTCGAGAAAGTGAACGGGTTTGACGTAGCCTCTATGAAAAATTACACTGGAAATGATTGATAGAGGTACAAATTACATTTACTCTTTCATTACTTCAAGCTCACCTGTTTTGTCAATTTTCGACTACTTCAAAAAGAAATCATTAAACACCGTATTACTTGGTGAAATTGGCAATTATAAAATTGCAATTAACGCATCATTCAATCAATACAAACATGTTAAAAAATGACAAGGTAAAAACCCATGTATCACTGTCACGAATAGTAGATATCCGAACCATCGAAATATTAAATCTCCCTCGTGCCTCCAAATCAATATCAATTTTCCATCCGTCGCTTCATGCATTATTAACACCGCGAGAAATAAATTTCCAGATAAAATGGTTATCCCCGATTCGCGGAAAAAGTAAAATAAAAGAGAGGGACAAAAAATATATCGAATTTACCCGGCTATCCGATTCCATTAAAACTACCTAAAAACAAGTTAGCTCGAATGAATAAATGAAAAAAAAAAAAGAAAATGGAATAGTGTTTGTTCTACGAAGAAATTTTATAGTAGACTCTGGATAACTTGCCGCTCTCTGGTGGCCAGTTCTCCATACCTGAGTCAAACTATCATGAATTTTATTTCCTGCTCGCGCGACCTGCACCCTAGTGTCACTCTTTCTCCTCTTATATTCTTTTCCCGGCCAGAAGATCGCATTTGCATAACATAAATGTACGGCTGTAAGGGTTGCACGGTTTGAGAGTGGGGGTCGTCGAGAGAGGTCCCGTCTGACAAACAGACAAACGGACAAGCACAAGCGAGAGCTTCTGCACGGTAAATCTTTGGATACGACTATCGTCTAGGAGGTACTTTGCATTCGTTCCTTATTCCAGCGCTCTTTTTGCAACAGTCGCGTGCTTTCGGCTCGCGAGTGCTCGAATCTCATTGGAAACTTCGTTCCTGGCGCCGGCTTTTTACCTTCGCCTCGTGAAATTATTTTAAGCCGGGAACAAACAACTTCGTTTTTCCCTCTCTCGTCTACTTAATAACGCTCTGTGTATCGTCCCGGAATGGAAAATACAGCTGGAATTGTTTTCTTTCCGTCACGTGTAATCGCTTGATGCTCTTTTTCCTACTGCCAGAGTTGTCTCGAAATTCACTTGTTGTTTCAGGATATTAAAATAAGTATGAAAAGAGTGCATAAGAGGATCGGATAATAACCCTTTGTATTTCACTATCAACTGTAAAATTATCTGCAATTTTTTAACGTTAAATTTTCTATCGAGATAATTGCGAAGAGTATACTCTGAAGTTAAGAATCAAATTACATTCCAGTAATTAATTTTATCCGCTTATACACTATGAATGTTGAAACGTTCGTGTATTCTGTTCGAATTTGTTTAATTTTCAAACTGGGAAAAGCGAATTAAGCTCTCAGGAAATCAGAGTGGAAAGCTTTCTGGACGAGTTTCCTTCCAGTTAAAATTATCTATTCTTGCTCGAAGCACGAGGAACAACGTTATTATTCACTGTTCGTATTCAGAATTCGGCCACCAACGAAATCCACCCCGAAGAAATATTTCGGACATCCTTCGTGTTTATCCGAGACGTCGCCGTCCAGACAGATATTTTAAGATTCCATTCCGCTGGAGTTATGAATATCTTTATCGTTCGTTCGCTCGGAACAAATAATCAGATAAAAAAAGAAATGGTGACTCATGGAGAAAAAAACGTATTAAGAAGCAACCCTTCGCCTAAGGGGGTGGTTGTTTGCTGAATTTTAATGCCCTACCATTTAGCGTATTAGTATTCGTGTCACGACAACCAACGGCTTAACCAACATTTATTTGATTTATATCTATGAGACGTACGACCATGAGGAGGAATTGTTTTATGAAAATGAACGAAGGGTTGTACCGCGTTAAAAATAAACGCGACGACCTGGAGGGTGAAGAGTGTGGCCCATCGGTTTCCCGTGTAATGGGGGTATTTTAAAAAATTCAATTTTCCATAATAAAAATGAATTATTATTCATTGTGTTGATTAGCGTCGTTTACTGATGGAAAAGCAAAGGGAAACACCCTAAAAGAGAAAATCGAGAGAATACGTTGTTCGAAAATTAATTACACGCCCAAAGCATTGAAAAATGAAATAAAATGTAGCTTTTGTAAAAATTGTATTTTTCTCTAATAAAATTATTATCGAGATGTATGTTAATATTTTTTTCAACAGCTTTTCATCTGTATCGTTATTACACGTAACATTCATGAAATCTATCGGCATTTCATCACACGTTCACTTACACCTCTCTGATCTTATTCAAACAACCGAAGAGGAGCCTTAATTCTGATTGATCGCCACTTCTTGTTCAGCATGTCACGCTTCCTTTGCCGGGCACAAACTTCGAAAAGTTCAAGGTACATAGATCCTGTGGACGGCAGAGGCAAGAGAGGCGGGGTGTAACTCGGGAACAATTTCCACTGGGCGACAAGCAACTCTACTTTTCGATTCGACCCTCGTACGGATCGTTCATTAGACCCTGCGTACACGTTTGAGTCCCAAGTTACGTAAAACCTGGAAACTCTTTTTACCAGCTAGTTACAAGACTGACCGCAAAAAGAACCCTACCTATTTAACTAGGATTATTCGCGTTGCTGCGAGAACCACCTGCTTGTTCAATCGAAATAATAATTACTTCATTCGAGAAAAATAAATGCTCTGATTAAGAAGAAAAATTTGTATTAATTCTCACTCGTAAATATTCTGCAAATCATCTCGTAATTAATGCTTAATTAAATTAAAATTGTGATTTTCTCCATGGTCTGCCATCTGAAGGTTAAGAAACCCATTAGATATTGGGTCAACCATTGTACGGGGGGCAACAACTGTGTACGTTACTCTATAACTTGACTGACGGCATCAAGTAGAAATACTTGAAATATTTCATGTCTAAAGGCAGGAATCAACAGAGAAGCGAAGAGAAGAGAAGAGAACAAAGTTCACTGGCCCCAAGCAAATATACTTTCGAATAACGATTAGTGTAACGTTGATTACAATGCCATTCAGGGTGAACGGCAAATATGCTCATAGTGAAACGATTATTGGCAACGAGAAAATTTACACGGACAACCGCTAGTTTCGAGTGAATGAACATCGCCGGTTAAAATGACGCCGCTATTCTCGCTATACAACCAGATAGAAACTAGCATACACGACCTGGAACTAATGCGACCGCAAATTTGTACAAGTTGAAACGGCACCATGGACGAATTTATGTTTAGAAAGCGTGTATATAATTAATAATAAGCCCGCGAGCGTTCGTTGTGCACTTCCTATTTCCGTTCTACGCAAATCCTGTCGAATAACAAGTGAGCAAACTAAGGAGAAACTCATTTTCGACTAATTCGAACGTGATGGAAAATCCCGGGGGCCCCCCTGGTTCAAAGTATTTTAATAATACCGGGCCGAATTATTTTTATTCTAATTATTCCAAAAGGGCAATAATGTCTTAAAACAGGGCCCCCTGGAAACTAAGCGCTTTCATAATTAAAAGAGAAACGGAGTTCGACCCACTAAGAATTGTTCGATAGATACGATTGCACGTGGTCTTGGAATCGTCGAAATTACGACTTTTATGGCTTGCTACCGGCTAAAATTTCACGCATCAATTCTAAATGTTTCCGGACGTGTTTCGCCAAGAGCGTGGTTTCATCGCTGGGAAAGAGACGGGTATGGTTCTGCAGGGGCAATAAAGACCGTGGTATTGTAGCACGATAGGGGAATTATACCCTGGTTCATGGCATAACAGAAATTGCAAACAGTGTAGAGAGACGTTTCGGATGATTCTAAACGGTAACTGTATACCTAGCGAGGCACATTTTATTCCACGAGAATACCAAGAAATACGAGTAACAACCAGAACGTCTAAGAGTACTTGTATTAATATCTACAACGTCAGATATAGTCTTTTATTGAAATTTGGTATTTTATTAAGAATCAGTATTATATTTTCACCCCTTTTTTCAAAGGAGTCATTCATTGTATAGGGATCAACAGCTGTACCCCTTACCCCATGTGTCGCTGACACATTTTAATAAATTATGATGGAATATAAACTGCGTATGAGAATGTAGATTCCATCAAGAAAAACAAGTATTGATTGTGTGTGCTGAAGGGAACTGCTAAGTTAGCCTTGCCTTTAGCCTACACGAGCAAGATAAATTGTCCGACGAAATCTTCAAAAATCGCTTACACATTTTAAACATCCTTAAATGTAATCAACCGTCTCTCTGAAAAACACTGGTTACCGTGCTACGCCTCGTTCGAGGTAAACAGATTCTCCTTGTAAATCCCTATTAAAATAATAATTAATTTCCTAAAGCTCCAAATCATTCTGCTGTTCAAAATAGCTATCGAATATTAAAGCTACTTAACCCCTTTGTACACGTCCATCATTAAAAAGTAATAATTAACGACGAAGATAAGTGAAGATTTTCTTTGGAAGCATTGAAATAAATACTAAAGAAAAATTATTTATTTATTACACAATGGACGTCACAACAAAGGGGTTATAGAAAGAGAAGCTATGCACTGAATGCAATAAAAGGCATGAAACAATGGCAAAGAAGAATCCACGGTACGCAATCCATTCATTTCTAACGTGTCGCTGCGGATAAGCCGTGGCGCGTCCTTGGTTACATCTCGAGAATCGGGTATCGATTGCTTCCCTCGCACGCTGATAAAAAACGAGGGAAAGAAAAGAAAACAGACTCGTTGCTGGAGCTTGTGCTCCCCGTAAGACAAACATGTTGCCACCAACTTTCACCCCTTTGCCCTACCTTTTAACCCCGTGGCTTTTCTTATTCGAACACTAAACGCAACGTTGAAGAAACAACTAAAGATATCAAACTAACTAAATTAATTACAATATACGTAGTAATAATAATAATAACGTACGCGGAATGATTAAAAAATTGTCGCAGAAATATAAAGAATTTGTTTGATTCACCAGTTTGTAGAGACAGATTGTTAAGGGTTGACAGTGGGTTGACAAGGTGGTTGACGATAGGGTTGATGGCACAACGTTGACGTCACCACTAACCAGAGGTCAGTTGATCAAAGAATGACGGTCGATGATCTGCCACTCGCAAGGCAAACGAAAATTCACAAACGAAAACGACGATCTTCACCGAACGAAGGTGCGCGGACGACTGACTGGCGCGACCGTCACGATGGGGTGTAGCTGTGCGCTGATTCACCCCTTTCCCCACCATCGACCCGCTCGCTCTCGACGCGAAACGCTTTCCATCCCTCTCCGTCTCGTTTTCAACCCCCGTATCCGTCTCTTTTTATTCACCCTTTACTTCGTACGTCTTTCTCTGCTTTCTTTCACCCTTTACCCTTTTTTCATCCCTTTCCATTTTGTTTCTACCCAAGCCAATCTGTCTGTTTCCATCCACTTTTTATTTTATAATTTTTTTTTATTTTTCACCCTCTTCTTATTACTTTATCTCCACACAGTGTGTCATTTTATTTTTTTTGTTTTCCTTCTATTAGAATTCCAGTCCTTCCCGATCCAATTCACTCTTAATTTTGTCTGTTTTCTATCGATAGATTTTCCGCTACTTTCAAGGGTTGTATTTCTCTTTCAATACGAAAGAAAAATCCTCGTGCCACCGTGATCGTGTAGACGAACTTTAACAGCGGGAATAAAAAGGTGGATGAAAAGAACAGGAAAGAAGACGCCGGAACGAGTATAATCGTATTCGATGGAGGGAGAAAGAGGTGCAAATAAGGTGAGAGCGAAAGGGAGACAAAGGGGTTCACCCGAGGGTGGAAGAACCAGGGATTTATTGGATCTCGGAGACCAACGATCTCACCTGTATATCTAAAGAAAAGTTCGGTTGAATTGGAGACGAGATACTTTTGATCGTTGACTGTGTTGAGAGAGTAGAGGAAACGTGATGGGGGGAAAAAAGGAAATTGGAAATGGGAGTGGAAAAGCACAATGGAAGATCAACTTCTTGGGTTTATGGAGGATGGTTTGATTCTTGAATTGTTTAGCTATTTCCTGTGGACGAACTTTCTTTCTAATGGGGAATTATCAAGCGCCTACTGTATATCTACCTAACTTGATGTATTTGAAAACGCAAGTCTATAGAGAAACCGGCTGAAACCGTCTCACGAGCAAGAGAGTACTCTCGAAAAGGAGTACCTTCAACGACGCGACAAATGCACCATCATCAGGTCAAGCATCTGAACGCTCGAAAATCGACGGTTTCCGCGTCGCGACGAGGATCCCGTCCCACGTCGAATAGTGATTCTCTCTATCTGTACGCAGCGCTACCAAGCAGCAGCTTTTCAATTTGCCAAGGAAATAATTTACACTTTCCGCCCGACCGGTGCCGCAGGGAAATTTATTGTGAATATGCATGGCCCGTTTATGAATATGAATAACCGGTAAATTATTATGCGTCTCTGGGCCTTGGGTACGGGAAGAAAGTTGGGCGAAGAGCTATCGTGCCAACTGGAAACGTTCGTCCAGATAAGAGTCTCGTAACGTTCCCTCAACGGCAACGACACTTTTCCTTCCCGTTCCCGACATCGTCTACCCGAGAGGAAAACTTTCTCAAAGTACGTTGAATCAGCCTAGGAACGTATCTGTCTCGAAGTATCTTACACAGGATCGATTTCTGGTGCTGCTTCGTTCGCCCAGGATACGTTAGCTTGCTGCACACGTTGATACCGCTACGGGCATACAGGAGATCACGTACAAGAGGTCGCATAAGTAATCGTACCCTCTCAATTAGTAACTGGGCAGGCATGATACCTTCCCGATAGAAATATACTACCTAACCAGAGGCAAACTTGGACTTAATCCTGAACCCTTAACCCTGAGTACAAAGATGCAAACACAGCCTAGGCTAATTAAAATTTATTTTACGAAATTACTGATAGAGGATTACTGACGTAGGGAATTTTAATTAATTGCACCCCTCAAATCCCTACCAGACCACCGGTAATTTTCCCAACCCCCCAATGACCAATTCACCCTCTGTGAGACTAATTTTGTAACTCCCTATATATTCTAAACAATTTTGCAACTCACTGTATATTGCAACAAAGCAGCACTCCCATCTGTGCATCGAACGCCATAACTTTCGAGGTCAGTGGTGACAAGCGCGTTAACAATGATTTAACGCGTAGCCTGGGTGAGCTTGGCTGAGAGCGACCGGAAGGAATATCCAGCTCGTAATGTCCGGTAAAGTTCCACTGAACGAGCCTGGAGACGGAAACACGTTCGGTTGACGTGAAACGAGAAACAGAATCTCTCGCAGGCAATCTCGCTGAGCTTTCGTTTTTAATAAGCGAAATAAAGCGATCGCGAAGACGGTGCACCGGATGGAATACTTTAATTTCTGGGTCACTTGCTCGCTGCTGGCTACGTCGTCTGTGATTTAGTGCAAGAGGAAACGACCGCTGTTGCCGGGAGAAGGATGAAGGCTCGAGACACGAATTATGGGATAAACACCGGCTGAAATCTGGCCGGTGACTCTCGCGTTCTTCTTGGACATCGCTGAGGAAACTTGTTATCTTCTACGAATGAGAGAAAATTAATTTTCTATTCATTTCTCTTCTCCTCGCTGTCCTATCAGTCCTTATTTATCCTAGAGACTCCTTCGAAATTTGTATCATTTAGAAATATGTATGAACTTTTCAATTTAAATAAGTAATTTGAGGCTATTCGAATGGATCCATTGACCAACTTCCGAAGGTTAAAGGTGAAATGTGAAATTTGCGCCCGATGCTTTCCATTGACTGTAAATTTATCGTATGTACGTGATTAACTCGCCGGGGTGTTTGCCGGACGTAGCGCACAGTTTCAATCGCAATTCGTTGCTCGTAATTTGATTTCGTCGCGATTGAAATGAACTAATGCAACGCAACGGAGAACACGTATTATAGAATATACGGGACTTCGGGGTGACGTGTATGTTTATCGTCGAACAATTCCGAAATTTATCAACTGCCACGCGATCCAGATGCTGACCGAATTTGGGCACGCGTTTGCGGTCTACGCGAGCTAAATAAACGTTACCTTCTATTAGCTAATTAATCATAAGCGGTGCAATGGATCCAAGGAATAGAAAAAGTGGATCAGCGTAGAGATGGTCGTACAAAAATAGACCAGTCCACTATCTCGGCTACTCATCTCGCCGGTTTCGTGTCACTGTCCTCGTAATTTATTCATCGTACACCGTCCATCGTCTTGCTCCGGTCCATTCTGTGACGTCACGCTGACCCTTAAACCACCGACGACCATCAGCTGGATTCAAGATTCTAGCGAGATTTCGCTGGTGGAATTTAATACGAAACGATATCGAAACTCTCAGTGGGATACTTATTCGCTGGAAAAAAAAGAAAAGAAAGTAACAAGAAAAACGTACGGTTATTTAGAGGCAAGAAAGGTACGCACCGTTTTCTAGGGAAATGAAAAATCTTGGGAAACTCCGTCGGGGTTGAGAATCTTGGGCACGAAACTGGTCCCCGTTCGCCTCTCTTCCCATTTCGAATCGAATCAATTTATCTTGCTGGCCACTTGGTATTCGTCCCGTATCCCATCACGTGTTTCCACTCTCAAAATTTAAACGTCACTGGACGCTTGCACGCTGGGACAACAATGAAGATAGATGAAACCACGTTCCCCTGCCTCGTTTGCATATGGGCTGATTTTTACCACCACTTGATTTATTAATTTTCAATTTCTAATTTTTTGATAGACGAAATTCCATTAAGGATTTTGAAAAGATTGAATGGCATTGTTTGGAGAATTCGTAAATACCTATCCGAACACAATTTTGGTGCAACCGAACGTAGATTTTCGCATTCCTGGTTCCGGATACGAGGCGAACGTACCAATCAACGGTGTAGAGCGCGCTCGTCCGGTGACATTAATTTGTCTGCAATTAGAGCGAAATTTCAGGGCAAAGGGTCGCCACGTCGCGCGCCGAAATGAAACGGCGCCGGAACCTGAAAGCACCGACACAATGGGACATAATGAAACGGTCCTCGTTCCGTAAGCTATCGAGTTGAGTGAAGGAAAAAAAAAAAATATTTTTACTGCCTCGGTGCTGGCAAGAACTGTTGACGAAGCTGTGTCGCGACAGCACTCTGAATTCTCTGGTGCTGAGAGTGGTATCGATCACCATGCAGCTGCATTAGAAAATCCAAGTGAAAATAAATTATTCCAAATAAAATATTATTTTAAGATAAACTTTACCTTAGGTGTACAATCTGAAAGTATTTTCAGATTTTCTATGTAGAAAGAATTTTCAATAACAATTAATTACAATCTATTACCCTTTCTCTCTTAGTATGCTAATGAAGTTTGTAAAAAGTGAAAAAAAAATACTGCACCTGCAGATGGATTCAGAAAGGACAGGTCTGTCCGTTAAAATATTTCTATTCATTTAACTTAACAGGCGGTACAATGCAAATTCTGGAAAGTTAGACGAGAAAGTAATGAAGTCGCAAATTATATGCAGAACGAGGTGAAAGTTGGGCCAACTGGAATTAGTGAGGTTCCCTTTTGCATCAACGGGGACGAGTTCCCGTTGGATGTCTTTGGACTCATCGGACGAGCCATCCCATCCTAGGAATTAATTATTCACCGGAAGGATCTGCAAAAACCGAGTGTCTATCTTTATAATCTTACCCTCGTTCGACGGTAATTTATTATCGGTTGTCGCTGTCAGTGCACTTTTCCTCGAATATTGTGGAATTATGAAAATTAATACAAGTCATCGGCGAACGTTTTCTCTTATGGCAAGGAACGTCCGTTTAATGAAAACCATTCTTGGAAAATTACTGCACGAACTGGAAATTTTTTAATGAAGTATCATTATGGTCAGTAGACGATGAGAGAAATAATTTTGAAAAATATCACTTGTCGAATACAAATGAAATAAAATCATTAACGATGGAAGAAAAACAAGGAAAGATCGTTGTAAAGATGAAAAACGATATCTTCTACTTTCATAGAAAAGATATCTTGAAGGCAGAAAAAAAAGTATAACATCCCTGTCGATATTGATTTATTAGAAGGGGGTGAGTATTCGTGAACTTCAACTTCGTTCAGGACTGGTCAACGCTGGCTGAATATTATCGAGCAGTTGATGATAAATGACTGCTGGTATCCTAAGGCTATAGTTCTCTTGAAAAATTTTCAAAATAACTATAATAACATATACGATGGAATGAGTTGAGGTTTCTAATATTATTGACAAATGAAAATCCAATGTACATTTCACCTACTCTGTCCCAGACCTAATTATACCGATGCTATTTATAATAATTTAATCATTCACTGTAAATTCAATTTATTTATTTTTCTACGCAGTTTACAAACAAACAATCGAAAGTGAAAGGTACTTCGAACCAACGTGACTCCCAGAAAAATTGTACATCATAACCCGAAGAAAATCACGTGCGATGGGGATGAAATGAGAACGAAAAGAGAACTCGAGACACGAATCTCACGTAGAAAACATGACGCTCGTCTCGTTCTCATTTTCTTAGATTGTGCAGTGTGGTTTATCCCGGCCAGCGAGGGGTGAACTCACACCGTCACATCTCGACCGGAGATGGAAGAAATCGAAGGGCGTCACGTTGTAATTTCCGGTACGCCCGTTCCGAACGTAACAGCTTGAAAAACAAGAAAACAGAGAGACAACAAATTCTCGATTGTTTCGTTCTCTGTCAGACTGATCGGTCTATTATTACTCCCGCTCGTTCTCTTTGCTATCTGAAGTCACGATCGAATTTTCCTGGAAAAACTTTTCACTTTCCATTTGAAACATTCTAAAGAAAAATACTCTAAACTACCGGGAACATATTAAATTAAATAGAAAGAGTTTTTAAACGTGACCAGCAGAAAAATTCATAAACATACGTCCATAATGCCGGTTAAAGTTTCAAAATCCTTTAAAAAATGGCTCTGGCTCGTGACTGAGGGGCGTCTGTGCGAACACTTCCAACAAACTGCCGTAATATATCAAGCTGTACGAGATACAAGGCCTTTGAGTTTCTGCTACAAAGCTTGGGGTAGAGAATTTAAAATAACAATGCTTTCATTTGGACGAGTGAAAATAATAAAAAAAAATTTTCAAATTTGAAGAAGTTTTAGTATACTCGTGATCAAATTAGGCTTTCCCGAATTTCCGGGTTCCCGACCTCCCCCGTAGACTTCCTCGGGTTCAAATAATTTTCTCATCGATACAGTATCGATCGATCCTAAAATCTAAAGGCTATTTCCCGGAAATCATTAAAAGCTGTTTGGTAGGTAGGTCCGACTGGTAATTAGATTTTCACCGGGATCTTCCTAGAAATACATTCAACCATTCGAAACGTGCACACGATCCTCACGTTGCACCGGACTAATTAGCGTCGCGTGACACCGCCTTTGATCCTCGTAAATTAATAATGGCGCGGTGCCACCCACCCTCTTTCACCGGCGACGAATTCAATTCCACCCTTTCGTCCCTTTTCGTCCGTGTCGCCACGTGTGCACTCTTTTCGACGATCCTCCCGAGAGACCGCTTCATATAGACACTTTTCTATTTTCTTCCCTTCGACTCTGTCCAGCCGAGTTTTACTCCCTTTTTTTCACGCTCAAAGCACGCCGTTTCCTTCGAAACGTTCCCTCCGCTGGGTCGGGACTGGAAACTTCTGGCGAACACGATCGATCGCTGACCTTTTACCTTCCGGTGAAATCTAATTGACCCCCGTGATTCGAAAAAATTCAGGATCATTGATTTTATTATCTACATATGATTTATGAATTGTTCAACCATTTTTATTTATTTAAAATTAGAAGAAGATTAAACGTAGATTAATTTATTCTGGAATGAAAGTAGAGTGTGAATAGAATGAGGAATAAAGAATAGAAGGAGAAATGCAGAGCTTAAGGTTTAATAAAAGAAGGCGTGACAACATCTGGCTTGCACTTCGTCCGAATAAAATAGTGAGAAACGGTTCTTATTTTTTTTTCGTGGCTTCGTGCCGGCGCGTTTCATATGCACCCGGAAAGCACGTTTCTTCTCACGCTTTCCGTGATCTTTTCTACCCTTTTCTCCGCTGCCTTTGACACAGCGCCGCGGGTCACCTGGAAAGAGAAGCATAGCAGCCGAGAAATGAATTCTTACCACAAACGAGAACATTTGTTTACCGAGATCTTCCTCCATTATTACTTTGAGAGGATCGCGTTTCGGCATCTGGTAACGCTTAAATTTATCCGGAGCAACGTTTAGAAAATCGACCCGATCGAAAGCTTAAATAGAGCTTTTTGTTAGAACGTCCGAACCAGCTGAGTGAGCTGCATTCGTTTCTTGTAAAGAGATTCTCCTGGAAATGAACAGTTTCATGGCAGAAGAACTTGTAATCAGAGAATCAATAAAATTAATTTTACCTTTGGTGTACGGAAATTCATGGAACAACATTAATTAAGCAGGTTAATTACTACAATATATAATCAGAAATACTAAAACTAAAATTAGTTAATTACCAAATGCATTATTAATATAATATTGAAGCTATTCACTGTTTGAATTATACAAAATGTTCGGTGACCACCACGACACTCAACGTGTTAAAAAGCTTTAAAAATTGCTATTTTTTAATTCTAAGTGCAAAGGGTTAAAGCATTTGACATTAGCTGGGATAAAAACCAAACTGGACTTAGTGTCGTCCAACGTGAAACGAGACCGTCCATCGTTAGTAGAGCGTGACTATGTCGCGAGAGCGTTAAGAGTTGAAAAAAGAAGGGAAAAAGGAAGAAGAAGCCGGCTGAGAAATAGAGGGCGAGAAAAAATGGGTGGCACGTTGCTGCAACCTCCTCAGCCCTATTTTTCATCTTTCAACCAGCGTCGCACGCTTCCGCTGTTCTGACATTCGTCGAAGAAAAACAGAGATAAAGAATAGATGAAAACGTGTAGCAAGTCTGTTCCATCTTGATTAATTTGTTAACAGTCTCTTTGATGTACACCCTCGATCGAACTCGGTAACAACCTTATGGTGATCGAGGGTGTACACAAGTATTCAAAAGGTATATTTTTAGTATTTGCAACAATGTTTATTTCTTTGAATAAAGACACTCATCCAACACGTTCATCGAATTCTTTTACCCTTTACCCTGAATCATCAAGTCCCGTGATCCATCGATTCTTTAACCTGGTGTAGTTCCTAAGATCATCACCCTGAATCGCAGAGGGCGCAACAAAGCAGCAACAAAATTGGAATTTGGGATAATGCTAACATTTCAGATCTTGAGACCCAAATTCTTCAGAAGATGATTAGTCTATTCCATACTTTATGTATGTGATTAATTGTAAACACTAATATTTCATTTGTGATTAGAGTATCACTCTCAACGACCTCATTGTGCCATCTGTTATTAGGAATTCCAACCACTGAAACTTTAATGATTGAGAAGAAAAAATGTTAAGGGAATGCAAGGGTCGAGACTATTTTTACCAAATTGTTTGTGAAAATCTCCTGATTAAAATGATACCAAACACGACATAGTTTTTGGTACTACAGTGTCATATTCTACGGCATTATAAAAGTACATAATTAAACAATACTGACCATACATTCATTATTACTAATTTTCTTTCCGTAAAATTGTATTTGCAATGTGGTACACTTCAGAATCTCAAAGGCATAGTTCCTGGAAAAAATACAACAAAGATTAAATAGAAAAAAAGCACAAATTTCGCAGCCAATTCGCTCGTATTATTTGCTGCATAATTAATAAATGTACCATAGAAATAATGAAACAGTTATTAATTAGTCATCAAATAATAACGATTGCCCAGGTCTCACCACGGGGAGGTTGCTGCAGGTGGAGACCCGCCCTACCTCATCCCATCCACCCTCCATTTATGCAAATTTTTATTTTTATTCAATACGATCATCCTCTTGATGCACATTTGCAAAACGTTTTTGACTGTTATGCAAATGAACAACAAAAAGAGCATTATTTTTATTCACTACCTACCTATCTACTTATCTATACATATATTTTCGTAGATTTTTGCTTTTTATTCCTATCACAACATTTTTTAATTTTGATTTTGATTACAGATCTGTAATTAATAAATATTCAGAATGCCTACCTAAACGAGCGCTCGTAATTATATTAAAAATTCGCTTAAATCTAACGCTTCCTAATTAAACACTGCAGTGTTTGACGATTATACTTAATGACCATAAAGTCATTAACATATAATCATTCTACAAAACCATAAACTTACAACGTGTTTATACAAAAATTTGAAGGGCTGTAGATAAATAAATCCAATGAATTTGTTGATTTTGTTGTCCTCACCAGAATACTTCCTGAAATAAAACTGGAAAGGATTAAACATAATTTAAGAAAATAATGAGGCTAAAAAAATTAAATACAAGTTTTGAAAATAGTACGGTTCAAATACTACCACTTATAAGAATCATTTTTCCTTTTGAATCATTTTCACCTTGTTTTACTTAACTGGATACATTGAATTCCATTTATGGACGCTAGATTTTACATTACATTTTTTCCAGTCGATTATCCGATATTATTATTTCATACTTCCTATAAAGATATTTCTCTGTAACAGAAACTGATTAATTGAATCCAGATAAAGACAAAGAAAAATTAATACCTGGAAAGAAGATACATTAGTAACAATAAAATTTTATAAAAGTCAGAGTGGTTGTTAATAACTCAAAATCAATTTGATATGAAATATGAATTTAAAGCAAACTTCAGTACCAAAATAAAGAGAAAAAAATTCAGAAAAATATATATTTGAGTTAAGTGATTTGAGTTAAGAACATTAATTATTTCATTTTATTGTATTTAATATTCGTTCATTTCGCGACAAATAGCACACAATATTTTAATTGAAACAACTGTCTTTTACTACAATATATTATAGTACGTATAACCACGACTCTACTTCACTTTATTGCATTATATTATTCAATACACCTTTCAATGCAAATTTATTGTAAATGGATAAACTGAAAAGAAAATCGCGAGTGGACTTTGCTTTTCAGGAAAAGAACTTGAAAATTTATAAAAGTAATTTAATTAGCTTCTCCGTAAGCTTTAAACGAAACATCGCGATCAAAAATTAAAACTGAACAACTAGAACAACAATTATCCACTACTTTTGTTTAAATAAAGTGAAATTAAAATTTAATAAGCTATCTCAAATGAATAAATATTCCTTGAAATAATTTATCACCAATCATCACAAAATAAAATGAACATCCATTTTAAATAAAACTTTGAAGAAAGTTCTATTTAAAACTTTATCGTATTTAATAATATCCTGAAAACATTAAATTCATATATTATTTAACAGTATTTCCAATAACCGAATGCTCAAAATTTTCAAAATTAAAAAAAGGGAAGCAAAAAAAATGGGGCGGGGCAGTGGGAGGGAGGGTACAGGGGAACCTGAAAAGAAAAGTTTGACTGCCCATAAGAGCAATCCCTAAGCAAACCCTATAAAACAAACCGAAATCACACGCAACACTAATTTCAAAATTGCAAACATTCTGAACTATGACAAAACACCGGCTGGCAACGAAGGGTCTCACGCCCCCTAGTCTTACGCCAGACGCTACATACCACCCACCCCGCCTGGACGTCGTAACGCCAGGACAGGATGCACCCCTTCGCTAAGTGCGCTACCCGCCCGTCCAACACGTTGCATCCAACGGTGTCAGATTGACGGACGCTCATAGTATAGACAAAAGGACTGCAGTTTAGAATATGGTAACATATTTTCATATGTTCCGTATTCTAAAACTGCGCCTGCAAAGGCCTAGTAATGCATGGGTTTGTCTCCCATGAGATGGTGTTCACGGTCTCAGGCCGCGGAATCCTTAAAAGGACTCCCACCGAATGTGAGTCATAGTTACTTCCACTAATTAACAATCGCGAATTCATTCGCAACACTAATTTCATTAATTATATAATATGTACAAAAGCGTACGCGTGAAGGCTGCTTCATTATGCGCAACACTAAGCTGAAAAAAAGAAAAAAGGAAAAAACGCGAACTGTAACGCAGCACTACTCAAATCTACCGAATTTTGTAAGACGCAACACTAATCTAAAAAAGGGGTACAGCCAATCCAAGGCTGTACCACGGCAGCTGGTCCATAGCTGCCTTATGGACCATGGCAACTCCACTGGATCGTTTTGGGACATTTCTAATGCAAAACGCGAATATTCATTACCGCAACACTAATTAGCAGGGAACTCTATAAACTAATGCAAAGCAATCGCGTATTTATAAGTCGCAACACTGGGAAACAATCGCGCTAATGTCATTCGCAACGCTATCTTTAACAGACATGCAATTAAAATGCAGAAAAGGGGGATTCTCAAACCGTGAATTTTTTACTCGCAACACTAATTTCATTAATTATATAATATGTGCAAAAGCGTACGCGTGAAGGCTGCTCCATTATGCGCAACACTAAGCTGAAAAAAAGAAAAAAAGAGAAAACGCGAACTGTAACGCAACACTACTCAAATCTACCGAATTTTGTAAGACGCAACACTAATCTAAAAAAGGGGTACAGCCAATCCAAGGCTGCATCACGGCAGCTGGTCCATAGCTGCCTTATGGACCATGGCAACTCCACTGGATCGTTTTTGGGCATTTCATCATATATCGCAACTCTAATGCAAAACCCGAATATTCATTACCGCAACACTAATTAGCAGGGAACTCTATAAACTAATGCAAAGCAATCACGTATTTATAAGTCGCAACACTGGGAAACAATCGCGCTAATATCATTCGCAACGCTATCTTTAATAGACATGCAATTAAAATGCAAAAAAGGGGGATTCTCAAACCGTGAATTTTTTACTCGCAACACTAAATCAATCAACATTAAAAAGCAAAATTCTAAAAAATCTTAAAACAATCAACATTAAAAAATTTTCAGAACTCTGAAAAATCTTAAAGCAATCAACATTGAAAAGTTAAATTCTATTTTGAAGCAATACAAAAAGGAAACGCGATATTTAAAGTTCGCAACACTAAATTGAACCGTGATCGATATTCATTCGCAACACTAAATTGAAAACGCGATTTGCCCAAAATCATGGGGGTCACGGGCCCCCTCTTCTCCTGAAATTACAAAACTACAACTACAGGCAAGCACAGTGACAAAGTAGTAACGATAATGATTTCCCATCCTTTTTTGCAAAAGGATGCAAAATCATTAGTAGTTCCCCTCTTGAAAGACAGTTTGTCGGGGCGCTTCGGCATACAGCCTTTTCTTTCTTCGGGCGGTCCACCCACCTGAAACTTATGTCTAAAGCTCGAGACTTGCAAATTCGCAAAACAAATAAGAACAATCAACAAAAAAGAAAAATCGCGAAACTCTAATTGACACGTGGACGAAAAAGGACTTTATATAAGTCGTTGTTCGTGCACACGTGCCATGCTCGAGCAGAATTTGTGCGTTTCGTGCCATCGCGATCGCGTATGACGACTTATGAAGTCGCCAAAAATTTGAAAAATTGTACAGATAGATAGAAGGCGAACGGCATACCCCGTTCGTATCGATCGTATCGTCAATTCTTCAAATATATTCCAGGTACAGGTTGATCACGCGAAATCACGCCTACCCGACCAAGAGACTGTGACAACCTGTCCCGGCCCTACCTACTTACAATCTATCACACACACCAGAAGGTATACTACCTACCTTCCTAACGCTATATTTAAAAAAGGCAAAATCACATTCTCACAAAAATTCATTCCACGACCCCCATACACTCCACCCGGGCGCAAAGCCTACACTAGGGAGAACGTCCCGGGACGCCTCCGACACCCGAGTTTCATCTCACATCACACTCTACGGTACGTACCATTTTTCACTGAAATCGTCTGGCAAGGCTAGCAATCATTGCGTATAATGATAATTACAAAATTTAATTAACTACTTTGATATAGAATATTTCATAATAATGGTAATAATCATGGTAATAATAATGGCAATAGAGTAATAGTAATGGTAATGATACTATTTGGTTTGTACGTTCATTGTACATCTTGTTGAATAAAATATTATTTCAAATTAAAAGTTAAATGAAAAAGTTATTAAGCCGACGCAATCCCACAGCCTAAAAACACACACACCATATGTGGAGATTACGTCGTGCACGATATACTAACACAATGCCAGCCGCTTATTAATTATTATTCTTATGAACTAGGTCATCGTACCCATTGCCTCTACCCATCCAAGTAGCACCTGGGCACGTGAATGGGCTTTGGCAATAAACACGGACAGGGTTAAACCTGAAAATCCTGATCTACAAACATGATTAGTACATAAACATCTAACGGGCTAATATTTCACTATTTTAATAAAAGTGACTCGACTTTGTAAATATAAAACTTTAAGAACAAATACTGAAACGTAAAATAGAGCAACTATGACGCAAACATGGTGCACTGCTAATACCCAGCTGGCAACGAAGGGTCTCACGCCCCCTAGTTCATACGCCAGACGCTACATACCACCCACCCCGCCTGGACGTCGTAACGCCAGGACAGGATGCACCCCTTCGCTAAGTGCGCTACCCGCCCGTCCAACACGTTGCATCCAACGGTGTCAGATTGACGGACACTCATAGTATAGACAAAAGGACTGCAGTTTAGAATATGGTAACATATTTTCATATGTTCCGTATTCTAAAACTGCGCCTGCAAAGGCCTAGTAATGCATGGGTTTGTCTCCCATGAGATGGTGTTCACGGTCTCAGGCCGCGGAATCCTTGTAACTAATTTGATCAAATAAATAAAATATTGTATTGAGTTTAAAAACCAAAAGGATTCCCACCGAATACTAGTCAGTGCATTGTCATATTTACTCTCGCGTTGGATATTTTAAGAAATGCAAAATTCTACTAAAAAAGAATTTAATGTCTCTAATTATGAATTGTTTTGCAATGAAACAAGAATTTATTGTGAAAATTAATCAAACATCCTCGGGCGACTCCCTCCTCAGAGTAAATTTTCAACAATACGCAAAATGTGTTGAAATAGATCACTCTGACTTGGAAATCTACCCGTCACGAATTGTCTTCTTGCACATAAATTGTTCATTTTTTCATGAACGTGTGTAAATAAGTTAAACTTTGCTATTGAATGAATGAAATTTAAAAAAATTCTCAAATTACATTTGAATTTATAATGTACAAAATGTACTTAAATCAATGTAATAGCATCATTAATATGTATATCCAGTATACATATTACATAATACTATCAATACTATATTGCATTGAACCATCGCAATAATTAAGTCAGATAGTATTTGACTTCTCTATTACAGACAAACTAAATAAAATTGTTTCGGTATTAAAATATTCTAATTCCACAGTTAAGAACATTTAAAAGCATTCATATATTTTATAAATATCTGTTGGAATATGTGGAATTGAAATTATATTAAAACGCGGAGTGCAAGAAGACCTAGCCTAAGCTAAATGAAATGAAACAATAAAAATGTTACTACTCATGGGTATAATAATACCCATGGTCACTATGCTTGCCAAGCATGTATACAACTAGTAGCCCGTGTCGATTCGGACCATTCGTCCTACGACATGTTTGGGCACCAGAGGAACCATAAAACATGCGACTCACCGTTCGCAGATATACTCTTCTTCCGACAGTCAAGTAGGAGGATGGACAACACCAGGTAGGCGGCTGGCTTGTAGGAGAAGATTCATCTGTAACATAAAAAGAAGAATTACGGTTAATTTTGAAAATTATCGATTTTTATTCTAATAAAATTATATATGAAATTGAATTTTATAAAATATTAACAATTAAAAAGAAATCTCAATTATGAAGTGTTGAAATTGAAAATTATTCTATTTTAATAAAAAGCAATTAAGTGACGTACCAAGACGGAAGTCGTGAAGAAAGCCATCATCAGGATATCCAGGAACTCGGCAAAATCAAAAAATTCATCTGTAACAAAACGAAAAAGAATTACGGTTAATTTTGCAAATTATCAATTTTTATTCTAATAAAATTATATATGAAATTGAATTTTATAAAATATTAACAATTAAAAAGAAATCTCAATTGTCAAGTGTTGAAATTGAAAATTATTCTATTTTAATAAAAAGCAATTAAATAAAGTAATAAGATACTTACACTCTTTCCTCATGGAGCAACGCCCAAGACTCCTCTTCAGTGGTGCACTGACTCTAATACCGGATATATCGAGCAATTAAAAAACAAAATTAAAAATAAAAATAAAGATATGAAATACTAGTAACGCGCCCGTGAATAATTTTCGGCGAACAATTGTAGTGACTCTACTTTCGCGATGAAAAAAGAAAAATCAGAGCCGCGATGCTCTAGAAAATATTTTATAATACGCAGCAAACACTGACTCTACTATCGCGTGATTCCTAATTGTACAAACGCAACTCTGTTCAGGGCCAGTTCACCCTTGAAAAAATCAAAACATTGGAAATATGTTCGTACAAACACTGGCTCTACCGACCGCCTTGCGCGCGGCCACAACAATTCCTGGAAGAAAAGATTAGTGAGGAGGTTGGGGATGGGTGGAAATATACAACACAAACATTCCTCTTATTGAGCGTTGGTTAATGAAATACTGTTATTATTGGTAAATGGAAATATTCCTGTTCATGAAATATTCTCAACGAATACGAATATTATTCAAATTGAATATTGATCCTAGATTATATCGCAATAATGAAATGTTTTAAATACTTGGTGATAATTATTTCAATGAATATTACAAGAATAGAAAGTCATTGTTAAATAAATATAATATACCATTTTATTAAAGTAGAGGATTTCTGTTGTTAAAATTGTAAGCATGCTAAAAATTGTTCAAAATTCTATTACGCCTGGATTTATAAATTGTCTAAATTCTTTTCAATAAACAAAGTTCAATAATTAATCATGCTTAAACAGCATGTGATTTAAAAACGTGATTCTATTTTAATTTAAACTTGCACCAAAAGCTGGATATCATAATACAATTACTACGTCTTAACAAAAATAGATTGTTTAAAATATTTAATAATTACAGAAGAGAAGCAATCATTTGCAGTAGAAAACGAGTTATTTCAATTTTGTTCTAATTTAAAACACATATATTAAATTACTACACGAAATTATTTAATAAAATGAAAAATTAATGATCCTTTTTGTATTAATTGATAAAAAGAAATTTCTTTGATCTTTCTTTCCTTGACCTTGGTACCAATTAATTATTAAAAATGCTTACAATTAACAACGACCCAACAAAAAGAAATAAATAAATATTAATAATTGATCACAATAAATGAAAATGTTACCAATTCTTTATGAAAGTATTGCAAACCAATATCAAATATCATGGCCTCGTTTCGACATCAACCAAATATCTGCAACAAATAAGAAATACAAATTTACGTAAATAAAACTTAAACAACAGCAATAAAATTATGATTAATAAACGATCGAATTTTATAATTTATGCAAAATATTTGAATAGATATGCTGTGCGTACCTATTATGTACTACCGGCACATAAGAAAGGACGTTCTCAACACGTCTTACCCTCTCGACGTTCACGAGACAAATGACGAAACCTACCTGCTCCTCGAGCACGGAAACATTCGGTAACATTCGGTATCGTTCGGTACCGGCAGACACCGGCCGATACCGAAGCAGCCAAACAAACAGAGTTTATGATGCTCAAGGAAGAACGTTGTTGAAATCTCTTGTTAAAATCAACACGTGGTAGTAAATTTTAACGATTTAAAACAGTAAATCGCGGGTAACAGTACTAAAAACATTGAATAATGTTTAAGAAATGAACGATATAATAGATTCTGTAGTTCCAACCTCGTTGTGAATTCGCGACAAGAGCAAAAATTTTCAACTCGCGTACTTTTGAAGAAAATGCCGAATTAATGTCAAAGATCAAGAATTCAGACTTCTCTTCGATGTTGCTTTCTGTTTTTTGTACTTCTAACACCTGACCAGCAATTTAATTTAATATTTGAAGTTAATTTAATCTTACCTGTTGCAGACACATGCCAAACAGACGAAGCTTCGTAGAGGACTACCACACTCCTCGGCTCCTCGTACCTCATCCTGCAACGATGAATCTGATTGGGCGAAATGAGAGGACGCCATAACAGGACGACCAATCACAGCCATTGTTAAAAACTCCAAATTGCTCAGAAACTTTAACATTAAAATAACGAAAAGGTTAGTTGAATATTATCAACATGTTGAAATAAAGTCAAAATTACTTTTTTCAATCTAAAGCACCAAAATATAGGAAAGAAAATAGAAAAATATATAAGATATTAACGACTTTTAATAAATTATCGTCATAAAAGTAGAATAAATGAGGAAAATATTATTTCAATTCGTATATATGTATATTGGCAGAATAGTCAAAGAATAAGTAAATCAATTATCATAATTTATAACAATAAATTATGAAAAACATGTATTAAAAACATGAAATAATGTAATAATATTCAAGAAATTGATGACATAAAAAGGAAAATAATTGAGTTTTTGCTATTCCAACATGTGAATTCACGGCAAGAGCCAAAATTCTCTTCAACATTTCTTTCTGCTTTTTAGACAGGGCTCTAACACCCGAGAGGCACTTTAACTTAATATGTATTTGAAGATAATTTAACCTTACCTGTTGCAGACACGTGAAAGACAAACGAAATCTCGGAGATGTAGGGCTTTACCTACACACTATTTCTATTACTAATTTTTATATCTTTAATATTAACGTCTTAAACGTTACAATACCACGTAGCGAATGCACATCGGTTATTCTTTTTATTTGTGTTCAAACTCTTACAACTAGGACTATATGCTTAACCTAGATTACGGACTACAAACTAACTAACGCCACAGAGAGGGCTAATGAACTGCGCCCTATAGAAAAAATGAGGAACTAAATTGGTGGTCTGTTTTACCTGTTTGATGCAATTGCACATTACTAATTACAGATCTATAATTAAAATGAAAAAAATTCAAGGAAGGATTAAGAAAAAACAATATAAGTAGGCAGGAAATGTTCTCGGCTGTGATTACATCAAAGGCGAGCCGAACTCGCTGAAGAAACTGTAGTTTCTCTGGCGATATGCAAAAATTAGTTTAATTAGTTTAAAAGAAAGTAAAACGCTGAAGCTTACGATAACGCTGTTGTAAAAGATTTTATTGCTTAAAACACCTGCTACTTTATGGTACAAATGGCCTATAAAAATTACATATCATTATGATCCAGTACGTAAAATACGTGCCTTAAGAATTAATTGCATTGTCAGAGATAGCACCATGGATAAACATTAGGAAATATATCAAATAGTATTAAAAAGGTATACATCAAATCCTGACCCGTTATTTTCTTTTTTCTTTCTTTTCTTACGTTGTTTACCCTCGCCGCAGGAGTTTTCGTTAAAATCTAGACCACCGTTCGCGAACGGCAAAGGCCTCTGTCGATAAGAAAAAGAAAAAAAAAATGGTATACCATCGATGTCGTGTAACATCGTGTAAAATATCCGTAAAAAAATATCGATTGCACGCGTGGTTGTTTGCCAATTAGCGTAATTAACGCTTCCTTTTCCGTGTCTCGACTAACAGTCACATGATTCTCCGTTCACGACCATCAATTTCCCAACGAATGGTATCTAGAACCATTTTTAATAGCATTGTCGTTTCTCTTGTCATGATTGTCAACGTGTGAACTGTTAATCAAGAACTGGCGCGAGAAATTCTCTCTTCTAAAGAAAACATACGCCGAGATACGTTCATTATTTGTACTGATTCTTCAACTGCGTTCGCAGGATCTTTCCACTCGGGCTAATCGGTATGTTGTTCACGATCATGACGCCTCCTGAAATCATAAATTGATTATGATCAATTAGCGATCATTAGGATCAATTGTGACCGGATCTAGCTATTGTTCACGCTGAACTATGGACTCTAATATTTCGTATCGTTATTTGAGGAATGATCCCCACCGCGTTGTACAATCGTTTTACCTCGAAGTTCCTTGTAGTCGGATACTTTTCCCTTCACGAAGTTCTGAATGTCCTCTACGTTTGGTTTCGCGTCTTTTTTAGGCAAAATGTAAGCTTTCGGCACCTCGCCGCATCTTTCATCCGGAATACCAACCACGGCTGCTTCCTGTACGTCTGGGTGCATTCTTAACAAGGCTTCCAGTTCCGCTGGTGCTACCTGTGATTTAACGTCTCTATGTTTAATATTGTCTTCTGAATTATATTACAGAAATTTTCACATCAATCTCCTTTTTTTAAGTCATCCAAGTGTTAAAACAAGTTCGTGTCAAGTTCAAAATTTACACTCTTAATCATTAATTGTAAAAAAAATGCGATTGCATCATATTCATTATCTTGCATTCAGCTTCTTTACATAAAATAAGTGCAATAAATCATTCAAAGATGAATGGAATATAATTATAAAGTATTAAAGTACAATTTCGAATTATCAAAGGTCATCGAGCATCAACAGAATATTCAATAAAATATGATTGTACTATGCACTCTGAATGGGCTTTTAAAAAATTGATAAAATATAGTCGTTACATAACTGCATATCTGTTACGAAATTACAAAACAAAAGGTCAAGAATTGCAAATGCTACATGAAAATACCATTTTCAGGTAATTAATGCAATTACTTTTACATATGAATTTACTACTTATGTAGATGTGTAAAAGATATTCTAACCTCGGTATTAAAAAAAAGATATTTAAGAAATCATGAATCATCGGATAACCATTAAATAAATAATCGTGCTCATAATAAATGGACAAAGACATTTAACACGTTAGTTATTCAGTGTTATCTCATCGACTAATTTACAATATTATTTAAAAAAAAAGTAATTGCTACTCATCATGTAAATTGAAGATATTTAAATTTCTCCGATAAGAAAAATGAAGTATTACAAGAGTGACACGTAGTCGAAGTTTTATGTTCCCTCACCTGGAATCCTTTGACTTTGATCAACTCTTTCAATCTGTCTGTGACAAAGAAATCAAAATCTTCATCGTAATAAGCTATATCGCCGGTTCTTAGCCATCCGTTCTCGACGATCATCTCCCTGGTGGCGGCCTCGTTGTTTAAGTACCCTTTCATAACGTGAGGACCCCTCACCCAGAGTTCACCAGTTTGACCGGGACTAGAAATATCTTCATTGGTAATTGGATCGACTAATCTAACATCACATCCGGCTACGTTCTTCCCTATGCTACCTGGCTTCCGACCAGTCGTTTCTAAGCAAATGGCCGGCGATGTTTCCGTCATTCCGTAACCTTGACAAAACAAGTGTTAAAATGAACATAACACTTTATTCACAGGTTGAAAAATAGATGTTCGAGAAGTATTTTTATAATTTACCTTGACAGAACTTTATTTTACTATTATCTATCTGAAACTTCCCATAAAATCTCTCGACGTCCGGATTTGATAAGGGCGCCGCTCCGCTGATTATGTGATGCATGTTTTCCAAGTATTCTCTTTTGATAAACGGTGATGCATTCAGGAACAAAAGTACCGGTGGCACGACGAACAGACCTGTAGACTATGAATAAAATACGAATAGAATGCATTCGATGCACGTTTTGTTGATGATCATTTATAGGCTACCTTGTGCTTGGCTAGAACCGTGGTAAACAACTCAGGTGTAAATTTAGGGACAGTGATTATTTGGGTGCCTTCTGCGAGACGTGGTAAAACGATTACGTTCATTCCAAAGATATGGAAGAATGGTAGAACCATGGGCAATATTTCTTGGAAACTTTCTGTAAAAAAAAAATACATAGTAAATGGATTGCTTCCAACGGGGCCCCTGGAAGGTGGGGCCTGGAGGTGCTATGGAAAATCAATAGAAATGGTTGTACGTGATAAGACACGTTTTTAAGGAGAATTGTTATTTATTTCGCTGTGTCATCTATCTTACTAATTTAACGACCAACACGTGCTAAATGACCACGTTATCTACCCAAAGGTCATCGATAACAAACAGCACAAATTAAATATTATCGCATAATTTGAAAAAGAAAAGAGCAGATGCATTCTTAAACAGACGCTTAACCTTGAAATAAAAATTTCTTTACCTGACGCTTCCACCCACATTTTTCCTTTAGCCGTTCGTTCCACCATCTCCATATTGGAAACAATGTTTCTATGTGTTAACATAACACCTTTTGGCAATCCAGTCGTTCCACTGGAATACGGCAAGACCGCCATATCATGAATAGACGTGTCAGATTGCTTTAAAGCAGGCAAACTTTTGCCACGTTCAATCAGATCCTACGAAAATTTCATTAGATTGAATGATAAATGAAAAGAGAACATTGGGTGTTTAAAAAACGATAAATGAAAAAGAATCGTTCGATTGGTACCTCGTCTTATCATTACTATTTTCACCTCAAAACTCGAATTTTTGTATACGAAAACAAGCGAAAAGACTCTTCCGAAATAACCCGTAGAGTATCGACTCTTCGAATCGTCGAGCCGGATGATTCGTTAACCGGATGACTGCTTTATCAATTGAGCTACCCAGGCACGTTGATAAATTCTTTCTCCCTAAGTTTAATATTCGTCCAGTGACTACATTTTCGTCCATGCGAATTTTAACAAAACTGTATCAAAGAAAGAACGAATCGATGGATTGATTAGATGAAAATTAAAAGCAGCTGCTAGCCCTTGTAAAATCAAACTTTCTTAACTCGGAGGTATAAAATAAACAGATTCTTTCTTTCCATCCATCTTTTGAAACATAATAATAACAGTTCTCACCTTAAACGGTATAGTGCCTTCGGGAATGGGTCCAGTACCATCCTCGATGACTATAAAGGGTGATCCAGGCGGAAGCGCACCGTTCGCAGCTTCCAGCGTGGTCCGTGCAATTTCCGCCACGGTAATCACCGCTTTCGCCCCAGAATCCTTCAACTGCCTTTTAATTTCATCTGTTCGAAACATGTAACCGAATAATTTACTCTTCGCGCGACTCGTTTAGATACAAATAGAAAAAAATAGTAATCGTAAGAACTTTATTACTCCATTTCTCAGCTCGTTCGTATGCCAACTAACGTAACAAGAGGTTATTCTGATTTGCATGATACAAAGTTTAATTAACTCACCGGCTGTGTAAAATGGATTGACAGTGGTCACGATGAGATCAGCATCCACGGTGCCGAGGAACGATATAATCGTTTCTGGATAATTAGGTGCCACTAGGGCAACCACGTCACGCTTCTTCAGGCCCATGTTCAACAAACTTCTCCCCACATAATTAGACGCGTCCCTAGTTTCGCTGAACGTATACTTCCTTCCGGTCACCGCGCATACCTAAAACGATGTCACAATAAAGATACCCGTGGTTTTTATTAGATTACACGGTTCGCACGAAAATCAATAACTAGGCAAATATAAAAATCATTTAATAAAATCGAATTCTGATGATGGTCCCCATCAAGGCCAAAAACTGGGGCGTCGCCATATGGGAGTATACACGCGACACTATCTCGAAATTATTCACAGTAGCATTTGTTATGCCACGGGAAGGGCCAATAGTGAATGACTTCCTTCTGTTTGGTAATACTCGTTGTATGCGCAACGACACGTATCTTTATGTGTGAGTGCAAGTTTCTTTGATCCCATGTCAGCTGTTTGCTCAGTTGCCTAAGATTCATACACGGCGCTCCGGAAGTCGGGTAGCCAACTTTTTATCGCGTGTGTCTCCGAAAAAATATAGCAGGTTGCAAGATAATATAGAATGATCAAAGATCAAAGTTTCAAAAATAATTAACAATGAATATTTAATTTGTTTGCAAGTTCTTTTAGCATTCAACTTTCCTGTAACCTCGTCGAGTGACCGTGAAAGTGCCACTCATTGTGGCATTCGTCATCGTGTAAAAACAGTAAGGTAATAGCAAGGTCCGTCTACGATCGACGTAAATAATACATTCGATTAATCTCTGATCGTCCGCAACGAGCTCTCCTACACCTCCTATGCACACGGAATTAATTATTCCTTTCACTAAGGACAGCTCGTACTCGACTCAATGCCGACTCAAGTTTCTCAGAAACATGTCCCTAGTAACAATAAGAAAAAAAAAACAAATCCTAAAATTCAAATACTTAAAATGAAATTACCAGAGCAGTCTTATTGGCATGTTTGTCGATGTTCTTCCAGATGAACTCCTGAATATGCATCTCGGTAGGCGTAAGATCGCCATACGGCGAGGGGAAAATTTTTTTCCCGTTTTCATCCTCGATGATTTTGTGTCGCGCCTGGGTGGAGGCGCATCTAGCAGACCGGTTTAAAAGTTTCGCCCCACTCTCCTGTAGCTGGATCACCCTTTGGGTGCAGCGAAGAATTTGCCTTACGCTCGTCATGCTTCCAACTTCTTCTCTTGCTCTTTTTCCTCTTCGTTCTGTCCGTTTACGCGAACGTTCCTAGCTATTCATTAAGGCAATTACGGGCCCTGGAAACCATACAACGTCCGTTGTAAAATTATTCTGTGCGAAAGCGGCTTTCTACTGCGATGTAAGCTAATAGGTCGTAAACATCGATGACAGCACGGGAAAATATGAAGAAACATTGATAAGGCGTCGCGTAACATGCAGTAACATAACAGAATTTGCAATTGAAACATAATAGAATTTGAATATGAACAATCATTCTACGATATGTAATACTATATGGAAGATGATAAGATTAATTCCCGATAATTTTTCGTCGAATTCCAGCGAGCTCCGTTTGATACGATTCTTCCGAATAATTATGCCAAGGGCGATTCACCCGCGCAGATAACGAGCTGTAAACCGGATAAAAAGTATACATATTATACACGACGAGAAGGCCGCGTTGAGCGGACATCGTTTATCTCTCGTGGAATCTTTGCCAGTGGCAATAATTGTGAGGACGAATTGCCGTTCAATAAATAACAGTTCAAAGTACGATTCAACGAATTATCATCGATGACACACCTCGCTCGTACATGTTATCTCCCTCGTAACGTAAATACACCGATTTCTTTTTTTCTCCTTCTTTGTATTATCACGTCAAACGGTACAAGAGTCAACTCTGAATGACTGACAAGTAATACGTCGGAACACTATCGTGTAGAATTTAAAGTATCAATATTCACGATGACAATAACACCGAGGAATATTTATGAAGGCTTATTTTCGAATTGGAATACATAAAAACGTTTTTTCCTGGTAAACATGTTCCAGCTGGCTAATTATTGCCACCGAGAGAAATCGATGTTAATTAACTGAACCGATGCTTTCTGAAAAGCGTCATCTACCGACGTGCATTCGGAGCCGAGAGGCTATCGGTGCATCGGCCTTAAATAACGTTCTACGTAATACGCTTTCACGAAACGTACGTTCACTCCCGGCAAACACTGGCTTTTATTCTTGAACCGCCAGCAAATGGACGCTTTCGTTCTCGCTTTCTGCGATCGGTCTCTTACGATATCGTCCCTGGACGCAATTGACCCGTTGTTCCTTCGTTTCCGCCCTATCTGGCTATCGTGAATGAAAAAAAGCACGCGAGAGATCCAATAAAGATAAACTGGTGAAACGGCACAATGTTCCCTGAATCAATCGCAGTTCGGAGCACCTAGATAATAAAAATAACCCACTTCGCGAATGGTAATTAATCGTGGTGAAAATGAATATAAAGGGCTACGATATCGACGATGGAATTTCGCGGTTTCGATCGGTCGATCGATTTTCCCGTATCGCGCAGGTAACTCGAGAGTAACCTGTTGCATTCGAAAACGAGCTCCGTGAAAGGCAACGAGAAAAACCGGTCGCGCGGATAGAAAATCGTGGTAAACAGACGGGTGAAAGTTTACCGCGCATGGAGGCGATTTATCGATAGATCAGCTCAAGCCTGTTCATCGACGATCGACGTAGAAACGTATGAAAACGATTCGAACCTTTATACGAATCCTCTCGAAATGCACTTAGATGCAAGTTAATGAGATTTCTCGTTTATCTTTCTTAGTTCGACGTGTTTGTCTCTTGGATCCGGGATCTTTTGGCACGCACGATCTCCGAATTCCACGATCACTACGATGCTCACAAAACCGGACCTCGCTCGCGTAACTGTTTTCACTGACAGACTACGGGATTCTCTGGCAAACCGCTTAACTTCAACCAGCCTGTAGATACCGTTCCCCCACTGAACGTGCCCGCAGAAGGAGGCGTGTACAAGGTGCCCGCGAAGAGAGGATTTCGCATTCTCGAGGACGGCTCGGCTGGTTGGTCGAGTGGAACGCTCCGAAACGAATTCGCGTATCGCAGAAAATATTGTATTGCGTACTTTAACTCTTTCTTATGATACACACTTCCATCCATAAGCGTCACAGTTAAGCCAATTATCAAATTTGTCTGCGCTCGTTTCGCCTATTCAGGACACGCGTCTCTTCGCTCCTCCGTCAATTTTTCTGGGCTGTAGCCTTCTTCAAACGGAGCAATTTCTTTTAACCGATTCGAAAATCATTTGCATCGACGCGCACAGACGATAGTGGATTCTTAATATGCGTACGTCGAGTCAAATTGATGTCAACGATTGAGACCGTGCTCAATCATCGCATATTCTTTGTTTGCGCTCAAGTAGCCATTGATTCATTGTAAGATACGAACCGATTGAACGATATGCGTGCATTTTTTTTTAATCGTACCTTGATATCGAAAGAACCTCGTTGAATGCAACTGCATGCAAGTTACGTAATTGTAGTAGGCTGATTTTCTGATTCTTTGATTATGTAATGGCTTTGTTTTTCTCGCGCGAATCGACGATTTCCGAGACCGAAATAAACGCTGCATCGGTGAATTATTTCGGATAGAAAAGTTGGCCAGAAGATTTTTATCAAAGCTTTCAAATTGTTACTCTGCTTCGTCCGTATCTGCGAAATGAGAACGCGATATGTGCGTAGGTGTCTGAATAATCAGCTCCACACATTGGTTTTCTTTCATCGATGCAGTTGGGCCTGGTTTGTATTTGAAAAATTTGCAAATGTTTCTCCTCTTGCCATCTGGCGAGAGGATTCATAGATTTTGAAGCATTATCGTTCGTCGACATAATGATTGCTTTATGATCACCCTTAGTATCTAAGGGGTTAATTAAAACGTGACGAGCGGCGTGACGTGCGTTCGAATGGAAACGATATTTTTCCTCTGGTCGGTGGCCGCATTTAACTTTCGAACCCGATTGCGCCCGGCACGCTTCCGAGGCGTCGGGATGCGTCGCGTCGGCGCAGCGTCATCGACGCCGACTCCGACGTCTCGTGCAGGTCCGTACGATGAATTACGCGAGACACGTGTTGTGTCTGAAAAGCTACATCACTAAAGTGTAACCTGTTTACAAAACTTTTAATCGTCGCACGAGTCTTTGCCCACTTATGCTCATAAATGAATTTTAATAAAAGAGCACAGCACGTAATTAATGTGAACTGAGATATTCAAAAATAAACTCGAGTATTCGTCTGCAATCAGAGCGCAAATACTGCGAGCGAATATTTTTTAATAAAAAAAATGAAGGTGTTTTTTAAAGGAATTTTAAATAATTCTTGTTTGGTGGTTTGGGAGTTGCAGGTCGAAGCACCCCTGCTCGATTCACCCCTGACGAAAACTGACTAGGACGCCATGTCGACGTTCACCCCTATAGTTCGTCCTCGTTGCCACCCCCGTTACGTCCCCAGCTGACCGTGAATCCCGAGGAACACGCGTAAAGGATCGTGTCGCAGCCAGGATTCATCGCACCAGGTCAATCTCGCTAGACGAATCTGGGCTATGAATGAAGACCCAACCCTTCCATTTCGAGGTAATCGTTGTTTTTCACAAGTGTTTGTGTATCGACAGGCGGAATGGTCGTCGCGTATATTCGTCACATCGGCCGGATTGCGTCATTACGAATCAATTTTTTCCTCTGTGTCATCGAGATTGGAGGAGGACCCGCGGAACGATAGGGGTATACCTCGGCCGCCGACTGAGGATGAGCAAAACCATCAGAGTGCGTGAATTTCTATTCAATGCCCGTTTTATTTCTACATGTATATAGATCGTCGCAAACTAACTTGATGACTCGGCTGAAAGACGTCACTAATGTAGGGCGATACAAGTGTGTAACGTTGAAACGATCAGCGTGCATCGATGCACACGCGTTTCTTCGTAAACGAACCACATGCACGCACACAAATACAGACTGCGTTGAGGAAAAGGAGGTCGATGATTTGAACGTTTGCGTTTTACCTGTTTCGCAGGTTTTAATAGTGTTACTGTTATCCGTGATACCCTGGCCAGGACCGAGCGTGTTTAAAATATCATGCCCCCGTGATCGAGCGTCGGTGGTGAGGAGGATCGTTCAGAAGGTAAAGAAATTTTCGACTGAAAATATTCTAAGGAATTAACATTTGAATATGGAGGGGCCGCGTGTGATTCGACGTGGTAATTCATTTTGTTTGAGATTTCAGAGATGGATGCCCATTCTGAAGAAGTACCAAGTAGAGCTGCCGTTGGAGTGCCCGTTTCACGAGAGTCGCGACATTTTTCGGCCTCAACAAAAGGCGAAGCACCAGCACAGACCGTCCCAATGGACGTGCGGCCTGTGTGGCAAGTCCTTCTACGCGGAGAAACACTTGGATGCCCACTTCGATAACAGACACAAGAGTAACGTCAACACGGTAATGTATTCTTGTATTTTTAATCCTTCCAACGATTTATTCAGTGTTTCAAATGGAAAATTAAAGGTGTTGCCCTGATAGAAGTTAGCTTGTATAATAATCAATGACAAAGGTGAACATTTAAACGAATGCAAAGTATTCAGACGAAGAAACTGTTGAATAATATACAGTATATTATGTTGAATAATATCAGCCACACTATTTAATCGAAGAGAATGCAACTCCTGAACCTCCGTTATAGCTGGCATGCGAACCAGGAAATTCATGCTGTTATAACGGAATCGTGTTCGTTACAAGGTTCGTTTATAAGTTGCACTTGAAGATTAATTTAATGAAAAAGAGAATAATGGAATCAACACAATGTAAGTTGAACTCTGAACTTCCTAGGGAAAATGGTGATATTCTTTGAATATTCAAGTTTACCAAAAATTTGATTAATCTACATACCCTGAATAGCCAAAGTCACAGTCTCGGTGACATTGGCCCAGCGGAAGCGCCTTTAATTTTCACGAGAACCGATTCGAACGAGTACAGAGAGTCGATTAAAATGCACGAGGAGGAGGCGAGTTTGCCAAGTGTGTCAATTATAAATGAAATGGTAGGCGGAGGACGCGGTGTGCCTCGCGGACTACTGCGACATCATGAGATGCGATGTGCTGGGTAACCGGGATTTCGAGAGTTCCCTGGTGGACGACGAGGCAGCCCACCACACCACGGACATCCAAGTGTGGAAAGAAAATACCGAGCAACGTTCCACCTCGGTGATGCCGTGCGAGTCGCGAGGACTCTCCAGGTCGACGTATCCGGTGGAGAAATCCTGCACGATGTCCGGGGGTGTGGCAGTCACCAACATCCAACGATACTGTCACCGAGAGGACAGCGGGGCGCTCGAGAATCATCGTCTACCTGGCACGGCGTACCACGTGGAGATCGCTGGTCCCGACAACAAGAGCAACGCCTGCGACAACGAAGAGGAGGAGGAGGACGAGGAGGACGACGAAGACGACGAGGAGAACCTCGTGGAGGCGGCATTGCCGGCCGTCGACAAGAAACAAAGGCGCAAAGGTCTGCACCTGAGGAAACTCAAGTCCAACTGCAAGCCGGAAGAGCTGCAGAAGCTGAAGCTGCAGTGCGAAGTTAGTTGACATCCTGAGAAAACAGGATGATTAAGATGAGAAAGATTCTTGATGTAGAGATGATAGGTATCTGAACGCGAAGACGTTCCACCGACCCTGAAGAATTCAGAATCTACGTAAGATCACAGTGCAAAGTATCAATTCTCCTTAACATGCTTGGGTCTACCGAGTACTCTCTAACTAATCTTGTAATTAAGAATAGGTTATTGACCTCTGAAAGAAAATTTATATTATCTGTTCAGACAAGCTATTTATCACTTCGCCAACGGAAGTGATAACAAAGTCGTAGTTATTAAAATGATTCGCAAAGGAAAAGGGTAAAATTTAGAAAATGAAGTTGATATGAGGATCTTCCCATTATCTTTGTCTGAACGAATAATATAAAGCAACCTTGATACGTTCGATCCATGAACTATAATTTTCTTGCATTAATCTTGCAATTAGGTAATTCCTCGTAGCGACCTTAAGAACTAACACTATTCCGCTTAGTTTGTCGATGTTATCTAAACATGGGGCGTACGTCACCGAACGATAATTAGTCATTTATTGCAGCATCGCGACTACAAGATGGTTGCAAAATTTCAAAACCCAAACAAGTATCGTAATACGAGCACTCTTATCCAATGTGCGTAGGCTAGCGCCACGCTAATCATCGTGAACGACAGCTTGGTAGTATAAAGTGGTAGCGTAGAATGAAATAATACTCGCTTGTTCTAAATAACACAATCGATCCGTTCTATTGGAATAATAAGCTTATTGTTGTCCAATGTGATCGACAGATATTGGTTCGCGATTGCATCGCCGGACTACTGACGAACTTATCCGTTCGAGATTTCCAGGAGATCGAAGGTAAAAATTTATTGCGACGAATTAATTGTTGCAATCAATTTCACGAGTCGAATGATCGATTGATTTTCCAGGGGAATTAAATCGCGCGATATGCTGGTACCTTAGTTGCGACAGATACTGGGAGGACACTAAAAGGCAACAAAGGCACACACCTTGGTACCTGTTGACCATTTTTCTGGTCGTACTCTCCTCCTCCATATACGCTTGCTATTATGTCATTTGGGTCCTGTTCAAGTACGTACGTCGAATCAATTACTTTTACCTCGTAACGTTTCTCTTATCTTTTGTTGCCTCTATTTACCAAAGTGCAACGATAAAAGATATTATATAGCTCGAGTGTCGGCGTCCCAGACGAGCAAGAATAATTTCACGCGAGATACGACCAGTCAGAAAATATTCGAAAACATATCGAACGTGACGCAAAATTATTTTTGCCTCATTTTTTTTTAACGAAATGATAAATTTCACATTACAAGATTTTAGTTCAGGACGGTTCTTAAAGACTGGGGAGACTCGGTACAAAGGTCGAAGTTATTGAAAATATTTAATTAAAACCTGTTTGCTCGATTTAAAAGATAAGTTAGTCACACAACAGTGTTCCATTTTGATAAACTGATAGAAAGATTGTTTTGATCCCCAGAGATATTTAAAAAGGCGTACAGAAAATATTTAAAAAGTCGATTTCCTCGGTGAATTGTCAACATTATCATACGTGGCGCACGAAAATACTCGAGGTTAATGAAATATTTTCGAGAGATATAAATAGTAGACATCAGAATTTCGTAACGCATCCGCGACTGAAAAAAACAAGAAAAATCACTGTTGTCGCGTAACGAAACCTATAATCACCAGCAGAATCTTTGTAAACAGTGTATTCAGTCACGAGAGTTATCAATCATAATTGAGCATAAAAAAGTGATTATCGAAGCTGCCACTTAAATTCCTCCTATCATGGCTTTATCATGAAAAAGACTTTTCTTTACACAACGTACACTAAAGACTTAAGAACAATTAAGAATACATGATATTTGAAGTGGAACTTTGATATGTCAGTTCAGCGGAGGAAGACAGACTAGACGGGACCGGAAGTATGGACTACACGGATGGAGATTACACGGCTACATCACCGTTACACGATCCGAGTGGTCTCGGGGAGAGTAGATCAACCGACAGAAGAAAAGGCGAACCTGGGGACGAGAATTTACCTATTTCGAACGAGGACATGCCTGATCATTACATCTACGTAGCCTATCCACCCGAGCTAAAGCGGCGATTACTGGAGAGGTAAATAACCGAAGTAAAAGAACATATATAATACGTGTACGAATCGACGTTCTTGTATTTTCAGCTGCTACAACAGAACCACACGACTTTGAATCGAAGACATAGGGGAAATACAGGCAAAAATTCGATCGAGAAAGCACGGACAGCTCGATCCATTCCACCAGTCGGTTCCATGGCTGACTTCTCACACTTTTGTTTCTCCAAACCTTAATCCTCGTGTTTTGTATACCAACTGTGGGAATAAATTGCAAAATGTACACGACAAGACGGTCTCTGTTATTCGAATCAAAATTCGAATGCATTGAACGATTATTTTTTAATAAGTAGGTGGGAGAAGAGCGTAGGTCTAGCCCCTCCAAAAATTGTGGACTGTCTCCATCATTAAGATTCTAGAATTCCAAAATTCTAATCTGGCCCCCCAGAAAATGATTACAATAAATTATATAACGGGCGAACAAAAGTTTAATTCCACTTTCAGAAAAATCAAATTCAATTGTACAGAATGAGGAAGATGGAGAGAGGCGATAATACCTCTGCCGATTCATGATTCGGTTTTATTTGTAAAGTCGAGGTTTTCTAGAACCAGTAAGTCATCTTGATGGACCCATCCGAGTCCCTTTGCGTGTCCATCACGCTAGACTGACGGACCAAACGGCGCACACTAGCACCGCTCGGTCTTTGTTGTTCTTCTAACAATCTCTGAGGAATGGGTGCCTCCGGTACTTCGTGCATCTCCACCGTCTCTCTTGCAGAGAGATCCTCGTAAGAAGCTGCAGCTGATGAAGGTCTGCAAATGTAATTACAAAGGTTATCGATGGAATTTCGAAGAAATAAGAATGTACATCGATTAATGGTTTCGCACTTGATTGGGACGCAACGGAAGCAGTCGGCACATGTCCAATCCTTCCCGAACAACTCCCCTTCCTCCACGGTTTGTGGCAATCGATGATGGAGAGTCTCGGGCAAACGCAAGCCAGACAGTCCACCGATAACCGATACCACGCCGAGAATTACTAACGGCAACACCAAGTTCTCCTTACCCTGCCAGGAATGACGTAAATGCTCTTATACGATTCGTTCGACAGTGGAAAAGACGAGATAAGCCTATTTACGATCACTCACGAGATACGTAACAAAAGGAATGATGATAAGTCCGAGACCACTGATGTAAGCGGAAAAACCAATCGCTATGCCGCGCAGTTGCGTGGGGTAAAGTTCACCAGCGAACGGGTATATTATTAGAAAAGAGGCCGATATCGCGGATTTCGATAGGAGGAACAAAATCAACGTGGTCACCACGGCATCTGTAAAAAATAAAAACGCAAAAATTAGAGAAAAGGGATTGATTCAGGTGTCAGAAATTAGGGGTGGGGGGATTTAACGAAACAAACATATTGACTGTATTGATAGTCAATGAAAAAAATTATATTCATACTTTCAAGATTGTCTGAACTTCTCATGATATCAATGTTTCAAGATTTATTGCCGGAGTAACGGAGTTGTTTCTTTTCTAAATGATAAGGAATTGAAGTTGAGTACCCGTTGACAAGAGAACAGTGGCGATGCACGAGACTCCAGCGACGACCATGCTTAAACAAAGAGGCCAGCGACGACCCCATCGATCCATCACGACCCAACAAGCCATATAACTTGGAATTTCTGCGAGGGATGAGAAAAAGAAACTCAGGTGTTCTTCGTTCCCCAATGCCGGGCCATAGTACGACAAACCCACGTACACCATATTGTTAGCAAACCTAAAAATGAAATTTTTTATTAAAAAATTTTGATTTTTTTGAAATTAATTTTTCTGTAAATAAAGTGGCAGTCTTTAGACAGATCTGGAAGAAAAACAAAAATAATGACAAGCTACTTTAAGAATAAACGAAACTCAGAGTAACAAACAAAGTTATCTCGAGGACTGTGCTAAAACTTATTTTGACCGAAAGTAACAAACATAAAATTGAGAATGTTGACTTATCGCCTTATCAGCTGTTTGGATTTTGATTTTACCAATTCAGAGTGATCAAGCATGTTTTCAGACGCATATTCGGAGTCTTGAAAAGGGACAAAACACCCGGTCCGCTTCGTAATCGTTCCTCCTCGCTTTTCGACCGTGACATCATCATTCGTTGCCGTAATTTCTGCGTGAAAGAAGCTGGTAACTCTTTCCCGTTTACCTTTGCCAGCCTCTCAAGGATATCGTTAGCCTCGATTAGGCGACCCTTCGCTAACAGCCATCGAGGCGACTCTGGCAGAAACCTGTTTTATATAAAAATTACTAATTTATTTTCTAAATTGCAATTTTACACTGAGAAATAAAATAGGTGTAGTGGTAAATTAGAATTCTATAGAAATCACTAACCACCAATATAACGAATATAAGAGAAAAGGTGCACTTGTTGATAGGGCAAGCGTTCTCCAATCTCTTATCAAATAAGTCACACCAGCCAACATACACAGGCCCATTGTGTAAAAACTGCACGTCATTACCGTTACAAAAGATCGATAATTTGGTCCAACAAGTTCCAGAGCTGTTCAGAGAAAAATCAATAAAAATTAATGCTTCTAAGAATCAATGTTGTGTATTATCTTTACAGTGCTCACATATGATGAATGGTATCTGATAAATAGCTGGAATGGTTAAACCGACGACAACACGTGTAGCAGCCCATGTCCAGAAACTGTTCGATATGGAGGTTAAAAAACCACCGGTGATTAACGTCGCCAAACAGGTGAAAAACGATAGCCTTCTACCGATTCTACGAAACGTGAGACATACTTTGTGATAAAATGATTAGTGTTTTTTATAACAGATAATTACCTGTCGTTTAGAGTGCCGAACAGGTACACGCCGATGGGTCCTCCTGTGTTCAAGGCGACCAAACCGATCGTTGGATAAATTGCATAGTCGCACACTAGATTGAACTGAAATATCATTAATCGTCATTAATCATTATCGTTAATTGTAATATCAGCTGTAAGATGTCTGTAAAATTTCGAGTTAAAATCAGGGGTGGATTGGCCATTGATGGTTCAGAAAAATTTCCAATGACTCCAGTAAGGATTTAGGGTCTAATTTATTGAAATTAATGCCCATCGTGTTACTAAGTTCTCAGTAAAAATTTAACTTCCGTCCACTCCTGATAAAAAAAAATGTTAACGATAGTTAAAGACCTACATCAATAACGATGGAAGACACGACTTCCGATGTCTCGTATTCCCAACCATGGTCGCATGGTACAACAGGCCACGACGTGTTTGGTACGTACGAAGCTGTCGTCACGACAGAAACATTCTTAGCTGTCCAATCGATATCGTATCGTGTGCATTGACTGTACGTTTCATTGTCGTCCTAATTATGAAAGCTATCGTTACAATAGTACAATCGAATAGAATGCCAGATTTCTACAGCTAGCATAATAGCCAGGGACAATAGAGGTGGATACGATGAATAGAAACGAGCAGGGTCTAACAAGGTTGATTGACACAGTAATAATTGTATGGCGCGCTTCAATAAGAAGCCTCAAGAATACAATCCTTTAATTTCTAATTGAAGCTTTTCATTTCATAATTAATTTGTGGCGTCGACCACTGATGATCCTATGACAGCCAATATATTAAAAAGCATAAAGATACAAAGGATAAATGATGGCTAGCATTGGATACCCTAAGGCACAATGTTACTTTTCGAAAGTGGACCTAAAACAACAATTGCACCTGAATAGTAGGAATCGCGAGTCTCCTTCTACGGGAGATGTCCAGGCTTTCCAAGCCTGGCACGTTGCACCAATGGGGTGGCGTGTCGGCCATGAAAAGCTGATTGAAGGCACAAAACCCGCAGGGCAGACACGCCGGAAGACATACGAACCAAAGGAGTTGCCTTTGATAGCGACCAAACTCGCCGACGGTCGGGAGAAGATCGTCCAGATCAAAGCCCTCCTACGATACGAAACTTCCATCTCTTAATCATGATCATTAATTCATTCGACACCTGAATCTTATTATTAAACCAAAATTTGGTTATTTCCAAAACAGGGTTAAGATTTCTGGGGCTATCCTTCAAGGACCTTTCGGTTGATATATTTGGGTAAAAAATTGAAATTTATGAGGATTTATTTTTACAGTAATTAGGAAGTTTGGAATTTTAAGAAACGACCTCCTTGGAAAATGGGGTCCAAAGCTCAAATCTCCCTTAGATCCCCTAGTTAAATAAATATGAAGAATTTCAAGTCTACCAAATGATTTCAGTCATTAAAAAATATCAAGAATCTCAACGTTTTTCTTTAAATCTACAAAAGGCTCCTCGTTAATCACGATGACAATGAAAAAATCCTCTAACGACGAGCCTAACAGTCTCGTTCATTAATCCAAAGAATAGACGATCGAGGGGTTGCAATGGAACAACTTACTTCATCGTCCGCGGTCCCGGTGGTCTTGGCGTTTCCTGCACTTTGATTATCGTCCATCCTCGTGCACTTAGCCCACGTCTAGACTACCGAAACGTCTCCGATACCTTAGAAAAGCGTTACGTGACGTGTATTAGCTCCTTGCCGATGGTTGTGCGACCGATATGCCATTCGTTCCATCCTGTAGCGACGGTTCTCCCTTCGCTGATCGTGACGCGAGGGTGTCCTCCCCCGCGATGTCCTCGAACCAACGACCGACCAGTGTGTATCTAGTATTCAGATATCCAGCTGTCTCTTTTTAGCGAGTTCTGGTAAGACACGAATCCAAACGATTAAATCAATTAGAAGGTCAATCAGTCGATGTCACTGTATCAAATCCATCCCTCTCAACATTCTTCACATAGTTTGCTCTTTTCGACAATTCATTATTTTTCTTTTTTTCTCTCACTTGTAACTCGTGTTTTTTGGTTAAAAACGGAAAAGAAATTGGTGAAAAAAGATTGGAAGTTGGTAAAAAAAAAATTTGTTTGCTGTTCTAAGATTGCAGCCGATTATCAGGATTATTGGGTAACTTGTTACGAAACTTTCAACGGAGAAAACAACAACGTTGTTTGTTTCTTTGAAAGTGTACAAGCACACCAGGCAATGTTATTCGCAAAATGATAAAAAGGTGAACTCGCCCACGCACTCGCGGCCGCGTTTCGCGCGCGGAAAAGAGAATCGAGGAAATGCAGGAGAAATGAGTTTAGCGGCGCGTGCCACGGCCTGTGCCCTTCTAATTCAATTGGGTTAAGGGTACTTAGAGGAGATTAGGAACACTGCTGACACATGCTGCTAGGCGGCCGTGCGATTCATTCCTCGAACGCACTACAAGTTTATGCAAAACATCTAAACAGAAACAATCTCATTTTTTTCATCCTCTAATTCTTTTCTCTGATTCATCCGTATGTTTTTCATCTGAATTATACGGTCTGCTTTTTTGGTGTGATCGATCATTTCGATGCGCGTGGAATAAATCACGCAAGTGTACTTTGAATTCAGTCGGATAAAATGCACAAATCATGAAGATAAAAAAGCGATATCGTTTAACCGTCGACCTCGGTATTTTTGTACGATATCGAAAATTACGGGAACTTCTTGGTATCGCGAGGTGTACGGCTTCCGTTTTAATCCGGGGTAATCTAATTGATGAAGCAAAGGACCGTATAAGGAGACGCGTGCTATTGGGTTGTTTGGAACATTTTTATTGTATTTTTGTAACTGAATAAAATTAACCTTTTGAAATTGCAGGAACCCATTTTCCCATTTTTACCCAGATCCATCTACGAATGTATTTTATCACGAGCGACGGATCAAGGTGAAAAGTACGAGCGACGACCACTGGTAAAAATGGCACCACTACGTGTGTACAGATTCCAAAACTGAATTTATTTTGGGCAATTTCATCGATGAAAATAAAAGGTAATAAAAAAAGACAAAAAATTCGCTGAGAAAATGTAGAAGCAATTCGCATAAGGATCTTTTCTTCTTGTTACAAGATTTTTAAAGGAAGTGTGTATAGATCGCATTTGTGTTTCCTTTTTTTTTTTTTTTAATGATCGTCAGGACGATGAACCGTGACGTTAGCAATCGAAATGATGTATCGTATTATCATATGGCACTGTTACTTGTACACACATGAACGATAATATACGGTCAGCCACATTAATGACCAGCCGGATGAACAAAAAATTCGTGAAATTTTTCCGGTGATAAGCGCAAAAAATAGATAAGATTATTCAGAAGGGAAAAAAGGAATGAATGGCGAATGTTCGATACGACTTTTGGACTTTCGTCGCTCAAACGTGGGTGTTTTTGTTGCTCACTGATTATTTCACTTGTTTGTTTCCCTCCCGTGGTAAACAAATCTTCGACGATCCATTAATGTGACCGATTGTACATGTACGTTTTGAAGCACACAATTTCCAGAACAATCATTCCACGATCGCTCTGGCACTCGGATGAACAATATTAGCCGACGTCACATGTAATCGTTGTCATTTAGAAATACATCTTCATTGAAACACAGGCTCCGCAATATCACACGACTGACACAAACCGAAATGAAACGAAGGTTTGGTAGACGCACCCTCTCCTAAATTTTCTGACGATCCTTAAATTGCATATTATTTATTTAGGATTATTATGATTCAAAATTTTGAAAATTGGGTAAGTGAGTTTAACACGTTGACTGCTACGTCACTCAATAGCTAAAAATCTGTCAAAAATATAAGTATTACCTAAACTTTAGCGTGGCAGCAGAATCAAAATATAATTTCATAAAAATTGAAATTTATTCTAAATAAAATATAATGTTATTCGATATTTTTTAACGTACTAAATAGAAGACTTACAATGGCCCCAGGACTGTAGCCCCCCTCAGACCCCATTAATCCGACTTTGCATGGCAGTCAACGTGTTAAGGAATAAAAAGAAAAGATTGGAGAGGGTGAGCAAATTTGAAACAGGAATTCATCCAACTTGTGTTCTCGTTTATTCATTTTCTTTCTTTCTTTTTGCCCACGTTTATCGCCCGAATTCGTTCACATGCGTAAATTATATGATTTTTTTTTTAGGGTCCGATCTATGAATCGGCAGCATTCGACAGCATTCTTTCACTCTTCTTCTATCTCTTCGCAAAATCATCACAAAAAAACGTCCATCTCTCACTCTGCTGACTCTCTTTATTACTATAATTACGCTCTTCATTTTTTTTTTTGTAATTTTTCTTAGTTTTTTTTTTTCATCTTGCTTCCCTTTAATTCTCTAGAATAAATCACACGGTTGCGTGCACGGTAATGGCACGGTGGATCTCGACATTCACGAGTCGAAAATCGGAACAAAAATATCGAGTGATAAAATAGGCATCTCACGGAACAATCCATCTTCAACCCCTTTCTCTCCTGCCATTACCGTGCCACGTCTCTGACGCTTTGGAACAACAACAGCTCGTACGCGTTGGCCTCGTGTTTCGCGATTCGATCACGATTGAAAAAATATTATCGAAAATATTGTCTCGTACGTAGAACCGCGAATCTATCCAAGAACGGAGAATTCTGCCTTCGAGCACCCTGTCAGCCCAGCTGAAGAGTCTCTCGCAAGAAAAAAAGAAACATTAATTAATAAGTATTCTTCTGTGCGATTTGGATTATTGTTCGGCTCGTGTAGCAGTTTTGTTTCGTTGAATCCTGTCTTCTTTATTTTTATCCAGCTTTTCTTGAATTTCAAACAAGATGATCTCAGAGACAGGTTCTCCGATCTTTTTAACCGCGTCACGATACAAAATTTATATAATTTCTTTTTATTTTTATTTATTTAGTATTCTTTGTTTTTTTCTTCTCTTTACTTATTTCCATCTTTGCTCGTTTTTTTTTACAAATTCGTCCCATCCTGAACGGTGACACGCCGTGATTCACGTCGAATCACGAGCCAACCCTCCTCTTCGTCATCCCTCCAACAATCAAATCTTCTTCCAATTCTCTTTCACTCTATCTCTCGTTTGATCGCTTTCTTTCTTCTATCTCTATCACTCGCAACACCGATACAGGACACACCCGATCAGTTAAAGTTTACTTCACAGCGCACATCATCACTGATACAGCGTAATGCACACGCTTTCTTTCTCATCTCTTTTTTTTTTTGTTCATTTTTTTCTGTGTGTATTTTTTTTTAATATACTTATCACTTAAATACGCTCTCACTTGCGTTCCCTATCGAAGCATCGCACGCACTCTAGGAGTCTCGACGATGAAAAGGCTAACAACTAATAGTTCGATAAAAGATATTATCGTGTATGAGTTTGATTCAGGGAGCACGTGTCTTTCGCGTCTCGATCTCTCGTTTTATTATTCACCTGTGTATTTATGTGTGCGCGTTAGACTGGAACCAGTGTCCCTTAAAGAATAAAAAAAAAAAGAACTAGAACGTTAGGGGGAAGATATTATCTTAATCGCTCGTGTTGATCAATTGTATATCGTTGACTGTCACGTTGCAATATTGATTAGCATAGATCGTTTGATTGTTTTAATTGAACTCTTTAAGGGGATCGATGAGTTTGAGAGATACGAGAACACCGAGAGAGACGAGCTCCCTTCAGGGTAGAACGTCGACCCCTCGCACACGAGAGTCTCTCCAAAAAATCACAGTCGCGTATATAATATAATTTGTTTCATTTGTATTCCTCATTTTCACTTCGTTACTCGGCACGGCCGGCGTTTCATTTCCTAGTTTCCTACCCTCTCGGCTTACTCGCAGTAAAAAGCCCCTATCTATCCACGACCGTTTCCTACCTTTTTTTCGCGTTTCGTTTCCTTTCTTCATTTCTATTTAGGCTCTCTCTGTGGACCAAATAACGTGATTCGCAAACGATTCGTAAGAAATTATAATCGTGTGCTCGAATATTCAGAGTGAATCTTAGGTGGGCAAATTTTATGAATTTTTATCGTTTTTATAAATACAGTATAACTCCATTTATTTGAAGGAAATTAAACTGAAAATATCTGCTTTGAAGAATAAAAAATTTGTATAAGGTTTTCCTTCTGTTAACCCTCAGACGGCAGACCATGAAGAGAGTCCCAATTTTAATTTAATTTTCTATTTCACGTTATTTTCATTTAAAATTATTCTTCCAAAAAAATGAAATCCTTTAGTTTAAAAATGATTGATGGGTTAATAAAAAAATAAGATAAATGGCGTTCTACTGATACAAATGATCAGAAAATTTGTCCACCCCCTTCAGGACAACTCTGACTATCCCTGAAAGCTCAGACACGGCCTACCTCGAGGGTGTAATTATCAAATTGTTTGCGAATCAGAAGAACAGGCGAGCGATCGAGTTCTTTATCAAGTCGCAGAAAAACACGCACCGCTGTCCTCTCCGTCGTGGTTCCTCTCTTTCATTCTCATATTCACTCTTTCGTTCTCACTTTCTCACGTTCTTCCTCTCTTCTCATGTTTTCATTTTCTCTCTCTCTCTGCTACATGGAATGTAAAAGAAAAGCATTCTTCTTTGGACTCGGAACAACCACTTTCGTTTCCTTTTCTTTTTCTAAGTCAAGGTATCAACTTTGGTAAACATCATCATGGACTGCAAGGCAAAGCTGCGTTTTGAAAGGAGGTAAAATTTTGTCGCGATTGGAAGACACCGTGTTTCGTCTGCTGGAATTTCTTTCTGTGTCGAAAATCGAAAGGATAAAACGATATACATATGAAATGGATCAGTGATCGTTAACATCATTTCTGATTTTACAAAATGAAAATAATATTAAATTACATACTGTAATATACAAACATAAGGAAGCGTTTAAGATCAATGATGGTCATAGAGAAAGGGTTAAAAAAAAAAATGTCTGATTATTTGCTTAAAAGTAATTCAGTAATAGTTACCGATCGATCGAATACTATAGAGAGAATTTATGCGCGTGTACTGCAAAGAGATCAAGGTTTAGGCTCCAGTCTATTTAACGAGCGGCTCGAACCGAAACAATTTCCCTGTACCACCCTCCCACCCTCCCCCTCATTTTCTTTCACGGTTAGTCATTTCTTTTTTTTTTTTTTTTTTAAAAGCTAGATAAACTTTTCTTCCTTATACGCTAAGTTTGGCAATATCGTTCGCAACAGTAAAAAAATTATATACGTATATATATATTTATTTGTATCCAGACGTGGAGCTGACACATCGGTTATCCTTCGATATGTAAAATCGTAAAAAAGATAATCAATTTAATAAAAAGTCTCTTAGTTTAATCGTCCCTCATCAATTCCCTATTTTTATCCATTTTTTTTTTTTCTTTTATATCGTATGTGTCTCTTCTTTGTATTACGCCAATGTTGTTCCTCGCTTTTTTATTTAAATTTATCATTTTGATTTCATCGAAACACGTTTGTCCCGTTTTTGTTCCAGGATGGTCCCCGTCGAAGAAGGAACCATCCACTCATCACCCACCACCGCCGTCATCGTCAGCCGGGTGTTAATTTTCCACGTAACATCTCTTTATATGTCGTGTCCGTACGTAAAAGTTTCGCGTAAAAACGAGGCGTACTCGAGAAAAGTGTGTAAGTAAGATTATTAATGAAAACGCTTTAAAATGTACAGTTCCGACAATCGCGCGAAAGAACGGTGGTCTAACACGTTAATATAGTGCTTTCCGCTGGCAAAAGTATTTGGAATGCAATGGCACTAACCACGGCCACGTTTTCGGTAACGTGACGTAACTTCGTATTATATTATTAGAGGCGACCGACCGACCGACCATCCGTCCGTTTAATCTTTCCCGTGAAATCTTACTAAGAACAACAATCTAATAGGAATCTCATCCGCGAGGCCGGAATACTATGAGCAGAGGACAAAACTAAATTAATTTCTCCCTCGTTAACCCTTCGACTCGGGTTCAACGACGTCCCTTATTCTCCGTGTACGCTCGTTTCAGGATTCAACAGAAGTCTAACGGGACAGTGTACGAAAGCGAAAAAGTATCCTAAGTTTACCCTAATCATTAAAAGTCAAGGTACTTGAAGCACCTCAAAAAGTACACCACCTGGCATCGATGGCTCTCCCCCATTAGGAACATCCCTATCCTTCCACTTAAAGCACTATCTAACATACGAATTTACAAACTTACTAAATGACTGTTGCCTTAACTAATAATGACCTAAGTGCGAGGATAAAGGATCTCCTCAAGGGAAGCCATTTTTGTGAACCGGTGTATAGGTACACCAAGTACCTTTCTTTTAACTAGGGTCACGATTCACACGATCATAGTACTCTGAATACCTGAATAAAATACGAATGAAATAATTCGCATAATTTATTCGATCTTCGACGAATACCCTTCTACGATAAAGCCAGATAGGCCAGGAAGACGACTTCTTCGACAGTATGCAACCTCGAGGTTGTTATCGATATCTCTCGAGGTTCTTGAAATTCGAAAGGAAGGAACGAGAGATTAGAAAGTGTCCGGGGCAAACATTGTCCCATGATATAATTGGCAGTGCGAAAAAGCTCTCGTCTGATATATGGGCTTCCTCGAAGATCGCTACGTAATTTTTCCAACGAGACCGATGATCGTGTACAAAATGATTCTTGTATCTAACGCAGGACTACGATCAACAAATTGGGTAGATTATATTTTAGGGGGGTGGGGCTAGACATTCGATTTTTGTTTTTTTTTTTTGTTTCACGCTCTTGTGTGTATCTTCACGAACGTTCAGGCCGGACGAGGACTTCGGTACAACTCAATAACTTATGCCAGCAAAATATTAATTTTAATGAATTATCAACAGCAACAGACATTCACATACGGGGGGAAAAAAAAAATAACATACGCATCATCATACTACAACTGATCGTTTGGATTCTCGCGCAGCATGATCGGGGACCAGGGGGTCACCAGTATTTCGAATCTTTCCGACCTTTTAGTTTCGTTTATTAAATCTTCTCTTTTCTTCTTTACAATCATTCAACGTTCATCACGTTCCTCTTTTCTCTTTCACTCCCTCGCTTTCTGTTAGTCTAGACGCAATCACGCAACATTTCGCTGCATCGGATAGCAATCATCATATTTTCACGATCATTTATTTCGCTCGTTAACTGCGAATCACGCCAGCAAACATACGACACGATGACGCTCCGATTCTCATCTATCGAGCGGATGATGATCGTTTCAGCGAGGAATCGAAATGATAGTACACGATTCGTTGATAAGCTACAGTTTGGAGGAAAAAAAAAAGCTCGAGCTTTACAACGAGTACGCGTAATAAATGTACTTTCTGCGAGACGATGCACAATCGTTCGTTCGATGGCGTTTTATTTAATAATATATACGACTATCACACGCATACGTATAGGAAAAAATTTCATTCTCTCGATCAATTACTCTCATACACTATTAATTGTACAGTCTCTCTTTCTCTCTCACTCTCTCTCTCTCTTTCTCTCACTTAATTTCTCTATCACATTTTAATCTTCTTTCTCATTCATCTGTCTCCCTTTCTCTCGTTTTCTTTCTCACTGGCCACGATCATTGTCCATCGAAGTCGTCCTTTCCTCAGGTTCAACTTCTCAATCACGCGGGTAGAAGCCCCAGGCTCGTTATCAGGCATACTTGCATCACCGGAACATCATCTCGGCAGGCAGGCTTCGGCCTTGGCTCATTCATCGGCAACAATCCACTTGCACTCCTCACCATCAGTTGTCGGCAGACATCCGGCAGACAGGTATTCTTTCGTTTGTTCTTTTATTTTATCTTTTTTTTTTTTGTATTCTGTTTTTGTTTTTTTGTTTGAGTCTCGACCAATTGGGCTGCGCTCGACGTGTCGGTACTCGAATACCGTCGCCAGAGCAGGGACACGTGCAGACTCATCACCCCATCATCATCGTCATCGCTTTTGGAACTCACGCACATCCATCAACTCGCATCCGCACCATCCAATCTTGTTGTCTTTGCATTGTGTTCGATAGCTTTCTAGTCAAATCAAATTGCACGACAGTACAACCGTGGGGTGATCTGTAAACAACAAAAGCGAGCCAAATATCAATAACCGTCGCTCACCGGGTCTCTTACGAATTTTTATTTATTAATTTTTTATTGTTTTTTAATTATTTTTCTTAGATCTCCGTGTCGAGTACACGTATTCACGCGATATCGCGGCTACGACAAGGGGGAACGATAAGCAGCAACAGCAGCAGCAACAACAACAAAACGAAACTGGACACTAGAATTAAGCTGACTCTCTTTCTCAAACGAAGATACAGAGAAATATTATTTAACAGTAATTTAAACGTTTCTTTGTATTTACAAATAAATATTCCTTTATATTAACCCTCCGATCTTCGTTCCAGGAAAAGATGCAACTTAACCTCCAGTATGGTACTCCTGACCCTGCACCACCACCACCCACCCAACCCTATTCTATCTTACTTGCATCTTTGTCCTAACTTTCGTAGCACTTGTATCGTTCTTTGGAAAGCAGGTCTCTGTGAACGAGTCAAGTTAAACACAGCGAAAAGTAGCATGAAACAGAAGAGGGCGTTGCAAAGAATAAGATGAAAGGTTTCGACAAATAAAACGGTAAAGGCAGTACGGGCGGAGATAGTGACTGAAATACACGCATCACACATCGTTCACACGAAAATGATGAGAAATAAAAAAATAAAGGGTGAAAGAAAAGAAAGATAATACACGAAGAGAGAAAGGGAAAATTTTTACTCACCAACTGGACGTTGAGTTGGCAGCACTCTTGAGCTTTCGAATCTCTTTGGTTGCCCAGTTGGCCAAAGTTTTAGTCTTTTGAGTGCGCGATCGTCTGGCCTTGGTTAGCAACTCGGTGAGCGGTTCAGTCTCTACCATTGGCAATAATTTCGCCCCGAATACGGTGACCAAGTCGCCGAGCAAGCCTACCGAGGCCGATATGTTGCCTTCAGAATGTTCCCGATCCTGTGCTATCGACGTGATGAATTGAATGATAAAGGGCACGTGGGGTTCAACGAGAGCGATCGCAGCATCCGGGCAAGCATTCGACATGTCGCCGCGTAATCCTTGCACGATACCGGTGTAAGCCTCCAAAACACCCTCCCGTAATTCGTTCAGATAATCGATCATGTCGTAGTCAGTCCTATCGACGTTCGCCTGAGAGGCTTGCGCCAATGTCTGCAGCACTACGTCCAGATACTTTTTGAATTCAGGACCGATGCTTAGAGCGACATCGCCGAAGACGGAGAAGATCTGAGGCTTCACCGAACGATGAACCGTGTTGTTACCAAGGTTCTCCAGTAACAGGGTCATGATCTCGTCGCAATAAGGTAGCATCTTGTTCCTCAAGACGCGGCAAATGTCGCCGGTCAGACCCACGGCGGCGCAACAAACCTGGTATTCAGCGTGATTTTTCAAGCCCAAACAGAGGTACGGTTTAAACGCGTCCATGTACTTCAGGAAACCTTCTCCCAGCACTTCGACCAAGGTCGAAACAGCCATGAGCGCGTCCTCCTGTACACCCTCTTTGCAGGAGTTGGAATTGAACATGGACAAGAGCGCGGTCATGATCACGTCGGAAATCTGTGGCGCATCTTCCGGTGTAACTTTACGCAGTACGGATTGCAAGGTGGCGCAGAGCAACGATTGAAGGTCGTTGTATTGAGCACGATCCGTGTGAGTTTGGATGTGTGTTTCCATTTGCTGTACGTGCTGCAACCTCTCTAGGATCACCATCGTAGTTTTTTGCACCGTCACGTAACAATCTCGCGGAGAATTCTTGACCATCTCCATTAAAGCCTCGTACGCGGCTGATCGCAAGTTGGCCTGACTTCCGTCCGCGCGATCCGTCGTTTCTAACAATCTCTGAATAATGAAATCGAAGTACGGAGACATGCAGTAGGTATCGGGCTGTTGTCCATCCTCGTCTGTCTGTGCGGACTCGTAGCTGGCTTCCGCGAGCCCTGTAAACGCCCAACAAACGTTCGCCGCGACGCGAGGCTCTGCCTTCAAACCGTTTATCAAGGCTTCTAATAATGGTTTCAAGTACGTGTCGTTGATCGCAGCTTCCGGTATGATCTCGCAAATACGACCGAACGTCCAAGCAGCCGTGTCCCTTACCGCGACGCTGGTATCGTACATTAATTCTATCAACGTTGGCATAGCTTGCTCTATTAATGGTTTAACGGAGCCAGGATCTAATCCTCCGAGAATCGAACCAAAAGCCATCAAGGCAGCGTCTCGAAACCTCCAGTCGGGACTTTTGATATTGTCCTTGACGAAAGGAAGAACGTATGGGAAAATGGCCTCCTCGCAACAAGAAGACAATAACATCAAACACACCCCTGCGGCTTTCGAAGGATTCCAATCGTCTTCGTTATCGAATTCTTCTTGCTTTGTGAGTTTTTTCATTAGAACAGGTACCAAAAATTGCAAAGCTCCCTTTGCATAATGCCTCGATACTTTAACCGGTGGTCGACCACCGTCGGAAGCTTCACCTTCCTCCATGGATAGATCGACTTCCTCTTCCGATACGTTCGACCAGAATTCAATTCCTTGAAGTGCAACTTCGTCGATATCTGATTTCATGGCTTCTAAAGTAATAGGAAATAGCGCTGGAGCCATATACGGCTCCATATACTGATAGTACAAGGACATAATTTTCACAAGACACTGTAAAGCAGCTACTTTAACTTGCGTATTTACAGATTGCGTTGCTTCGCACACCACCTCCATGATGAAGTTTCTCTCTGACTGCATAAAGAAAAAATTGGATTAAATTACGATTCTAAAGTTATACTTCCGTGTTCACCTCTTGTAATCGAAACTAACCTCTATTTCGAAATTTCCTTTGGTAAATTCTAAGGAGTTGTAGAGTGCACTAGTAGCAGCAAGCCGAACGTGATGCGAAGTACTAGATCCTTTCATGCCATGAATAATAGCAGTGAGAATGTGATTAGACTGAGGTACCAAAACGTCGCTTTCTATATCTTGACAAATGTAACCAATGGCTTCTAGCGTCGCCTCTTTCATTATTTCAGTACTGTTTGCGTTAACAACATTGTTGACTAGCAACTGAATAATGTTGGTCCATTCGCCAACAGGTAATTCAGTAACAGCAACATATGCAACACACTGTGCTGCAGAACTTGGCCTATTGTTTTCTGTTCCAAGTGCTCCAAAAATCTTTAAATTGAAACCATACAGAGTTTATAGAATGCCACTATAAGAGAAGAAAGACAGGTTTAGACAAAGGAATCTTACATTTTTCTTAATAAATTCCCTAGTTTCTACAGGAATTTGAAGCCAGCGTTGTTGATATTGATATTTCAATTGGACATCTTTGGATGTAAGTTGATTCTTGAGCTGAAGACCTGCTGCCATACGGGCAACTGAGCTTGCAGCGGCAGTAACCAGCACGCCGCTGAGTCTTTGCAAGAACTCATGCTGTAAAATATAAAATGTACTGTTAGTTTTACAATTTCCATTGTTCCACTTTAAAGGCAGCCTCATTTTCAAGGTTGAACAACTTACAAAATTAGTTTGTGCTGCCTGTTCCAAAAAATTCTGAGCTGCCTCCAGCTCATTTTTATCTGAAATTGGAAATGGAAATTAAAATTATTAACATCATGAATTTTTCAGCTAATCATTTAACTAATGACAAGCAATAAAGATTTATGGCAACATTTAGAGGTTAGAAAAGCACGATGCACCCGTATTCGCCGTGCCAACCGACAACGGGGACGTGCAATAGGAGTAACCGTCACATTGGGACAATACTTTTCCGGTGGCGAACAAAGCCCCTAGCAACAGCCAAACGGTGCCCAATACGACGTATTATCGTACAAACGAGAAATTCTCATCAAATATTAACGTATTCGCGTAGAAAAATTTCCAAGAAATCGATAAAAGCATTACTCCGCCGAGATATCAATTACCCTCCGAACATACCGGAAGGAATTGGTAAAGGACGCGCACGCGGTTGGGCTTTACTTTTCCAGGCAATATCGTGAAAATCATCAAAGAACGTTCGTCGAGCGACATGTTTCGTGAAACAAGAACGAAAGCAAGGTCAAGGGGAACAAAGTAACCAATAAAAATGAATCTCAACTCCATGATGTCGCCGTTAGCTCGAACTCGATTAATCAAATGACCCACCTGACGACACGGTCCTTTCGAGGACCTGGATCAGTTGCACCGTCGTTGGGTCCATCTGCATGATTTCAGCTTCTTTCGGCGATCGATTATCCTTGGAAAATGTAATTTTTATGCCCAGATAAGAAATGTCTCCGTGTCGTGACCGGCGGACAGCCACATGTAGCCACCACCAAATCAACTAGCTCAACGACGTACCCCCCTTCTACCCACTTCCTGCTAGTTACTCGATTTCTGCTTCCTTCCACAACGTGCAGCGCAGTGATACCCGCGCCCTTTGCTATCGTAGAGATGAATATTTTCTTCCTTAAACAGAGACAATATGTACGCTCGACGTGCAACTTCTATCAATTAGCTTTAAAACTTTGATTCGGGATCGCGTAAACGTTGCAAAACTACTGTCACGAGTGTCACGTTTCTCGAAGCGATCGTCGTGTCTCTTCGAGCGCGGACTATTTTCTCTGTGCGCCGTGCAAACTTCCTTCTGCGCATGTGGACACGGTGCCGGAACTGCCATCTACAACCGCTGCCAGCGCTCTCACGCTTGCCGCCCTAAACCTAACCGTTATGCCGGTTAATTTTGAAATTCTGCACATTCTGCAGCTGCACGCTCACGCGATTCACATCTGTACGCTTTGTCTCGATTCGTAGTTAGATTTTAAATTGTTTAAATATGAAGAGAAATATACCGAGGAATAGATCTTCAAACGAACTTAAAAAGGACAATTTACGACTTTGAAACAGTAAGTTATTTGAAAAATGTGCAGTTTTTTTCTCTTTACTATCTTGGACTTCGAAAGAAATTATAAAATGAAACTGTTAATCATAATACACATTGCGAATCGAAGAGAAGATATAATTCTTTAGATATCAGGTTTCACGACTGGTATTTAAGCGCCAGGTGCGCTCTATGCAAAGTCGCGGGACCCTTGAAAACCGTCAGGATCCCTTCAGACTATTGACGATCCTTCGAATACCTGTTTTGCAATTCATAATCAGCAAACGGGGTTACGAAAGGGAAAAAGAACGTCGGTTATTTTAATAGATTTAATGAAACGATATACAGAATACATTTGCTTTCGTAATGCATCGCATCGCATCGTCCGCGTGCCTTACCATCTATATCACATGTCAATTTTTTTTTATTTATAAAATATAATGGTCACAATGTGTTCGTATCTTTTTTTTTTTAAATATTTTATTTTATTACGTCATTCCTTTGAATTGCTTTCTCGTTCGCATATCGAAAGTATAATATATATATATATATATTTATTTCTTCATTTATATTAATCATATTTATATATTTATAAGTATGTATATATAATAACAATATATTATTTTATTTTCGTATCATATATTAATCAAGCGAGAGGGAACTGTGTGTGGCTCGGCACAGAATTACAACGAATCAGGCCACGGAAAGAAGGTTTCGTGAATGTGCGCGCGTGTAAAACACCTTAAATAGAGTATCTTTACAAATTGTTAATAACAGTGTTGTAACGATGCTAGATATCGACGGTCGTAGGGGTGAAAAGGCCGGTGATGGGGAAACTTCCCTTGCAATTCCCTTTTATTGTCTTTGTGAACAAAATTGCAAGGAGAACACAAATTGACCCGATAGAGATCATCGGCGAACCATCGATCGATTTCAACAATTCGCACCTCCTTTTCAATTGTACGGCCGTCAATACGTATTGGCAATCGATCGACATTATTTTATTCTTCTCTTCCTTTCTTTCTTATTGCGATTCATATAATATATATATATATATATTTCAAAAGAGGATTGGAGTATATTTCTCACGAGATCTTCCCAATAACATTAATGTACATAAATTTATGAATTTACTTTCGATGCAACGTCCACCACTTCCGGTGTGTACTTTGTAATGGTGCAGCTAGTATCTGTGGCCAGGGGCGAACTGGCCTGGAGGTTTCGAGATTTCCCGGGGATCCGGTAAGGATTTTGGCCCTGGATCATGTCACTAATTCTCCCGGTAAAAATTTAAGTCCCAGTACGCCCCTGTCTGTGACTGTATCCGCAGATATTCCTACGGTGAAGTACGGATCGATCGCTGTAGAAATGTCCGTACGAAAACGAGAATATATTTTTTATTTTCTTCTTAAATAGTAGAGATAATTTTTTTTTCTTATGATTCTTTATTTCTTTTTTTTTTTATAAAATGTCGATCGTGAAGAAAAATCAACAAATTTCGCTCGATCGTTGGACGGAAAGGGAACGAGTTTCGATTATCGAGCGACACCACGGTTCCGGTGGAACATCGAACACGCCAGGTTACGAAAAACGATAAAAAAAAGATAATGAAATCAGCCGTTGATTGAACATTTATTATTACATCGAGGGAAAGAGGATAGTACACCTAACGGAATTGGCCGTTCGTTTTACAGCGATTTACGACAATTAATTGGTAACAACAATACTCGAACGATCTCGTTCTCCATCGAGATATTTCTACGTTCGAACGATCCGAGATATACTTTCCAAGTTTTCTTACCCATCTCGCTCTGACCTCCTCTCTTCATTGTTTCCCTGTTGAATTTGACATAATAAAAAGTAATACAGCGTTGAGTCCAGGAAAGATCCGATAAATATCGAAACAGAAGTGTACACGTCGATCACGAGCCGAATTGTTTTCACTTTCACTAAGGGATTAGAAACGATCGCGAGACTTCCTTTAATTTTCTTAATTAATAGGAACAAAAATAATCCATTCCCCTCTGTCCCTCGGCGAGGTAAAAACTTAAGAACTCTCGAATTCATTGAGCGCTCGTTCATCGCAATTAGCCTAATAGCACCGTTTAATTTGACGAATTCCTTCAGCCTCTAAATCTCTTCTGGACTCGATCCGCTCCTGACACGCGGAGAAAGCGACCGATCCCCTGAATCACGATAAAATTATTTATACGAGCTCGAGAAACCATTATCGTTAATTAGAGATTCATTATTTTCGGATCGATCATCGAGTACATTACAAATTTTTAATCAATCGCTTTCTTCGCGATGTTCTATTTTCTCTATCGAAAGGCAGATACTTTTTCAATCGCATCTTCTTTTCGCGTACGTTTGTACCTTGCTTCTTGCCGGGCATTTTATTCTGTTTCGTATCCATCCGCAAAGCTCGTTTACAACAATCGTTCGCTATTTTAACAAACTAATCTTCGATCGATAAAACGAAATTTAAAACCATACAAAATTAAAAAAGAAATTTAAATAAGTTCGATTTTCCAAAGGAACCGTGATTGCATAGAGATCGAAATGGAAGGAAAAATTTCTTTGCAAAATGTTAAACATTTGCGGATACACACGGCGGATTAGAGAGTAACGTATACACACGTAATTAATTTTTTATACCTATTGTGCACATATACATGTATTTTAACGTGTTTCTGTCTCAGCATTCCACGCGGTGTAGGTAAGGTAATTTTCCCGCGCGAAATGCCTGTTGATCGATTAAGTGCACTAAAAGACAATGCTCTGTGATACTATTGAATATATTAAAAGTTGTATCGGTTGGATCGGTTTACTGGGCTGTGTACTTTTTCTTTTTTTACGTCGACAAGTAACATACAGAACAGAGGACAGATATTTCCTACCGAAAGGATGACCCTGGTGGAGATCGAACGATTGGTTACATCGACGACCATCTTCCATCGATTCGTTCCCCGACCAATATGGACGCGATTGCCCTTGGGTCGATCGGATTCCAAGATGACGTCCCAGAGATACTGTAAAGCGGCGAAGAGCGCTTAACGTTGACGGTGTTCCTTAAACGTTTAGCGAATAATGGTAACGCAAGGTGGTGTCGATGGTGGTACGAAGGTAGCGGATGGTAACAGTAATGGTAATGATAGGCGAACGGTACGCCATTGAATCGTAAACGCTAGCGGTAAGTAAGTAATAAGTAATAGTAAGTAGCAAGTAATAGTAGTATAAGTAGTAGTAGTAATAGCGGCGCGGTATACGTATAAATAGGGACTTTCTACGTTAGTTTGATTAAAAATAAATGTCATAACGTAATAGGTAACTTTATGCCGGACCCGTCGCAAAGCCTCTGTATTATCCGAATAAAGGTATCGCGATGACACGCCTGTCCGATTTGGCTGACTTCGGGGTCCTACTTCAATCTTGTCTCCCTTAGCTGTCTAAAATCACATTAACGCAAAGATAGCGGTTGATTTGTTGGACGGGAACGGTCCCGACCGCGTGTGACGCTGAAGACACCCGAAGTTATACGACGACGCTAAATTCCTTAGATCGACAATGGAGAAGAGCACAGCACCGATTAAAAGTTTCTAGCATAGGGAACGAAGGATTTTTGGGAAATAGGGAGATTATTTAGCATCGTCGTGGACGTCGAGTGCGATCACAATCACGAGCTACTTCTTTTTTTTTTATTTTTTAAACTGTCAACACGGAAGAGCGAAATTCACGAAGGGGGAGGGAGGGAATAAATCAGCAACGTTAATCTGCGGTGTTCGCATCCGCTCTTCCGTCGTTGCTCTGATATGTTGTAAACCGTCAATGCGTCTCTTCCTTCTCTCCAACGGATAAGTACATTCGTCCACAGTAAACAGAGAACTCTGTTGCTTGGCGGATCGTCGGCTACGCGTAGCACCAGCGACGAAATAAACGTATTGTTCGTCGACGCGATGATTTGTACAAAGTAGGTAGAAAAGTGATAAAAATTCTCTCGTGTGTGTATGTACGTGTACGTATAGACGCGTGTGTTCGTGTGTGATACTCGTTTGTGCACGTTTGCGAAAAATAGGTAACTTTCTTCTACGCCTTCTAAAACGATAGCAAAAATGTATAGAATGTATCGTTCGTTTCGTCGATGTTTCACCCTCGTCATCGACGATCCGTCAAGAAATCCTGATTCATCCTCTGTACTTTCGATAGCAAGAATAATCGTTACAGTGTTAAAATAGTAATAGCAGTAATAATAGTAGTAACAATAGTAACAGTTGTCGCGTCGGGCAGACACGTCCGCCTTCGGACACATCGTCGAATCACGCGCCCGAGCATCCACGCTTCTCTCGGATCATGTATTTACATACACGCACAGGGAACCTTTGTCTTAAATTTAATATTCCGCACAACGTTCGGTCACACTCACACCCATTCGAAACTCGTCAGCATCCGAGAGAGGATCTCTCGTCTTTTGTCCATTTTATCTTGAGTCTAACTCACGTGATTCACTCGTGAAAACCATGCAGAGAATATACGCAAGAAGATAGCGAGAGGCTACGTATACGTATATACATATAGAACTAAAATGTAAACTTAATCTCAACGGTGACGATGATGAATTGTCCTACGCGAAACCAGCCTTAGGCTTTGGCTGTTCGAAGGTGACATTTTAAAACGGTAGACTACCGACGAACAGCTTCTCGATCAACGGCGGTGCTGGCACCAGGTCCTCCAGTTTCAGGTAAAAGATACGTTGGAGTCCCTGCACCGATAGACTCCTCAGTTCCGGTAGCTTAGCTAACAGACGGGACAGGTAATGAGCTTTTCTCTGTGCCTCGGCATTGTAGGTGACGTGATCGCGTAGGGAGGAGATAATTTTCATCTGCAGCTGCTCCATGCGATGAGGTTCCTTCAGGCCGTACCTTGCTGGAAAGCCAAGCAAAGACACACGCGTTTCTGTCAGTCAACTACCAACTCACAGGAGGTGAGTTTCGTTTCTCGAGAGGACAACGATTCCACGTTTCTGTCTACGTTCGAAGCTTTCGATTGCGTGCAATCGAATTCATAGTACGTCGAAACGGTGAAGAAGGAACACGCACATGCAACGCGCGAAGAGGATCGCGTGCGACGCACGATCGAACTTCCTTTCGTCGTATCAATAAATAACCCGACTGTTCGATTAATCATTTATTTCGCAGACGGTCCCGCGCGTAATGAAGAATCGTCAAACGAAAGAAAAGGAAAATCGTGGGATTACTTTATTTATATCGTGTGATATAATGGTTTTCGATAAAAACTTACCGGTAACGAGCGTGAGGGCACAGAGACAGGCGAAAGCGCTAATGTCTACGTCGAGGGCGTGAAGAGCCTTGCAGAACTCGAGGATGCTGTGAAGCCAATCGCCGAAACTACGCTCGCATTGTTCCAGTGCCAGGACGACACCGTTGCAGAACGTCAGCTTCGTGTCCTCTGGTTTTGTGCGGTACGCCAGTCGTAGAACGAACAATTCCAGACTGGCTAATTGGAAAAGTAAGTCCTGCAAGGTGGAAGGACAGAAACAACGTTGACCAATTGATCGCTGATTACGAAAGGATTGTTCACTGTGAGTCGTCCGATTCGTGTACAATTTTTCTAGCGAGAAAATGTTATTTTCACCGAGGTCTCGAGACTACTAGACAACCGGCCAATCAGACCGTCGATTAGACATGTCGTAGGCTCGTCAGGATTGACCTTTTATAAAATGTACAAGCTATCGATCTCTCTTTAATGAGAGCTTCTCGGATATCGTCTGGACGTCGATACATAATAAACAATATATATACAACGTGGCTCGCATAACGACGCAGGAAATTAGTGATAAGAAAATGCACCATGAATTAATCCTTTGTTACATTGTGTTGCAGATCTACGCCTATTCTTAATTTTAATAATTCTTCGATATATTTTTAATTTCTTTTCAATATTAAAAAAAGAATCATGCAACAGAGGGTCAATTTTATGAATGGAAATATAACGAATAAAATTATTTTACGAACCTGATCCTCTCGCACCAGATCCGTGAAACCAGGAATCTTATCGGCGAAATTCCGAATCACGTCGATGGAGGCGGTGAGAAGATTGTAGAACTGTTGGGTCTTTTCCGCTTCCGTGATGGGTGGATCACCGGGCCTCGGTTGTCGGTATTGCGTATAATCCAAATTCACTTGATCAGGCGTCGTGTCTAAATGTGCACGTACCAAAGCTGTGATCAAAGAAACCGGCGGGCTGGGAGGTGATTCCTGCGGTGATTTTTGTTTCGAGGGTAATCTACCCCTTCGCCCTTTCAACGAATCCGTCCTGACAACCTATCGAACAAACATACGCTTCTTATTTGAGAAAATCAAATTCAATTATATTTTTAACATCCACAGAGTACAGCTCTATCTTACCTCTTTCACCATACCGACCATCAGGCACTTCTGGAAGCGACAAAATTGGCAACGGTTCCGTCGACGCTTATCAACGGGGCAAGCTTTCTCGGCAAGGCAAACGTACTTCGAACCCTTCTGCACAGTCCTCTTGAAGAAGCCCTTGCAACCTTCGCAGGTACGTACACCGTAGTGTTGACACGCTGCTGTGTCCCCACAGACGGCGCACAGTTGGCTGGGACTTGGTGGTGCCCGTTCGTTGCTGACCCCGCTTCCGGGCGAAGGAGAATTGACGGAGCTTCCGGTACTGCCGCTGCCCCCACGTGCTTTCGGCGATTCCGTACTGCCACTACTATCGATAAAAGACGCGATCCTTTTTGATTAACAAAATTTTTTCTTTTTTTTACAGGATTTACTCGCCGAAATAAATTCAGTTTTACCTCGCAGACTCTGATCTCTGCGTGGGTAAGGACGGCCTTCGTGGTTGAGGAGTACCCACGACCACGGTGTCGACACTCGAACAAATATCCGTCGGCGCGACAGGGATGGCACCCCCGGTGATGGTCGGTGGTTGACCGTACACGATGGGCACGCTTCCGGATCCACCGTACGGTGAATCTTGTCGATGATTCGACGGGGAAGGACAGGCGGTGGTCGGTGTTGGCGCTGTCTCCGTGGCGAAGTAATGATGAGGATGATGTTGCTGTTGAGGAGGCGGTGCTTGCTGCTGCTGGTGGGGATGATGATGCTGTTGCTGAGGTGGTTGTTGATGATTGTGGTAGGACAACGTGGGCGAGAACTCGGTGGAATAATGGTCAGCGGGACAGGAATATACCAAGTTGTCGTAACATTCTCCCTTGTCGTCCATTTTGAGCTGTAGCTCTTGCCTGGTGTACCGTTGGGTGTAGGTCTCTTGGAAGCTCGGCAAGGGTGTCGCGCTGCGTCAAGATTGAAATGTCAATGGTCTCTCGCGAAATGCCAACGATGATTTTTATCGCTAACGAGGCGGATCGATAATCTTGAGAAAATCTGATGGAAGTTAGATACGAATAGTACCTATGCGAATCGGCTTGGACGTCTTCGGGAAGAGACGGAGCCGACGTAGGTGGAGGTGGAGCTTGCGGATGATGCTGTGCCTGAGCCGAATCGTCGGCCGTCGGCACTCCTTGGTGATTGCCCAGCTGTAGTTCCGGAAATGGACCAAGTTCGCCTGGCAAACTTCCCGTATCCGTGGTATCCGGATAAGAGACGTCGTAGAAGTCCGGCAGAGCGTCACCGTAAGGGTTCTGAAAAGATCGCGTTAAACTCACCCCTGGATCGTTTAAAATTTTCAATCATCCTACTAAAATATCTGAGGACGATTATGGAGTAAATTAGATATCCTTCGAGGAGAGCACGGTGGTCGAACGAAGAAGCTATTCACTTTTTTCAATTGTTCCAACCAAGTCGGACAAGCTCCGGAGAGCCGCGCGAGCGGCTAATCGAAGTACTCGACTGCAAGGCGGTAACATTGTTCGACCACAATTGCGAGCCGTGTCGAGACATCGATGTACAGTTGAGGTGCGCAGTGAGGATGTCGGAGAGGATTGGCGAGGCGGTTTGTATCGCGTGTTCTCTACAACTGAACGGACAGCCGAAGATTTCTACGTTACAATCGTTTCCCGCGAATGCAAGGTAAATTATAACAACTTGAACATCCAATGATTCGAATAGTCGAGTTACAATAGATTGTTATAAATAACAATCGCATGACGGAATGCACTCTATGAATGGTGACCAACATTTCGTCCAAGGATATTTATTTTAATTTAAGATTTCATTTTATTATGATAGTGGTTAGAGATTTTATTTCACTGATTTGAAATCCTGAAGAAAACGTCTGCAAAGGGAGGGCTGAAGGATATCAAAAGGCGGAAGGGAGGATGAGGGACGGATATTCAATTTGCCAGGTTGGTTCCGCTTCTGGTCTGACATTTCGTTCATCGCTCCCTCGAGAGGCGATCGAAGTCTCTCGGTCTTCCATAACCCTGACTACGGCCTTCTAAACGACCTCCAGAAAACACCAACCCCTTTTCATCCCCTTGGAACCTCCAATACCTGGGATCGCTAATTTCGTGTATCAACTGTACTAGCCAAACCGTTGGTCGTTTAATTACGCGTAACGAGAATGGCTGATCCGAACGAGTGAAACCGAGATGGAAAATCTGGCTTGACAGCTGGGGGGAAGGGGTAGAAACAGGTAGGACGACACTGGAGAGATCCGGGTACGTGGGCAGGAATGCAGATGGTGCGCGATAAGCGAATGCAGATGACGATCGAGAACGTAGGAGGGCAGATCTTGTTGCGGGTCGAGCTAGACTTCGAAGAGTACCAGGACAGATAAGATACTGTGAAATAGTGAAAGTATCATGCGTTGCTCGACCGCTATGATGGATAATTATCCGGATAACTGTCTCCGGCAAACACAGTTTAATTATCAAAAGAAGCTCGACGAGCATACCAATTAAACGATATTGAAGATATATTATTTTTATCATTTTCAAGAATGAACAATTTATTTATTATATAAAAATTATCGATTTCAAAGGTATCGTGGTCGACCCTTAACAGCTAGGTAAAAAGGGATAAGAGGTCTTGGTGCTTTTTATATAGATAATAAAGGGGAGAGTTTAATGAGATTATGAAAGAACATGATAAATTAATCATCAACTTAGTCATTTAGTACGGATTTTAAAGATGAATTACCACGAGCTGTTGGCAAAAAAGGGACAAAATAGCGAACAGAGAACAGCAGGATTTTTGAAATGGTTTCGGCAATATCAAAGAAGGAATCAAATAAGCCGTAAAACTAGAGATGGATGAACGATAAGAATGTCCCTTACCTGTGCCTGGAGAATAAGCATGCTTGTGCCTATGAACGCGGTGGTGGTCGTGGTTGGTGACGAGTGATTCGTACAGGCGAGAACTGGAACGGTAGCTGGTGCCTGACGTTGCTGCCGTTGGCGGTGCGGTTGCTGATCTACGTCGTTCCGTGTAATAGCCACAGCACGCTGGCTACCGTTGCTGTTGTCGCTGTCGCCGTTCGGCGAATGGAGTTGCCCTGCAACAGAACGAAAGAAACACCCTAAAGCAACTGTTTCCTTTCAACATAAAATATATTAACTGTTGGAAGTATTAGCTGGATTCCAGTGGTTGCATTTGGCTTACTTTAACGCCTGACTGGATTTTATTACTCGAAGCCTTAAGGCACCGTTTAAACGACGGTATTACTTGGTTTGGTGCCTTGAGGCTTCATATGTGCTGAATGTGTTACATTATGAATCACGTGGATATTTCCTCAAATATCAAATTCCTCCGGCATCAATAGCGTCTGGTTGGTTTATTTTCGTTCACCAATACAGAAGTATTTACAGACTCGGTGTATTGAAAACATGATTTGAAAAGTGGAGTCTGAAACCAACCGTTCATTGTCTAGATGAGACAAAGGGGATGCTCGATGAGAAAAGAAACTTTTTGACGCGAGTACTGAAGCGTGGGATAAGCGAGTCGGTTTATTTATGATTCCGTGATTGGGAAATGTTTATTCGACAAACCACGTACAATATCTTCGATATTGAGAATGACTGGCGTCCATGGTGATCATCTCTGCGATCGAACGAATTTTGGGAAGTACGATTGAGTTTCGACCACCAGGCCAAGGATTAGGCCTGGCAGTCGATGAAATTTAGAAAACACTTTCACTGGTAATTCGATGTTACTTTTGTTTCGAGGAACTTTGTTTAGGAACGACTTATTGGTCGTTGGATCGTCGACGTCGACTGAGGTCCTCGACGTCGGTGGTTCGTCCTATATAGGGTTGCTTCGACACCCCGGGGAGACATGAAATCATTGGCATTTAAAATACTACCCAGTATACAGACGGCCACCATACCCCTGCTCGATTATTATTACGCGATATTATCCCTAACGTCTAGGGGGTGGATATGTTTCTGTCAACGAGAACGGTGATTGCCTCGTCTTTTTGCGAAACAAATTAAACAAATATTTCTTATTTTCTACGTAATTATACTTTGGAAAGTGGAAATTGAATATAAAATTCCATGAAATATGTTAGATACACAGAATAAACAGATGCGTTCATCCCTCTCGAATATTTTCCACCCTTCGACCGATTGCCAAGATGCGAATCGCAGATAGTCACGGTCACCCAAGTCGCTTATTCGATTGAATTTCCCTGCAGCTAGCGTAAACGGACCACCCAGTGGTTTTCACGTCGTAAACCATACTCCAGGCTGCCACCGTAGCGGGGATTAATCAGAAGGGTTGTACAGGGTGCTAAGCGATTAGACACGATAGACACGATCCAATGCAAACCCACCTCTCGATCGAATCTACATCGTCATAAATTCAAGACCAGCCGGATCGGTCAGACAGGAGGCTGTTACCACTTAGAGAAAAGTCATAAACGCAGTAACCCACTCGCTCCCTTCCTCTCTTTCTCACATTCAGCCAAGTGTAACCTGTCGAAGGAAAGGCAAGGTGGCTGCCAATTAAGATAGTTCGTTCTGAAACAATGAACCCTATCGGGCAGCGAATCCGTGAAGGAGGGCCGCGAGTGGAAGAACCGATCCCACCTACGCGAACGCATACTAGAGGGAACAAGCTGCTGCACCTGAACGATCGTGTGTGCACGTGCACGGAAGGACTCGATTAACTTCGGTAACGCTAGTCGACGGTACCGTAGGCAGGGTACAGGTAGAGGTAACCCAGGGTAGGGTAGCGAACGGACGAGAAAGAGTAGGGTTAACCGAACAGCGTGTGCCAAGTGGATTACAGCGGTATACACGGCCCTCCCACGAACCACGCCTCTCCACGTGCCACCACGTGCAGCCACGGCGCACACCGCCACTTGCTTCGTTCCTTCTCGGATGCCTCCTCATGAATTAACCACTCTTCCTTTTCCTCTCCTCCTTTCGCTTCCGCGTTCCTCGCCATTTATGGCGAAAATCAAGTGGACGCGAAAGGGGATGAGAGTGAAGAGTCAAACAAGGAGGGAATTTTGGAATATCTGAGATTCTCTTTTGCTCTGAGATTGTTAATTTAGAAAATGAAAGTAGAACTGGGCTTCTCTTCGTGGTCCGCCGTCGGAGTGTTCAGATTTTTAGTGTACATTGACACAAGAAGCGTGGAAGTCGTGTGCGCGGTTACGTTATGGTGTTTACACATCATTCGGGTTATTTGGAAACCGCACCCATGAGCATCCGCGTTACGGAAGGTGAAACTCGCATTGTTGCAGATCATCGGTTAAACGCTACCGAATCTCTCGGTTGTGTAACTTTGAGGAATCCTGTAAATTCAAAAGTTGCGAAACACTCTTACCGGCAATGCCGCAATCTATCCGATGCTAATCGGCTATCTTGAAGAATTTTTGCAAATTTTTCAACAACGATTGCTCTGCCTCTTATTTCCTTCCGCGATCGAATACGTTTACGCTTACCGCGATATCCTTCATGAATAATTCATCCTCTATCAACAAGTTTCTTTCTAAAGTGACGCGTGCGAGGAAAACTGCATACAGAGAAAAAGAGAAAGATAATGTCTATTTATAGAGGATGCTTTTCTTCGTTGTCCTCGCGATACGAGGATCGTTCTATTGAATCGATCGATTCTTCAACAGAGGCACACCTAACGGACGTTAGGTGGTGGATACGCGCGTGAACGCGCGAGAGAAAGTGGGACTTGATGGTGGTTTCTGAGACCCGTACGAGACACATAATCACATACCGAGATATCTTCGATTTAAGCTCGCAATCGATTCGCCCACGCGAGTCGGACGTCTCATCCAGCTGGATGATCGTAATTAACCCTTTCACTGCTAAGTGGAGACAGTCTGTATTGGTTGGCACTGGACTGGTTCTTTCAGTTGCCTCGTTTTGCAATATTTATACTCGTTACTCAATCGGAAAGAAAAATTAACGTAATGCCACGGTGGATTAACACGTTGTCTACGTTGGTGGTCTACGATGTATTTATAAATTCAATTTTGCCGTACAATTATGAAACAAAAAGGGATTATTTAGTAATAATTTATCAGCTGACTGATAAGTCACTTCATTCATTATTTTCGTAATAGAAAAGCGTCGAGTGAATCAAATTGGATTTAAGTTTCTTAATTAGTGTACACCCGCGATCAAAGGAGACTATTTTAAGGGAAATGGAGAGGACCGGAACCTGGAACATCACCATTTTTCCTGTAGTAGCCTGTCTTGCTCGCGAGTGTACCAGTTAATTTGAAAGTTTCCAAGTAGCAAGCAGTCTAAAACTGGTCCAACGCATGCAAGCCGGTGCAGCTTTCTCCTTCGTTGAATTTAGCGGGAGATTAATGACGTTGTAATTGGAATTACCACCAAGAGAACGTATACCGATCTTGACTCATCTTTCCGTGCGATCCTTTCAACAGCCCGACACCGTCATTCTACATGGATCATTAGCGATTCATTCATCGAACCGTTAACAGAATCGAATTATCACTAGCCTCGTAACAAGTTCGGTCATGATAACCTTCGGTCTCGAGAAAGGCATCGAAAGAAGAAAACCTCGCAACAACGATAATCGTTTTATCAAATATTAGCCGCTTGCAAATCATAGTAGAAAGGCGCATTTCTCAAGGATCCTATCCATCTTACCCGCGAAAAATTTCGTTCTGAAACCGAATCTATCGAGTTGGTTGAATCAAAACGCAAGGATCCGTGAAAGCGAACGAGTTGGACCAGGAAACCGAGGCGAAACAAATTGTCCAGATACCCTGGAAAGATTAGATAAGTTCGCGTTGGATTGACCTGAGCCGATAAAAGGCAGCAGGAGAGTACAAAAGGCTGGCAAAAGTTGTAGTCGCTCGTGGTCCGGGTTAGAGTGCGGTGTTACGGTGTCGAACGAGGTGAAAGAAGAGGTTCGACGCTGAGCTACGAGGGAGGAGAAAGAGAAGGAGGATACGGAGAAGGCTGCTTGCGACACGCAGGCTCGAGCAACCAGGCTGATAGGTAGGTAGGTAGGTATATCGCCCCCTGACCCCGAAGAACTACCGTGAGACCGGCTTAGCTCCGCTCGGAGCACTCTCCTTTGCTCTCTCGGCGTGCACCGCGTATGCACACACGTATCGACACGCGTGTGTGCAGCCGGCCGCCGTAGAATAAAGAAGTGGGAAGGATACGTGGCGCGACACCGAGAAGAAGAAGAAGAAGAAGAGGAGGAGAAGGATGTGACTCGTGGGTGCAGCTGCAATGCGACCCGGCTGCATTCAGTGGCACACACAGGACGCTTAGGGCTTTTCGATGGCGCGCCAGGATTATCCTGGATAGAGAAGAGATGGAATGAATTTCGTAATCGCCGCAAGCACGACTCGCGTTCACGAGGATTCCTTGCTCTGACTGCGCTTCGACACGCTTCGAGGCCTCGCTCAGGAGGTTTCCTACCTCCTTTCCTTCTTACGGATAATACCAGATGTCCCACCACCTTTGCCCTACGATCGCGATTTTTCTTCGGGTGATAATGAGAATTTAGTGTATTTGATTTTCGAGAGAAAGTTAAACGGTTTTTGATCGTCAGAAAGTGCAGGGGATCCTGTTAAACGGATGGGATAAAAATACTCGTTCTCATGGAGTTTAATGACTTTTGGATATCCCCGATTGCTAATCGTACGATAGGAGAAAGTATCCGCAGCGACGTTGTTTCCCGTGGCCTAAGGTACCTTCGGATCGTTCGGATTCACGAGGATCCATCAGGATCGCCATTTTAAGAAACACCTTGCAGAGGCGAAAGTTTTGGCCATAGAGCTTCCGGTTAAAAAAAAAAAAATCAACGCTTACCGTGTGATTGCACAGACGTTCAACTGTGGCCTAGCACGTCGTTAAATTATCGATGATTCGTGAACAAGAGAAAAGGTGTTGTGCATAAATCAACGGGTTGAAAAACGCGATAGCATAATTACAGAGCGCGATATTTTACGAGGAACCATTTGACCTGGAAACTGAGAACAAACACGATTACTCAAACGCGCAATTTACAATCGTGCACAGATTCCTCCTGACTTTTTCTCTCCATCCATCAGTGGAATATGAAAAAAAAGACCCAAGGTACGATGTAAGCAACTTTTTCTAGGCGTCGCGTAAGCAATCATCACGCATACCTCGGATGAAAGAATAAGCAAATAGAAAACCAGCCGGAGCCGCTCGCCGTCGACGTTGCAATTATGTTTCCAGTAGCGCATCTGCTTGTGAAATTCGACGTAATTTCGTCAGATTTTACAAGGCACGTGGAGATTTACACTTGCGGTCGTATGGGGATTCCATAGGGAAAATGGCGATATAGAGGAAACAGGAATTTTCAAAATCCTAATTTTGACGGTGATTTAGAGAAGAAAATGATATAACTTTTAGTTAAATTAATTTGGGTGGGACCAGGGAAAATGATTTTTTTTGGAGAACACTGTGTACACTTTGGCGAAAATGGTCGTCGAATAGATTCATATGGCGAACCGAATGGCGTATCACGCAAAATGGCTGTACGAAACGGCTCCACCCATATCCTGATCCTCGCATGCGTGCTCCATGCTCTTTATATCGATCCTTTGGTTCCTCTTCGTAGACGAAGAGAGAAGCAGACGAGAGAGAACGCGAGTAGAGCAGCGTGAGGCACGTGCCTTGACATGCGTCGAGCTCTCCGGCGACGTGTCGTGGTTTTTCCCAAATTTTTATTTTTGCCTTGAATTTCATTTATTTTTTAACATTGCCAAGGAGTTATTTTTGAGAAATAAAAATTTCTCCTAAATAACTCATGTTAAATGAAGCATCATTATGAGAAACACTGCTACTTGGTATACTTATTAATTACGATGCGGATTTAGATATAAAAAATGATCATTTGAATTCTAATATGTAGTTCATTACTTACATTGTCGTCAGAATATGTATTAAGTACGGAATGAAAAACACGAATTAAAAATGAAAAAAGTCTTCTTCAGACGCGGTACTCGATAAAAAAAAATAAAAAGTAAGTGACAGTTCACGAGATCAATTATGCGAAATTCGCACATTCTGCGAAAGCGTAATTTCGATGCTAATGTATACAGTTTGTTACAAAAAAGGTTTTACACTAATGAATTTAAAATTATTTCCAGTTTCATTGGTGCACATCTTTCCTTGAGCCTTCAGTGGTTTAATTAAAACGCTATTGAGTGTCTTTAACGACCGTTGGGAGAAAAAATTGTACGCTTAGGAAGGTAAAAAAGAGCCTCGACGAAGTTGTTCGATCACTTTCCGCTCGTCTGCTTTAATAACGGAAAACAGGAGAGATTAGCGTATTACGAGATGAACGTCTCGCGCATCCCTGCGAAATCGCTGTGGACAGTTATGCAAGAGGCCACATTTGACGCGTCCGCTCTGGCAGGTTCGACCGGTCTTAATTGCAATCAAACTGCCCAGACCACTTTGCACGCCTCGAAACTAGTCGGTCCGAGCTAGAAACAAGACACTCGGTGGACTTCTGCTTGAATATTCATAAATTACTTTCTGCCGGCACGCGTCCGCTACCACGTTTCACGTGGTTTAATGAAAAGTAATCGACAGCGAAACACGCGAAGCGTAAATTCGATCATTTTACTCTCGATTTCATATAAGAGGCTAAGTTTGTCGCGATCGGACATATCCTTCTGAATTTCTACCGATGATAAAACCGTGACCGATTTATGAACGATCGTCTTCATTTTCACGTACATTCCATCGTTTACGTAATACCCTGACGATTGCGTTTGAACGATCATCGAGACACCTTCGACATCGAACGAGCATAGGAGACGACCGGTAATTTACGATTGTCACGCGTTAACCCATCGATTTCCAGAAATAAAACGCATCGTTCCGCGCGACCAACGAGCGTCCTCGAGCGTTCCTGCGTCGCGAAACCCAAGGACAACCACGGGCTCGTCGTTCTTCGCGATAAAATGCGACACGTGGGTGCGTGCACACTAACCGTTCGCGAATTCGCCTTCGAAAAACCGTGATTCCACATTCCCGGCCAGAAATTCCACTTGTCTGCGTGTATCTTCTCTGTATTCGTGTCGAGGTGTCTCCTTTCCCCGTCGCGGTGTTCGGTACCGGTTGCTCGTCCTCTCACTCTTGCTAAGAGGACGGACACCGGTGATGTACGCACCAGGAACGATGTAAGTACTTTCATCAAATTCGATGCGAGAACGAATTTTAATCGGAGAACACTGACAGCACTGGGTTCCTGGTTGTTCAGAGAAGTTCCTTGTCAAGCCAATTAATGTTTACCACGCGATCGGGCCTTCGGCTTGTTGAGGAGACGCGAGAAATATTTATTGCACGGGCTTTCTACGAGGTCCGCGCGATGTCGTAATGTCTGATCGCTTCTCGATCCATCTTCCATCCACTTATCCGCCCGAATTCTCACCGATAGTTCCATTATTGAATGAAGAATTCTGTGCAATATTCTAATTAAAATTAGACCGACTCGATCTAAATTCGCCCGTTGTAATTCTAATTTGAATTTCAAAGCGTGCGAGTTGTTGTGCAACGTGCAAAACATACACTGATTGATTGCGTAATCGGTGTACGAAGCGGCGTTTCAGGCGAAAAAAGAGGCGTCAGTTTGTATGCCACCGTGTGGCACGCGCGAGGATTTATCCGAGTGACGATCATCAAAGGCTGCGGAGTGCGAATCGTTCCGTCAATTACGCGATCCTGTAGGTTCGAGCAAACTGCACGTCGACAGTTGGAACATGCAACGGTGCCCGTCGTCGTGGGACAGCGCGGATCCCGGGGAGTTCTGTCGCGAATGGACGACTTGAAAAAGCGCCGACGAGATCCCTATCGATTCAATCAACGCCGTACGAGGCTGTAATCGCGGTTCATCAAGACGCCTCTCACGCCGCTTGATCGCGGGGGGTTTCGACTTTTTCTTCCTTCTATCTTTATCTCCGTCGAAGACAATGTTCCACGGCTGTTATTCGTGAAAATTGAACGATCAACGCCGAGAATGGAATTCCTTTTTTGCCTGCGTTCGTTGAATGTCTCTATCCGAGCAATGTCTTTTTGCGATGATCTCGACAGGTATATCGAAAAGTATGAATGTCTCCTGATAGAGGAAGAAATTTCCAACACGCTTTTTAAGTACGTATCTTTAATCGTGAGGTCGCAAACGAGCCCTCCTCGGCGCAAGACATTTCCGCGCGGGCAGATGAGATAGGCGCGACACAGCGCGAGGAAGACTTGCCACCTTGCAGCGAGGATTCGCGAGAGGAGGCAGCAATCGGTCGACACGTCGAAGAGAAAGGATTTACCGGGGTCACCGCGTGTACGCGGGGCCCGTCACGAGGAAGATAACCGCCGACTAATAGGGTCACTTAGGCTAAAGCGTATGTGTTCGATCGGAAAGAAACTTTGTCGGACAGGTTTCTTCGCGGCGGTATTACCTGCAGCGCGGCCAATCTCCAGCCACGAAGAAACGCTTCGTGGGAAACGCTCGCCGCGTGTATCGGTCCTCGCGATCTTCTCTCCCGACGTTTCATCCTCCATCGAACCTCGACGGATTCCGTGTTCAACCCGTTGAATCCGTGCGATTCTGCGTCGATTAAAAATTCGTCGTCGCTAATGGTCGTCCGCGCGAAACGAGACGAGACGAAGACAAGATAGACGGGACGATTGCCATTCCCGATGGAACCGGGGAAAAATAAAACGCGCCGCGGCCGCATATGGCGATACGGAATGGGACGAGATGGATCGACGATGCTCGGTAAAAAGCGTACGCGAAGGAAGAGACGCTCGAAGGCCTTTCTTGATTCTCCTCCGCGAGTCTGGTTCTACTTGTCGGATGTCGCAAGCCGGTAGCATCGGTACGCTCGATTAAGCGATCAAAGATCGATTAAGCCGGCTACTTTTTCCATCCGATGCTATTTTCTAATGGGGCTCCGTGCCTGAGAAAATGGTGCTGCTCGTTTGATACCGTAATTGAAATCGCCTCACGCCTTTTTGCACCGACTGGTTGCGCGACGGCTTTAAGGATAGATGTGATAATGCGGGGACTAGAAAGCGGCCAAACGTGGAATCGGTTCGAACCGACAGAACCGGATGCAGGGCTGTGTTTACCCCTGGGCAAAATAGGCACGTGCCTGAGACTTGGTAAAAAGAAAAGCCCGCATAGAAAAGTCCTGTTTCCGAAATTTAATTAACAGAAATATCTAAGGGCCATCGTTTTCATTTGAATGCCTGAGGGTTGAACAGCTCTAGACACGGTCTTGACCGACGTATTAATAATTGGAAAAGGAAAGTAAAGAGCATTCATTGTTGGATAGAATGATATACAGCAACGTTAGATCTCAATGTGCCTGGCTTATGATAATCGTATAATGACAGTAGTAGAATGAGTAGCAACTAGTCAGACACGCGTTCCAAACCTCTATTCTTCACCGCTCATCCGCGCTACGGGCAATTATTTTCTTGTCCAGCTGTCATTCAATCCATTCACACTTACTAATCAGTTTAACTGCAGAATTAAAAACACTGTCCCGAGTTACGTCAACCCATTGCTAAGAATGTTTCAATACAACAGTCTCAAAATTCAATCTCTTCGTTCCGTAATGTGAATTTCTAATTAATTCTATACAAGAAAACGAGATACATTTCATTGATTCTACTTTTAAATAAATGAAGTTGCCAATGATTTCATTAACAGTAATGTAGAATACTAAAGTGTTCGATAAATATTCATTAGATAAAATTCAGCTGAAATTACAAATCGATGGAGACAGGTTTTCCTTAAACGAAGGAATACATAATTCGTTTAATTATTTTATTATTACGGTTTATATAAGCGAGGAACAGCTTTCACGATACGATTCGAGAGCTACCCAGCATCGGGAGGAATATCATCTGCCGATCTAGGCGAATTCGAGTGCGGAAATCGAGGAACAGGTAGACGTAATCCAACGAATATCGTAATAGGTACCTTAATCCTATCCAGCTTTCTACACCGCCCGCGGCGAGGAATCGCTCGCACGCTCGCTTGAACAAATCGCTCGCACACTATGCGAGACGGAACATGCTTCAAGGGCCGAGCAATTCCCATGGATTGTTTCTTCTTTGTCTCGTCTCTCCGATCCGCCTACACCCTTCTCTGCCTCCGCACACGCACCCGCATAAATATTCATCGATCCTCGATGTTTGGCTACGTACAATTCGAAACGTAGAGATGCGCCTATCGGAAGTACGATTTCGTACTTTCTTATTTGATGCTCGCCGGTCAACGACTCGTGAATTCGAAATTTCCAATCTCTTCTGCCACGACCAATTTCTTTAACCAAAATTTTTTAAGTCCATCCTTCGTTATTTTAACGCTCCTAAGTTCCAGAGTCCAGTTGGAGGGAAATAAAGGAAGAGAATAACTTTTTCATAAAAATAAAAGTACAATTCTCGGCATGAGCCGAAGCTAAGTAACGAGATACTTGAACGTTAGCAACCTCTCGAACGTGTTTGCTCACGTAACTCACGCTAATGATACGTTAAATCGCCACGAGGGAGTAATTGCAGGGACGGCAAGTAAGTGGCAAACACGTACCTACCCATACGTGATACGTTTCAGTCGACTTGGACGTATGATCCTTTACGGGATGCTGATACGAAAGACAATCGGTAATCAGAAATGCAGACAGGGCGTTCGATCTGTCACCGATGAATTCTTCCGGCACCGTGTAACGCGATAAACACAGGTCGATGTAGACCATTGTAAGGCGATAAGCGGCCGTCGGTGTAATTATTGGGAAATTTGATACGCGTGTCTTAATAACGTAACACCATGGCTGACAGGAGTTTGCATACAGGACTGAAACACTTAGCTGCAATGTTGATTACTTGTTATCCGGTTTAAGGATCGAGGTACTTGTTATTCAGTAAATGGAATGTCTTCCTGGAAACATGAATATCGCATTGACTTTGATGCAATGAAATAATTAAATCTTAGGTCATCCTAAAATATTTAGGTTGAACTTTGTTTCAAAGGACACGATACTATTAATCTTTATGCTTGGTTAGAAGTGGTTAGAAGTTGAACCAACCCTAGCTCTCAAGTCTTAACCTCTGTACTTTCGACGATCGTTTGTGAAGGTGTTAAACCTTGTAGATCCCATAGAAAACATCGTTCCCATCAAGTTGACGCGTCGAACGAAATATTTAACAGCTCGACGCGAGCTCTGTCAGCGCTGGGAGAGCTTAAACCGTAAGATAATCATCGTTCAGCACAATGCAGACGGTCGGACCGTAGTTCAAGCCCATCTGACACGATCGTAACGCGATGAATGCGAGCAGATAAAAGGCTCAGTGCATCGCCAGGCAAATTATAGTCGCGGCCGCAATTTTATTACGAAATCTAAGCGGCACACGTGGGCAATCATCGTGACCGGGCGTGAGAGTCTAAGACTTTTCATTCGCAATCTTAACACCGGCTCTTTTTCAACCGACGAAACGCCTTGCGTGAAACGTTTAAGACGTGACCAACCTACCCGCAAGCCAATTAATACGTCGATGGATTGTTTTGCGAATAACCAGCGCCCCTAGGCGAAGACTGCTTATTATCGGTTATCGTCTTGCATCTTACGGTTAATATCATAATCACCGTCCTGCTGTTCCAGAATGTTGGACGCATTCTCTCGCCTCGATCCTTATTGCTTCGCGAGTTATCGACGCTCTTAATAACCCTTAGCCGTAAATGATCACCCTTTCATGTTCGCCGGGAGAACAGGCCTCTGAATTCACCTTATAAATGATCGACGTTTTATAACAATTTAATTATAGAGAAGCGGATGGAAGTTCGCTCGTTTTCGCCTAATTTCTTCTGAACCGATCCGATTCGAAAAATCTTGTATACCCACGCACACTTTCCTAGGCATTCAATCCAGAATGATGCCCGATCAAAAAACTTGACTTACTGTACTTTAACGAGCGCGTTGGCTGAATATTTATAAACGTTAAAGAGTCATCCTACAGAGTCAATGTAGCATAATGAGCAGAACCGGTTGCAACACGCGTAATTACCACGGTAAATGTAGGAACAGGTAACGGGCAACTTTGTTGGTCAACGTCCACTTGAAAAATATTCTCGTAACTATCAGGAAATGTTCGGAGGTGTAAATATTGTTCTAGTGTAATGTGTGTCGCGATGCTGGCGGAGAAAATGTGGAAAGTAAGAATGTAGATGAAAGTGTGAAGAAAGCATAGGGATGGTAAATGTGAAGCTTCGTACGCCCTTGGAGAAGGTTGTACGAGAGCTGGGGACGAAAATCGATGGTGAAGCTGGTGGTGGGTCGTGGCGAGATACGCGAACATAGTGAAATGCTTGAAGGTGAAGGACGAGCGTTGCAACCGGGTGATACAAGTATTCGGTAATCGTCTTCAGTGATCGTCCTTGCTCGTTGTCGAGAAAAATCGATGGCTAGGTTACCTGGGCCTCGTTACGAACGTAAAAATGCAACTGTGCGAATATTTTTTAGGACTTCTTTCTCGCCAAAAATATACAATTTCCATTATCAATGAGATTATCAACTCACCATCGATCAATTAGTCTTCTACTTTAAGTTTTCAATTTTCTTTCATTAATTACTCAAATAAATCATATTTGACCGTCGATTATTGCTTCCAAAAAAATCATCATACCTTCAAAATTCTGCTTAATGAACAAGATTCTACTTCATCATCGCGAGTCGCGGTAATTAATCAAATGAAAATCGAAACAAGCCGGTTGTCAATGACCGTGGTCGCTCATTCAACGTTCTAATATTAAACTAGATTATTTCAGGCCCGAGGAAGATTCGATTTCTTAATGTGCAGCTCTCGCAGACGGCTGCCAGGTTCTGTTTCGAATGAGTTATGCCGTTCATTAATCAACGGAATCAATGGGAATTAAGAAACGCAATGTGCCAGCTGTCAAACAATTTCACGAAATACTGTCCGTCGTACCGTGAGTCGACGCGAGTTATTAGTCTCATTAATCAGCGGCGATTTGGCGTCCAATGTTAACGAAGAAAATGAATCTAACCCAGAGGAACCTGTTGCTGTCCCTTCGATGTGTTAATATCAGACGAACCAACCTATCGAGGAACATTTTAGTCCTCTTAGAATAATCTTGCCTGATTGAATTAATCCGGCTGGAAAATCATTAGGTCGCCAAGTTAATTTTCAAAGCTATTGTGTCAGAATCTCTTGAGCGTGGAGAAACTGCGTGGTAAGTACCTTCCGGTGCCCACGCTACTGAAACTTGCACAAACCACGAAAATCCGTGTAACGTTGTCGAACGACACTGAAATCGGTCGAATCGAAAAACGCGTCGCGACAAATCTGGGACAATGTTCGGTGACGAAGAAAATTCGCTATCGGAGAACCGCTTTCAGGCTCGATCCGCGTCTGATTTCGATTTCTCCTTGAAATTTCTCCACCGTCGGTGATCCCGTGCGATCGAGGTCCCCGATGGAACGGGAAACGTGACGGCTACGGTTGAGAGGGAGAGAGAAAGAAATAAAAAAAGAATCGAGAAGGAAAAGACAGCGAGCAACGGCAGCAGCAGTAGCAGCAAGGATGGGGACAAGCCAAGTGAAGCAAAGCCAGAAGCACGAGTCAGCGTGCGGTAGCGTGCACGTGTGCGTGCGTGTCGGCGCGACAACGCGCTAGATACGATCTGTGTCTGGTTGGTATGCGCCAGAGCGGGCAATACGCGACACCCATACCGTGGTCGGAAACGAGCTGCAGGTTCCGTGACCCCGAAACCGGGTACACAATCTCCCGTTGATAGCCAACCGATCTGGGAGGAAAGCTCATTCCCGATCGCCGGCTATCCCCGGGCGCAGCTAATTGGCCGATAAGCATCGGGCACAATTAACGAATATTAACTGCTTCATTACGGACGGCGGTCTAAATATCTCGATTCGCGAGAAATCAAATAAAGGTAACACGCTAACCGGGAAAGGAAGGTTTCGGCTTTCTATTTGGCCAACTCGATGGAAATCGGAACGAGCTGAACTCCGGAAGAAAATCAGCCTGTTGAAACCTGTGATATGGAGCTGATTTTATTTTATTTTATTGCGCTGTTCGCAGTTTGATGAAAATTATAAACTGTGATTATACATTCGTTTCGCTTTGAAGTTTACTTGAACACTGGACGGCGGACTATGGAGAAAGACCCGATTTTTGACTTCGTTATTAAAGGGTTAATTAAAATGTCGCTTTCCACGAAGCCCTGCTGATTTTCCAAGGGGAAACTGAATTAAAATCCGTCCTTAAATATCGTCGACGATTTTCAATCATCGAAGACCGGTTCACGAACAGAAAGTAACGCGACTTGGAGTTTTCGATATCGGCATAAATTAATTACGCTTACACGTCCGCGTTAATTATCGACGTCCTCTATGCACCGAAACGAGCGTAAACTAATTAGTTCCCGTTTCGAGAAGCGTATATTTCACGGAACTGACATTGCGAGGTACCAGCACCGTTAAAAAACAATGCACGTCCTCGGTGTTGTTAACGATTGGAAACACGATGTTGCAGATTCGCGAGAGTCACAACAATCGAACAGGATCATCAACCAAGCCGCGACTAATTATCCCCGAGATGACTGCTAATGACTGGAGAGCGAACTGGAAGTTCGAGGCAAGTGTTAATCACTTTACCCTCGCATCGACGGACACGCGTGTGCAATACGCTTCGGTAATGCTCGCTTCGGGCGAGCGTGCATCCAGAGTGCATAATTGGATGTAAATACGAATGTGCGATCGAATCGAAACGGTGCATCATAAATCATCGCGAAAACACGACGGAATAATCTGCTGGATGATGGGCAAACTGGTTGTATCAGAATAAGAAAATACTCGACATATATAAATATGAAATAAATTGGACGATGCGCATAGAATGATTCTGTTCATGGTGATATAAGCTCATGTGAAAAACATACTCGCGAGCAAATCAAGATTCCCCGTAGGCGTCCCGGGGGAAAATGATAGGGTAGCGAAGGAGGCTTTATATATAGGTCAATGGCACCCCCATTACTTGCGTATGAACGTTTATTTCTTTCTAAATTACGTGTTGAATGAAAGCAGAATTGTGGGCGGAGAATGGAGAAAGGTCTAAGAACAAATCAGGAACTACCGAATTTAATTCACACCGTTTCTAAATTAAGGAATCGTTTATTTTCTTCCCCGTCTTGTTGAACATGCACGCAAGTTCTATAAGTCACCCACGCTTAATTTCAAGCTATTCCATATCATAATTCATAGCAATGTATTAACAGCTCAACGAGTAAAAAAGTACAGGTTGTTCAAACTTATCGCACGTTATAATCATGTTAGTAGAATTCTTTGTACCGTGTTATTAAACCGATCAGGTGCATATATGCATTCAACGAAACGTCATTATGGCGACCCTTTGATACACGTATGCATTTCTCGAATTTATGCAGAAAACAAAATGGTCGATGTTTTGCACCGAATCCTTAACAAAGAACTTTGCCCCTCAAAGGGCTTTCGCGGTCCATTTATTCCCTGTCAATGGTTCTTATCGATTTTTAACCAAGACACAGCAGGTTAACAGGGCTTTTGTGCTGCAATTTATTGCACAAAGTGCACTTTAGGGGGCAAGTTACCTGTCAGAAAATGATTTTCAAATTCGATCGACCGAGAAGAGAAATTTTCGTTCGGTTCACCGAAAAATCGACACGCGATTCGGTAGTCCGTCGATTTGCATGTCGTCGCGAACGACGATGGGACTTGTAAGAGGGATCCTGGAATCGGACGATCCTGGAATCCTGAACGCTGTGAGTTAACGAGGATTCGTTCGTACACGAGTAGCGTGCAACAGGCAAACGAGTGATTTAGTCGCTTAGATCGAGGTCCGCATACCGAACGACTGTGACCGACTCAGGACGGATCGAGAGACCCCGTTGGGCCTCGAGGCCTCAAGGACGGCGAGCTCGTAAAGCCAATTCGTGCCTCTCCCTCGCTCGTCCAGGCGGATTTTCTTCGCCGTGACGGACGAAGACGTACATCGGCCGCAACCTGCGCCGACCACCACCTCCGTCGTTAATGTTAATGTTTGCAAATTGTGCGTTGCGTCGAGAGATTACGGGGTGAAAACGAGTGCTCGTTGGTTCCCTCCGCGTGGTCGTTCCGAGAGAAAAGGTCAAGCAGAACGTTTCGAAAAGAGAAGTGTTAGCGAACGCTAATTCTAACTCTGGTTGGTCCGCGAAAGCGTATGAAAGCAGAAATCGGTCGGTTCGTAAATTAGGACACGTGACGCGATTCCACGAAATTAATCTGATCAAAGTTGCAAATGAAGCGGCTAGACGTACGGTCCGCGAGCTAGGAAGCAGAACGACAATGCATCTGATAAAGTGCATTCGACTCTAGGCAGCGGAGTTTGCGATTCATTGTGAAAGAATCGAACACGAGGTCATTCCAGATGAATTTCTATCATTTAATCAGCCTTCGAAATTTAATTTACCCCTATCCTAACCTGTTCATCCCTCTCGGATCGTCAGAAATGCAAGAAGAACAGCATTGAATGTCGGTAGAATAAAACCACCCCTTAGGTTTCCACCTGTTAAAATCCGACGTTCAATATCGCACCGGTCTATCCCCTTTAATCGGCGGCCTTGCTTGCCCCCGTTAAACAGACTCGTTCGCACACGTACACGAACAAACCACCCTTGCACCCTCCCGGTGTGGGTCGTCAACACACAGAGGAGAAACTCGCGTCCCTCACCGGCGCAATCCCGCTCCACCTTTGCACAGCTGCTTTCCACCCCTCGCCTCTCCCACCTTCAACCGCCCTCTGATCCAGTGACGTCATACTGCGACGTCGTCGATGACGTCATTGTTGTACCGCAGTTCCGTTCATCGATCGACGCCCACCCCATCGCGCGTTCAGGGGCGGAAAATCAGGTGGCCTCTTTCGATACGCTTTATCACCCTCCATTTCCGTCGCTTCAAAGAGGCGTACAGGTTTCTTTCGACTGTCTCTGACGTGGTACCATTTCAAATAATTTACTCGATCCTTCGATCAGGGATATTTCGAGCGCGTTCAAAGGCAGCCTCGAGTAGGGTTTCATGGTTGACGGGAAATTTGGACAGCGGAACGAGTTGAAATCCGAGACGACGCGATTGAAATTGTTCAAGGCTAGCCCGTGTTTTCGCGGGCCAGTTTTATCTTGATTGATTTTGATTACTCGATCCGCGCTTTTGCCACAATGTTTCGGCGTCCTTGACTTGTCCCAGGGGATTCGGTTCGTGCCGCGAGATCGTTCGTGCGTATTTCAGTGAACTTGGTAAGAGCGATTATCGAGACTCGATCATTGCCGGTAGAATAGTCGTCGATAAATCAGACGCGGGGGAGACAGGTTGGAAAAGCGTAGGAATTCATTAGTGGACATAGTTGCTAATAGACAACATTTCAAGTAACTGTCACAACATTCTCCAGCGAGGTCAGGATAAGAGATACTTCTTTCTTCGTTATAACGATACACGAAGCGCTGCTTATGCATCGTAGAAGAAACGATTCAATTCTTTTTTAACTAATATTGAAATTAAAAGTATGAATTTTAGCTGAGAAACTGGGTCGAACCGGTCGGCAACAAATGGAGGAATTAAAAGATTCCCTTATTAGTGAGAGGAATTATTCTGGTATCCAGAGACCAGCCGTTTCATTGACTATTCAACTACATTAAAGTCTGACGATCGGTCTGAAATCTCAGATTTCAACAGGCCAAGGAAAAATATTTGATTCAAAGGTTTGTTAAGCCAACCAGATTACTGCGTTGAATCGATACAAGCCGCTTCGTCGGTGGCACCCACTACCTAACACACGTTCCGATTTTCTTTAGCATTCAGGGCGACCGAATTGTACAGTGTCGGTTATCGTGGGCTTCCCAAGGAGAATTACTGTCGTAGGGGAGATGGATCCATACAAATAGAGTCTTAAAAATTAAAATTTTTAGAATTACTTTTTCCCCTAGAGAAACCTACTTCCAAAGGTACACCGTGGGTAATGTGCTTCGAGACACAGCAACCTTTCCACCTTTCCCTTGACAGTTCTTACATTTCTGCTCGATGACATCACGGAGAACTCGCTTCGAGGCGGATCAAAGTGTCAATAATCGATCAACATTTGCATCGCAATGTATTCTTAAGAATCTAGTTATGAAAATTGGAGGATCATAAATATTCCAGATAATCTGATTGCCACTAATGCAAGCATCCATCATTCGAATGTCCTAATCTCTAATTAATAATCTCCTAATTCGTCATTTCTCAAAGGCTCTTGATTGGATTCTTAAAAAGAGCTTTTAACAGGGTGATGTTGATAAAAGTTTCTTTTCCACCGACCGGTCATTCACCAAAGACTGGCATCGGACCGGTATTTACGTTTCGAGTCGTTGCAAAAAGCTCGCGTCAAAGCACGCTCGCGATGCACGCTCGTCACGGGTCTGTTTTGGCATCGTTCACCGTTCGCCTTTCGCCTCCTCCGCGTCCCTGGTCGTTTTAACCCGTTGCAACGTCACGCGGAACCCAGCCCCGACGGGCTAAATCTCGAGCCTCGCCGTATTCGCGCGCATTAAATTTAGCCACTGCCACGCCGACTATTACGCGAGCGAACTGCCAGTTTGATCCCGTGGTAGTAAGTTCCACGTCTCCGCTCCTACCTTTCGTCAAATTTCCCCGCTGTTTTCGACGGCATTTTCCGGGAAACGATTGCGCGACGATGCGCCCGTGACACCTCCGCAAAAATTACCGACGCCACGTGACGCCCGCCTCTCGCAAGGTCGCGAACAGAATGCGCCACTCCTTATGAATATCTTCGTGCATAGCGATGCTTTCCCTTTTCAGGGAAATCCAATTTTTTCAGAAATTTTTACTTTAATCATCAACGATGATATTTGGATTTTCTTTTTCCAAAAAATGAAATTGAACTTTAATTTCACAGAGAACGGACAAAATAATAGAATTTAGTATATAACTGAGAAATATGAAAAATAAATAAATGTCAATTGAAATTTTCCCTCGTTTTCTCTGAAAAGGTCGAGAACCCAGGACATCGTGATTTTTCCAAGGAAAGCCCGATTTGATCGCGAGTGTGCCATACTCTATAGTTTCGAACCCCAAATGACCAATACCACTCAGCTGGCGTAGAAACGGTGCTCGCAATCGATAAGGGAAAAAAGCAGTTCGAAATAAACGTCAGATCGATAGTAACCCTCTCGTTACCTCATTTCAACCAGACCGGATATCCCTGCGACGCTAAATGGATGAACAGAGAGTCGACGTGGCACTCGTCCCGTGACAGGCGCGAAAACTTCGACGCCGACTTCATGTCCGGGCCCGTTCGCACTGCTCCGAAACTTTCGTAAACACTCGAAACTTCTTGGAACCGGCACCGGCGTTTAAACGCGTTCACTGCGTCATCGTTTCGAGCGGAGGGTAAGGAAAATGCGGGGCAGCGTGATTCCGCGCGAACGGTGCGGTGACGCGGAAAGAGGAAATCTCGTGGTGGAACTGAAAGGGCGAGCGAAACGATATCGACGGCATCGGTCGCCAACGACGACAACGAGAACGTCGAAGGAGGTGGCGAAGACGACGACGAGGACGGCGATGCATAACGCCCGAAATAGCGTCGTCCTTGGCGGTACGCGTGACGTCGTTATGCCGTCGGTCGGTCGATGACGGACGGGGGCGGCGTAGTGACGTCAGTGTTTAACGGAGCAAAGGGTGGAAGAGAGATGGACGGAACGGTAGCGTCGCGACGCCACGGAGCTTGCGCGCGAAACCAGTGTCGTGCGTCAAGTTTGAATGAACCAGCCATCGCGAGGGAATACTCGTGCAACTTTCCTAGTCGTTGGATATTCTTTCACGACCATCTGGCTTCTCGTTTGCTTAATCGATTCGAGAAATACTAGACTATGCAAATTACGGTTCGTTTGATTTCAAGACACCTTTCTTTGCCTCTGCAGTCAAGGTTTGTAGTTGAAGAAAATAGAGCAGGGGTGTACTGGTACCTGTAATTTCGGGAGCCGAATAGCAACTCGGGTGTTGGACTCGCACCGAAATTTTTCTATAGAGAAAGCAGGGGACGAATGAATTGATTGCACCGATTCGGCGATCGATCGGTAAACAGCAGCGAGAAATTACCGAGCGGCGTGAAAACTCGCGCGGAATACGCTTCCGCGCGGTGAAATCTATTTCAGGTGAAACAAGGCCGTGCGTCAGCCGGTCGCGTTACACACTTTTTGCTCGGTTCGCCCGAATTACCATAAACCTGTCGAGCATGCGGCCACCACCGTTGAACGTTACACGCGTTGCATACGCCGTTGGTAATTATCCTTTTTTTTTTTTTTATCTTCATTCCGTCTCCGTCTTTATTTTTTCCACCTCTCTCCGCTTTGTTCACCGCTTTTCTTTCGTTTCTTTGCCTGTCTTTCGAAGCCGCGATCATTATCGAGCTACTGTTAATCAAGCGTGCTAAAACACAACGAATCGAGTCCTCCCGGTATTTATAGCGCCACCGTCTGACTACTGACCCTTTCACCGTTGGCACGCGCGTTCATATGCATCAACGTCACTTATCGATCCTACAGTCATTATGCGAGTCACAATCTCATTACTCAGAGCTCGAGTAATCTCTCTTTCTCACAGGAGAACACGTTCTCTGTCGAGGTAATCAGCTTCTCTTGCTCGACGAGAGAGGAGAAAACCGTCGTGACAATGATATTTTCTTACCGATTATTGACCGTTTTGCCGTTCGAAAATGCTCGTCCGTATTTTTTCATTTTTCCCCTATTTGCGTACGAGTAATTCGTTGTTACGCAACGAGGAAATTACCGTACGGTTAACGATCGATGTTTATCGACGAGTATCGGTATCGATTAATTATAATTATCGCCGGTTGCCTCTTTCCTTCCCACGAACCGGTGGAAACGTGTTGGCCGAGCTCGATGAAAGTCTCGTATTTTGCACGAATCGCGCCGAAGGAACGATTACATAATTGAAGAAGCGGCATAGCATTTATGCAATATGAATCGACGGGACCTGGGGTGCCGTGTCTTTCCATCCTCGTTACTACACCTCCGCTTCCGGTCGCTTCCTGATCGCGTGCCCGGAAACAAGGGCCTATTGCCGCCCCGCTAGCCGCAAGCTCATGAAAAACTTATCACCGGAATCGAGCAGCTACTTGTCATCGTCTAACTTCTTCGACGGAAACTTTCAGTGTCGATGCCCTGGCTATGGTTGTAAGCGTCTTTTGTCTTATGGTTAGATATTTCTAACACGAAGAAAATTCAAGCCCTCGAGTAATTACCCCACCCGCCACGTCTAACAAATTGCATTTTCGAGTCATAGATATAGAAACATCGCTCTCTCGGATGAATCGTCGGTCGTTCATCGTCCTAGCACGCCGAAAACGTGAAAAGTGTAACGGCACGTGATGCCCGATGCATTCGCCGTCTCTTTAATCCCCTTTGTGTCCCAGCCAAGCAGCCACGGATCGCCCGCCTCGCACGTATATTTAGTTTGCCCAGTAAAACAATGCAATTGGCCTCTAGGAAGCTCTGCCGTTCCACGGGCACTCGCCGTCAAAATACTATCCAATTTGATGGTTCCACGAACGATCTGGATTACTTTCTTCTGCGTCATCTGTCTATTCCTTTCGATTACTTCGATCGTTTCCTTCGTGGATGAACATAATACATTTCCCCTTCCAAACGAGTAATAATTAATTCATCGTTCAATCGAAGAAGATTGAGACTAAAAAAGACCTCAATGGTCGCCGTTTTCGTATTATACATTAACGAACGTGATAATTATTCGTAATAAATTAAATTACATTTAATAAAATGTATTTACTTGCCAGTTAATTGATTGATCAATACGAATGTCGCTGGGTCATCCGAGATCGGCATTGCAAATTTAATTAAATTCCAAAAATTGAAAGAAAATAAATTTAAAAAGAAACAAAGATTCCATTCTGAATAATTATAATTATAGCGCGCACGGATCGAGTCAGAGAAGGAAAGTAGGAGCGCGCGTACGCGTGTTTAAAAAGAATTAAGTAGTTAGAGACGTGCCAGCTCAGACGGCCTCCGATGCGCGTCTCGCTAATGTCTGAGTCTGATTGCGCTTAACTACTTGCACGCTGAAGCAACAGCAGCAGCGAGCCGACCACTCGCGTTTATACTCGAGGCCTATTAACGTACACTGTTGCAACGACACGTGTCGCAGGCTTTATGCGTTAAAGCAACGATTATTCCATGGAGTAAACCGTTCTCGAAAGCCCCGTCGTCTCGCTTTATCATGGAACGAGAAGCTGTCACCTCGACTGATTAGATTCCTCGATCGATATGTTTATCAAACGTTCTCCCTACTCGCTGTCGCGGTTATTTTTCCCTAGCCTTGTGAAACTTGCGTACATATATCGCAATTACATGCTCGTAACCGGACCTATTACCGAGGGAGGGTGAACTTCGAAACGGGTAATCGCGTTTAACGCTCGGAAGTCGTAAGCATTGATTTACCTTACATTGTCAGGGCCGTTACTCTCGCGTACCTGACAATCGGTTTTGCGCGATTCAACCACCGCTCGAGCACAATGCAGCGTTACCCGCGGCGCGGTGACCGCACCTGCACCACGCTCCACGCGCGGTTATATTTGTTCGTTCTTGCGCTCTCTTCTTTCCTGCGCGGCCAGGTCTCGTGCGGGCCAAGTATGTACGCGGAAAAGAAACGCCTGTCTTGCACTCGGCCGACTGCCAGACTATATTTACCTTAACGTGCCAATTACACCTGTAAAAAGTACTTCTAGGCTCGTCAGCTATAACCGATCGAACTTAGAGTCAGTCGGTAGATCCGCGCCACCGTTGTCCTCGTAAAATGGAAGGATTTGGAAGATGGAGGATGATGATGGTGGTGATCAAAATAAAGAAATAGTTATGAATGAACATCGAAGTTTTCGTTAGTTTCAATCGTCTTTCGCTTCGCCATTTAATTCCTGTTGACTGCGGAGAGGTAGGTGAAATGATTGGAAACAATTTACTTGAAAAGAAATATCGAAGAAGGATTCTTCAGAAAGCAATTTAGAAATATTCTTCTCGTCGATCCATCTTCGTAATCAATGATCGTCATCGATGCGCCCATCACCACCACCACCACCACCTTTCAACCACAGTCCGTCAGTCATCAACCTTCCTTCGTGGAGGAGGATAAACTAAACGTAGGACGGTCCCAAGGTCTTTCGTTCTGTTTGTTTGACTATCGACTTACACTTATTCCAGTGATCGTGGCGTTGCACCCCTTGGTGCTCGAAGTTCCGATGATGATCATGATTGTTGTTGGTGTCCGCCGCGATGGTGACCTGGTGGTACGGTGTAGTCGGTAAATGGATCGTCGTCGATCGATCTCGTTGATCGTGATCATGATCGTCGATTAGATGGCGGCCAGTTGCGGTGCGCTGATGGGTGGTCGCAGCACGAACGGTGGCTGCTTCCGTGGCTGTATCCTCCACGGTACGCATCGCACGTACGATCAGCACTATCGCGCCTCCTTTTTACACGTTTCATTCACCGAACAGCGTCTCTTAAATGTACCCGGGGTGCGGACGATCGATGGCCGCGTCGATCGCGACCATCCTACGGTACCAACGATCTCGCACTTTTTCCTTCTACCTTTGACACCTTCCTCGGCCAGCTTCTCGCCTCTTCGTACGCGGCGCACGCGCGCACGTGCTCGATCGGAAGGCTACTCGTAGAAAAGCGAGTGTCGAAAAGTTACACGTGGGTCAGGGGTCCGAATTTGACCTTAACACGAATCAAGGAACCGAATCATCGATTTGATTATTCTCGTGTCAACGATGCGATGGTTAAAGGCAGTTTCTATTTAGTTCTGCGATTATCGAGGTACGAGAAGAGAGGCGATGAACGATGAATGAAAGTGAAAGTGGAATACGAATATCGAGAGGATCGTGTCGACGAAAATCGATGGCACGATGATTCTCACGGTTCGCAAACGGTACCCGGCGAACGGAACGTGGAAATTCCTCGACGATCGGTGTGATTACAGACGCGAATGAAAATGAGAAGCGGGACATGAAACGGAACAAGTACTCGTGCTCTACGTGATCCAGCCGCAAGCAGCACACACACAACTCACCCACAACACATGGATCAAGAAAACAGTGATGACACACGTGTATCACCAACCTGTCTGCGTGGTCGTCGGGCTAGACGGATCCTTCCGGACTACGTTATCGGAGGTGAGCGCTCCACCGAACGGCCCGAACACTTCTGTCCAGGGTACTCGCATGCAGAATTCCGTATTATGTCCTTCACGATCGTCCAGATTATCGTTCCTCCGTCACAACGGGCGACATCGTTTGCACTGTTACCGTCGCGATGTTCTCCAGATATATCGTCGAATACTTCAGCATCGATCGCTGCACAATGTCCACCTGTTCGATTACGAAGTCAGACTGTTTCCCGCGGTTTCGTCTTTGCGGTTTAAAGATGACGATTTCAGCGGGAAGCTGCCGGGAACGTAGCACGAGACACACCGCAAGAGTCCCGCACGCGGAAACCACGCGCGTTCGAACGTGCCAGTTGCGCCTCTCCCTCTCTTCAAGTTGGTCACGCGAAACTCAAACACAAACGTCCTTGGCTGCAACACCTTTTCTTCCTGGCTTTGCGTGTGTAATCCCCCGCTTTTTTTTAATTCTCACTTGATACGCGTTTCACGTTTACCGATCGACTTGCACAGGAGGAGTACGGTGAAACGAGAACGCTGACACCGGACTCTATATTTTCCTTTTCTCCTTTTTACATACGACGAACGTGCGTTACTGGAAGAAGAGAGCTGAGAAAGATAGAGCAAAGAGAATAATAAGGCTCGGAGATAAGAAAGAGAGAGTGAAGAAAGAAAACAGCACGGACACGTTTTGCAAGAAAGCGATACGCTCTCGCACGGGTGGCCGGCCGCCGCGTAACTGAGTCCGGATCGCGCGCGTTCCTCCGCTATATTAAAACCGTAGCGTGTGTAGCGACGGCGGTGGCGGCGGCGGAGAACGGCGAACGGCGCTAACGATGACGTCACCCACGGACGTCATAACCCGGGGATACACACGACAGCAGCCGTCGGATCGATGGACCTGGCTCCGAGTAAGCGTCGCTATTGGCCCACGCGACTGACGATGCCGCTACAGTGACGTCAACACACCACCTACCGATCCACCCGACTCCCTCCATCCCGGCTAACCAACCCCGCGTATCGCTCGATCCAAACCAACCCGACCCGACCCAACAACGGCGGCACGCGGACCACCGTTGCTTTCTTCTTAGGCCATGTCCACACTGCCATTTATCCTACACTCGCGAATAGCTCCTCTGATGCATTGCTTCGTAAGCGAGGAGTGTATGCTGCATGCGGCAGTGGACTACTGTCGCTGCCTCTTATGCCGCATCCGCGTTGCTATTCTTGGGCCACATTTGCTTTCCCTTAAGCCGCAGCCAGGATGGTACTTTTGGACCACTATCAGTGCCTGTTATGCCGCATCCATGGTAGTATCGCAAAAAGTGGGTCCAAACAATTGGCACACATTGCTCAGAAACAGGAGTATGGACGCAGCATAATGCTTCCACAAGGAAAACGGCAATCACTGTTTTTCGAACGTTTCTGTCCTTTCCGAACTATCTTTATCGCTCTTCGAGTTTATTTTCATCTCTACCGATTTCTCTCTTCAACACCCGCCTCTTTCTTGGCTCGCTTCCGTTCGTTTCGCGAAATCTACCGATGGCGATGAGCCACTGGCTGACACCGATAACCGCTTTTGAATTATCGATGAAGCGTGGATAAAATGGGATTCTGCAGAGTGATGGATGGAAATAAAGTTGGTCGGGTTATGTCGTTTGTTAACCCCCCTCTTTCGGCGTCTGATATTTCGATTGATGCCTGATGGATGAATCATTGAAGTAGTTCGATGACGTAACGGAACAGGTGGCTCTTGGCTGATTGCGACGAGCATCCCCGAAGTGCAGTCGCCGATACTGTTGGGGCATAACAACTTCTGCGCGGTATAGTTTTTTAACTAAAGGGTGATAAGCTAGAATCCCCTATGAATCCCTATAAATTGCTTACGGTTTTGTAACCTGCCTGAACCACCGTTCAGTTGCACACGGCTACGTGTACATTTACAGCACCGTCTCTTCCTTTCCCACGCAATTCATCATCCTGATGGGACTTTCTGCTTCCAATCAGAGACGAGTATCATCTTAAACGAAACTCGTCCCCGTTCTCAGATAAATCATGATTAACCATACTATGTGTTTCTCGCTACGTAAACGCTGCTCAATTATCCGAGGAGATAGGACTCGCAATTATTCATTCCCGCTTGTCAATCGAATGCTCGTCCGTCAACGGACCAACCGGATTGACGCACAGATGCGTGATCAAGCGAACGCGGAAATCCTCGGCTACTCGATGAGCAATCGATCTGGAAATAATGCTAATTAACTCGCATCTCCTGGAACTGTAACACAACTACGTCATCGTGTACTGGTTGCGCCATCGTAATCCCCGTACATGCGCGTGGGTCACCGACGGACAGAGGGAGATGCAAGTGGGTCAGACAAGGACAAAGCGACGGAGGGATGAAAAGAAGGACGGATAGAATGGAAGAACGACGTAACGGAAAAAGATGAGACACTTGTGTCGAGGGATGTCGTTCTGCCTCTCTTCCGTTCTCGACTCCACCACCTCTGCAACCTTCATTCATGCATCACTCGAGCTACCCCGCCAGCCCCCTCCGCCTCCAGCAGCCCCGTCCCTCTTGCCACCGACAGGCGGACCTGGTGACTGGTGCACGCGTGCCGGAGCGGAGGCGTGAGCATGAGTCGACGTCGCCCCAGTTAATCACCCGTAAGACGAGCTCGCTTCGACACGTGACGAAACACGCCAGTATCGTGTCGGCCACCTGTGAAACGAGCAATGATCTGGAAGAGGCAAGAGAGAAGGATAAGGTCGTTCGATCGGTTCGTAAACCAGGCGAACTCTTTGCCGACAATTCAGCCGCAACTAGGCAGTTCCCTACAACTCGGATACACGTTAAACACTGGCGTGTATCGACGAGGAACAGGCTGTTCCATTATTCAGTGTTGAATCTTTAATCGACGAGATCTTTTACCTGGAATTTCCATCGTTAAAAAAAGAACAGGTAGCTGCTTCTTTACCATTTTTTACAGTCAGAAAAGATAGCCGAATTCAATTCGCCAGCTTGTGCAAGGTTAAGTGAACAGTGTCCTCGGTGAAGACTGACCGTAATTGAGTATTTCGAAATGCCATCGTTTTAATGCGTTGTCGCGATTAATCGAGAGATAACAATTTGTAGTTGGTGAAATTTCAAGTTTCTGGATTGGCAGGAGCGATGCGCTGATCTAGGATAGTCCGGCGAGGGTAAGGTCGATCGATACCTAAGCCGGAATCTTCCTGTGAAGACATCGTGGGCGAAGGTTGTCGCGACTATCAAAACGACCGCTGTCACGAGATAGCGAGAACATCCGACGAGTTTCGGTTACCAGCGAAAAAGTTGTTTGCCTCGGCATGCTCTGGTGACATGCCGGTGATATGTAGTAGATTTAGGACTCTTCAAGGATTAAGGAAATCGAGGAAGCAGATATTCAATCATTCATGAATATGCACCGTCTGGCTTGGTTTTATCCTTATCCCTTGGACGGCGGACCATGGGGGGAGACCCAATTTTCATATTACTTCCATTTCCTAATTTGACACTGTTCCTTTAAAAATTGTTCTTCCACTATATGCAACTCTTTCATTGGTTAATTCTTGCTTGAAAAATATTTTAGGGGTAGTTTTCTAGTTATGACAATCACCGGACGATTTCTTCTCCGATGGCTTGTTTTCATCGACACGAATTATTTACTCATTTTCTTTAATTAGCCACCGCTTTGTGCCGCTGAAGATCATTGTACCGTATAACGGAGCAATACGGCGGATAATTTTTTATTAGATTGCGGGATGACCTTTCTCCCGTGTAATGCGCTCTCGGTGGAAAAGCTTGGATGCCAGTGAACCACTCTCTCGTCGCATCCCTCCATGGATATCGCTTTTCACTCTCGTCCATAGACTTCCCGTTACGATGGAATCGCAGAGAGATCAATTAATATTTTTTTCCCCGTTTAAGGATTCAGGTAATCGATCGTTGCGTAAAACGCAGCCGACGGGTTAACGGCGTGCTCTTTGAAAATCCAGCTTACTTCTAGTTTGCACGTGGTCATCTTCGAATCCTGCCTCTCGATCCAAGGAGATTTTGAAGGACTGGCTAGCGATTTTTGATTATTTCTTTTTATTTTCATTTTTAGAAAGTTGTCCGTGATAAACTTCCTTCGAAAGAGGAGCCCGTTTCCATGCGAACATTCAAATGCGATTCGATGATTTGTCCCGTGTAAATCTTGCAAAGACTTCCTAGCTTTCTAACAACGAGCCTTCTTGTTGAATTTTACATTTCACGATTATAATGCAACTGCGTAGTGTTACAATGAATAAAGATTCACCGCGTTACGTATTAACCCCTCGACCGGTTGGGGTGAAATGCGTGTTACGTAATCTCTGTTGGATCAATTTGGCCTCAATTAATAAAGTGGATGGGACATATTTTATTGAACTTTCTATTGAAACTCGGCGTGCACTTTTGAATTGCCCCAGCGGACTTTTCAAAAGAACGCAATTACTTAAACGTTATCTAATCTTAAATCTTCAACCGTGTAATTAATTTGTTTCCATTCGAATCTCCTCGTCTGTTCGAAGGTGTACATTAATCACAGGATATTATTTCTACCGATCGATTATTAAATAATGGACCAATATTTATCCAATTCTTCCTAGAAAGCGTGTCAGATATTCGTTTAACCCTTTCGATCCCTCTAGCAGCAATCGGTCCCCCTAAGATGAAAACTCGTTTCAATTTTGCAAAGGAGTTCTTATGACAATTATGAACGATATTTTGTACCAAAAGAATATTTTTTTCAACATCCAAAAATCCAAGCCAGAAAGGGGTAAACATTCCACCCTTTAATTAGTGCGACAAGAAACTGAAGCGTCGAAATTGTTTCGAAAATTAATCGATCAGAATTGTCGAAAGAACAAGGTGGCTCATCTTGACCTCGCGGGCTACCAGTCGAAAGATAAATTTCACCATTAACTGTCGCTGTTTCAAGGATGATCGCGAAACATGCATCGCTCAGCCTCGAGAACGAATTTCGCGAGCAGTTCTCTTCAGGTAACGAAGGATGTGAACGGAGAAGGAGTTGTGGAAAAAAAAGGACAAACAAGGAGAAGGAGGAACCGGTTGCTGTTATGGGTTCTCCTCTACCGTAGTCAGGAAGAAGCAGGCGAGGGTGAGAGGTTTATACAGGCGGTATTACGCAACTGTACACACGTCGGGTTACACGACGAAAGGAGAGTGTCCTGCGGATATTCGTGCAACCAAAGTTTACGCACGTTTGTACACTATTTATGAAACGTGAACGTTCACCTTTCAAAGATTGGGGATAATAAAAAGGAAGGAAGAACTCATCATCGCGGTCGAGGTATGTTTTTCTTACAGGTAAGATGCAACTGGTGGTATAATTATTGTTTATGATACGTTCGATTCGAAGAAATCGTATCTCAAAGGCGGATGAACTGTTCCGTCATCCAACTGTTGCATAATGTCGCATTTGAATTTTTATTACAGCAATTCGCTATAAAATGGTCCCCTCTAAAGATGCCTATAAGCGTGGCAAAAAAAGATGGAACCTTCTAAAATTAATTATAAGATGAATATTTTTTATTATCTCTCTGTACGAAATTTTGTCTGCTCTTTAATATCGCCAGAAAGAAATTAAAAAAAATCTTCCACTTTGTTCCTGAAAAATTGATAAAGATAGAACTGTTTCTATGCTTCCCAGGTGTGTATGCCCTGTGAATAGTATCAAGAGTAAGGTGGATACAATTGTCCGATTGTCGCGCGAAATAATCGATCTAATTACCATTTGGAAGCAGGGAAAAATGCATTTAATTGCATGCTCGATGGACTTCCTAAGACAGCGTTTAGCTGGAACGAAGAAATAGTGAGTCGTTGCACCGTTACCGGTTGCACTCCACAATTCAATCGACACGTGAGCGTTCTTTTTCTTTTTTTTTTTCAATCAGCAATCGGTAGCGCTACACGCGTCCCGTTAAACTATAATACACGCACAAACGTATACTTGTTATCCTTGTAATTTTTCCACGAGGTTCCCTCCCCCTTGCTCGTAAATCGACGTTTAATTCCGTCTATCCTTGTTTGCCCGTGAATGAAAATGCTAATAAAGCAGCACGTCGAACGGTGCTGCTGATCGCCGGTCAATAATGGGTTAACGCAGTCAGCCGCGGTACTTTCATTTTCACCGGGACTCTGATATTTCCTCGGCGTCGTTTCGAGCGTGCGACAAACCGCGTGGGCGGGCAGCCTTTTAACGGAACCGCACGTGGAGCATTGTGTGTATAATACACGCAACTCGAGCGGCTGCTCGAATCGCCGAGGAAAACGCTGCAGGGAAACCGTTGAAAATTTGGGGTAACAATTGATCCTTGGATTAACTTTACTTTAGGGAACACAAAATCGTTCATCTTTTCATTTACCATTTAATAGCTTTTGATGAGTAGAATTAAAAAATGTAATTTCTAACTTTAGGAATGCAGTGCATACACTTTTATCCAAAGTAAAATTAAAATTTGCATTTTTTTGGATTCTGTACAATTAAAATCGATCAAAATTAATAATTCTGTGCCCCCAAAATAAAGTTTAGATAATTTCGCATTCCCATTTCTATTTTCGAAATTTCAAATGTTTCCTGCTAAAACCGAAAGTTTCAGAATTCTGCTGAAACTTTCCATTTATTTGCCTGATCGAACCCAAATCTCGCTTCGACTGCTTATCTAATTTTTAATCAAAAATCTTCTCCATATGTTCTGCAAACACGTTCACATATCAACCTGTTTGCGAAGGCTTCAAGTAATTGAAAATAACGCCTACGTTATCGTGCGTCAGAGTGATTCAAAATTTCCCCAATTAAAATCATCTCGCAATTTGCGATCGGGCCTCAGCTCGATCCTCTTTACCCGCAATTTATTTCGATTTCTCTGTACGGTGCCTACATAAATTCGTCGGACACAATACTCGAGGACCGTTGGAGGAAGAAAGTTACACGTATCCAGGGAAGGATATACACGGTAGTCTTTTTCTTTTTCGCTTCCAAAACCCTGTCGTTCGCTGTCGTCTCTTCGGACCAGGATGCTCCTCAGGTGTCTTCTCTCCGTCTACCTGTTTCTTTTCCTCTATGTCTCCTGCTCTTCCTGTCTGTCCGTCTCTCTCTTCCTCCCCCCTGGCCCGTTTATCTCTCCTCTTCGTCTGGTCCCGTTTCTCTTTCTCTCTCCTCCTCCCACCTGATAGATCAGAGAACGATGGGCGATTAGCGCCGCGTGTGAAAGGGAAAGCGAGCGGTCGGCTTCACGGAGGAGGACGATCGAGACCCGGCACACGATTCGAAACGACTCTCTCCTCCGTACGTAATGTATTCGTCGTCTCTCCTGCGCCCACTCCTTTTCTCTCTTTCTCCACGCGACCATCTGTCCGTTTCTTTTCATTTTTATTTCAACCCCGCCTCCTTCGTCCCGCTTCTTCAGCCTCACTTTTATAGAGGATGATTTAATTGCAAGGTAACCGCGAAATGCCTCTTTAATTCGTCGCCTCGATCCGGGTCATGATTCATTAAAAAAGGAACCCAACAAGTGATTGAAAAATGTTGTTTTTCCTGTTGAATGCTGATGAGATAACGTTGTGAACGATTCGAGTAGGGTCCATGGCTGATTTGAATAGCTCGGACGCTCGAGGCTCGTCGAGGATGCTGTACTTTCTTCGCGGGAATCCGAGATGCGCTCGACATCCTCGAGACGCGAGGAGACAACTGTTATTCGCGTTGTCGCGGCACGTTACGAGCTATCGACACCGATGATCGATTCGAAATGCAATGATTGCACGCAGAAACCCTCCTGGATGAGTTACGAAGACGGGACGTAGGCTTTCGTGCGTGCATCCACCGCGTGCCGCCGCGTTTCCGCGTTGTTATGCTAATGAGAGAGCGTCGCAGACCAAGACCATCCTTGGTCAGCTCCGACTACTCGAAAGAGACATGAGCCTCGAATTCGTTAGTAAAACGAGGTCTAGAATCTGAATAATATCTTGTATGAGCTAATCTTTACAAATGGCTCAGTGTCGAATTTAATTAATCACGCTTTTGTTTCTTTTTAACATCGGCGTAATCAGAATTCTTTTCAAGGTAGGCCAGGTTCCTTAGAGATTTTGGAATTTTGGAATTTTGTGAGGGGGCCGATCTACCTACTTACATGGTCTCTGCCGAATTACATCACTGCTAATTAGGAGCTTCAGGTAACCAGATCATTAAGGACAAATTTATTTTGGCTTTTCTTCCTCATTGAAGTGATTAGATTTTGTAACAGAATAGGATGATTGGAGGAACTGTCGTTTCTCTTCATCGACACTAATCAATGCGTACTGCTAACTTCCTTCTATGCATCAATGACAGCTTCCTTGATGCTCTTTCCTATCAATCATTAAGTCCATCGACATCTTCAAAAGGTTTCATTTAAACTTCACTACCGTGGTGAAAACGGCCACAGTGAAATCCTAATTACCAACTTTTCATAAAAGTACCTCCTAATATCGTATTGGAAATATTCAGCTGCAAGTGTTCTTCGGTTAGTTTTCTAAACGCCGGTAGTCTCGTGCTCCCGGTAGATTTACCCACACCAGTCAATCGAAGCGAGGTGAAACCCGAAGAAGGAAGTCGTCCTTAAAACGTACCGCCTACGCTATCGCTCGACGATCCTGGAAGACAAATATCCGATTGAAATCGCGACATCGATTGTTCATTACGGCCGTAGTCACCTCTACCGAGCGACTTCGCGCTCGACCCCGAAGCTTTTAACCCGCAACAGATCTCGATTCCCGGTCTCTTCAGCTAACGTTCAACGTATCGTGAATTTTCTATTCACAGTTAGGAGCTTCCCGGCGCGGTCACGATTATGGCGCCATATAAAGAGAATCGACGTCGAGTCACGAGGTCATTCGCGGAGTCACCTATGGGCTTATACCTTCTTCGACTCACCTGGTCCCATCCTTCGCCAACAGGAGGATGGAAGATGCGACCCCGTAAAAATTGGAAATTTTGATTTTTTCGCGATTTTAGAACACCACGCGTCGGTTGCTTAGGTGCGCAACGGTCAGGTGAGGAGAGTAATGAAAAGGGGCGGCAAAGAGGGAGAGAAAGGAAGGAATCGGTGAGGTATAGAAGAGGGGGATAAGGAAAGAGAAAGAGGCGGTTGGACACGATGCCGGAGGATCGCGAGAAGGTCGTCCCCCTTCAGCCTTCGAAGACACACAGGTACTTTCTCCTATAGTTTTTCGGTGTCGTCTTTTGCATGGCTCCCTGCACCGACCAACTACAACACTTCTCTCGATCTACCAACGTTCAGGATCTTCCACGGCATGTACCTGGATTGTTTATGTCCGCGGTGGACATCGGTAGACGACGAGAATTCAAGAGGAGCCTGCTCCTTGTTTAGATGGGTCAACGGTCCGAGAAACTGCCGGTTGCCCGTGGAAAAATCTTGGATCACAAGGATGCGGAGGATTTATCGTTAACGCGAGCCTCGGTACCGTTAACACCGATCCGATTTCCCGATCCTGGAAGCTGAATGGGTAAGGAAGCCAGCGTTGTTCGCTCTGTAACGTGGATGTTCTACTGGCTCCTCGGTTCGGTGTTTCGAAACCCGACACCGTTCGGAATATGTACTTGCATTCCGGACAGGAAGATTAACATCCGATCATTATTGATTTATTAACTGTTTACGTAAGACAAATTTAGTCATCATTTTTTACATTATTTATGTCCGCTTTTCTATGGAGGTTAAGGGGAGGTCAGAAGCTTTCACAAGTTAAAACCGTAGGCTAAGTTAAGTTAGGTTGTGTCTACATGCTAGTTTTGACCGAAGGAAGGCTTTAAGTTTCCGTTACGCCACTGTGTAATTTCGCTGATTTACGATCCTCTCTCGAGACTATCGTCCCTGCGTTCGATCATCTGGAGAACAAAAGGATCCGCGACCGGTCGCCGTACGGACTACAAGGGGAAAACGGGCAAGAAAGCCCGTTAAAGCGGTTGCGTGAAATTGTAGATATGTATGTAGGTTTATGGTAACAGACGTTGGAGTGAAATAGAAGAGGATTGCAGATGACAGACAAGATGAGATCTGTTGGTGACTCGCGGATGCACGTAATACGGGTTTCATCGCGTTTGACGGATGACTAATGCCGAACCGCGGTAGCGAGCAACGCTTGGCCGAGCCTGCGATGTCGTTAACAGCTTGGCTTGGCCTTGGTCAGGAATAGTTAACGGGTTGAGGATTTTTTATAGATTCCGTATCTACTTCCTGCTATCCGCATTGTGACTCCTGCGTGCGGTTTGTCATTGTCTCTGTAAGCTTTATCTACCGGTCGCTATAGATCCATGATTGTCTTAGAATTTTTCTAGAGTAATTGCAGACCTTGATGTGATTCTTTTCTAATTGAAACTTAACAGTATCGCTATCAAATTTGATTAAGGATTAAATACCATAACCCTTCCTCTGAACAAGTACGACACGCAATATCGTACACGCCACTGTACCAGTGGACTGTACGGTGCAAACGTCTACCGTTTCGCAACCGGCATGTCAACGTTTATCGATTTAACGTATATAAAACAACGTTTCGAAGGTTCGTGTCGCAAATAGTTCAAAGCGGCAGCCGTCGGATTTACTTACGTTAAGTAATATTACTTATTGCTGCACTTGCCAATTACTTGCATTAAGTAATCGTAAGAGATTCCTCCTCGTGTGCACCGGCTTCTGATCGTGCCGACACAGAGACACGCGGTAATTATGCGTTTACGAGGACGATCGTACCCACCACTTTCGCCTCTCTAATTACGACGGAAGATAATCTTTAAACGAAGGGATTAGAATCTAATGGGACGAGCAGGGAAATTCATTCGAGCAGTTGATTGTTAATCAACCACCGTTCACATATCCATCTGTCTGATCCGGAGATATAGGAAAATCATTGTTTACATCCTCGTACGTTGGACTGCAATACATTATACCACGTTTAGGTCTCTGGAATGATACGGAAAAGAATGATTATTTGAGGGTGAGCTTGGCACCTTTTTAAAATTCTAAGATTCTAAGGTTTCAAACTTTTAAAATCATAAAACTCCAAAGTCAGCAAGGTCCGGTTTCTCAACAACTGCCACACCTCCTCGACGCCTCTGTCTACCTATCTGCGTCCGCTATCATTGGTAAATGACTATTAAAAATTCATCTCAACGAATCATCAATTGAATTTCTTTCACGAAGGTGATTATGTTCAGCAGGATCCAGGTACCCCGATTCCGGTCGATCTTGGCGTCTGCGCGTCCTTTCCTTCGTCGCCCGAAGCGATCGTCCTCTCTCTTTCTGTGCAGGTGACAGGTGAAACGACCTATACGTGCAGGACAGCGAGGTCGTGCACCGTTCGCCGAGGATACCTAATTCCGGAGAAAAGGAGAGAACCGCGATCGAGGACTCGCTATGAGAAGCGTAGGAGAAACTGCTGCTTTTGCTTCGAACAGCAAACCGAACTAAAACTCCGTGGAAACAATGAAAAATGAATCGAATATTTTCACCTTAACGACACGCTTTTGAAAAGAAAAAAAAGATTCTGATTTATCGGGCGATACCAGGAAGTTTATGTCCCTCCAGTTGGCTTTCCGATATAGAAAAGTGTTAAAATCGTGATATAGTACCATTTACTCTCGCTATCAATTCTATCTGGTATCTTGTACGCTGTCGCAAATGGACCAGGGAGAAATGCGATTTCGTCAGCTTCTCTATAGTCCCGATATTATGTCGATCACTTTTTTCAGTCGTTCGCTTGACAAGATACATATTCAGATAGGATAACATTGGGACGTCGGGACACGTTTCGTGACAATGTTAACACGTCCCTATTATATACAAATTTGATTAATGCAGAAGCAACGATGTAACCAAATGTTAATTAAGTATTCCTCTAAGCGGATCTACGTCCACGAAATGACCTAATTGAGCGTGCACACGGTACCAAAGGTGGCAGCTAAATAATTTCCCTTCGTGGAGGAAGAATTTCAAAGCCTAAACAGAAACAGAGACTGGCGTTTCACGGTAAGCTCGTTCCCGGGGTAAGAGCTATTCTCCGGTATTTCGATATCGTGTTCGCGAGGCTGCTTGCGTGGGACTGGGTGGAAGATCGCGGTGATTAATGGCGATTAAACGAAGAAAGAGAGAGAGTTGACGGCACGAGACCGAGCGTGTGCAGAAACGGCTCTAAGAGCAACAGCATCGAGCGTCGCACCCTTGCGTGGCCCGCGAAATCACTCTACGCGGTATGCGTATTGTATGGTAATACCGCCCGTGTACCTACTCCAATATTTATTCCCCGCAGTTATAACGCGCTTTTACTCGAACCGACGCCATCTATCTTATCCAGCCGCTCCGTGCTCCTCTCCTTGATCTATTGATCCTAGTATTCGTCCGCGTTGCTTGTATCGAACATCGAATATTTATGCTTTATTATATATCCACTGACACGAAGCCCACGTATCATCGATGATTGTCATTGCATGCATCGAGTGAGCAAGTGGATATTCATGAAGTTGCACAGATTTCCAAAAGTCAGGGGGTACCTTAAGTTTGAATCAATATACGTATTCAGTTTCCCAGTGTTAAAGTGTGATGAAAATTCATCAAGCTTTCCAAGACAAAGAATGCACACGGTACCCTGTATGGAACACGTGTACGAGGGTGCATCTCGGCGACATGCATCGTATAACGAACGATCGTGTAAGCCGTTGGAGGAATGCTAGAGACGCACTGGCTCGTCCCGCGAACACGTTCCCGGTGTATCTCGTGCAGCTGCAGGATCGAGTAGGAAAAATCGTCGAGCAGTTGCGAAAATCCGTGGACTCGGGCCCGATTGTAATATCATCGATAACTACTGGGTAGTTTAAGGGGGGAACTTTCTCGAGTAGGTGCGTGCCGGTCGATGCGTCGAGGATAATCGTCGAAATGGATCCTGCGGTTGTGGGTCTGAGGCGACCTAGTCGCGCATCTGTCCGCGAGGCTAGATCCTGTTGGCCCGTTCTTTTCCACAGGAACGAACGAGGCTGCATCTCGACCGGTGGAACAGAGACAGAGACGCGTATCGAAGAAGGGAAAAAAGTGGCATAGAAGGAGAGAGAAGGCGAACGGGAGAGGAGCGAAAAGACAAGACTAGAGATCAGCATGGTCGGAGAGTAAGAGTCGAGAGTTGAGAGAGGTAAGAGGATGGAGGACAGGAGGTGAAGGGCCAGGAGGGGAGTGGGTGAGCCGACCCCTGACCCATCGAGGGGCGGCGGGGTCCTTGCGGCAACCGTGCCGTGCCGGCATAGCTCAGGCATAGCTAAGGCACAGGCATAGGCATAGGTTTAGCGCAGGCATAAACTAGCGTGCTCGCCGCGACTCGCCCGCCTTTCACTTCGAAGACGAAGGCGAACGTATATAGACAGGACCTGCCGTGGGGAGTGCCTTACTGCTATTATCATATTATAGCCAATTCACCGTGCCGATGCCGTGCGACGACGCCGGGCGTCGTTGTCAATCCTGACGAGCCTCAAAATCGCGCCGAAACCCATCTCGCCTGGCTGATGGTCACGCGATGGGTGACATACACGTATACCTACTTAGAGAATCTACGAGAGCTTCGGGGAACCTGATGATGACCGCACGAAACGAAAATTTTAGACTATCTTTTCAGAAATAAGTCCCAATTTTGGGCCCATATACATATACCGTGGGAAAAGCAGTCCTCGTCCACGGTTATCCCTAGAAACGTGTATCCGAATGAGAGCCAGGTGTAATGGAAGAGTTTGTTCTTCCGTTGAGCCTCGATTATACGCGCTAATCGTGGCGTTACTCGCGCGAGGGCACGGCGATAGTCGCGATACGGAGGTCGCACCGGTGCAGAGCGCGTTCGACCCCTGATACTCTTACCGGTACTACTCGCGGCGAGGACACGAACGGCCGGCGATGATAGTACAGAGAGTACCGCACGGTTTCGAACGCCTTAAGCCCTGGCTCCCAGGACCAGAACGGGATGAACAGCTGGTAGAAATGAAAAGAGCGAGAGGGACAGAGGCGAGGACAAGAGAGTACCGGTGAGAGTGCACGGTCGTAACGTACGGTACGATACGGTCGTGCCGGCATACCCGTAGGTCGACCCGCACCGCGACGTGTAATTATCATCTCCCAAGGGCCTATCCCACGCTATCCAAGTTAAGTGGGACACAAACGATTACTGCGTGAACGATTAGAGAGGAGCACGGAATATCGGGGGTAAGGAGCAGATCGATGGAAAAGGCACCATCTGCGGATCATTACGCTTTGATGAATGGGAACCTGCTCGAAGAAAATTTGTTGCGCAATCAGCGAAAGACAGGATTAATTTTGTTGGATTAATACGACCTGAGGTTTCAGGATTTTAACCCTTTAACCCCCTTTGCATCATTAGCGCATGTACGTATACGTTTATTTGTCTTCGATGGTGTCGTCAGAAATAAGAGAATCAAATTTAAGGAATTTCTTTGATTCGGTGCTAAAATTTTTAGTCTGATTGAACTGCAAGTAGACCCAAGTTCGTAAACTAAGTCAAGTTCTTTGTACTCATAAAATGTCCCGGGTATCAATAACACATGGCTTTGACATATATTACAACTATTTATGTTTTCAGTAGTAGCATGTTTCAGTGCACTTAACTCTGTTGATTCAAGCCGATCGTGATCTTATCATTTCCACTGTTTTTCATTGTCGTCCTCGTTCGCTCCTGTTGAAAATGACTGCTCGCAGACTTGTTGCTCGAATATCAAGCGAGAAAGTATTTTCAACAGCCGTTTAATCTGCGTTTGTGCGCACAGAGGAGCCAAGCGTAATTTGTTTCACCGCAAGACGATTATGAGAGATCGCGAGTGGTAGGAATAATTTTATCTAGATTAAGAACGGTTCCCCGCTTTCACGACTTAACGACGTCCTTGCTTTCAACCGCGCGATGCCCATCCCGTTAAAAGCTTAATTAACTGATTAGATTCCAGATAACCGACGGAGTCAAACCGCGAATCCAGTCACGAATCACGAATCCCGCGATTTCAGCCACGATGCACGAAGCACACCCGGAAACAACCGTTCTAACGCTGCGCCCGCGAAAGAATCGAAATTAAGCTGCCGTTCGCCGATTACGAAACCCCGTCGAATTCCCGTAAAAGAAAAATAAAGAAAATTCTACTCGATGCTAGCAGCGTATTCCCCGATGATGCAACTACGTGTGCCTGAGTTCATTATTTTCTCTCGTAAAAGTAACACGCGAGCGAAACCGAACAATAAGATCGTTTAAAGAATCGAGCCCGAACAACGGAGGGCGGATCGAAGCACCGGCGAACAATCGTGTATAAGCGTTCGCCACTTAACGGTTCATAGAATAGCGTCACCGATGATACTTTCAAAAGTCTTCGAACCCCTTTAAATTCACGCTGGCCTATCAATGATAGGCGGAGTTCGTGGCAGACGCAAGATCGAGCCGCGATAATTTCCAACTGAAAGGAAGAAACCGAAAGTGTACGACATTGATCAATTCGTATCAATTGATATTTCTTCAAATCGTGTAACACAGCTGTAGCAATATTTAAATGTCAACTAATCGTATCTTTACTAATCGTATAAAAAGAAAATTAAATTAAAAATGGGTCTCTCTTCGTGGTCCACCATCCGTAGGATTAAAATAGTAATTAAGAAGGCGTAATACTAAAGGTACTGAATTAAATTTTGTAAAATACAGTAGTGTAAGAATGATCGCGTGAGGTAGAGTGTGGATAATTGGAAAATAAAAGAACCACTTGTTGATTAGATCAAAGTGGATGATCGCGACAAGTTGCAAAACACCGGTGCCACGCTCTGACCCTCTCGTCTTTCGTGAAAGTCTTTCGAGCTCGCGTTTGACACGAATATCGTGTCTAATTACAAGCACGTTGCTTCGGGACGATTGTTAAAGAACTGTGATACGTTTAGAGCAGAGGATCGCGCGGCTACGGTAGGTGGGAACCGTCGAGAGGAATCGTGCACGACGTTGGTGGCCGCCACCCGGCTAGAGTCACCAATATTTTCTTGCACTCTCTTCATTTACCATCCATTGTTGTTTCTGACAAAGCATTTATTTCAAATTTACCAAATATTTTGTTTGCAATGTACGTTTAATACAGGGGTGGCTTTACCATATCGATCCCATCCTCCTCCCCACAATTGGGTATCTTAAATCTAATTTTCGAGCTGAAATTAGATTTAAGACGCCCTTGGGTGTTCGCCTCCCCAGAAGGTGGCCCAATCTTGCCCTCCCGCAAAGGTGATACTGGTTTAATAAACCCGAAGTCTCATACGTTTCTGAGAGATTAAAATAGCACGAATATAAAAAGATATCGAACTGTTGTGTAATTATTTAATCAATTCTGCCTCGCGCCAGTGACGAATTCGATATTTTAAATACGATGGCTAACGTTATAAACCAGATTCCAGCTGGTTCGATGTATGGCGTAGCAACACGTCATAATTAATAGTTCTCAGCCCGTGATGCAATAACAAGGAAAGAAGAGATAGATTGATTCATCAGTAGGTCAGCGATTATAATAGCATGAAATCGACAATCCGAAATATCCTTCCAGTCTGCCTATCTTCAGCTGATGTAATTTGTGTTATCTTCGTTCGTACACGTTATCTGCTCAACACACCTGTCAACCTGTTCGTCTGGTTGCAAAAATAATTTGCAAACCAAAATTCTTATTATTATCAACTAAAAAGGAGCCCAGCCTAACTGTATGACTTGTAAGGGTCCCAAAGGTTTGCTTAGCAGATACACTTATCGGGTACCAATAATTATTACCCGCTCCGACTCAATCCGACGCCTGGGTACCCGCACACCCCTATTCGTAACATTACAATTAATAGTCATCAATCAATAATCATAGGTTCTTCGTCAAAAATTTTAGTTTTGGAGGAAGTTTCTCATGATTGATCTTCTTCAAAATATCTTTGCCATTACTCACTTTATATAAATATTCAGTTCTAGATACTTGAATCAAGAATGAAGTCACCAGATATATCATTTTTTTTTAAATTCTGTAAAAGCCTCTAATGCAAATTATCGAGATTCGTCGAATCGAGCGATGGTGATTTCCCCGTCTCTCAAGGAAATGGAATATCGGAGCATCCTAGGGCGAGAAGAGGTCGACGATGCACGTGGTGCAGCGCGTTGCACCGTAGGCAACTCGCGTCCTTTTTCCCGCAGCGCACGAAAGTTAGAGACAATAGGTACGTGGGCGCAGCATCGCGAACCCTAACCTTAGGTGATCCCATATTCCGTTCTCTGCCTTCTCTCCTGTTGAACGCTCTACGTCGTCTCTCTTCCCGTTCGATTACTCTCTCCCTCTTTCGTTTGCAACTCTCTTGTGTTGGGTCGTAGCTAGAGAAGCTATCCTCCTCCTCCTCTCCCCCTCGCCGCCTCATTGCGCCTTACCTCACCTGCACCTTCTCAGGTATTTCTCTTTATCTCCGGAGTGGCGAGAGTGCCGCTTGCGAAATCCCAGAAGTCTGCGCCCGCTGCGCACGCTGCGCTATGCGGCCGCCTTCTGGCTTGCCACCGATGAAACTTAGGCTATACACTGGTAGATACGTTTCAGAAAATCTCATTATAATTAATTAGCTCCCAAATTCCTAGCGGCTTACTGGGAATTTTCCTGAACTGTCGATTGCCAGTTCGCTCCTGATTATATGTAGTTGCATGTGGTTGCATCGAGTTGGCGCTTTGGAGGGTGGTTCGTTTCACTCTGTACAGTATCGAGCATGGTAGGTTTCCCTAGGGAAAATGGCGTCCCTTCCCCATATGCTCCTCCGACTCCATTTTCCCTAGGGAAGCCTACTATGCTCGATACTGTACACTGAAGTTACCGCACTTAAAAAATATGTACCTATTATTTTTGGATGTTTCATAAAGCTATAAGATTTCTTGCATCAAATTTGTCATAGGTCTGATTCCTTATGCAGTCTAAATTCAGTGGTATTGCAAATTTGGTTTCTCTTTCTCCCCTTCGTTCGTTCTTACATAAGAGATCAGTGTTATCCGTGTAGGAAACCATGCCGGACGCCTTATTTAGAATATTTCGTAGGCACAGGTAATTCGATTATCGTTGATCGACCGTAATCTGGCCGTCTCTGGAATAAGGGGTGGCCGTAGCGAACGAATGCGGGCCACGGGAAAGCATTGTTGCGTATTAGATTTCAGGTTGGGAATACATCGATCGGACATTCCCAGACAAAGGATATCCAGCGTTGAAAGCCTTTACAATGCATTAACGTACTGTTTCTACAGCGGAGCTATCATTCGTCTATGTTGTTATTGTTCTACTAAAATCCATTAGGTGTAGCGTTTCGCTTCTCGCGCGGCCAGTCCGCTCGGATACACCCGAAAATTTCTTTCTCACGAAACCGTACAACTCTATTGTTGCAAAATGCCACGACTAACAAACGAATCGTAGATGAAATAAATAGAAAAATAGAAACGAGCCACGGTGCGGGTTTGTTCTGCGATTCTGCGGGGGTGTCCCGATCGAGACGAATCGATGATCCACCGATTCGATCACCGTTATACGTTCCGCAAGATGCAATTGTGCAAAAGGTAACGATCGGTTTTCTTTTCCCCGTGGAATGCCGCGGAGAAGGTGCATTCTGAGCGCACCCACCAGGAGCCCGCGCGAGCGCGAACCAACGCGTCGCGAGACGCAACGAGGACAATGATACCGGGCACGATATAGAAACGTACGAGCACAGGGGAACGATTGTACGCGGATCGGTGGTGAGATTGCCATTGCCCGTCGTAGAAGAAGGAGCGAGGATGATCGCGATAAAGAAACAATCGAACCGCGTCTCCGCCCACGGGTCCGCCAACATTCAATTGTGCCTCTGCCGTCTCTTTCCCCTAGTGCCATTTCTCTTTCTATCCTTACGATACGCGGACCCATAGACACGTCTTAACGGTACAACCCCCGCAGAGAATGGTCCCGCGAGCTGATTGTTCCAGACAATTCGAACGGTTTTTAGCTCGAACTCAGGTAGGCTTCCTTATTACCGTGTAATTACTAATTCGTTAGCCGATGCCCAGAATCGAAGGTGAGTTGACAGAGATACAGAGGAGGTGTAAATGGTATCGAGTTGCGTGGCAAGTTCGTGGCGCGCTATCTGTATGGACACCCAACAGGTGCACGCTAGAGTTAATAACGATTCGCACTTACGTCAAACTTTTGTAAGTGTTTGAAAAATTATCAAAAGAGTACACGTCAGTGCTTCATGATTTAATCATGGTAACTATGTTACACCCCTTTTGTTCAGAGTGACCGAACTTTCGTAAGAAAGTTTAAAGTAGGTAAGCAAGTGAGTAAGGGTGAAAAGAAAGTAAGAGGGAAATCGAGCGTCGAAGCTCCGCGGTGCATCCCTTATTTATCGGTGACAAGCGATCCATCAGTATCGTAACGAGAAACGTCGATGGTTAAATAAAACGAAGGGGAATGTTCTCGGCCTTCTAGTTGTTCTTCGTCATTATCATCATCCTCCTCGTCCCCTTCGTCTCATACCGACGGCTCTTCCGCCGCGAAACAGACTTTCGAAATCGACTAGTCGCGTTCGATTCGTGCCACTCGCTTCGCTATTCAACGGAGCATCGGCGTTTTCCGCGACGTGCAAAGGTCAGCCGCAACAGGCCGCGTCGAAGCTACGCTCTCGGGAAAGAAGACGCGAGTCACCCGCGTGTACTCTTACACGATGGGGAGGTCAGGTAAGGTAACTGGTAACCCGGCTCTTCCCTCTTGCCTCTCACCTTCGAGTTTTATGTTGCAAACTAGTACTCGTCTCTTTAGTAATACCCGATGCTAACCGAGCGCACAAGCTTCTAGAAACCGTGCAAACGTTCCGATCGAAAGCGATAGTCATTTTAGTTTTAACCCTGGAAGAAGGATGGTTAGCCATAAACGATGCTTTATTAAACTTAATCGATACAATTTCCATGTTTTTTCAACGATTAAAGGAATACCAGCCTCCATAAGAGAGTAACATTCAATTATGCAGTTGCGAACGAGCACGCATGCTTGATTATCTAATTTCCAGTGTACCATCATTACTCTTACCGATCGGGTAACTTGGCCGTGTCCGATCGAATCTAACTTCGCTACTCAAACGACTAATTGATCTTCATAGATTGATACGTTCGAACTAAAAGGTGATACGTTGAGTTTATAGGCTCGTTATCGGCTGCGAGTACCGTCAACAAAAAACCGGCAAGACTACTCCATTACATAGCCATCTTAATGGAAACGTTTGCTTGGATTTATTTATCCTTTCAAAGCTGAATGAACTAATAACACCTGTTAATCCATTTGCATCCAAAAGATCTTTGATCTTTCTGCTCGTTATCACTGGAACCTGTATAAACGTTCTTGGATCTAAGGCAATCTTACCCTCTCCCAATAATGGTACTCATCGTCTATAGAAATCATGACGGGTGAAAGAGGGAGGATTATAAAAAACGAGAAGAAACGGTGCGATATCGCGATGCAATCATCGTTCGTTGGAACGCCGATGAATCTGCATTATTCAAAGACACAATGAACACAGGTTACAGTATGGAAACGAAAGTGTTGTACGTAGAGCACATCGTCATCTTCGTCCTAGGCTTACGTCTGAAGCGTTTTGCAACCCCCCGCTGACCGTACGCCTTTTTTCGATACCGATTATTGCGGCGATCGCACGTTCTTGATACAAACACTGTCTAGGATAGGCACTTTAATGTGGTACGAACGCGTGGGAACGCCTTCAAGATACGTCTAAAGACTTTTCTTTTCGTTTATTCCCACGTATCCGCAGCAGTGAATTTAACGGTTATCGATAATCTATCAAAAGTATTCCAATGAATATATAATAGACGTAGTTAACTTGAAAATCGGTATTCTTCAATCGGACGATGGCTCCTGGGAGACGCGTGACCGCAAGCTAAACGCGATGGCGCGTTGTTAACGAATTGCACGATATTTGGAATGAAAGGTACACGATTCATAGCCGAAAGCCGCGAATGGATTTCTTTCATGTTTCAACCGGGATTTCTAGGTAAATTAACGCGCACCAGCACGTACACGTAAAATATGAAACTCGCGTATCGTGTAGGATTGGTGATACCGGTGCAACAACTTTCTAGAGTATACCGGAGCCAAAAAAGAGCAACGGACAGCAATGACGGTGGGTGAACACCGGCTACCTGCTGGCCGGTGGAAACGATTTCTTTGAGAATATCGAGCGTTACGCAATCCCGCCGCGATTGTGCATATTCAGCAGCGTTTACAATGCGGGACGGTCAGAATCGATTTCATAGAGAATTACTCCCGAGGAGTCGAGGGGAGCGAGCAAAGGAGGCTACAGAACCAACCGGGCATACCTATCTGTCCGCGATTTTTCTGACCTGCGAGGATTCGATTTGCGTGACGCAATGCTCCTGGTAGAATCTCCTCGCGCGGATTTTTCAAGCGACCTCGGCAAGCACCGGTGCACCCGCTTGCTTTCACGTACCGAGATCACCCTTTCCTCTAGCTAACACGACTCTATCTACTTCGAATCTTGATAAAAAAAAAAGTTGAAGAAAAAATTGAAGGATCGACGATGAATCTTTATGGAAAGGATGAACGTGGAAAGTAAAAGTCAATGAACATCTTGAAGCGTTGTATCAGGACGGTAATGATCGCGTCCCTAATTATTATTATTATTTTATACAACAGAGCAATTCGTTTCAATAATTTAATGCTAAAGTGAACACCGATGGATCAAGATATCTATAATATACTCGTTGGAAACTGTGATTCGTTTTTCTTCTCTCCTCTTGGAAGTATCTCTTCTTTTTAGAAAATATCAGTCCCCGCGAGCAGCATAAGATTATTGATTAATCGAGTTGTTGACTCCACGCTTGCAACGAGCTTCGTCGAATGATTTCTTCCGATTGAACAGGCAGGACGCGTAGGTAGACCGTGGTGTATACTTAGGGTAGGAACACAGGTGCTTTCTTTGAAGCACACTTCCTCCTTTATATAATACCATTACGAGGTAAGACTAAGTTTAAAGTACTGTCGATCGAGTCTTGGTGTTGCGTGTCCATTGACGACACGTTGTTCGTTCAGTTCTCCAAGAAGGACACGAATTGTGTGAGTTTGCGCAGCTGATCCTCGGTAAGGCCGACTTCAGTGGGCACGTTGCATTCCTCTTCTTTTTCGATCTTGCACGGTTGTACCATAGTTCCGTCCATGGACCAGCCTCTCTCGAGGACAAGACGACGAGCTTCCTCCAATGTCAGACCAGTCATCGATGCGAACACAGTCAGGCCCAACGACGAATATGCCTTGGATATTAAAGTGATCGCCCTCTCTCGAACGTTTTCTAAAACAAAATGATCAAGAGGAGTTAGTACAAAGTTCCTCTTTGACTTTATTCGAATATTATTTGTACTAAATTAAATATAATTCGACAGCTTGTACTAATTTCCATTACTGAGGTAACGTACCTTTTAAGGCAGCCATAATATCGGACACATCGTCGCTCCACTTTGCATTAAGGGCAACGTGAACCGCAGGCCAGTCTCTCTGCCACATCCGCTGCCCAACCACCCATATTTGCTTGAGTTCCGTACTTCCGCTTTTTAGGTCCGATGGTATCCGTTTCCATAGGTACTTGGCGTTGCATCTGCGACCGCGATGTTTCGATCAAATAAATGTATTTATTATAAGAAACAATGGAAATAGGAATTTTTAAGTTCCATGCTTTTGGTTGTAGGTAAAAGAAATGAATACCTTATCGATATCATATGTTGATTAAAAATTTTTTAAATTATACATCATGTATTCGTCACTTACAAGATAACTGTGATATTTTATATTTGATACAATATTATTAATAAAAAGCGTTACATCGTATAGACACTGTATAATAAAGAGTTTGTAGAGGGCGACACCATCCACTATACAGATAATGTGGTTGCAAAAGTAACGATAAAATACATTTTTTAAACTTAAGTAATGAAGTACTAATGATAATTGGGAGTAGATACTTAAATAGATAGGTACATAACTAATTAAAATTAAAATGACATGAGAATTAAAATTTTATACTTACAGATCATTTTGGTAAAGATATACAGCTAATAATTGTGCGTACGTTTGTGTTGTTGCAACTCCACTAGGAGCCTAGGAAAATGTTCAATGGACTCATAAGTAACTAAAGAATTTATAAACAGTTTAACAAAATTCATTACACTAGTCGGCATAACCTATATTAACAATTCAACTATGTGCTTACTTCAAGCTCAGTTTTCTCTAAATCTTGGAGATATTTGTCCACGTCGTTTAGTATCATGACGAAAATTCGTTATTTCCACAATAAACAAAGCGATAAAGAAACTATTGTGTTAGAAGTACGCGCCAACATTGAAATAAGCAATGTCAAACAAGAAATCTAAACAGCTGAGGGCTGACATATACATTACGCAGTGACTACAGATATAAGAAAGACTGGAGATGCCTCTGTTCCTGGGGGATCATGGTTTTAGGGAACTTAGACACCCCTGGGTAAGGCTAGGTCTGCATTTGCGGAACACAGTCGGTACAGCAGCAAGGATGAAAGAGATGCTGGGATGTAGGGAATGCAGGAATGTAAAGATTGCAGGAACATAAGAGATATTTGTAGAGATCTAAGGGATACAGTTATTTCAGTGTGAGGTATAGTAAAAAGGAAGGCTGTTATAACTAACTCGATGTGCTGCTGTATCGACTGTGTTCCGTACATGCAGACCCAACCTCACCTGGAGGGTGTCTGAGATCCCCAAAATCATGATCCTTCGGGAACAAAGGCATTTTTAGTCCTGTTGGATCTGTAGCTACTGTACAGATCTGTAGTCATTAATTGTATACAATATGATGACAGCAATGTGTTGTTTAAAGCGTTTTCTGACTCTATAATTACTTTTTTTTATAATACCAATGTGCAATGTAGTAGTTAGTAATAACCGATAATGACTTAATACTAATTAGAATTAGTTATCGTGTATAATTTGTATTAATGGAAAATGATGAATTTATCATTGTTTTGAAAGTTATAATTTTACTTTCAGTAAAATTAACATTCTACTGAAAAATAAAAAAGAAACAAGATAGAAATGGATATAACCACAATTATAGAACCTATGGAGGAAAGCCCTGAAAAGGTTCAAACAAGTCCTCCTATACAAGTTGTAAGAGTACCAGTAAAGCATGCAAATCTTGGAATAAGAAGTCATGCCATGTAAGAAAATAATGTAAGGAATCATTATTTACAGTGTAATTAATGATTACATGTTTTAGGGACATGAGTACAATGGTAGAACTTACTTCTTTTAGTACTCTTGGAAAAATACAACCTTTTTTAGTTACAATAACTACCACTGCAGCTTTGTTGGTAGATTTGCATTGCCATTTAACAGACAAAGAAGTTTGTGGCTATCTGGGTGGTCATTGGGATATTAATTCGCATAGTAAATAGTCCTTTCATCAAATCCCACATAGATAAAATCTATTTCTGTCAACCATAAGTAATTTGTTTGGCATTTTAGATCTATCTATAACAACTGCCTTTCCATGCAGATACTCTGGTAAAGACAAATCAGCTGCAGCTGCAGTTGAGAGTGAAATTGCCAGAGCTATGGAATGGAAGCGTGTTACTCTAGTTGGATGGTATCATTCTCATCCTAGATCTCATGCTTCTCCATCCCTTAGAGATGTAGATTCTCAATTAGATTATCAAATTAAAATGAAAGGGCCTAGTGACAATGGATACACACCGTGTGTAGGATTAATATGCTGTAAGTGTTTTTTGTTGTATCTCTCAACACTTTTGTAATTAAAATTTATAAAGAAATCATTACTATTCGTAGCTCCGTATAATACTGATGGTAGTTGTTATGAGTCAAACTTTAATGTATTTTGGTCTTTACCACCTCCCGAAAATCGGCCCCACGAATACCCAAGGCCGATGCTTTTAAGTTACACCTTGTCTCAGGAGCATTTTCTCTCTCAAGACACATTAGAAGAAATTGTATGTACATATTTATGTTTATTTTTAAATTTGTCAGAAATAGGTTATCTATTTCGTAATTAATATTTCAGAGAAGATGTATAGAATATTATAAAAGTGAAGGAGGTATTGATTTTACTGCCAATTTTAACAATAATACAACTTATCTCGAACGTTTAAGGGTACGTATATAAGAATCTACATAAAATAATACGAATGATACTAAAACATCCGTTACATTAACAGTCTTCACTCGCGTCCAAATTACCTGGTCGTAATCGTTCCAATGGTTCTTATTGGGATGTCATTAGAGAAATGATCTGCCCTGGTTCTGAAGATGGAACAACACCTGAATATCTTACCGTTAAGTTCCCGCTAGTACCACCTTCGGAATCACTTGTTCCTTCATCAGTTCCACCAGGGGTTGGGCTTGCACCCAACAATGCAGCAGTCTTCCTCACACCAGTAAACTTTAAACCTGATGGTGCCATACTTACCCCTACATCAAAACCTTTTGTGATGCAACCATCTACTTCTAGAGATAACATTAAGAAGGATAATATTATGAGCGCGGATACCGCATCAATCACGCAACTGAAAGATGGAAACTCTGCTACATCGAAACAGCACGTACCATCGTCGGAAGTAATACCCAGCTTCCAATCCGGGGAACTAACTGTTTCCGTGAAAAATGCAAAATGCGACTACGATTATGCGCCAACCGATTTTTCAAAAGTGGCCAATTCCCTCGGTACGGACACCGGTATTAATAAAACGCGGTCATCCGCATCGGATTTTCCTTTAGCTGATATAACGCAGCAAATCACAAAGTTTTCGGACTTATCGAAATTAGCTAATTTCTCTACGGCAGATCTGGCGAAGCTCTCTGGATTCTCTATCGCGGACTTTACAAGAACCTCATCACCGTCACCGTCTACGTATATGCGTAACATAGCGAATTTATTTGGTCCAATTGGTAAAATTTCTCCAGCAAGAGATATAGAAGGAAATGAACGTAAATCGAGCGATTTTTCAATGGTTGATCCGCTGCAGTCGCAGTTTAAGCCGACTACAGGGTCTCAGGAATCTTGTAGAAATTTTTCTGCAACTCCGGAAGATTATTCAACCGAACGAAAGAAAATGGAAGTACAAAATGATAATGCAAAGCTGAATCGATCAAACGAGTATCAAGGAACCGAGGATTTATCAATTTCTAAAACCGATTTCGGAGGAATGTTGGATATGACAACGATGCATAAGAAACAACAGCAATCGCAAGCTGTTGATATTGGTGATTCGTTAAATTTATCGAAGGATCGTCAATAGGCATGCTATATTAATCAGTATTTTACGATTGTGATTATTTCTGTACGTTTTATATTGTATTGTATGTCCAAAATTGTCTCTCTATATAAATATATTTAATGTACTTGGTACTTTTAAGTTTGCAATGCGCGACATTTACACGTGCTTTAAGTTATTTTTTTGTACCTCTGGAGAAACTCAAATTAGTAAAAATAATTGTCACATTTATTGTACTTAATGAACTATATACATACCGATTTTTCATTATTGTCTCTCTGTATTTATAACGATGTCCCTTCTCTTTCTTACAAATGATACATTGTATATACATACATAGACTTCTTACATACATATACATATATCATTTGTATAATATAGATAAAATTATATGTTGCACCACTTTCTGCAGTAGTTGCTTGGGTGCAAATATAATCTTAATCAGTCGCATGAATCAGTGAGTATACGGTCGTCAAGTACGAAGGAACACCAGTTATATTACGCTTGATGTTGAGAAAGACCAGAATATAATTTTCATATTTGTGTCCGCATAGGTGAAAAAATAGTTAAATAAACCTGAACACAATAAAAGTTAGGTTATTTAAGGTTAGAACATGCCATGTTTTGGTCTCCGTATTTAAATAATTAAAGAAGATCTGTGTTTTCTTATGAACATTAACATGTTTCGTCCGACGAGAAGCTTATTATCAACCTTGAATCGTGTCAAGGAATGTCGTGCGGTGCACGCTAGTAGTCAAACTTTAGCAGAAATTACAGAATATGAATGTAAGCACTGCAGTTTGTATAATTATTATACACAATATATTAATTGTTATATATAAATATATTGTTAAATTACAGCTGTTATTACTGATGAATATAAAAGAGGACCTGAAGAAGGCAGGGCCCTTTATCTGGATGCTCAAGCAACTACACCAGTGGTAAATATAATATGAAAAGTTACTTCATAGCCCCAGAGTTTACAATAAAATTATTACAGGATCCAAGAGTATTAGATAAAATGATGCCTTATCTTATAGCATATTATGGAAATCCACATTCCAGAACCCATATGTATGGTTGGGAGACAGAAACAGCAGTTGAGCTTGCCCGTAAAGTTAATATCCAATGTCATTTAAGTCTTATGTGTTCATTATTACAAGTTATACTATAGAAAGACATTAATTAGATGTTTTATTTTTAATAGCAAGTAGCAAATCTGATAGGTGCAGATAAAAAAGAAATTATATTCACATCTGGTGCAACAGAATGCAATAACATAGCTGTAAAAGGTGTAGCAAGGTTTTACAAGAGCAAGAAAAATCATATTGTGACAACCCAGATAGTATGTTGTTTGTTCCTAAATATAAAAGATATCATTTGTTGCATAGCATTTATTTTTATATGATTCCCACAATGTAGGAGCACAAATGTGTACTAGATTCCTGTAGAGCCTTGCAAGCAGAAGGATTTGAAGTAACTTATATTCCAGTGAACTCAAATGGTCTTATTGATCTTAATCAGTTAGAAGATGCAATTAGACCAAGTACTTCTCTGGTTTCTATAATGATGGTAAATAATGAAATTGGTGTGAGGCAACCAGTTGAAGAAATTGGTGCCATTTGTAGGAAAAAGAAGGTGTTTTTCCACACAGATGCAGCTCAGGCTGTTGGAAAAATTCCGGTCGATGTTAATTCGATGAACATCGATCTAATGTCTATTAGTGGACATAAAATATATGGTCCAAAAGGTATTCTTAAGATTTAATACAGTAAAGATTCGATGAAAGCGAAGGTCCCCACCATTGGGGATATTGAGATGCTGCGAAGTTCGCTGGCCGAGTAGTGTAATATGATATGGGAAGGATAGCGAATGAAAGAAAAAGTTCGCTAGCCGAGTAGTGTAATATGATCTGGGAAGGATAGCGAATGAAATAGAAAGAGACGCCGCGATCGTGGCGAACGGTAGTTTTTTTCACTCGCTGTCCTTTTCTACGTTCACAAATGACGGCAAACTTCTAGCAATGTAGGAACTGCACAATATAAACGAAAGTTCGGTCTCGAGCATTTCGCTTTCATCGAATCTGTACTGTACTTGTTACACATATTTATACAATATTAAATTAATGAATTTTTAGGAATTGGGGCTCTATATGTGAGAAGAAGACCGAGAGTTCGCGTAGAGCCAATTCAAAGTGGCGGTGGTCAGGAAAGGGGTATGAGAAGTGGTACTGTTCCAGCTCCTTTAGCTGTGGGGCTAGGAGCAGCCTGTGAATTGTCACAAGCAGAAATGGAGGTAATTCTATTAGAATCGGTATTTCTATTTCTAATAGATTCTAAATAATTCTCTGCTTTTTCTTAGTACGATCATAAGTATATCTCGATGCTCTCCAGTCGTTTAATTGAAGCGATAACGTCAAATTTGGCACACGTTATACGTAATGGAGACCCTGTTGCTTGGTACCCTGGCTGTGTAAATTTATCTTTCGCATATGTGGAAGGTGAATCTTTATTAATGGCATTAAAAAACGTTGCTTTGAGCAGCGGATCTGCTTGCACCAGTGCAAGTTTGGAACCTAGTTATGTGTTAAGAGCAATCGGAACATCGGAAGATTTAGCACATTCCAGTATTAGGTACATTCAATTTATGATATGGTATTAAACGATAGTAACATAATGTTGCAATGATTATTTATTTTCAGATTTGGTATTGGCCGGTTTACAACGATTGACGAGATTGATTACACCGCAAAAAATACAATTCAACATGTACAGAGACTTCGAGAAATGAGGTATAATTCGTTCATTTGATGCGAAAGCATTAATTAATCAGTTTACATTAGTTTTATTTACGCATTTTCGGCTAAAAGCACGACAGTCGTAGCAAACGGAGGGTATAATTTTATTGTTGGACGTTTCATGATTTGGAGTACATGATCTTAAACAATTTGCTTTGCAGTCCATTGTGGGAGATGGTACAAGAGGGAATCGATCTAAAATCTATCCAATGGACTCAACACTAATGGCTTCTTACCGCATAGTCCTGACTACCTGATTATGTAGATAGTGTGGATTAAATATACGAACCGTAAGTTTCCGAAATAGACCAAGCCTAATTGAGTAAAACATTGTTCAGTATGTAATAAATTTTTATTTGAAATTCTTTACTTTCGGGAAATTTTAAGTTCGATTATAATTGTATATAAATTTCACATTAATATTCCCTCTTTTCTCCTCACAGTATTTTCCCTCATAGGAAAGTTTCTTATGATTAGTATTTCATATAAAAAGATACCTTTACTCTTCACACTTTATTGCTGTGTGTTGAGCTTTTCCAAGTTATAAAAAAGTTACTTCATTCACACTTGCTAATGTTCAATATTTAGCACAAACATGATGGATCAGTGGCTTCATCAATATACGAAATTTTAAACCTATCTTTATCCATTTCGTGTAATTCCATACGTGACCTGTTAGCTTCAACCAGATGTTGTGCTATATCTTCAAACATTTCATGTATTCCTTCCCCAGTTTTACATGATGTTTTGTATATACCAGATATTAAATTATGACATTGTTCACTGCAGAAAACAATATGTTATTGTCTGAAACATACATCACATTTCAACAGTATCACTTAGATCATAGAACTGACCAGAACTGCTCCATTTCTGCATCGGTAACTTGTGGGGCTGTGCTTTCCAAGTCACTTTTATTTCCACAAAGGAATATCTTTGCATTCTCAGCATATGTAACAATGTCAAGCAAATGCTGAGATAAAAGGTGAAAAGAACTTGAATTGTCTAATGCAAAAACTAAAATAGCAGCTTCTGCAAATTTGTAGTAGCTTGATGTTACTGATGCTACTCTTTCCATACCACCCGTGTCCCATAATTGCAGCTGAAAAATAAAATAAATTCGTCTGTTAAACAAATAAATACATGTGTTTAAAAAATATGTATGGATGAAAAATGAGAGGAGCCTAATTTGAATTTAAGATTTATAATTACACATGTATACGCAGTTCACCAGAGTCCATAACTGCGACGCGCAGGTTGGTAGATGGTGGGGGAGTTTGGGAGTATCACCAATCAGGGCGAAGATGCGCACGAAAGAACGAAAACTGGTCTCTTCGCAGTTATGGACTCTGGTGAACTGTGGTATATGTTAATACATTACTCGTATTCGTCTGTCTTCGACAACATATTCTTTGTCGATATTATCGAGGCCAAGTGTTGATTTACGATCGTTACTTGTTACAAAAGTATTGTTCGCGAAACGCCTAAATATAGACGTTTTTCCAACACCGTATTCCCCGCACAGAATAACTTTTTGCTCGGTTACTTTAACAGTGGCCATGTTCGGCTTGTGTCACTTCGCCGGTTACAAGGAAATCTAATACTAGCAACATCAGTAACAGCAAATCATTGTAATTGCGTGCATTTCATGCAACTATGCATTGCATTTAATGGTTGTTTCCCTAAACACTACTAACAGGACGATGACAGTCGTGATAATAGAAATATAACACTGGTGACGGACCATAAAATACTACTACTATAGAACCCCTAAGCACATCGATGAGGTGCAACAGAATCTGCAATCAACTAATCAACAATCCTAAGAAATCACAATTTTATTGCGATTATGATGAGTTTAAGTATTAGAATACGGGTTTGGTAAGTATTTCACAAATTTTGTAGTACCCTATGTCTATACTTATTTCTGTTTGGCCTAATTTTCGATGAAACGTTGACTGTTTTACCGATGCGGAATTCGAAGTTTGGCCTCCATGTTAGTTTTTTATCACTGTATCTCCGTATCCCTTGTTTTAAATAAAGTACTACAATTTATAGTTTATAAATGTTTATTGAAATGAATTATTTACAGTGTATAATGATGCAAATTCTTTTGGCACATACAAGTTTGTGGTGAAATAGAAACATTTATTACAAAAGATGATGTATTTCTCTACTCAATAAATAAATAAGCAACAATATCGTAAGGCACCTCTTAATTGCTAATGAGTATTTTTACCTACTGTTTCAGGATATTAGAAAATTGTATATATTATCGCGCTTATATAGGGGTTGTATAAAATAGAAAATGTTCGTTGTTGTACGAGATATATCTCGATGTTATAAATATTAAGTAAAAAAATACTAATACCGTGTAAAAATCGCAAGTATTATATGTTATTTGATTTTTTGAAACTACTTTAGTAATATGCTACTCTAAAAATATTATTTTTATGCGTATCATAAATGTTATATAATAGCACAAAATTATATTGCACTCATTTGAGATTTTTACATTCTCTGATCTGGCTCTTGACAATAATCATAAATAGGAATCTCTGGTGGTTCTCCTAGTATGATTCTAGGAGCACAGCTTCTTGTTACTGCTACCACACATAATGTTACAGCTGAAGCAGCTGCTACATGCCAAGAAAATATAAGAGCAACACCTTCTGGTCTTACTGGTATACCTGTATGGTATACCCGTACCATGTGTGCTATCCAACCACCATGAAGAAGTGTTGTAGAAGCTCTTAAAAGTTTCAATTCAGGCCACACAAGTTCCAAGGCAATAGCCAGAGATGTGGTCCATACTATAAAGGCTAAGATTAAGTTCACTATTGCATTACTTCCCACACTTCCCCATAAGAAGAGAAATCCTTCTATGAAGAAGCTTTGACCAAGTGCCAATTTAACTAATCCCTCACTCACATTGTGAGGAAAGTAGAAATTTAAAACATCAACAAGACCAGAGAATGCAAAAAACAGATAGATTGTTGCAAGTACAACTTTAGGAGACACATTGCCAACTTGTTGCATCCCACCAGTTATTGTACCAGCTAAACCTACAGCAGTTGCTATTAATTTTAAACTCCCTTCAATAGGATGTCTATTTAATAACTTCTCACATTTTTCTATCAGTCTTAATCCTTTGGTTGTACTTGAATCATCTCTAGATCTTAGAGACACCCAGTATTTGGCATATTCATAGCACCACTTCAAACCAAAGCCATAAAAAATACATCCAGTAAGAATGTATGGTAAACAGCTATCTGCAGAGTACATTGGGAATTCAGTCATTGTTCCTTGGTATTAGAACTGCAAATGAGATAAAGATGTTTTAGAAACAATTAAATGTTCATAACATGAATTGCAAAGTTCTGGATTAATTTACCGAACATCTTTTTCGTATTTTATCATTTTCATAATACAGACAGTCATTCTACAATATAACGTTACTATAAATATGTATATAAAGTATATTAATTTTAAAATACTTACTTTACGTTATGTGAACACTCTCCTAGAGCAGTGACTACAGGCAGTGACTACAGATGTAGAAGACTGGACATGCCTTTCTTTTCGAACAGTCATGATTTCGGGGGTCCCAGACACCCCCAGGTGAGATAAGATCTGCTTGCAGAGAGCACAGGCAGTATGATAATCGTGTCTGTTTTACTATTCACTCTTTTACCACACCTCAAACTGACATCTGACCCAATTTTCACTCCCTTTGCACGGACTACTCCCAAAATTTTTGCGAAATTTAGTTTCTTTTTTACCGCCAGAGGGCACTGATTCGAGGTCGAAATTTTAGTTCACATTTTTGCCGCCAGAGGGCCAAAAATCCAGCAAGATTTAGTTCCTTTTTTACCGCCAGAGGGCGCTGATTCGAGGTCGAAATTTTAGTTCACATTTTTGCCGCCAGAGGGCCAAAAATCCAGCAAGATTTAGTTCCTTTTTTCACCTCCAGAGGGCGCTGATTCGAGGTCGGAATTTTAGTTCACATTTTTGCCGCCAGAGGGCCAAAAATTCAGCAAGATTTAGTTCCTTTTTTTACCCCCAGAGGGCGCTGACCCGAGATCGAAATTTTAGTTCACATTTTTGCCGCCAGAGGGCCAAAAATTCAGCAAGATTTAGTTCCTTTTTTTACCCCCAGAGGGCGCTGACCCGAGGTCGAAATTTTAGTTCACATTTTTGCCGCCAGAGGGCCAAAAATTCAGCAAGATTTAGTTCCTTTTTTTACCCCCAGAGGGCGCTGACCCGAGATCGAAATTTTAGTTCACATTTTTGCCGCCAGAGGGCCAAAAATCCAGCAAGATTTAGTTCCTTTTTTTACCCCCAGAGGGCGCTGACCCGAGGTCGAAATTTTAGTTCACATTTTTGCCGCCAGAGGGCCAAAAATTCAGCAAGATTTAGTTCCTTTTTTTACCCCCAGAGGGCGCTGACCCGAGGTCGAAATTTTAGTTCACATTTTTGCCGCCAGAGGGCCAAAAATCCAGCAAGATTTAGTTCCTTTTTTCACCTCCAGAGGGCGCTGATTCGAGGTCGGAATTTTAGTTCCCTTTTTCGCCACTAGAGGGCGCTGTTATGACTGCCAAAAGCGTCATTTCAAGGATGTAAGTGGCAAAGGGATGTAAGGTACCGCAGATTGGTGGGAATAGAGTGATTTGTTGGATGAAGGGCTATAAGGGAAGCAGGGTTGTAAGAGGAAAGACACTTAAGCGAGATGTAAAGGATAGAAAAGTGGAAAGGTTAGAGGGATGTTAGGCATACGGGAATGTGAGGGCGTAGGGATATAAGGGTGATAGTGGTAAAAATGATGTAAGGACGTAAGTGATAGGAGAAACGGAAGGGAATAATAAAATTAACTCGTTCATTTTCTTAATGCGTTTAATACAGCAAATTAAACGAACGTACAAAGTTCTCTGTATCATAAAATGGTAAACTATTATCGGTTTAAAAAGAAAGAGAACGTGATTCGTGCCGATGTCAATAGCTCGCGCCACCATGATAGTTCTTTGTGAGGGCTGTCGGTAAGATAGGGATATCAGACACCATCAAAATTGTGAGAAGAATAGTTAGGCAACATAATATTCCTTGAAGGACCTTTAAAATTAAAAGGCTTGAACATGAAATTGTGGGGGAGCGGTGCATATTGTAATTGCTATAGAAATTCACTCGTCCAGTGTTATAGGCGTCTTTATTTTCACATGGTCACAAGCTGAAACAGGAGGAGATGAAAAGCCGATCGAGCGGCTCGCTTCTCTAGGCCTAGATAGATGAAGATAACATCTGATGTCGGTGAACGCAGGCTACGGGGGGTCCGTTCTCTCGCAACAGGTCTCCAAGTATGTTCCTACCTGTTACGAGTGTTCTTGGGGGCCTCGTCATTATAATGTTAAACGATTCAGGAGAGGATCGAGATCGATGCTATTGCTACAGCTGCCATAAACAGTTCGATCGAAGTGGAGCAGGAATTTCTGTTACAACGTCCAGCTTGGACAGTTTTCTTGCACAATAGTCCTACGATGATCTTTCGGAAACATTTGTGTTAAAAAATTCTTGTTGTAAGTTCACCTGTATCATCCAGGCGCTACTCACAAACCCCATACGTTCTCTGTGGAAGAGAAACTCGAAACTAGCAAGAAGAAAATCGAAACACGGCTGATTACATCCGTATAGTAAGTCGTAACGCATGTTATTGCTGTTTACGTAAGATCGTGCGGGTGTTCGTTATCTGATTGTCTTCGTGTACCTGGTCAGAAGTCGTTTTACGAGAGTTATGCGAGCGTCATTATAACGTGGCGAAGTAAGGAAGAGAGAAGAAAAAGGACAGTGGAAAGAAACGAGGTTGTAATGGCGCAAAAGCGTTTCTTTCTTCCCGTTCCTTACGGATTCCTCGAGTCTGCATAAAATGAAAATTGAACATTCCTTCTCCGTTCCGTGCTAATTATCGTCTCGGGGGGCTGCCCGTGTATTTAGCATTGACACGCAAAGCGATGCCTTTGTACTTTGTTGCTCAAAGTGTTAAATTAATAATTGGCACGATTTTAGTTATTTGAACGAGTGGAAAGCGGAGTGAAACGAAGAGAGCTCTAGTTTCAATGTAATATCAGTGAAAAAGCACCGCTGTTGAAGGGTTAAAGCAAGCTTCTAAATGTAGCTTTAAAAGATAATAACTGTTTGTTTCGTGGCCAGGAAAGAAATAAAAAGATGAAAACCGGCTGCGAGAGCCTCGTAATTCTCGCTTAATCGTCAATGGAGCGGGGTCCAATTTTAATAAACCACGTTTATGTGATAGGAGTGGAAAAACAACGTCATTCTATGGCTCGATGGAGCTGTCAGTCAGCGAGGAGGTTTCTCAACCTGGCTTACCCAGAATTTGTAAATCATCGAGAAGTTGCACCGCTACACGTGATGCAAACGCTTCGTTCGACCTATTCACGCCCACCATCGCGACCATAGCTGCCAGCTATAATTGACTTTGTATTGAGATTTATCTGGTTCGCGGCGATCTTTTAACAAAGATTTCCCCGGGCTTTATTGGCTCGCGTTGCGACAGAAACGTGTTCAACGGTGACCAGGACACTGTGTAATTAAACCGGCGTCATAGTTTACGAGCTCGACGAGCAATTCGCTCGGAACGATCCTGTCGCTGGCTCGTTGTCGTTGAAATAGAAACTTTCTTGATATTCACTTTATTTCTTCTTTAACATTAGGAATCCATGTAAAACTGAATGCTCATCCAGGTCGAAAGAACGGTAATTCGTTTGCAGAAAGAGAGGAAGAATCTCCTTCGTGTCCTCGCGAACGTCCACGAACGGGGGACGTAGAAACGTAGGCAGAAGCCCGGTCTATTAGCGGAGGAAATTAGTTTTGCACGTAAGGCAAAGGTAATGCAAGAAGGTGAAGCGAGCCAGGGAGTGACTCGACGGCCGTAGGTCGCGGATTTATGACCGGCAGGGTTTTATGCCCTGTTTGCAGAAGAAGAAACCCATGGAAGAGTCCTTGATTATTTCCTAGTCCCCTTTTACGTTTCAATTTAGCTTCTTTGACCGGGACTTCGCTCGAGTTTCTTCGGAATAAATCAAGAAGCAGCGATATTCCTTGCGTCACTATCATGCAAATCATTTTTAACGAAATGATTATGGAAATTAAGAACTTTTTATGTAACCATTGTCCTCTGCTTTCTCGTAACAGTGTCACCAGATTTTTTCCAAATTTTTTTCAACGCGGTTGCGCGCCACGCGTGGGCGATGCTTTCTCTTCCGTTTGTAGAACGCGGCAGAGGAGGCCTCGGGTGTGAGCGAGACCGGGACCGATATAAACGGGAGACAAAACTAATTAGCCAGGATTATTAGAGACAATATGGCAAATTGCGCTTACTCACGGCCCGCAGCACGATCGTGCGCCGCGATAGACAACACTCGGAGCGTCAGCACGATTCAGTTCATTAATTATACCCGGCTTACGATTACAAGATCGCTTTAATTGCAATTACGCAATCGGCGTCCCGATCGATATATATTACGTCGGGTCTGTGTATAGCTGCGGGCGCTTTCTGCACCGTCGTACAACGTGCAGATTTTTCCCCGCGATCTTTCATGCTGTTTATAAACGACGGGACGGGTAAAAAGGTTTCGTGAATTCAGCTTCGATCGGTGCTAAACGTTTCATTAATCCTTTCGAGACGAAAGAGAGATGGCTTTATTATCTTACCTTCGGATTATAAAATCGAAGATATCAATTTTCTCGAGGATTTTGGAATGAGTCAGAATGACCTCTCGCCGGTGTAAAGATTTAGTCCTGCGGATCGAATGTCCGCCACCCACGGTCGTCGATCGCCGATAGATCACACCTGATCGTAAATAGATCACTCGCGCCTGTTCCCGGACTGTAGGCGTGCTTTCCGTGCCGAGCGTTTGGCCAAAGTGATTTTCAACTTTGCCTCGAATCAATGCCATCGATCTCATTATAGATAACCCGTGGAAACGTTGTCAGATATTTTCTTCGACATACTTGCTGCTCGATTTTTTCTCCGTTCCGAGTATACGATCCACGTCGCGCGACGCATTGTGATCGATTTGCCAATAAAGAGGCTAATTAACTTATTCGGCGTTGCTCGAATCGATAGCTTTCAATGGGCCGAGCTTGACGTTATCGTTGACGTATCGAAACACGGCCGAACTGTTCCAATTAAATTGCATCGAGCATTGATACGATTCGATCGATGTAATTGTTCGAAGTCGGTCGTGTGCGATCGGGACTTATTAAACGGAAAATATTTCCTCCGATGGAAAATTGAGAGGCAATTGTTGGGAGAGTTAGTGAATCTAATACAGATGTTACAACGGGGAATTATCGAGCCCTAGTGAGATGCGGGCTCTCTATCTTATCTAGACGAGGGAGCAGATTGCACGCGAGGTTTTTTAATGGGGACTCAGCAATAGAAGACTTTCCCTTATTTCCTAAAATTTGTCACAGAGAACCATGGACCACCATTTCAATTCCACAAATATCCGTTCGAGTCCATTCCGCACTAACAGGGTAAAAATGAAGGCAGCACGCGACAATAGTCTGACTAGGCGCCTTTAAAGGTGGGCATTATCGAATCGAAGTAGATGAGTAGGTTCTAACGAGCGGTGCTGCTTAGATATCGATCGCCGCTGCTCCCGATCGATCCCTCAGGAAATAATAGCTAGGCACGCGTGTGATCGGTGGGGGTTGGCGAAAATTATTATGCAGCGTTAACGACCTGCGGATAAGGGGATTGTTTACGATCGTCGTAAGTTAGCCATTGTTTGCTCAGCAAGAGAATATTGTCTCTCTATCGTTTGCTTTATGACCGTACTCCCGGTTACCCTGTGTGCATTGTGGCACGCCACAAACAGGCATCGCAAGGGAGGAGAAAAGGGAAACCGGGAAGGTGGAGAAAAGGAGGAAGGTGAAATCGCGAAGGCAAGATCGAACTCCGTGGTTTCTCCGGGATATCGAGAGATCTCGTATCCAGGAACGTCGAATAATTCTCTGTCCAGGACCGTGTCGCATCGCAGGCTCGATCGACGGAAACGTACGCGGGAATTTTTTATGCGAGATCGTCTCGCGGGAATGCTCGTCGTTCGTTTTTCTTCGCCTTTCTCCCTTTTTTTGTTTCTTTATTTCATCGTGTGGGCGTCGAGCGAAGCTGAAACAATAGGGTGGTTTTCAACGTCGAAGCTCGTCGAATCACGCGATTTTTCTTTTGATTTAGTATCAAAGGTTAATATTATTTCTAATATAATAATAAATTATAGAACGTACCATTATTCATGGAAAATTTAATTTCGTACACTGCCTCACATGTACCAGACAAATGACCGGCAAGCTTGCCATTTTATTGTGTGTAAATGTCTATTAACCCTCGGGAAGAGTTCACGACGATCCAAGTACCTCATTAACGTTCCTAATTATACAACGCAATTACGGAAGTCCTCCTCCTCCGCATACTTTTCCCGTAAAATCGTCGAGGATCGAGTTGTACCGGTCTAGAGATTCAGGTTTACCATCGTCTTCGTTTGAATCCCGGTTTCACCGGTCTACCAGCGAAAAATCTTGTCACGAGCACAGGGGAGGCATTAACGACGTATTGTCTTAACGCATGGACCATTGTTCGACGTTTGTACAGCGATTGTAAGTGTGTAACGTATTGTCTGGACCAGCTGAGGCGCCAGGAAGCGGTAAAACGTGACTTTTCAATCTACCTTTTCTTCATTTACGAATTTCTCGCGTAAATGATTCATTTCCGTCGCTTTAAAGTGGAACATTAAAACATGGCTTTTTTCCTGTTTCCTCTGTGAGAAGAAATTTTCAGTAGTCTTCAGGTAAGACTACCGATAAGTAGCGTGTAGAATGCGATAAAGGAGAGGTGGCAGTTGCCGACAGTGTGTGCGGTGTGTATGCCTGCCACCGCGGAGGTGGTTTCAAACGTGAAATAATCACGCGTGGTCGAGCAAAAGACGTCGAATGAGTCACGCTTAGCAATATTGTAAGCGAGTCGCGCTTTCAGCGTTTTACCATCGCGAGGACTGTTAGCGGGAAAAAGAAAGGCTGATTGCGGAGGAAATGCAGGATTAATCGATCAAACCAGATACGATATAGTCTCATGAATTTCGTAGCGAGTCGATATCCTGACGTTTGAATCGTTGATTATTATTTTTAACGTCCCTATTGTTACCTAATACCAACCATAACTCAATAGGAAAAACTGGTAAAAACTTCCATTGTGGTTGATAATTGAAGTTAAGAGACGAAAGGTTGGCAGGATAAATTGTAGGAGCAAATTTTTTATTTCTTAAATCCAAAATATCAGTGTGAAATTATTTTTATTCCCATAACTTTAAAGTCTTCAAGAGGAAAACCCTAGAAAATTACCGATCTCAATGATCGTCGATCGCGACAAGTGTCTCGAAACAATTAAAAAGAAAACAATTGTCCTCCAAAGAGATTAGATAACGAGTCGTACGACTGGCGATTCAGGATCGTGAAATACCTTTATTTTCCACTGGGATCCACGTCTTTTGTCTCGGCTCTGGGTTCGCCGTTGATCCTGTCCAGGAGTCGCTCATAAACGAGATCGTTATCGACCCCGAGTTATCGTAATCGTTTATTCGCGGTACACGTATAGCTACCGATCGTGATACCGCCGATAGACCCCGATGACATCCCGGCTGGATAACAATAGTGATAAGTATATGTCTAGTATCGAATCACGATCCGCAATTGTGTTCCTTACCTATAACTTCACTATTAATATATACGCTCCTCAAGGATTTAATGTTGATGAGTAACATTGACGTCTGACATTTCCCACGTGTGGTCCCGACTGATCGTAATTCGATGATCTTTACGATGATAATCACGAAATGTCACTCTCATTAGGCACCGAACGACGATACCGATCGTAAGCTGCTACTTTTTTTTACAACCATCGAACAAGATTTCGCGTGTCCTCTACATGGAAGCTGTTTAATTCAATTTTCTTCAGATTAGAATTGAAGTTTTATACGGTACGATATTGTCTAGGAAGATTACAATGCAGCAAAGTAGACAAGGATCGGTAGAGATTCATGACTCTGACTGGTTGGAGATTTGCGAAGGTGGCGGGAGTCGCAGCGTAAACTACTCATCATGGTTACACCGTGTAGGCTGTCGAGCCATTGTCATTATGAAAATGACGGCGTGGTCCGAGGTTAAACAGTGGTAGTTACGAACACCTTACCAGGCATACCAACAGTGTAGCCAGAAAATTAATATCCGTTCAGGATCAATCGATCGGATAAGTTAATAAAATCTAGGAACTATGCGAAACCTGTTTTACTGATTTTCGAGTAGACTTCCTCGGAAGCTTCTGTCGCAAGCTCGAAACCACCCAGAAACGCGTTTCATTCCTCAACAAAGCCGTCCCACATGCGGCGTGTTATCGTACGCAGCGATTTCGAGGTCGATCAGGCCAAAGTGGAGGAGCTGGAGATACACAGCTCGAGGCTTTCTCGATTTGCATTCTGCGTCCGAAGAGGCACGTGGGCCTCGGCGAGGGCCCCCAGTAATGAGTCGCTCTTATGCATACAACCAGTGACACCTTCTCTGCCAGCAGCGTGAATCATCGTCCGACTCGACCAAGAAGTTTCTCTCTGTTCCTTCCTTCTCTTCCTTCCTCCCTATCTAGCTCGCGTCTCTGTTTCTCTTTCACGGTGCACAATGCACGTGCATCGCGCGGCGCCCCGACAGACCGGCAACTAGTTATTATAACGCTAAATTATAGGTATCCACGTAGGTGACACGCAACGCCGTCGGTGCGTGAGGCCGCGATTTATTCGACGCGTTTTGTCTCGCGGCGCCAAACGCAATAAGTGGGATGGGAAGATTCACGCTCGAAGAGCTCGCGATAATTAATTAATGATCGCGGCTGGATCGAATATGGACCGAGTGGGTGGCTCTCTTAATAGGAATACGATTTTTAGCTTTGATAATTATTTATACCGATACCTATGGTTAAAGGATTAATTATTGCAGTCATTAGAAAAGGAATTTCACTATTTTAAAAATAATCCTGACATCGGAATGATCAGGATCCACATTGTTCATTAAACGTCTGCGAAGATACGAAACTAAATTGCAAAAATTATTCAAGTACATACTTTCTCATACAGAATGTCTAAGAGAATCGATCTACGAAAATCAATGTTCAAAAATTCGTTTTTAAGAAAAGTGCATGTGCATCGAATAAGTGCATCGCTACACTTGATTTGAGATATCTCTTAAAGTATTCTGTTTTCAGCATTTTACCCCAATACTTTCTTGTACAGAATGTCTAAGAGAATCGATCTACGAAAAAAAAAGTTCAAAAATTCGTGTTTAAAAAAAGTGCATGTGCATCGAGTAAGTGCATCGCTACACTTGATTTGAGATATCTCTGAAACTATCCTGTTTTCAGCATTTTACCCCAATACTTTCTTGTACAGAATGTCTAAAAGAATCGATCTATGGAAAAAAAAGTTCAAAAATTCGTTTTTAAAAAAAGTGCATGTGCATCGGGTAAGTGCATCGCTGCACTTGATTCGAGATATCTCTGAAACTATTCTGTTTTCAGCATTTTACGCTAATAGTCTTTTAATCGGTAACAAAATCTCGTAAGGATGCCAATTTGCTGAAAAGTCTGCATTCCAGGTTCGTTAATCGGCCGAGATCTCCACCCCGGCTCCGTTACGAAGTCTAATTCGTTAAGGGAGGACCTGCTCCCCCCGATTCTCGATTCATTGTACCGCTCGAATGTCGTTATCGTCGCGGTACCATCCAGTCGAACAAAGCACCTGCGTTCAAATAATAAGGATCTCGAAAGGAAAGGTCGTCGATAGCCGTTTAGTGTCCGGGTGCGCGAGGTTATCCGCGCCATGGATCGGGCACCGGCGTTCTGAATTCCCCTGCGAGCACCGATCCAGTAGAAAAGGAGGATAAAACCGTGAGGAAAACGGGGATATGTCACCGCATTGGCAAGGGAAAGGAGACACGAAACGAAGCTGAAGAGAGAGAAAGATAACGCGACACCCACTTGCGTTTCGCGCGACCGTGGCCCGGGTAAATGTGTAATAATGCACGCGTAACCGGATCGTCGCGTCGCGACGCGGTGCTACGCGACGGTAAGCAAGGATGCATATAAATCGAGGTGACATAATTTGCTTAATTCGCTCCGGGGAAGGGGAACTGAACCGGGGATAATGGCTGGCTCCGTATGATAAGGAATTAGACTGGTCATACCCGAAGCATTTCAAGCATCGAGCGAGGACTTGGCTCGTTAATTGATAATGCCAGTCGGCTGAACGGATAAGACCGCTAAAATGCCTTCTAAGCTTGATGCATGAGTTAAAGGGGATTGAAGAGTGTAACGGAGATGCGTGCAAGGTTTAAATGCTCCTGTTGGATAAGGTGCAATTATTCGAAGTAACATATCCTTATCTTGATTTCAAGATGAATATTTTCCTGATTGGATCGATCGTTTTTCCGTGACTGTCTAAGATTTTGATAATTATAATATATTTTCTTAGAGGTTTAATTTTAAAACAGAAATGATTACCTTTCCCTTTAATATCAAGTACCAGGACAGGCTACATTTTCCGAGTGCCGAGTCGCACCAATTGTTAGCTCGGCCACGCAATCCGGTATCAGACACAAGAATAAAGTCCTCGATTCCGGTAGCAATCGCGACGATGGTCAACGGTCATTACGTCGACGATGTAATATCGCGGCCAGTTCGTCGAACGATATCCGCGGTTGCGTTCTAGCCATGAATGAATGTGGCGCCAAGTGAATGGAGTGCGTTTGTTCGAGCGTGCCTACGCACTCGCAACGAGATCCTGAGTCCCGGCTGGTCGCGTGCACGCGTACCTACCTTTATCACTCGTTTTCACAAAGATCAGTGATTAATTTACACCTACTTCACCTGGATATCAATGACGTTCTAAGGGTGAGGGTTGTGAAACCCGTAACACCGTAATGGTTAAATCTATCCAATATTTTGTAAACACGTTCTTCGATAGATCGTTAATCAATAGAGCCGATCGTGGGGAACGAGAGTGCTGGTAATCGTAGCAGTAAAATGCCAACCGGTCGATATCTAATACACAAGCGGTCGAACAACTATGATGTGACACGACCGAATTGATTCATGGCTCATTGTCACGCACCTTAACGAACGATCTCGTGCTAATTATCTTACGAGACGGGGGTGTGCGTGTATCTTTCGCGATTCCCTCTTCGCTCGACTCTCGCCTTGGCTGTTGCTCGATAACAATTCCTGGTAAATTGTCACGATTAGAGCGTTATCGGTTGCTCCATATATTAGTACCGCTTCTGGTGATAATAAAGACAGGATTAAAAGTGTTACAACGTGGCTGCTATTAGTATGGATGATAATGATTAGTATTATTACCGTGGCTCAAGGATTATCAGGTGTATTCTGTGAGTGATTGGGTACAGGAATACTCGAGCAGCAACTGGAATTTCAGGTAATAAATGGAAATGATATTAAAAGGATGGCGCGTGCCTTTTAATTCAATAAACGTACACGAACATTAATGACGTGGTACTGATAATATTGGTATCAATAACGTCATAAATGTTAACTTGTTAATGTCTAACCTAAAGTTCAGTAAGACATATGCATTTCGAAATGCATAAATTCCTACGATCGATGCTTTTCATGGGGTTCGTTCACGCTGAACAACCGGTCAGGGTCATCGTGCGAACACACAACTGCATACCTGCACGAATCTTCCTTAATGTCAGGAATTAGTCTCGTGAGTTAATGAATGTCGCAACAGCTAAACGGACCATATAACATTGTCAAGAGGAACGAAGAGTATAAAACGAGAATTCTCAGATGAAAGACGAATTTATGAACATACATATGTCAAGTAGGGCTATTGATTGCGACTGTCAAATATTTATACCGAAATATACTTATATTTCAACGAGGACTTTAGTCTTTTACCAATCACCCAATCATGTGTGGAAATAATTTTTCTCTAGTAACTTTATACGATTATAAATTAGGTTCTTTACATCCTCGAAAGTACATTTATTACATCACCAAACGAAGAACAAACGAGCGTTCATCCGACTCTCCGGTCAGTCTTGAAAAAAAGCAATGCTCCCTGCTACCTGCTGAACAGATAAAGCCCACGAAGAGGCCCCACCGAGAAATCGAGCCGGTAGATATACATATACGCATTTAACGATTGCCCGGAGGAGGTTGGCCGGCGATCTTATCGAGGACGGGGCCCGTGGTCGGATGACGGGCAGGAATTAGGCAATTACGCGCCGCTTAATTACTAATTACTCAAGGGTGCAACGGGCCGACACTAATCAATCCCGCTGACAATTTATATCGGGCTATGAACGCGCTATAATTGTCACTGTTACGCTCTTTAACCACAGAATCATGAAAAATCGTAATTCATCAATCACGAAGGGAAACGGAATCCCTATAATCTCTTCGTGATTACCGGTTTTTTGGAAGGCGAGCTAACGGGTCAACGAACCCTTGCGAGACAAAGAATCCTCATGAGCTGAAATTTTTCTTCCTACAGTTCTTATTTTTCATTTAATTATGTCATTGCGTACCGGTGATTCTCCAGACAATTGCATTAGTTCAAAACGGGCGGTAGGAAATGGAAACCGCCCACGCGAAATTAACACCGTCGCCCTCAGAATTGTACCCCGTGACGTTTACGCTACATCGCGAATCATGTATGAAAGGTTACATGAGTCAAAGGGACGGGTATCGTCCGCTTTTGCGCCGCGTTATTTATGTGACGTGCCATTATAAACTCTTAATTGTTTGACTAATGTGCAGCTAAGTGTGCCGTTATGCGGTCGGACCACGCTCAGCTACCGGGCAGTACATCCTTTTTTATCAATCTCCGTCGAGACGATTTCTGGTTACGAGCGGTCCTCTCCTTTGTTGACTAATTAAAAGGAGGAGCCATTTAAGGACGTAATGCCTCGCCGAAGGAAATTCATAAACTTTGTATAATGAACGATTAACATATTCATGGGACGTGTGGACAGGGTGGTAACCAAGTCTGAAAGAAGACTTTCAAAATGGGAAGAACCGAATCCTAACGGAGCCACATTTTTCAGGGTGCGAAAAAGGGGAGGCGGCAGGGTTTCAAGAAGCCAAACTCTAAAGATCTCCCTGAAGGTAGAGTCGATTATCTGTTTCCTCGTTGTTTCGAGGCGATCGTTATCCAGCTATCGAGGAGAAAAAATCGAGTATAAAAATGAAGAAAAGAAAGCATCGATTCCCCGTGGCGATGAATCATTATATCAGGTAAAACAATGTATCCCAGTTTTCGCACCTGGCTGACAGCCACGAGCTGCTTGGGAGCTCGATTAAATATTGATTTTAGCTAGGAGAAAGAGAAGAATTCGGGAGAAAAGGAAGATGAAGAGTGGAACAGCGGGAATCCGGAGGGAGAAGACGCTGGAGGCACCTGCCAATTTCGGAGGATGACTTTGCGACCGGTTTTCAGGGCTATTGTTTTTGCGAGCTCACCGGCTCCGGCGCCCCGTCGTCTCTGCCGGTTATACGCTTATCGATACATCGATAATGGAGTATATGGGTGCTCCGGTCTTCCTGGCCTCTATGCTCGAACCGTGACCTCGGTTCGTCTGTCTTTCGTGCGGAGCTAATAGACCATTGAATATGTTGATGGAACCTGTACCAGCCGATCGGTATGTACCCGGCAGAAGAGGGAACGAGAGAGAGAGCTTCGAATTAAATTGCAAAACGTTGCTCGCCCATGGAAGTGGGCAGTGAAAATAATTGAAAGACTAATGGACTTCTTTGAGGCTGGCAGGGGAAAAAATACGGGGATCCATTAGAATTTCAAGAACCTAGGATCGTGGACCTGGTGGTGTGCAGGAAATTCTGGCGGGGATGGAAACCGTACACGATTTCTCAATTGGCCACGTGCATTGCCGGGTCAAAGATGATTGATGATCCCTGAACGCCATAAGAAGAGCCTTATCGCTTCAATTGTCACTCGAAAGAACCGTTGTGTTGGATAATTTCTTCCAGAGTCAATCATCTTTCTCAAAAACCCTCGGTTGGCGGACCATGGAGAGAACCCAAATTTTAATTCAATTTTCTATCCTGTTTCTGTGAAAGTTATTCTTCCAATAAATAAAACGTTTAACTTTATATTAATATCCTCGTTTGGGTCGCGATTGGTGTTCGGGGGTTAAGGGTTGAATCAGGAATTATTATCACTCTGTAGCGTGAATGAACGCGTTTGAACTTTCTATTCTGGTAGTGGCAAGTGTGGACAGGGATATAAAACGAAAAATATCGTACGATGTAAACGATTCAGGTGCAATAAGGAAACCTTAGAACGTATAGTATTGTTGTGTTCGTACAAGAAAGCCTTGTCACGATCGCCTTTCGTTTTCAATTTTTGCCAGGCTTCAGGGCCGGCTATTTTGCAACCGATCTTCGATCACCCTCGGCACTGGGTCTCCTCGACAGGTGGGGACGTGTAGGACGATCATGGTTTATGGCAATAGCACGCGAGCCTCACCCATTATGCGCCATCATGCATTCATTCACTGAATACAACACCGATTTTACATACAAGGAGGCCAGCGGCCGTCTATCCGTTCCTCGCGCTACCGGAAGGGGCTGCGCTCCGATGATGATGTCACCGGGGACTTTGATTCTCCTTATTGCTCCGATAAAGCTGCCATTAAAAAATATATGACTCTGCTGGTACATACGTTCGATGATGCAGCTCGTTGCATCGGGCTTGTCGATGCCATGAACGCATGTAACCGAAGGCTTTGTTTGATTTTTCTTCTGCTTCTGAGTCACCTTTATCTTTTGTGTTATCTCTGGAGGCAGTGCGTTTTATATCGCACACGAAGAGGTGTGTAAAATATTACAAGAAAGAAGTTTATAGGATTGCTAGGTACAGTCGATGATTTCCTGCATTTTGAATTCTGAAGGTGGAATTTTTAAGAAATTTTTTAACAAGTACTATTCTTGGAAGCTAGAAATTGATAATTTTCACTTGTCATGTGCGAGCTGCAGTTTCACTTCCTTCCTCTTCCAAGATCCTAAAGATCTAACGAGGCATCCGTGAAATCCTTCTGTCAAGGATCTACTCCTCTTCCTGTCGGGAAGGATAACTGATTTCAAGCTTCTTTCTAACGTGAAGTTTGAGCTTCCTAATGACTGTTCCAAGATTCGTCAGTTTAAAAAGGAAAATATTTTGCAGTGGTCATAAAAATAATGTTAGAAGCATGTCAGTGTAACATGTCATACAGAATAACACGACGACCGTGATACGTTGTCGATCGTATCCGATTTGGGTTTGAATTTCCGGGTAGAGTGTCAGCCTTGACTGAAGCTGATAAGGCGCGACAACAGGAAGGGATCGGAGCACTGTTGACCCAGACCCGATTTTACGACGGTACGAAAGGGAGCAGCGTATTGTAAACGCTGGCGCTTGTTGTCTTCGTTGTAACGATAAACGTGCCTCGAGGATATCGATCATAATTTTCCACGTGCCACGCAGTTACGCGCTGGTAACGACGAAAAGAATGCGAAGGATACGCTCGAACGGTCCCGACAATATGGCTGTTATTACATCGTTTTGTTATCTATCGATCGTTGCATAGAAATAGGCGTGAGTGTGGTTCCAGAAGCTATAGAACGCGTTTGAAACGCACGATCGGTGTCGACTGATCGTTTCATACGATCGACCAATTCAGACCCCGATGCAGTATGAATATCTAATAAAGTTAGCGCAATGAAGAGTGCGATTTATGCATTTGACCGCTTCTTATCTTTTTTCGTTCGAACATACTTATCAGTGGACCAGGTCGCCAGGCGAAACTTTCGAAATTATTAGTGTCTCCATCGTGTCGTAAACGTTTCCATAAAAATTGCTCCCATAATAACATGGGCCGATTGGTAAATGGCGATTTCTATCACCGTGTATACATACGTGCGAATCGTTATGATTTTATCATAATTTGTTGGCTAAGTCGTCGGTAAAAATACCAATGAAATCGTTGAGCTTTCAGAGTTGAAAAATTTTTTATTTTAAATACACCCTCGTTTAATATCCATTGGCGTAACTAGGATTATTTTCCTAAGTTTTATTAGTAGTGTCAAGTGTTTGATATTTTGCTAAGATTTCTGGGGGGCCAATTGGGGGTTAATATCCAAATATTTTCACATGTCAGAAGATCCAAGATTAAACATAAAGAAATTTCGTTTATCGTGCATTATCAGCGGACGATATCGATACAGGTGAATGTCAAACGATATCGTTATTACCGGTAAGCAAACGTTTATCTAGTATTACTCAGGATAGAGGAACGTTAGTTGGACAAGCAATGTCCAGCAACGTCGAAGATTCGTGAGGAATTTAATCTGTTGATACGCGTACGTGTCCGGATGATCCCTTCTCGATTTCACCGTCCTCGACGTCATCGTCGCCGTCTCGACGGTATGCAAACGTGCGAACTGCATACAGGGCTGGTCTTCAAGGTTGAGAATGAAACGGTTCGTCGTACGAACCATATTCAACAATCCGTATCGTCTTATAATTTCTCTACGAAACATTAAAATCAAATTCAAACCAGTTCGATCCAGTTCAAGATGATTCAAAGAGGCCACGCGGATCCCACGTCCATTATCTTTCCCTTAAAGATAATTGAACACAGTCCAGCAGCTGGTACACGCATCGGAACGAATCGCGATGCGTGTTCTCGAACGGTGTACATTGTAATTGATCCGATATAACGATCTAGCCTGTCAGACGAACGACACCATCGGTGCATGCGCGCATAAATGCATCTGAAATGCACCGGTCCAGCCCTGAGTGCACAGGTAGAGCTCCAGATAAGAGGAGCGGGAATCGCGTACCGGGAATGCTTCGTCGAGGACATTCGATCCAATCTTCAATGCCTCGTCGGGATAGGTCCCGTCGGAGAGGGGAAGAAACGGTGCCAGAAGGTGGCGATAATCTGCACGTGTCGCGAATATTTCGCGGGTTGGAGCACGCGCGAACGAAACCCGAGACGATGCACCAAGGCGCGAACCAGAGGTGTCGTCGCCGTTGTAAACACACCGGGAAAGTTGGCCAAAGAGAGAGAAGGAGGATCCTGTCGTGGACGGGGCTCGAATGACACCTGGACCCGTGGCCGTCGAGCATTTAACACGTATGCACCGTCGCTTATCTCGAACGTGTATCGCTGGAAGCGCGCATTATCATTCGAATTTATGCTGATCTATGCGTTGATCAGGAACCACGTTCGCGCCATTACTGGCGAAGTTCGGATGGATTTGATACGCGGTTTTTCAATCGTACCGATAAGATTCCCGTCGCTCCATTTTCGTTTCGATGAATTTATTTCAAGTCGGAGAGGCGTCCCGGCGTTCGCCACCAGATTAGATTACCGTCGTTGAAACTCCGACGTTGTTAGTCACTCTTTACGTATATCGCTGCCTACCAACGCGGCACCTAATGTATGCACGCTTGCCGCCTGTATCTGCATTCAGATGCGAGCACGCGGTGCGTGCAGAATATCTCGCGTGGCTGCATTCGTCGCAGGCGAATCCTACACTCTCGCGCGTGTAAACGGTTGGATTCCATACTCATAAGTAAGCGGTGTTAACACCTGACCGAGCGACAATGAGCCACCTATCGAATTTATTGCTACGCCTGTTTGTTTCGCTGCTTGAATAATCTTCCATTCGAAAATTCATTTCTCCGAAAGGTATTCGTTTAGAAGATGAGCTAAGAAATTGATTTCCAGCATGGAAACCTTACCTCTCGAATTACACCATTAGGCGGTTAATCCTCTCCATAAACCATTGGCTCGTATGTTTCTCATCTGAATGAAATTGAAAGAACTTCTTCGAGTAGCCTGTGAGGGAAGGCAATTTTACAACCATCCATTTCCAGCATGTCGAATGAAGCAATCTCCTTCAACGGCGGAAGCTCGAAACCGTCGATAAATAATAAAATTATTGATCAATTAATTAACCGTAGTAGCGATAGGTTCACGGTGGAAGTGGAGGATACAGGTTTACGGCCGCATAGCGAGAGGCCCTTTTCACCGGGGCAGGGTTTAATATTGTCCACGGATTCGCTAGTAAATTACCCCTCGTACTATCCGCTATTTTTCTTGTTCCCCGAGTACGAGGTACATTCTCGTATCGTTTTCCAGCGGTGTTCAATTTACCGTTACGAAAGCACGTGCGACTGCATTAAATCTCGCGCGCGAGCAGCCTCGAAGAGAGGAGTAGGAGAAGGAAGACGAGGGACGGATCGTAAGGTGCAGCCATACGGCGTAAGCACGCTTGCCCACGCCTCGTGATCCTTCGCTGTTCTTCAACGTCGATATTCAAATCAGCGCCTCCTCCACCCTGTCCTTTCTTTCCTGCCACGTCCTCTTTTTACCACCTTTTCGTGCGGTAATTTACCGTTACAAAAGCCCTCGCCCACGCGTCCCACCATCCTCTCGCTGGCCCTTTTTTCCCCATCCGCAACAATCGACCATCGATCCGTCGATTCACCGTTGCCATTGTGCACGAATCCTGGCACCGCTCCTCCTTCCTTTCGATCGCGACGCACGATCCGTGCGTGGCAGGTGCCAGAACGCAACGTCGAAAATATGTCCTCGTCACGATCGCTGAATACCACGGCAGCAGGTATCCCACCCCCGCCAGCGACGCTGATTAGCACCGTTTCAATCCGGCGCTCAATTGGCCGGCTAAACTTTTTAATCCTCCCCCGCTATCTCGCGGAAGAATGAACACCGTGAAGGATCCTCAACGGCTACCTGTTTCCTCGAGGATATTTTGACCGGCCCTCGTCTCCTTAGCGTCGGATTAATCCTCCACGCTGACCGAACTGACGGGAACACGATTGTTCGGTTCTTTGACACGGCCTTCGATCGGACAATTTTTCTGTCTTTTCGTGCACTCTATCCTTACTGCGGCTATTTCGATGGCGAGAACAATTGAAAATAATTGTCACTGCGATAAAGTTGATGGTAGTGGTCGAAGTAATTGAAGGGAAGGCAAGTGATACCAGGTACTTATCGCGATATTAATAAGATTCCTCGCGCTGGGTGATGATAGAAGAATAATAGACAGTCGGGAAACAATGCATGAATGAGAGATGGTGAGATGAAAGGAAGACCTTAGTCACTTGGGTCACACCGGTACCCTAAGATCACCAAAGTCTCAGGTAATTTGGGCGCAGTTTGCAAAAAGATGGACGATAAAAGAAAATAGGGGCGAGTTTCAAGGAGCGTTTTCATCGTTTAACCACCGACAGCCACACCTGTACGTATGGACCGGGGAGACGGAAGACTTCCGGTAGTGGCGGCAAACGATACGAGCGAAACTCGTCGCGGTCGTTAAACGCCACGCAAATCCATTCACTCCGCGTGGCGCAAGGGTTCATTCAAGCTCGTACGCCGGCCGCCCACGTGTCGTTATTTGCATAGATCCGCAGCCATATGAACGCTCGAGTACGCGCGCGGGTCGAGGCGAGTTTACATGGAGCCTAACATTTACCATTGCCCTCCTCGGTCGGACGACACGAGCGGGCGAAAAGCCGAGCCTCGCGGATATTTACATACTAGATTCGCTATCAGCTGTACAACCATGGAATAGTAAACAGGGACGGGCTATGGGGCACCCTTTCGACACTAGAAATTTTATCAAACTTCCAGTTTAATTACAATACGATATCGAATTTTAATTTAAAAGAAAGAAAGGGAAATATTTTTAAGTACATTCAGTATTCGAACAATTTAGTCATTTTGTTTTCTAAACGAAGAAATATGTACTGGGAGTTTGATTTAGGTGTGAAAACTAGTAAAGCCGTCCCTGGCTGTGAGAATTCTTCTCCGTAATCTCGTCGAGCACAAAACCGATTCCTTTACTGCGAGAATCTCGAAGTTCACTCGTGTGAATAGCTCGTTTAGATGTTAATAGGAAAGTACGGGTTATGTCATAGCTGGCGATGTCTGAAGCATAAGCCGGTGACTCGAAATTCCTATTGTGACATTAAACCATCGACGTTCCCTGTCTGCAATGAGATAGGCTCTCGTTGCATTACAATGCGTTTCTGGTTAACAGGAGAATCGAGTTAATTTCAACGTGTAACAATGAACGACATCGCGGATCCAATGAAGAGAATTTGTGAATATCGCGAAGATGAAGGTCTTTGGTGCAAGATGCAACAGATTAGCAATCATTGGCGTAACTGCCTCGCCCATCATTTTAAAATCCTAGAATATTCAGAAATTTCAGATTTCCGAATTCCTATGGGATCTGGCCCACGCCAAAGGATGCAATGGAGATATCTCTATTTAAAAGAAAAATCTCCTTCCAAATGTCCTGGATGCACCTGTGCCTCGAATCTCAGGATGGATGGCGTGCGTGCAGTGGCAGATCCTCCTGCGGCCGCGTCTGAAATCGATTAATCGTCACGAATCGCTTAATCCCGGGTCGGAATCGATACATCAGAAGGCACGGGGGCGAACGATTTACGGGGTCGTGAAGGTGTCGTAATCACGGTTGAGTCTTCGTCGTGCACATTCTTGTCTCCCGGCTCTGGTGACCCGCGACAGCTGGGAGGAGCAACGCTTGCAACCGCGGCCGGCGATTGGTCGAGCAGGGTGCACCAGAGCCGGTAGACAGCGAGATAATTATCCAGGTGCGATAAATTAGCCCGGTGTGTCACCCATCGCGTGAAACCTGTCCCCGGACGGCTGTCCGGTCTGCGGGATTTCGCGCCGACCAATCGAGGCGCTCCAATGGCTCGAACCGGTCGAGATACCTCGACCGATCTGAACTTTATCGATTTATAACGTCGCCTGGACCTGGCGTGGCGAGTGCCTGCTACCGAGAAACCATACGCCCGAGGAATCTCGAACAGGGAAACGATACTTATGTCTCCTTCGATAGATCATTGCAAATGGACCCTTCGAGGATTCTTCGAATCAGCAACTTGATTTGGCTTCTGGCAATCGATAATCAAAGAGTTAATATTAAATTGATATTAATTTTGTGTTATAATTTATAGTTTGTATTTTCTTTTTGAATAAATATACAAGTGTTTTTAATTAAGACAAATAATTATTCACAATAAGGGTAGTGAATTGTCACGATAATTCAAGTAAATTTTCATTTACCTTCAAAAATGAAATGTGCAAAATGCAGAAGATTTATCCATAAAGCTGTCAGAGAAACGTACAAGTAGCATCTGCCGAATGATTGAAAAATATCGAACCGGATATACGAGACGAAATAAGGCCACCCTTTTGTGAGTGCATATAATACCATAAAGGACGATCAAATCTTCGATGTCAATTATCGACATCGATGGTTAACGGTTCCCTCCACCCATAATGCATTCGAGGACCCAGGAAGTTCGTCCCACACGAGGTTTATTAATATTTCTTCCCCTCGACTGGCGCGCCTCGGATCTGACCGAGTTTCGAAGAACACCGAGTATTAAAAAGATCTTTTCGCCAGACGGATGTGCTCCTTAGCGGGACTCCTTACGGGTGACGAGTTTCCGGTGCGGAAGAGAACGGTATTAAATAGGTCAGGATGAATCCGCTATGAATCTTTCATAGAAGAATATTCCTTTCAAGATTTTCTTTAAAATATAAACCCAAGAAATTAAGACAGTGGTAAATGCTACTGGAACACGAGTTTAACCATTAAACGGGCACTGTTCGCGTATATCCGAGCCCTAGATTCGATTCGCATAATCGCGCGATAGGGTAGCGTTCGAAAAATCTCTTGGCACAGTGTCGCCAGCATGACGATATTTCTGTCGTGTCGTTTGCTCGCGATACCAGATAGATCGTGGGCTGTTTGGAGCAGCACTTCCACATGCATAAAACGATTCGGGACCAGGCTGTATTGATACCGGGTCGATATAGAAAAAGATAGTCGAATATGCGTATGATATATTGCGCGCTTGTTCAACGTGTACGAGGTCCTTGTATTCAGATAAATAAGACACGTTTAACCGGCCGAGACGAGTTGACTCGTGTTTCGCGCGCGTGATGTTTGTAAGTTTGTCCTGGCTACGTTTCAACGAGCCGTCGTTGATGGGTTCATTTGCAATTCCCGGCTACATTTTTTTCGCCTAGATCAGGGTGGCGGTTCGTGTCGTACGCTTACACGGGTAAAAGTTGTACAACTTGTACGGGCCATTTTCCTTTTACAACGCGTACGCGCGGTACCTTTATCTGCTTTCGGACCGGTAGAGATGTAAAACGAGTGTCGCGTACGCGAAAATCGGTATCTGAACATTGTCGATTTCTAGTCGACATTTGTTGGCGAACGCGAACACGAATAGTATTCGATTTATTTAACAACGCGCGGAAAAGGGAAACGGGAACGTACGATTGTACGCTTCTCGGTGGGATTTTCAATCGATTCGAAGCGATTGTCGATGTACTAATGGAGACAGGTCAGAAGGAGAAACGGTATCAGATGCAGCGCGACGTATAAATAGTGTTCAAGCTAAAATCGGCCCCTGTCACCGGGTCATTGTGTCGTGTCGAGGCGATAAGCCGGCTTTTCTTTGTGCGCAAGAAACAGGTACGGCGCCACGGAATTGATCGATCATTCGACATATCGCTCGCGAGTTTGCTGCCCTGCCGAGATCGAGCGAATCGAGAGAGGCAACTCTGAACGCTCCATTTAGCCCGGATCTATTTATTGGTGGTCATGCGCGCTCGCGCGTGCCCATTTTTACACGGCTTTCCCGGAGATAAGCGAGGTCATGGTAGGCATTCCCGTTTCGAATTATTACGATTCGAGAAATGCCACTGGGAAGGATTCAATTTATTAAACAAAAGGTTTATTTGGCCTGGAAAATATTGAAATTTAATTATTTTTAATAAAAATAAGGAAGAGACATCGATATCCATGCTAACAGAAATATCTAAAATACCTGACCCATAGGTAGCTCCGAGCTGAAGATAAATCGCAAAGGGTTAATCGATTCGAGCATCGATTTAGCAAAGGGCGGGCGGCTGTGTGCGTTTGAATTTTCAATCGCCACCAGTGAAGTTGATCGATCACGGTCTCGTTGGCTATCGATCGCCCAGTGGATCTACCCAGGCAACGATCGGGAACACGATCGAAACGCACCGAGTCAGCTAACACACGCGTGTCTCCCGGCAATTGTTACCAAGCTGAACGGTCCACTTAACCGGACCGTATTGGCATTGGAGATACCGGTACGCGATACCGTCTCGCGCATTGCTGTACGCGATTTAATTATCCTGCCTCGGTTGTCGACGTGCCTCCAAAAAGGTCACCGTTGTTCTCGCCGCTTTTCTTTTCCACCGTATTTCATGGAAAGTCTGCCTCGCAGAGTTGCGAAACTCGAACGCGGATTCGGAGATAGCGTGCTGCCGTCTTAATTATGAAAAGATATTTTCTGTTAGTACAGCGGAGAAATTTCTTGCTTTCTGATTTAACGAGGTGTTAAGAGAAATACGATTAAAAAAAATCTTGAGAAATGTACGTTATTATAGGAAAGTCAGGTAATACGATTTTAATTCACTATGTTGAATTAGAGACACAGGATAATTTAAATGCAATGAATTCATGAGAGAAATTTGTGAGTAAGCATCAATAACTTCACTGAAATTACTTGGGAAAATATCAACTATCATAGAGATTAATAATTGAACGTCTGCTAATTTGATTTTAATTCAAGAGTATATTAAATTCCAAACATGGGTCATTTAAAAGCAATGAAGTTACGAGGAGGATCTTGTTTATTAATTAACTGAATATCTTTTCTAAAAAGGAGAAATAGAAAGTTCGATTTCGATATTTCATATTCCTCGCCAAATAACAAACATCAAAATATGTTAAATAGAAAAGCATAGGGTAGTTGGCGATAATTGGTACGGTTAAAATTGCAGCTCATTTATCCTACCTCGGCTAGATCCCTGTTTTCAAAGAAGCTACGGTGTTCGTCTGTGTTTCGCGGTAACTGGGAGGTGGAATTTTCAAATGATTGACTGCTCGAAGGTGTAAGCGGAGCGAAACCACAAGGCGCTGGAATCAATTTACGCCGTTATAAACAGCCCTCGACCGTCATTAGGATAATTTCTGTCCCAAGGCGTGTGGGTGGCAGATGTACGGAGCATCGTTACGAAAGTCGATTGCGTAAATCGTGAATTAACGACGGCCAAGGGTTTCCTGGCGATCGATGACCCCGTAGGATAAGGGGAGAATTGATTCAGAATGAAATTGCCCTCCGGCGGATCTGGCGCGATGAAAATCATTCTTTACTCTAGTCCAGCAGACTATACTTTCGTAATATTAATATGATTCCTCTAAAATTTTAATTGGTAAATTGGAAAGGATTTCCTCCTCCAGCAAACCGATATCTCAATCAGCCAGGGAACCTCCTCTTTTTCCCTCGTCGATCCAGCGCGCGTTTTCTTCAACTTTGTAATAATTACAACCTGCGTCGAGCACGATGATGTCGTGAGCGGCAGGAACAAAGAGGTCTCGTGGTCGACACGTAAGAAATGCCTCTCATTACGGCGAACCACCGAGCCTACTCTGTTCCATTAAATAGCACGCGTGCACGTGCTCGTAATTAACTCGTTAATAGCGCAACGGAGCCGCTAAACTTCGAATTACCGTCGAATTAGCGTCGCCATCTAATACGAGCGATGAAGACGCAGACGTTCGCACGAATTTTAAAATTTTAGAATCTTTTTAACCTTAGGATCTTAAAACACCGAGGGGGCGGTTAAAATTAATTTTCTTAATTTTTTTTATCCTAAAAGGAAGGATTATAATTTCTTAACAGAGGGTCAACTGATTCTACTTGCGCTCCAGTTTCTAATCTCCCATCACAATCACTGTGGTAACACCTTGCACAGCAACGCCACGTGAAAAGACTAAAAAGACTAGCCTGAGTATCTCAGAGACGTCAAACCGTACCAGGTGATTTGTCCAGTGAGTAAGCTACTATTAATTTCACGAAACAAGCCTCCCTCGCTTCTCCACCGCCGACAGATTTCAACCGATTACACGATGATCCAGTGGAAAGAACATCGATTACGCTCGATTATTTGCACGGTCGACTGGATTACCATGGCGGTCTTGATTGTCGGCTCGATGGACGCCGTCCAAAGAGGAAACTCCCGTTTGATCCTCCTCGTGGTGTCCATTATCCGCGTAGTTACGCGACCGGATAGAAACGGTCCACCTGTCCGGCGCCCGATAATAAATCACACGGTTTTTAAAGCAGACGACCGCGTTACATAGCTGAACGGCGGGCAGGTAAGAAGAGAAAAAAAGGAACTGGAGAACCGTAGGAGGCCTGGAGAACGCGGACAAAGAGGAAGCACGAACCAGATCGCGTGGAATGAGAAAGAGAAAGAAACAGGGTGTAAGATGAAAAGAAAAAAAAGCGAAATCATTGGCGTAGTTAAAATTTCTGTCCAGAATGGATCACGTAATGGAACAGTACTTAACCCTTTCGCTATGATCGCCTCCATCAAAAAGTGCATTCGAATATTTTTATATTAATTCATTTAAATGTCTTAATTTTTAATTGTCGTATAAAAATTTTCATTAAGGATGAAAATTCATCTCCACCGAGTTACGTCAATGTCAGACACTTGTAACAGAGACGATGATCACACGTCGATTCAGTGTGTGTATTCAACACTGATCATTAACCAACTATTATAAGCTGTTCTTTCGACTGTCTTTTTTTAACAGTCACCGTACTCGCTGCTTCTCACTAGGAAGGCTAGAAAGGGTTTGAAATAGTCTGAAGCTTTCAGGGCATTCAGTCGACTCGTTACACTTGTTGGCCTCGCTTTGTACACGATCGCACGCCGCGTTACCGTGTCCATTATTCATCCTAAGGGGTTGTCTACCCGGATACATCATCTCGCCGCGGATGACCCTTTACTCGGAGCGTTTTCTCGCCTCCGTCACGAATGGAGAAATAATTAACCGGCAAGCGTTGAACTGGAGCGCGAACGCGCGGGCAGAGGCTGTTTACTCGGATGCAAATCACCGAAGGCGATGGGAAATCGGTTTTTAGGTTGTCGCGGTCTGGAATCTCTTAAATGCCTTCTCTCAATTTCGCTTTTGTTTATCGCGCTTTGATTTATGGATCTTTCGGATTTTTCTATGGCTCCTTTTACGGTCTTTTACTCTAACAAGTTCTTTATCATTTAAATACCAGGTAATTGCTTATAGGTTGCTGCCTTCAGAAACTCTCTTCCTTCAGATTCCAGACTACGCTATTTCCAGCCGGAGGAGATTCAGGGAAACGAACGCGTGCTTTTCGGCAGTCTTGAAGCGCGAGTAGGTAATGACAGGGTGCGGAGGGCTGCGAAGGACGTACGTATAAATATCTCGCCCCGAGTCGAGGTAATGATTTCGGGCGCGTGTTGGCCCGGCCATAAATTCTGGGCCCATTTACGGGACAGATGCGCCGATAACTCGAACGCGGCCTCTCAACCCCTTTCGAATTTGTGGCGAGAGACGTGGTGTATTGGAGAACGATAATTATTAACGCCGGTTAAAACGCGGCTGTCGGGAAGAACGAGATTAAAAAATTGTTTGATAGATACTGGAATATTTTTAAAAATGAGAAAAAGTGGATTTCCTTTTATCCCTGTCATATTCATCCCTGCCAGTTCTTAATGTCAACAGGAAATAACTCAAACTCGAGGAGGAAGAGAAAAAAATAGAAAGACCAGCGTCATTAATAAGCGCAACACCTTGGTCCGTTCGACCCACGTCTTCATTAGCCGCGTGCCGCGCTGGGTCCATTAGTTTTCCGGGTCCGCGACACGTGCATCATTAGGAGTGATATTTAATTAAGCGATGGAATAATTGGAAATATTCCAGGATGCACGAACCTAAGGGGCGCGTCCTGGGCCACGTTGGCGTAATTAAAACTGTGGGATAGTTACGCCTGCGTTTTACCTTTCGCCTTTCGGCTACACACGTGCACGTGAGCTCGCGAGGAGATTTTTCCGCGATGACTCGTCGCCGATGGCTGCGTGGGACTCGCGCAGGTGCATCTCCCATCGGCCATTCTGTGATGGATTTTTATCCTCCTTTCCTGATTCCTCCTTTGTCGAGCCCGCCATGATTTGCATATTTAATCAAACGAAAGCACGTGAAACGCCTCTTTGTGCTCAAAATTTCTGAGGTCCAAGTTATTTTACCTTCGAGGAACCCTTTGATTGATAAACTAGGCTAAAAAATTAATAAAGTAACATTGTAAAAACTTTCATTGAATATTTTTTGAGTAAATCGGACCCTTGGAAAAATTTTTATTATTTTTCAATAACGAATCATCATAATTCTTATCATGACTACTGTACAATGGTCTCACCTCGAAGGCTCGTGTGGCACGTACGAAATCGATAAAAAGTCGAAGAGCCGTTACACCTACCGGTAAGAGGATTGCTATCTCGACTCCCTGTCAGCTCCACCTTCTCTTCGTTTCCTTATTGTTCCACGGGAGGATCTTCCTGCTTGCGGGACCCAAAGAACCGAAGGATTGCGTGCGCCGCGAAGGTGAAACTAATAACACCAGCGTGCCTCTCGGCAAACACGCAATTACGCCTTGATGGTGCACCATGAATCCAGCTACCGCATTACGGAACGCCGGTACGAAATCCGCTTCCCATATTGCACGCACTAAGCAAGGCCGGTGCATCCGACGGTGCAACACGTGCATTTCCATAAGACGAGAACTGTATTGGCAAAATTCTGTTTCCTGTGATCGCAATCAATTTGTTTCAAGCAGTCGGCTCCTCTGTCGTTATACTTTTCTTCAACGATAACCATCGTGAATCACGATTCCCCTTCTGGTACGCGAATGTGGGTGATTTCCTCTTACGAAATGAACGTCCCACGTACAGTTATTCGCGGCATGCATTTAACAGAGCGACATTTAATCCGTCTCCCCCCGATCGGGTCAACCGACGATATTGCATAACGTACAGGTGACATCGCGGTGCCCTCGCGACGTGCCTGCGTTTAATACGTACGCGTTTCTTCTCGTCGCGTGCGTGTATGTCACGTTATTACCATGCTCGAGAGAGGACCTCACACTCGGCGCTAAGTCGCGTGGGCCTCAAACTATCCGCGATGCGATGTCGCACAATGCGGGACTCAAGGCATCACGTGATGCGAGTTTCGAAAGAGCCGCCTTCCTTCCGGTTCACGATTCCCCTTTTCATTTCATAACAATCACAGTTAATTAACAGTTTAAATTATTAAGGAGAATTTATTTTCCAAGCACCCTTTTAATTAATTTCCTCTGAAGTATCGGGTTTCTAGTAATTGGTCGCGTTCATTCAGCAAAATTTCATTCTTGTTTCTCGAGGAGGGAAAGTAGAAGGAGGGAAGAGAGGAAACAGGTTATCAGAAACAATCGATCTACGAGCATCCGAGGTATCGACTAGCAACTCGGTGCGAAAGATCACGAGCGTTGCACCATGCACACGGCAAGGTCCACCATAACTTAATCCACGTAAGTCGCCTACACAGACGATGTTGGCGATGCCTAACCCCGCGGCTCGTTTATTTCGCGTATCCACTGCGACGACGGTGCAACGTGTATTACGAGGCTGTCTCGTTTATTCAGACTCGCATTCTGCCTCGATTTATCGAACCACGACAGATAAGGTGGCTCTGGAAACGCATCAGACTCTCGCTGCGATTTGCCTTGCTCTAGATAAATGATCGATTCCACATCCAGAGGACACGATATGAAATTCATAAAGGTTTAACACGACCCTTGTTATCCTAGCAAGATTTAATGATGTAATTATTTAACACATCGACTTCCATGTTGAAACTATTAAAAATTTAATTATCAATCTAAGAATTCTCGGCAAATTGCACTGGCACTCTCATTCTAAAGTGAAAACCTTCGATACCTGATACACGTGTTCCGACTGTAATCAGACACGATGCAATCGCAGAAACGATCTCAGTCAACTTTAATCGTCAAATTCTTTTCCGATCCCGATCGCAATTCAGCTCCCACAATTTTCCGTAAACGTTCCGGCCGTTATCTATCTCGTAACAAGCGGAAACGATAGTTAGAATTTCGCAACGATTACGATCCATCGGTAATATCAGGATAAAAATTCCGATTGCTTTCTTTAATAAGTCCAGTTCGTTTCGCTATAACCGGTCGCCTTTTCCTCTCGACGAAACGAAGATTCCTGAGACACTGTTGATATTTCGCTCTTTGTTCCGTGGTACCGCGCTTCGAAAGCTTCACCTTTTACGCCGCGCGTATAAATTACCGACAAACTGGCTGGTTAAACATTGCTGCGAAGCGTAGAAAAGCGTTTCGCGTGCCGTTCACTACAAACTAGCCTCTTTGTCTCACAAAGTTCATCATAGAAGTCAATTACATGCGAGGCTAATTATTTACTTTGTTACTTTCTCGGGTATCTGGGTGTCCTAGCCAGAAAAATACCTCTACAATAAACCCTCTTAAAATCTCTCCGTGGCTCGATCGGAGAGCACAGAGTTTCATATATTAATTATCATATTATCCAATCATCGGGATTGTTGGCAGGTCAAAACGACGATCGTTTCGCAGATTTATTTGCACCGCATTCCCAAGCTCCGCTCGGGTCGCAGGTGTGATCGAGAAAGTCATCGATCGGATCGATAGGCATCTCGTGGAAAAGTTCAATTCTCTTGGCGCCAAGTCGTAAACGTGACCGGGGATGGGGGTAAAAACGGTGAACACGCATGTTCCACGCACGTAATCCATTCTCGATGGACACCGAAACACCTGGGTCACGACGTTCTACCGCTTTGGAAAGGTGACTCGCGAACGATGATATATGCTGACGCGAAAGTTGACCGCCCAGACGACGACGGCGGACGCCTTTAAAACAATACCGCCGTCGCTTCGTCGCCGTTCTTCATTTTTCATCCTCTCTTTCTGTCTCGTAGACGTGCCGGGTCTCAATGAGCACCGCGGAGAAAGCGTGGGTCGATCCTAGGCTCTGCCCAGTCGTTTACCGCTAGAGTTGACTTAATTTCGCTTGTCTACGAAGCGGATTGTTATTCAACGGAGAATTCTCCATCGTATTTCCACGAATCTTGGAGTGAAATTGAAGCCTAAGGACACTGAATCAACACCTTCGAAATCTTCTTTCCATCTTCCAAGGTCAATAACAACAGCCCCCGAGTGCCGGCGCCGATGGCAAAAGTTCTAGCTTTATACGGCACACCGGAGGCCGGTTATCGCCGCTATCGGATATGATAGATGGCGGGCGGTGGCGCGATAAATCATTAGATCGCGCCGCGAGGAGAATCTATGGACGATCCATTCCGCGGCCGAGCTGTCGATCAGCGATGATTGTAGCCGGGAACGCGCGCGGCCCGATAGCTATCACACGACGAAAGTATTAATTATTATTTGCTGCTAGCGCCTTTCAATTTGTTTTGCCACGGTACCGTTTCACTTTGCGCCTTGCGAAAGTGACGAAACCCCGCTGGAGAGATTTCACTCGGCACAGATAAATCATCGGGGGGGGAGATTCCGCTTTTACCATGGTCAACCCGGCTCGCGACCATGATGGATACGCGACAAGGGTGGCGAAAGTGAAACGAAAGAGATCGGTTGATTCTGAATCCGGGGGCAATTTTTGGGGTGAATGTCACTTTTATTTGGGGGGTAATTTTTATAAGTATTTAATATCAAATAGATAATCTGACTTCACGAGTGGAAACCTGATATAGAATTTCATTTACCGATAGCAACTTTGATTGCTCCTTCTTTAATTTATGTAGCACGTCAAGTACCATGGAATTATCAACTATTTCTTCAGTGGCTGCAATGGAGAATGCCTTGAAACTTCAGAGCAACTCATTTTTCAACCCATATTTAATGAGCTGCTGCTGTTACATTGTCTAAGAATATATTTTCAGTGCTCTATTTCTACATAGTCTGAGCAAACTTTTTGTTCAGGGAAAACAATATATCATAAGTTAATAATTTAACGCTAATCACCACGTTGATGGTGTTAGAAACTATTCGCAAAGGAGAATTTGGAAAGAAGGTCTTTCAATTTTTGCCATCTGGCATTTGTTCACGCAAACCTTTTGCAACCCTATGATTCTACCTGAACTGTTGCAACTCAATCTTCCTGTCAAATATATCTGCAAGATCCACGGAGACTTCGTTTTACGATTCTCGCCTCCTTTCCAATGTTAATTACTTCTTCCAACTTGAGCCTTCTAATTAAAGGAAACTAAAAGCGAAAGATTGTTGGTTAAAAATCGATGTTCTTTATGTAATTATAAAGTTTTTTGTAATTTATGAACTTCGAGGAACAGGAAGAGATTTTAATTCTTGTGAAACAGGTGGTAAAAAATTCGCGATGATTACAAACCTCCAGGTCAAAATTTTTTATTACCTTCCTCGAAACTGTTCGTGCAAATGTTGTCGAGGCGATTTTCGCTAATTACACATTTAAAGTCTTTCAAGCAGTAACGACATAATCGTCCGTATAATGACAGGTTGCCCTCGCCGCGTACAAGCAACGCTGTCGCTGCCACGGTGTTTATTGAATTAGTTAATTACAGAGAAGCACCAGCCACGTTTCAGCTGGGTAATTTGCTTTTGGCTGATATTTTGGCACGTCTCGCCGTCTTTTGACGTCTCAATTCATTATTTCTTTTTTAAGAAATGAAACTAAGTCTACCAGGAAGTAATTTGAACGCTACAAATTATCAATTTCAATATGGAAATTATTATTCTCTTGAAGAAGTTCTTTCCAGTGCACGGAGTATTAAATCCCTTCCTTCGAATAAATATTTCAAATCGAACACCTGTGGTGTCGACGCGGAAGATCGAGCCGCGAAGCTCGCATTTACCCGACTGCTCTATCGTCCTCGTTAGTTTTCGCAATCGACACTGTGAAACTAATTATCGAGCTCGATAATTGGTAACCCGGAGCGATCTAATTTCCAGGCAGGGCGTGTCTCTTCCAGCCAGCTTCACCAGAACGGATCGTCAAGCTCTACTCTATCACGACTCGATTATTGCAACCTACTGCCGCGGAGTGCTTATCAAGTCATTAGTTCGCCATTACGTCTCGAACAACGTTTGCTTAACCCGTTCGATCGACGATCAGAAGTTACCTTCCCAAGGAAAACAATCGTACGGTTGTTCCGTCGTGAGGAAAAAGAGATTGGATTGGTGTCTGTCTGAAAATACGATGATTTCATTGCAGAGCAGGTATAGCAGGCAATAATTAAAAGGTCAACGTTGATATTAAGAAGTAGTAATTATTCCTAATTAAATTTTCTAAAAATTTTGCTATTAATTTTTTGCGTGTTTCATTTTTATCCTCCTGTTTCCCTAAAGTAAAATTAATTGAGTATTACAAAATGTTGTTTGAAACTTATTGGCGTACAAAGAGGCTTCTTACACCCACCGTAATTCGCATCAATCCAAATCCTCCGTGAACAATGCTTCTCCGACATCACCGTCCATCAATTCAACATCTTCATCCAAGGTATCAAACAATTACCTTAACCTTTTGTCAGAAACAAGTAACCCGATGAAGGAGCGTGACAGGACACAATAGGGCTTGAAAATCTCTGCTGGACCAAGTCCATCCACGAAATTCACGGTTCTCAGTCGATGTGAAAAAGTAGATATCCGATGCTGCACGGATTACGAGATATCGATACATCATCGATTCAACACGGTGCACCGAGCGATTCACCGGGTTTCTAATTCCCCTGTTGCGGCTACAACGGGAGAACCGAGCGTTGTTCGGAACTCCTACGTTCGTAATCCTCGTGTTCCTCGACGGTGTTTCAGCGTCGTTCCGCACGAGCGGCCTGTACACGATCCTGTCGCGGCTGGAAAAAGGTGGCCGGTGCTGGGGCACGTAGGAAGTAAACACGCTGGACTTCAACCGGAGCACGGAAATCGACGACACAACAGTCCGGCCGTGGCAAAAAAGCTCGCCTAACGATCGGGGATGCAACCAGATACGCCGCGACGATAACCGAGAATCGAAAGCCCAGACAAGCTGGCGCGCATCGATTCGCGGCCGCGATAACGTCGTCCTGGATTTATGTCGAAACTGAAAAGCATCGTCCACCCTTTTGTACCGGAGGGAACGCAGCGCGTGCATCGTGGCTGACATCGTCGAGCATGATTCAATTAGATACGCCCGACGATTTCGGCGATAACGGTGCTATCGATACATTCGATACGGAGAACCATTGCTTTCTGATTTGTTACTGATCCAGTTGATGATAGTAATTGAGATTTGTTAAAAAAAGAGGCACATAGGCCACTAGAATTAATCTATACCGAAATGGAACATGCGTACTAGAAGTATACCGCTTATGCAGGTTTGCGCGGCATTGAAGTCTCCGGCTCGGTCTCTGCGTTCAACGCAGAAACCTGCCTTCTCTCGTTAAATTCTCTACGGAAAACTTGCAAAACCTTTCTAAAAATATCTTTAACGATATTTTTCATCGATTCTATTTATTCCTGCTCGTCCAGCATGACTTTTCTCGCCACAGACGCAATACAAACCCGCGACTGCGTACGCTCGAACGCGTACAGCGTGGAAAGACGCCCGGAGCTGCCCATTGTGCTCGTAATCTAGATCGGGGATTACTTTTATCATTGGCGAGCTGTTCGTTAGACACGCGTGTAACGATCGCGTTTATTCAGCGTGAAAAGCGGTCGGTAACGGTGCGTATTGAGACCTCGATCGCTAATAATCATAATAACGAACGTTCGCGGCGATAACCGCGCTACATCTCGAGGGAAATTCGTTCTCGCGGTTTCGACGAAACTGTTTCTAGCGCCGCAACGAAATGCCGTATCGGACAGGGCGATATATCGCGATACCGATGATCGACAGTTAGAATTCGCACGATTTCGCGGCCGAGAAATTCCACCCCTCCGATACCGATCTACCGCTAAGTGGATCTAATATTACTAGCCAATGCCGTATTTGCAATCGCGAATGATAATGGAGCCTCGTCGGAATCTGGAATAGACGCAATTAGGTAGAGTCGGGTATCGTGTTCACATTAATCCACGGCTACCATGGGAATTTAAAAATGGAATACCGACACGTATTGTGTGCTCGAGAGGGGAAATCAGTGGAATGCCGTTCGGTCTGTGAAACAGGTGAACCGTCTGGCTCTGCAGAGGTGCTGTTACGAATGCTTGGTTCATTAATCATCTCGTGAGCGAATACATAATCGGCCGTGTAACTCGATAAATTTTGTAAAGAATAAAAAGACATTGTGAGATGAAATTAAGGAGAGATTTCCTTTGGTAACCTATTTTCAACGCGAGACGTATCTTCCAAAGGATGTCACTGGGCTATAAAATATACAGTATAGGCTATAATGGCAGAGGGAAAAGAATTATAACAAAAGTAAAAATTTAATAAAATTATTTGGTCCAAAAAATGAAGTGCTCCATATTTAAAACATGTTTGAACTCTATCAATTCAATACTGCCAACTAATATTATATACCTCTGAAATATCCGAAGACTGGTTCACCCAATTAAGACTTAATTGCACCATTTGCGGTGATTAATATTTCCGGTCACCGTGTCTGATAACCGCTCTACATTATACCAATTTTCATAGAAAATTTCTCTATCAACCGGTCGGAAAAAAAGTGCGCAAACGACACGTGATAAGCGCGTGCTGGGCGACATGTATCTTGAACCAGCGAATTTGCACAGAATGTTGATCGATTATCGGATCCAGAGTTTTTTATCTGCGCGAGTTTAATTAATTTTCTGTAATCACGGTAACGACGTATCGATCGATTTTCCATGTACTGGCTGCGGAGTGCGTCGCGGGATAGAAAAGCAACATAGACAGAGAGAGACAGAGAGGGAGGCGCCATGCGGAGGCGGAAAATATCGCCTTCTGGCGAAACGGGTTCCCCAGATTAACCCACACGTTCACGCACCATGCAGATCGATCTTTTGCGAAATACACGGCCAATAATACATCCACGGGCTGCTATGCACATTTGTGCGTGCGGTTTAGAATGGCATTTCGAAAACATTGCGTTTCCTGGTGAACGAAACGTGGCACCGGGACTCTTTTCATTGTTAACCCTTCCTTGCATAATCCTACACTTTTGCGATTACCAATAATAACAGAATAATTTAAATTTAGTAATATTGCAATTGTAGCATATTTGCAACAGATTGGAACGAAGGTTTCATAAGAATTGCAATAAGTTTCGAACCGAGCCTAAAAGGAAATTATTACCGGTACCGATTTGCAGATAAAGATCAAGTGTTCTAATTACAATCACGATCGATACTTCGTCAATTTTCCAATAAGTCGCCCGTTCGAGGCGCGTTTTATTCCCCTGTCTGACATTTCAACCGAGTTTTTCACTTCTCCCCGATCTGAAAAGGTCTCTCACGGCACGACCACGCGTCCCTCTCGCGATTCCAGGAATATCCGGGCGTCGATTAGCCCGTTCGTGCTGCTAGTCTCATAAATCGTTAAACTCGCGACGCAATGCGTTTACGCAACAATGTGTGCAACACGCACCGTGTACACACGTTGGCGGTGTAACGCGAGCATTGAAACGCCGCGTTCGACAAATCGGCCGATAATACGATTAGAGCGATAATTAATCTGATCGTGATTGCGATCGATATCGAAAACCGCCCACGATCGGTCTAGCTAAGGGGTGGGATCGATTCGCGTGGCGAAACACCGATGATACGATAATCATTATAATCCATCGTTATCTTCGTCATCGAGATAATTATAATGTACACTGAACTTTGATACTAATGCATGTTCTATTGAATCACACTGAACGACAGACACAGAAAAAGGTGAGATTATAAGATAGGTAGGTTCAATGGTAGGTTTATTATAGATTAGAATTTTATGACGTCTCTGCGACTTTGATTGATTGAGAATCAACTATTAATTATAAAATATTATAATGTTACAGAGATTATACATTCTAATACTTGCTTCACAAATTGAAATCTGTTATAATAAATATTTTCTATTTAATTATTGATTAAAAAAAAAATTAAGGTGACCACTATGGCAATCAATGTACTAATTAATCATGGTCGACCTAAGTCAACCGAATGGTTCATTTTAGACGTACGATATTAGTCACAGATCCCAATGAGCCAGGTCGGCATTTAGCATTGTAATCCAGCTAATGTCTCTATTCGTGCAACTTATCGGTACAACAAAGAGAAACGCAACGACTCTTACGAGGTTGGATTACACTCGGTACACTTTATCCGTCGTGATTTTCTGGTCGCATTAAAATGCCAACCGCGGTCGGTCGATGATAGCATTAGCTTCGCACGCTCGCCACTTATATGCTAAACAGGTGGCGATAAAAGTGCGAGGTTGAAAAGTTAATCTCTCGAGAGCAGGCGCGACAGCGAGGGCGTTTTGAAGCGACGCCGGCGGAAAAGCCGTCACAGTATCCGGTGTTCGATATCTACATTGAGCAATCATGTGTTCTTTGACGCGACAACGAATATGCACCTGTAACCCTTCTATCCTCTTTAATTATAAAAGTTCAATTTACACCTTCTAAAAAATAAAAAATTTTTAAAAAATCCCCAAAGTTGACCTATTTTTAAATGCTCCAGGGAGGTACACCCCATAAGGCGTAACCTGTGTCTATAAATAACTGGTAACATAAAATATTTAGTTATCTTTGCGTTGAGTTCCGATCTCGATGCAGAGATTTGATCTTGATAACAAATGTTACAAGATAAATTTGATTTCTTCTTTTTTTTTTTTCTCGACTATACACGAATGCGCACGAACATAGAAGAAAACTTGACCGTTGTATTCTTTCAGATACGGTATCGGAAGGAATGCGTGTCAATTTATGACATGTAAATTGTTCACCATCGGAACGGTATAAGCTCATTTCATCTTTCCCCGTGTTCCATATTGTGCGATTGATTTAAATGTACGTATGCAGCCGTATGAATTATGTTACGAGCAGCCACGTGTACCGTTTCTCGTTTGGTCCGAGCTTAAATAGAAACGAAATTCTGTAAGCCCAGACCGATTTCAGTTACGTTGAAAGCAAACGGCCGAGTTCAACATTATCGTATGTATTTACGACAATACCCTGGTAAGTGGATAATCAGAAGCGTATTGCGTTCAGCTCGTTTGACGCTCGTTCAGTGTTGCGATCATAACACGTTACAATGGCTTTCGAATTTCCACAGGTAATACCGCTTTCAACATCGCGAATGCTATCGCGTTTACGTTTCCAGTAGATGCTCGTAAACAAACGAAAAATTTTTATCCATTTCTTTAGCAACCGGATTATCGATCTCCATCGATACCGACGAATGAGGGATTGTTTGTACAGCGTGGATTAATGATTGACCAACATCTGATGGTGATTTAATTGAATTTTTCACCGGGGTAGTTGCTCCATTGACAAGCGGCAAAATCATTGATCGAGGGATAGATAAGAGAGATAGGAGAGAAACGGATCTCCTTGTTCGCAGGGAAACATTTTCTTATGTGGGTATCTAGGTTAATCGGTTTCCACTGGCTCGCCGTCGAAGTGTGAAAGTAAAATGGTGATACAATAACGATAAATAAAGGCCGAGCTTATCTCTGTTAATTTCGCCGGGACTACAAAAGAGGGTAATCAGGAATTGTTGTCGGGGTCCACAATAACGCGGACGGGAAACGAGACGCATGGGGAAGGAACACGGTGTTGCACGGTGAACAAGAGCGGAAAAAGAAAAAAAGAAAAATGCCGGGCTCTTACTCAGCGGTACGGTATCATATCGAGACCGGCAACCTTATATTTTCTCGTCATATTAAAGTACACTCGCTGCCGGCAGATAGGGACCATTATTCTCTATCCGTTACGAAACGGCACGCGGATTACGTGTCGGCCACGGTGAAACCGTTGCTTCTAAGACATTTGGTGACTAAGAAGGATTAGAAGAAAAAGATGGTACAGAGAAAGAAAGATCAGCCTGCCTTCTATTCGGCCCCTTGTTACCATTTGGAATTTATAAACGAAAATTTCATTGGATATTTTTTGGCACATGTAACCCAGAAATCATTCAAAAGCAGCGCGATTAAAGAGAACGATCCATGAATCAGGGAAAAAGGAAGATGAAGAGCAAAAGAAGTCGCGAAGCGGGTAGATCGTTCGGTCAGATCTTGGTCCCTTTATTAAATTTCATTTCGAGAGAAATATTACCGTGGGGAGGACGAATGAAAGAAGCAATCCGCGATTGTCCTGCAATATCTTACTTCGATCGGTATCCGGTAATACGTTCTTTCGTTACACGGGGACCGTTCCGGGCGAAAGAAGAAAAAGGCGCGGGTGGAGGGGGTGTGGGCCCAAAGAAGAGAAAAAGTGACGGCGTCTCAGTGTGTGGTATCTGGCCCACGACCTTATATTTTTTTATTATCCTACAACGCCGGTATACTGCTGCTGCAGATAGCGCCCATTATTCTGCCTCTTACGAACGACATGCGGACAATGAGAAACATGGGCCCACCCGCGGCTTAAGTGTCCCCATTGAAACGTGCAAATTCTGCTGCGATACGTTTCCCCGTGTCTCTTACGTGTACCAATCATAGACGCTCCAATTATCCTGTTTAACGACGTGTTTGTGAACTAACCAAACTTGATCCATTTACCGAATCGACCACAATGGTGGATGGACGATATTATTACAATGACATGTAGCATTTATTTCACGGAAATCCGTCGACAGGCAGAGACGATCAATTCGTTGAACGGTCTCATTATGCAGCGTCTATGCACCCCGATGAGAACACTATGCAAGAACACAGTGCTCTTTGATACACAAAAGTCCGTTGCAGTATCGCCGGGCCAGAATGCCCCTTGAATGGACCCATTTCACTCCACGGGGGTTCACCGGTAATACGCGATCATCTTAACGGACGTACGAGTCGCAGTAGAATCGCCGCGAGATATTACGTCCGTTATCCCTGGAAACACAGGACGAACTGATTTCATTGAATTAATGAAAATTCTGATTCTGAAAAGCAGCCCGCAATTGTGTCTTTTAAATTTAATTAAAAAGTATAAAGAGCCTAAAAGGTTCTAGACACAGCCCTGCATATTTCGAATTTGAATTTATTATTCTTTTGACAGGTCTGGATTTGAAAAATTTTACTCGAAGAAGATAAAAATGGGACTGCACCCCTTTAGCTGGAAGGTGCATTTTTCTCGGATAGGGTGAGATTGCCATTTCGAAGAGTCGTGAATATGAATCATTATAACGCGTTCGTTCTTCAAATAGCCTCCGTGGAATCGGCTCGTACATTCGTGTCCGTGTTAACCAACTGGTTCTGCGAGAAGAATCGATAATCTAGGATGCAAGCGGCCGGAGAAGGACAAAACGATATCATTGCTCACGGTCTCGTAAATCACGAAAGCCGAGCCGGACAGTCGCAATTAACCAATGAGATAGCGTCCAGGGCAAGGATCCTCGCGGTCAGTTTCTCGCAAGGAAAATCCAGGAAGAGCCCGAGTCACGCATATATCTGCGTGTAAATTCAAATTTACCGCGTTAAACTAGCCGTCAGCCGCCTAATGGAAAACGAGAAGAACAAGGAATTTACATCGGACTACTTTTTATTCATTTTCCTTCGCGGAAAGTGTTTTACGATCGTGGGTGTTTATCGAGGAACGCGTTCGATTCGAGGGAGCCACGTGCAAAATTAAGTGCTGGATATAATGATCGAGCCGCAATTAATTAGTATGCCGGCGGATACCGGTAATCTTCGGCTCGTGCGAGGATTATCAATTTAACGCGTGAAATACTACCGTCCTTCCGACCGGTAAATCATTCCTGGATATCGACTGGACGATCCTTAATGAGCTGACGATATTCGTGTATCGCTTGAATATTATTCCCAACGAAATTAGGCTCTCTCAACGTTTCAATAATAGATTAAAGTGGTACGGTTAAAGAAATTATCCTACCACTGGGAAGCAATTAGATCCAGTTTAACAATACAAGAATTTACGTTCTCCCGCGTGTGTTGATAAAAATTTCAAACAATTCTCCGAGGTGATTACGCTGGATAATTACCTGTTGTTTCAGGATACGTACTAGTATTACCTCGCATTTCAGTATGCGTACGCACAGGTCAGCCGGCGAGCAACGATATTATTTTCTGACCCGGCATACCTCGCACCGGTACGAGGCTCACGTTCGTTAAATTCCCGGTCCGTGTGATTGCAGTTACAATTTCTTCCGCTGTTGGCTATCGCACGTTCGCGGGGCAAACCGGCGTATCCTTGACTCCCGGGCCACGGCTGTAATTAATATAATAATAGAAATGGCCGCGACACGTAACGATCTAATGGCGGATACGAGCGAACGCCGTGAAATTGCAACGGAATGGAATTTGGAGCAGGTGAAAGAGACACCTGAGCGTGGAAGAGGATCGCGAATGATTGCGATAGGTGCACCTACGATTCCTTTGCTGTTCGATATTCTATGCGCATACACGTGCCGGCGATCCCGCCTACTGTCCGATTACTTCGTCCTGGAATTATTTTCATACTTTCACGTAAAGTGATTGTTTGGCTCGGGCCAGCGGGGTCTGCTCCCTCGAGCATGAACGGGTCCGGTAATTAAATTTATATCGTATCGACCGCGGACAATCGAGCGCGTGCCCGCTTCTAACGTGGACGACTTTTTTTTTTCCTCGAACAAGAATATAATTATTTCTTAACGTTCCCAAAATTAAAGATAGAAAACGGACTTCAACAGTTATGTTGTAGAGGAATGTATTACCACAGCTGAAAAACTCAAAAATTGAACCTCCAATTTTCAATTTATTTCGCTAATAAAGCCTTGATACCTGCAGTTCTTTGAACGATATTCTACACCATAGAATCTCATCAAATTTTATTTATCCCCAGTGAAAAAGGTTCTCTTCTAACAAGAAGAGAACAAATCGTTCGAAGCAGGAACATCTGCGTGAATATGAAAAAAGCTCGAGCAAAAATGCTAGTTACCGAGGTGCACGGAAGGACGGTGATATCTAACGGTGAGAAGAAACATCGTCGTTTTGCAAGGATACGAGCCTTCTCTATCGCCGAGACACGTGAGCCAACGTTAAAAGTTTAACGCCTGTGGCGCGTGCATTGTACGCGAGCCGTCCAGCCGGAGATCTTTTTTAATTCGACCGATCAAGGTTCGGTCTGAACCGAGGGGCTCGATCATTTTTCGAATTCACTTACCGTGAAACACGGCATTAGTGTTCCGCTCTGGGCCCTCGACTGCGGAACGTATTACCCTGTGTTCTCCCCTGGCGAAGATAAATCAGTCGCAATTCCCTCCGTAACTATCGCGCCGCGGCTTGATTGTTTCATAATATTTTTCATCGGGGACACCGGAGGGACGGGGAGAGGGCAGGAGAGTTACGTTGTAACGGGTGTATAGAGAGGAACACGTGTAGAAACGGGTAATAAAACACTTTGTTCCGTTACACATTTGCCCCGGTATTCTTCCGTGGAATTAATTTATTCCACGGTGCGGCTCGCGCGCGTGCCCGGGCGACTCCATTAAGCGTCACGCTCGCGATTCCTGATCGTTGATAAATCGTCCCGCTTTATCTTTGTTTACATCTGCCTTATCCGGTCGTTGCTTTCGCGGAAGCTCGATTCCGCGCGAACGATCGATGATCCCCGGCCGACGGATCGATGCGATCTATCGCGTTCACCAATAGCTGTTGCTTTTAACCCTCGACGCGATAACAGAGACGCACCGATGCGTTCGCCGATCAAGATACACGCCTACGAGTCCCGATCGCCTTCCTATTCCTCACGCGAACCTGCCAGCCATTTTCCGAACAATAGCGTCACTGGTTTACGGAGATGCGAAATGTCTTGATAAGAACTTTTCATATTATAAAAAAGAAAAACGATGAACATATAATTAGAATAATTTAACTTAACGGATCGAACCTGCATGTACAAGTGTACCATAGAACACTTACTTCTATCATGTGTAAATCACGTTCGCTCGGTAGTATCGATTATCTGAAAAGTCGATCGGCTATCGAATAAATTGCCACGCTCGCGGATATGGCTAATGATATCCAACGTTATGAGGAAACCTTTTCTGTTTACAACAGGCCCTTTACTCATTGTTACGCCACTGAGATCGTTTCTTTGCTGTTCCAACACCCTACTGAAATTCGAGAGCCGCATGTGAAACGGTAGCGGAACGTGTGTTTCTGATTTTATTGGAGAAAAATCGGGATGATGGGATAGGTTAGCGGAAGATACAAATGGCTGTCGAACGTATTAAATTTAAGGAAACAATGACGTTAAACTGCAAAGTTCTCCTGTTTCACACGATATGGTAATGCTTTGGGTGTTGTTTGTTGCGAGGACTCCATTCGAGTGCAAATTAAACCTGTTCGTGGAATCTATTGTGCTCCTGAAGTTTCAGATCCGTTTACAAACAGCGCTTGATGGTGTCTATTGGCTAATCCCAGGTTTATTTTTATCTTACACGGAGAACTACCCAAGTGTTAATACTCACTTATTAATGAAGTTATTCAAAATAGAATATAGAATTTTAGTTATTCAAAAAGAGACAAATTATCATTAAAAAAAAAAAAAAAAAAATTGATGGGAACCAAGGATTTGAACCGAGGACCTTTAGATTGCGAGTCATGTGTTTAAGTATGGAGGGGTCCATGACTCGCAATCTGAAGGTCCTCCGTTCAAATCCTTGGTTCCCAAAATTTTTTTTTTTTTTTATGATAATTTTTATGTAATAGTTATTCAAAAAGAGACAAATTATCATTAAAAAAAAAAAATGTTGGGAACCAAGGATTTGAACCGTGGATCTCTAGATTACGAGTTGTATATTTCAGAATGTAAGGAGTAATTAACCGTAATTGTTAATATCTTTTAAACAATTAGCCTTCTGCCCCCAAAAGGGGGTATAGGCGTGTTCAGCTCGACGAACTCTACAAGCTGGCAAAGTTTCATTAATAAGTGAGTGTAACACAGTGCAATGTTAGTTAGTTTTTTGATGTTTCGAAATCGACTAATCGATGTTTCGATCTCATCGCTAATTGAGAGGTGCTCGAACCTCCGTGTCGCGACGTCTGCTCGCAGAAGGAAGTGTCCCGGTTGTAACGCGGTTCAAAACGAACTGAAACAGGTTGAGTTTAATGTCTGCCGGCGGCGGTAGGAATCGAATGAAACGCCGTTTGGGCTTGGCGCGTTCGTCGGGCACTGAATCTTCTCGACGCCCACCACGTGTCGTCGATGCACTCGTGGCTCTCCTTATTTCTATTCCTCTCTTCCTTACGAGCCTGTGCAACGTTAGTTGCCCGTTGTCTATTCCACGGAACGTCTTATAAGTCATTTTGACTCGTTCGAATCGAGCCGCTAATTTCCTTCTCCTTCATCTCGAAGAATACTCTATGAAACTCGCCATTAACTTATTGCCTTGTTCATTCATTCTCCTCTAATATCCTCAGTCACTTAAAAGGAGGCTTGATCGATCATTCGATCTTCTCGAAAATTTTTAAAAATATTTCTTTCACTAATGAAGTTATCAAAGCGATCGGTGAGTATTCTGTTCCTAAATTTTTGAGCCCAAACGACTGCCGCCTACAGGTTCAATTTCAGCGATGCCAGTCATCAGTGATCTCCACTATTTAATTTCACGTCACAACCTGTTTTCCACGGCAAGAGGAAGCATCGATTACAACATCAAAAGATGCTCCATCGTTTCCTCTTCTTTTCAGTCGAAGAAAACGTGCAACAACGGACGAGCTCCACCTCCGCACAATAGCAGAGACTTGCCAAGAAACGCGACTTTCTAGCGCAAAGATCGCGCACGATCCTCCCACGTACGCGGCGAGAGCGTGCCAAGAGACGCTCGATTTCCAAGTGTAACTCTAGTACTCCTTGTGTAACCGACCCTTAACCGTGGCGCCGTTTACACGTCCCCGATAGGAGGCCACGAGAAGGAGAAAGACGTGGTGCAACAGTGGATTAACGAGAGGGAGGAGGATGCAGAGGGAACCTGCGTGCGTCGGCAAGATCGGTATAACGATTCGCGAGAAAAAGAGAAGGATAAGACACGCATTTCTCGCTTATCGAGCTCTAGTCGCGATCTGACACTCCTCCGGGAAAATAATGAGCGTCGATAGAGTGCACTTAGCCGGTCCTCCTTATACGCTACCTTCTATATTTATGCGCATACTTCCCGCCGCGAGTCCTCTCGAAATCTTTCTGATCGGCAGGATGCGATTTCCGGGAACCTTGCTCCTTTCTGCTTGGACGAGCACTTCCGTTCCGAGCAATCGTTGCAAGAAATAGTTTCCATATCCTTTTGCTATCGCAAAATTTACGTTTCTTCTAATTCTATATAACGGGACAATTGAGAGCAGGATCGAGTTAAGATTTCTGAAGCCTGGGTTTCTCAAAAATTGAAATATATTTTGCAACAGAAGTCTTTCGATATAGTAAATGAAAGGCTTTGAAAAGATTTTCCACCTTTGGAAAATGAGGCCCAGGGTCGTAGCCCTTCTGGTTCGGAGTAAAACTCTCTGCTGTTTATTTCATAGCCGCGACGCCTATCGTTGTTAAGGGAATCCGGTCATGAGAGGAGCGAGACAAATTGTCGGCGCACGATCTCGTCTGCCGGGAAGATCGAGATCGTGATCGTGACGGCGACGACGTTTGTAAATCAATTAAGCCGTGCAGACGATTACCCTGGCGTTAATTAAGTACCACCAGCGGCAAGCCTGTCGAACTGTCCTCTAATTTCGTGCCTGCCTCTCCAGCAGGACCGATAATAAAGATCGTTCCGAGCTAAATGCCGGCCACTTATCTCGACCAGATAGCGGACGTAACGAAGCGATTTCGCGCGGGAAGAATAATGATTACCTATACACTACGACCGTGTGGCTCGTTCGAACAACGCCAGCCATCAAATTTACTAATTTCCTGAGAAATTATGTTCACCTTGATGAATGCGTATGATCGATGGTTTGTTTAAATGTACTCGTTAGCAGGTAGTTAGATTAAAGGCTTCGGTGTTTGAGCGATGAGAAGCAACACGCAAGTGTTACAGGATCATTAGTCTTCGGAAATTTTTTCTTTTTTACCAAAGTAGAGTTCTTGGTTTTGAAAAAATTTGAAAAAATTCGAGGATACTTATCGATGGTTCTATTTTAATATATAAATCGTTAATTGGATTCCAATGATTAGAGGATTAATTGGGAAAAATAAATGTTCCTACCCAGCTCCCTTACAAAGGGTTAATTTTAACCAATTTTCGATATTATCATCGTCGCCGATGAACAATGATCGCGATAATCAATGCTCGTCATTAATTCATCGGGAGTCGGCTGACAAACGCTGAAAGGTTCGTTTGACGTGCGCAAACGTACACGTTCGAGTCATGAGTTATGGAATTGCAACAGAAGCGGCGCTAAGCTTGACTTTTCCAATCGTTAATTTTGACGTTCAGTCCCCTCGTAACGAATAGCCATCGTATATCTTCGGAACGTACGGCGGACTCGTTTACGGGGAGCCGACAAGTGACACCGTGAGTACCGTTAATCCTATTAAAGGAGAGGACTAGCTCGGACCACGGCTACGGTAGTCGTCTGAAATCGATAGCCAGCAAGGGTATAATCGCATTGGCTCCTTCAGAAAGCGCCTGTTATTCCTCTAATCCACCTGCAGCCGCGATCTGATATAAAATCGAGTACCGCTGATTCCACACCTTAGATCCTACGCGTACCTTCGAAGATCTGGGTTACGATCGATGGAAACCGTACTGGGATTAATTCCGCGCGAATACGAGCAAAATGCGAACATAATCGAGCTGCCCAATCGTTTCTATAATCCTTGGGGACTTCTTACTACCCTGATGAGTTTTTAAAAGATATTTCAAGCGGCCGCCATTTTCGATTTCCTTTCAATTTTACCAAGCGTTCTTTCGCCAAGAGCGAATAAATCTGTGGTTTGAATAAAAATATCGAGTAACTCGATTATTAATTACATTCGCTGTCGCGTTTGAAATCTATTAAAGCGCGTAGAGAGGAAACTTGATCCGCAGATAGATCTCTAGATAAACGAGAATGATCTTAGGGCTGTCATGTAAGCCAATGACTTACACGATGGATTAAAATCATTCGAATGAACCTTGATTAATTATCCGAAGCTCGAACGTGACTGATCTAACGGGTTATATTTAGAATCATCATGGTTTTCTCCTCTTCTTGGATTTCGAAAAAAATTCTCAACCTTTAAATGGCGTATGTAAAATTTTTCAAATTAAATATTTTCTATCAACAATGTTGGGAGCTCGATTGATTATTCTGAAACGTAAGAAATCTGAAATTTAGAAGGGGCTCAGGCCCAAACTGACCCTTTTTTAGTTACGCCAGTGGGGTCCTCGTGAAATTCGAACAATCGTTCTTATTATTCCTCGTCCACGCGTGCACACGCTTTCCCGCGCACTTGCGGTCAGCCTGATCAGGAAACAATCGACCCCTTATATCTCTCTGGCAGAGAATAAGACCAAGAAAAAGAAGACACACTGTTGCATGCAACTCTCCACGCATACCGGTCCCTTCATTAAAAAATAATTACAGACCGTGATTGATACCGAACCGCGTTTTATTGCGTTGCAACGCCCTTTCCTGTGCAATAATAAAGACAATATCGTCATTATTATTAGCCAGCTGTGTACCGTTACGCCGATAATCGTTGTCCATGACTACGACAAAAGAATTTCACGTTAATAACCAAGCGTCTGTCCCCGCAGGCGTCGATGATATATTTTTTCGGCAACGCGTTTCGGCCTGGCCAATGATTATCCTTGCAACCAAGTGTTTCAGGTGAACTCTGAAAGGAAACGGACGTGTTTTACTGCCGCTTCCAACGATATTTTTCTTCCGATATTGCCGTGTACCAGCCCGGCCGTATATCAACCGGCTATAAGGCCGGTGTTGAAACACGTAATTAAGAACTCGCGCGAATATGGTGGCCTGCCACTCGCGCTGCCAACTTATTAGACTGCACCAGACGCCATTGTGCATCGTACCTACCCGATAACACAATGGCAACGCGTTCACGTGTCCGCTTGCTCGTAAATGCGGGTCACCGCGCTAATAACGTTAATATTGCGACACAAAAATCCATGGCTCGCCTCCAACTACTTCGGCAAGTGTTCCCGTGGCTGGTTTCTTCGTTGGCTGGAACAAGTTGTTGCAAAAATTCTATCAACTATGGGCGCGGGATAAATTTCTGTGTGTCGCATGGAATGCGGAGGAAATTAGGTTTTTGAGAACTAACTGTTTCAACCCGATATTGTTTATTCATTTCAGACACAAATCAACCCCCATTTGTTTCAACTTAACCAACGATGGACTATCAGTTTATTCGATAATCACCAGCACCGAATGAGGCATTGCGAATGAATTGGTGCCGGTATCATCGCGTTTAGAGGAGCACCGAGCGAAACGATGTGAAACGCTCGGCTGCCATCGACAATGATGAATCGAACGCACCCTGTGCTCGAGATGCATGTGCTACACGCGTGGGAGTGTTAGATTAGAAAATGGTACTCGTGCCAGTGCATCCTGGACGTTTCGTGCTCCTTTTGTATCGCGAAAACACGCGAGTCATCGTGGAATCGTCAGGTGGAAAATTCCACGCTCGACAGAGGGATGCTGTTACTACAGTCGGTTGAATTAAATTCTCTGAACGAAATGAATTACAGCAACGATAAATTACATCCATCGGTTCCGGGAATGTTACGATCAACTAAATTATCCGTACGTAACAATTGCTCGAACAGCTGCGGCGAACGTGACCGGTGCTAATTGCTGTTAATTTTTCCTCGATCGCCTGGTTATTTTCTAAAGGAGGTGCTTTAATGAAAGTCAAAGGTGTCGTGATGAATGAATTGGATTAATCTGTAGCTCGTTACGTGGAGAATTTCTCTCCTACGATTGTTCGCTTCTTTACAGTTGTACAGTTGATTAAGTTCGATCGAATTTAACACTTTGAATGCTGCGACTCCCTAAGATTAATCTTTCGGATAATCATAATAATTAATCAATGGTTCAATAACCCGATAATTTTTCAATGAAAATTAGAAATAGTAAAAAAGAAAATCTTCAGGCATTACATAGGTTGTAGATGATTAAAATGAAACCAAAGGGAACACACATCGTTCTCCATTAATCTCAAAACAGATGATCTTGCACCATCTATCTATTTTAAATAATTCATTCGATTACCTTGTTACATAGCGATGAAACGCCGGCATATAAATACACTGTTTCGCAGATGGGATTCTTTCGCAAACTCGGCCTGCCGTGATTTCCGCATCGCGAACTATCAATCATCAGCGATCGTGGATGCGAATCTGAACTACTGATTGGTCCGAATCATTCACGCGTCATTAGCGCACCACGGCTGTTCGTTCTAATTAATTGTCGTACGTCAAGATAGTCATCGGGCGCATTTCTACTCCCGTCAACCAAGTTCCATGCACAAAGAACTCTTTTCCCTGTTACATGAATCGTCGTTTCGAACATTAATGGGAATCGATGAAAAATAAACGAGTCGAGATGATTTTGATTTACTATAACCTGTTTGCAACACTATAGGAGGTTACCGTGATTGGTTCACTTGCTGTTTTACTTATGGCTTGATTCAATGAAAGATATAAAATGATTATAAAAGATAAAAGTAACACCTGCACTTATGAAACATTATTAAAATTATAAAATGTACGGACACTTATGGGGAAGGGCGAGAACCCGAGGCATCAATATTTTTCAAGACATGTCAACAACCTACGATCAGTACAATCATTGGATTACGTGTTCCTTTAATTACTTTGATCAACGCATTCTCAGTTCGTCTGCTTTTTTATCGATTCCTAGAGATCGGACCAGCGGATTCCAAGCTCGACATTGAGACATTTTAACGACAGAAAAACGCGGCTCGCCCTTAAATTCCATGAAATCCTGGACGGAATAAAAGAAGTTGAAATTCCTCGATTGCCCATTAATATCAATTGCGGCCAGTTACGTTCCTGGAAGCTACCTTATCTTCCCACATAATTGCGCGCTCATTTCATTCACCTTTATTAGGGGATCGTTTCGGTCAATTTCGTCCAATCAAACGATACGGGTCCACCTCGATCGTTATCTCCTAATCTGTCGTTCGATGTTGAGCTCGCGTTCGTGGACCACACCTGGCTATATGCGGGTCAATTCCGTCTACTGGACCTGGATGATGAATATAATTCGTTAACAGGTAAATATACAGGTAGAGGTGTAGAATATTCTTCCAATATCATTTTGAATAAATTCCATTTCACTGAGCATTTGACTCTCACGGCGAAAGGGTTGGGGGATGGCTTTTGAGGAACAAACAACTTACAAACTTACAAAGGATTAGTTATAAATAATGAGCTGGATGAATTGAATAATTGGGGTACGTCGAACTCCACCCTTCAGTAAAGGGTTAAATATGGAGCAGAATTTCAAAAAAGTGATATAGTAATTTTCAAATCAATCACAGTTTGTTTCTCCAAACGTCACATGCCATGGTGATGGACGAGTGTTTTTGAAAAATATTCACAAGCATTTGACCCTTCGATCTTTCCCATGCTGGATGCTGGTAAAACGCGACTCGATAATACTTGTGGACCGGTCCCGGGTGAAAACTCACCGCCACCCCTCGCGTCGCCATCAGGGTGGAAACATCAAGGGGAAAGGGGCAGATCTGTGCAATATGCCTCGTGCCAATATTATCGGTCTCCTCCCTCTCACGGTGAACCTTAACGATGATGCACTAGTCCCACGCTCGTGAGGTCACGTGCCACTTTCAGAGACCTGCATGGTGCACCAGTCCGTGTGATTTCACGAAAAACGCTTTCCACCGGCTACGGCAACCCTCTTTTGCACTACCAGCCACCCCTTGGTTCAGCGAGATTTATTGCACCCCTATTTGCGACTGCTCCTAACACAGCTTTGTTCGACTGATGACATAATAGAAGACTGTCGTTTAGTTCTACCGATTGTGCTAGTATTCTATTTTACTTCTAGTGAAAATAGATTTCATTTACAGCAACAAAGTAATGAATAAAATTAATTAACCCTTATTATTTTATAACCACTAGTATCGTCGCGATTTGATTAAGTAGAAGGGTACCCGAGTATTGACGTAAGGGTTCTGAAAATATTTTTCTCACGAAGAGTTGTAGGTTACAACAAAAATTTCTATTTTCATTTGTTATTTTCCCTATCAACGATCGATGATAATTTATAGCCGAGAGTGACACTCGTATCGCACAAAAGGTATGTAACAAAACGTTTATTAAGCCTCCCAGTGGGTGGCTACTGAGAAAGGTCGGCTCCATCAAAGGAATTGAATGAAACGACCTCACAGTATCGACTTCCGGCGTGTGAACGTACGTGCGAGTTGCAAAGTGAATCGCAGTTAATCTATCAGCACACCCTGCGGCCCGGACGAGCGAAGGGAAAGGGAAAGCCAAGGGTGTACACAGAACAACCAGCTTCCGATTGATACGAGTGGTAGACTCTCTTCTTCCTCTCTCTTTCTCTTGTTTCCTTGATTCTTCGTCGCCCTCGAAACTCGCACGAATTCGTACGAGAGGCGCATCTGATTCACCGGCGGATGTGCGTCATAGAGGATTTCTAGACGATTGAACTAAGTGCCCGTTCCACGATACGCCGCGCCCTTTTCCTACGAGGATTTATCTCGCGTCATTTACCGAACGCTAAGTCAATTTCTCTAGCAGAGGAATTATCGAATCGATTGATTCAGCTGATCGAATTGCTTCAATTAGTCTGAAGCTTGATTAGTCTTTTGCATATCGTTGCTTTGCAAAGAGCTGGTCCTTATTATTCTAAGATTCTAAAATTCCACAATTTTTAAATTTTTAAATTCACTATCAGTCCTCCTAAATAAATCTATAATTCCGCTTCAATTAGCTCGACTTGACATCCAAATACCACACATGGTTCTCCAGAGGGAAGCAAAGGCTAATTGAACAGAATATCAAATTGCCATCCGCAAGAAGGAAAAACTTCGATTATACCACGTGGTAACATCATTTTTTCTGGGTCCACGGGGGCCACGTGGGTCGTTATCGATGTAACGGGCAGCCTCGAAATTAAAAGGGCTCCCCAAGGGCCCGGTTTGGATTCGATTTCAGGGGCAGTTTGCAGAGAGCCCGGTGTCGCGCGGCATATGCGCCCTGTCGCGTTCATTGTGCGCCGACCTTAAAAGCAATAATGAGCCCGGGAATCCACGTAGTCGCGTGTGGGAAAGGTATACACCGTGTTCCCATGGGGTCCGAGTGGCGTGGTGGTTTGACCGACTGTCAAACTTTATTAGCCGGCAGATAGCTCGTGTTACGAGGGAGACGATGCTTGTATCTCGTTGTTGGCGGCTCTTCCTCAAATAGCTTGCGGCCGATGTCGAGGGATATCGCGTTGTGTGCACATCGTACGAGAACGTGCAATGGATGAGTCAAACGTACCTGTTTTTTACCCTCCTACGCTCGAAGGGAATCGGTTTCGAACTTAATTTCAAAGAGGGAATAGAGTGCTAGTAAATGAACCAGCTGGGTAATTCATTTAGATTCGATACAACTTAAGAAACTCCTAAATGTATCAAAGTTAAATATCAGTAGGTACATTTATCCCTTCAAAAAAAGCACAGATCAGTTATAAATCTCTGAATCACTTTCTCTTGGTCGTTGATCCAGAACGATCTCGATTCGCGAAAATGGCCGGACGCACCCTTGGGTGCACGTGCAGCGACGATACCGGATGCGCGGACCGTTTCCGCGATTCTTCCCTATGCCATCCACGTTCCGGCGCGATAAAGGCGAACAATGCCGCCGAAATATGGTTCTCAGAGGGATCTCCGATTCTTTGGCTCTCGTTTGTCTCGATACGCGGTCGGAATTGAATTATACGAATCCAGCCACTTCTGGCCACGTGCCGACGTGCACGCGGTTCCTGCTAACCTATGCTCTATCAACAAACAATGGGACAAAGATAAGGCAACGGCACACCCGTGCCGAAACTAGGAGCTGAACGAAACACCCTCGATAGATATACGCATAGGATTTCACACGCTTGCGCAAAGGATGAGATTGTTCATCTGATCTCATTTTTGGTGATCAAAGAAGAATTTTCTAATCCGAATATAAATTACGAATAATTCTGTTCAGAAATATTAAATTCACGTTACCAGCACTTCCCACGATCACTGCGATTGCCGTGTCGAATCTCGAGCTAGGTCGACAACAACTTGACACATCGAGGTTGTAAAGTCAGTCGTGGATCAATTCTCGAGTATCGTGAAGCAACGACGAGGTTGGAACGAATTATGAATCGTGAACCCACTTGCAAGACGTTCAGATAAAAAGTCGTTTCTTTCGGAGTTTTAATCGAATCACCTTGGAACAGATAGCGCAAGCCAATAACCCCGATCTATATAAAAATAAAGTGTATTTACCTTTCTTCTTTTTTAAGAAATACAATGATTGGTATGTTCATCGCGCAATACACCCTTATCGATTACAGGGTCATATCGATTCAGATGTGGAAATAAAACCTGCATAAAATGACGTCATCGCGAGAGTCAAGATGTTCATTTTTGAGGGTTAATTTTGCTTAATTAAAATTGGAGAAAAACCAATTATCCAATGACTAATTGAGTTCAATGCCATAATAATCGATCAGACTTACATTTCAATAACGAATGTTCCTCGTTACTGAGTTTTTCAGAGAATTCCAATTACCATGCTCCCTTGAAATAAGAAACCAGCAAAAATCGTTCACACGCGAGATCAGGAAGCGTTCTGCCAACTTCACTCCACCCCATCTCACAATTACATAATTCGATGCACCCTGGAGCATCGAGGACCTGTGGCACACGCAACCCCATGGTTGCACGCGTACCCATGGGAACCGGTAATGAGATGGTGGTCACGGTTTCCCACCCTTCGCGAAGGTGGACGATGGGGATGCACCGATGATGCTGCTGCCGGTGGGCGCTCTGTTGCTCTTTAGCATGGGGATGATACGGGCCTGACGGACCCCCTATAGGCTTTGTCAACACCGGCAATATGCTAGTCGTTCCATGAACAACGATTTATGCGAACGGACCTGTGGGAACCGTAGTGTCCCGATGGCCTCGATGCTTCAACTTGATCCTTGACACGAATCGAATTGACACGTGTTTTTATTAAGTGCCTCTGTCATTGAGAAAACGATGATTCGAAATTTTGGTCCCTTTATTGGATAGATGGATGGATTACTGTGGAACAGTGAATATCTATTCTTTAAATTTCTGAGATTTCCTTTGCGATTTTTTTTTTTTGAAGCATTCCAGAAATTCATTGATAGATAAAGGAATTCATGGAATTCTTATCATAATAAATATGTTATTTATTACGACAAGAAATCGTAATGACTAAACGTTACTACGTTAGATATTGATATTATGAAATCTCTTTTTATCACCAAAATTACTCCTCTCACCTTATCACGCGGTATGCATGATTCCTAAGAAAACTTTTCGAAACGACCTCGAGGATATCCGGTACGGAACGATATCTTTCTTCCTCCACCCACGATTTGCATACAAGAACGAGAGAAATGGAGGGAGAGGAAGGGAAATCGAAGCGGACACTAAATAATCGAAATGCCCCGCGGTGTTCTTATTATGACTTCTCGAAAAGCAGTTCTGCCAGAACAGAATTCAATGAGCATAAATTAATTCAGCTCGTTAGTGGCTGTCCAGTGTCGATGCCAGTTTCTATGTGAGGGTTACGACCAAACTAACTGCAACCTCTGTCAATGCACGTGGTTAAATCTTATATTTAACAACAAATAAATTACTGTTTTACTGTCAAGAAAACTTTTAAACACGATATATGGAATATTTCGAAACGATTACGAAAGTATAGGAAAATATAACCTATTTTATTGTGGGGCATAGACGAATTTAATAAAGTCTCCACAATCTACAACGATAAGGGGAGATTAATTTTATCAATCGATTAAAGTTCTTTCAATTATTTCTATGGTTTGAAAAAAAAAGATTCTTGCCTGTTAATTAAAACAAATCAAATACTCAGTTTTAAATTTCTCTTTTTAAAAACGAATTGCATATTCATCTCTATCTTACTTGGCTGAATTTTTCAATTCAATAATCGTCTATAAGATTATTACAAATTCGATTAAAAAGATCTAAAAGAAATAAAATAGAAGTAAGATGAAGACAATGGGTATTAGGCAAGTAAATATTTCGATGATCAATTATAAATTGGACTTTACGTGAATGTAGAGCGCGATAAGATAGATATGGAGCCGATGATAAGATCCAAAATGCATATAAAAGTCGGCCCTCGAAATACCTACTTGTTAGTAACTGTTCGACACGTCCGAATAATGCTCGTCTAAATTGTTTAAAGTATTAATTACTTGTTATTCATCATGCAGGGTAAGTTACATTAAAACTTCGGATTCCTCATATATAATACATAGTAAATGATCGATAAATTTAATAACAGTGTTACGTGAATCAGAAATTGTCATTCTTAATATTTTCCTTCACAATTCCAGATTTATTTTTATTTCTTGTCGTGGTCGTGCTGGTGACGACGACCGTTTTAACCAATGAAGGCATACCGCTCGACGCATGCAGAAGAAAAAATAATAGCACCTACACTCATCATCTTCCGCACGAATGGGACTGTCACAAATTTTATAAGTGTCTCGGTGGAAGAGGATTCGTGAAAGAATGTCCAAATACATCAAAAGGTCATTTAGTCTTCAATCCGGAAGAACAAGTTTGCGATTGGGAAGATAACGTACCGCATGTCATTTGTTCTGGTGAACCACGACCACCAACACAACCACCACCAACACAACGACCACCAACACAACCACCACCACCACCAACACAACCACCACCACCACCTGTATATCCACCAGGACCATCAGCAGGCTGCCCAGCCCAAGGTACAAGGAAACTGCGTCACGAAACCGATTGCAACCACTATTACATGTGCTACTATGGAGAAAAAGAACTCTGTAGATGTTATAATAGGCACAAGTTCAATGATGTACTTGGTGCCTGCGATCAAGAAGAGAATGTACCGTGGTGTTATACGACCAGAGAAGTGCAAGAAGGTGAGAGACCTAAATATCCTCGTTTGTGCCCCCCTCAAAACATATTTGATTACGAAACAAGTACTAGTACTGAAGTAACTAGTACTGAAGTAACTAGTACTGAAGTAACTAGTACTCAACAAGATGTTAGTTCATAAAATCATTTCATGTTCTTAACGAAAATATTTGTAATGAATAAAAACATGTCGTGTCTTTCGTCGAATCATTTTCATCGTAAATATATATGGTATGTTCAAAGAAGAAATCGAACTTCTATATAAGAAGATTAATTAATTTAAGTGTATCTCACGAACTGTTAAATGTATGTGTATGTATTTAGAAATAAAGAATTAACCTTGATATCTCGAAAAATTCTCTAACCCGTAATCAACCCGATAAAAAAATTAGGCCCAGCAAATTCATTTATCGGTGCATTTTATTTAGACAAATTAAAGATGACGATTCTATCGTAGAAAATCAATAGTTGATCGAGAAATCTTGCTGAGATACCATTAAGTGGGTGCAATCTGTTACCGGATAACAGTACAGAGCTACTGTCAGCGTATATCGCGGCGCTAATGAAGCCGTATTAATTAAAAACGCGAGGCCAGAGCAGGCCAACGTGTTACAACGGCTAGACAAGACGTAAAGACGTCTCAGCAACAACATCGGCAACTCTTCGGTCGTTGAACGATTCCTTTCGATAAGGTGTACTGTTTTTCGAGTTCGTTCGAGGATCAAACGCGCGATCCTTTTCATCGGAAAACGAGCAAACCGTTACGGCGCCGCCGCTTGCTTGCCGATAATTTATAGTAACGATCTCGCGGATCTTTACGGTGTCGTAAATCAAATTAGACTATTTACGGGAAAATTCGAAAGTCACGCTCGTCGCGAACGATAGATACGATCTATGCTACAAGTAACCGATGCAAACGGCATCCTTCGACGTACACGGGGGTCTTAATGATATTTATTGGCAATTCGATGATGGAATTCGAAATTTTCGAGTACTCGGTAGTCAGGTCGGATTTAGGTGGCATTTCTTGAAAATTTTGGATATTCAATCCTACCAGACTCTACCCGACCCAATATTTTCGGGTTCTCGCACATCTCTATTCCTCGGTGAAACAAAGTGTCGCTATTGTCTTGAATATATTGCTAAGGATCCGAGCATCGCTGTTCCTGACATTTTCGCCGATATAATTTGCGTTCGAGGAGCCTCGATCCTCGTTTGTCCTGTCACGTGTCACGCGGAGTCAACTGTCATCCGCAACACGCGATACTCACGTGTCCATTGTCCTGGCACGAGACTAACCATTCCCCTTTTTCGAAACTATTGTCTGCAAATCAGCGCCGATCGAGCGAGCGCCATGAGACGAGACCGGGGATTGTCTATCCTGCTGCTTGCAGTTACCGACGAAGATTAGAGAGGATCCTCCTCGTTAGTTGCAGTAACCATATATTTAAAAGAACGAATTCGAAACGTTACTATTGGCTTTCGAGCGAGACGACTAATTTCAAATTTAATGAAATTGTTGATACAAGCTTAGAATCCTGGAATGTTTGAATCATATTCGCAAAATGTCCCTTTCAAAGCTACTCTATTCATCGTTAAGCCGCATTCAATTTACCCTTCCGCTGAATAAATCTCCGAAGACAATACGCGCGTTCCCGCGTCCGTCGTCGCGGTGGATTTCGAAATGCGCTTAAACCCGCTAAATACACGTTCCAGCTGCGCGTTCAATCGCCTCGTAATTATATTGTTCTGAATTCAATAAAATCCGTGTTATTTATTACGTCGAGGCTCGTAATAAAATGTAATGACACGGTATCGTGGAGATTCGTATCTGATCGCGTCGTTACGGGCACAACCTGCGCGCAAATTGCTCCATCACGCAGCTATGAGGACCGGGGAAATTACACGTGTTTCATTACACCGGAAAAATTACACCGATCGATGGTGCAATTTCATATTTCTCGGACGAAGTTTCCTAAACGTTACCCAACGCGATGAAACTTCGAATTTTCCATTTGTCGAACAACCCTGGTATACACAGAGCTCGACAAGGGTGCACTAGAGGGTGAACACACGTTTTCGGACTATCAAGGGGGGGAAGGGAATCACAAGGACAATTCACAGGCTCACCTGTGGGAAACGTACTTCTCGAGGAGATTCGTGATACATTTATGGGAAAGGTCATTCGTGATGAACAATACCGTTCGCAGATCCTCGAACATCCCCAGCCTCTGTGAAAATCTTCACCATCGAGCACTCCCACGACGACCGATCGATAGTGGACCGAACACCTGTTCGATCGGTGTTAAAAATCATAGAACGATCGTTGCTGCGATTATTCACCAACGTCGCTAGCATAAATAACGAAGCGCAGAGGGGGGTGAAGGGAAAAATGAAGAGACAGAGTGGCTCGCAGTGATGAATGTCATCGCGAAGAGAGACTTATAACGCGTTAACCGTGTTTCCAGCTCCGTGATGAATCGCACCCACTCGTCTGATACTTGAGCTGCCCACTCTTGTCCGCAACTTTGTGCTACCCACTTGGTCAAGTTTACGGTTTCCCTCGTGTTTATTCTAGAATTTCAAAATCATTCATTTTAAGGGTAACGATCGGTGAGGGAAAGGGTTGCATTGATCGCGTTGAATCATTTTCAACTTGAAATACAGAAAGAAATTCTTAGCGTTTCGAGGCTACGTTCTCGAACCGTTGCAATCTGAACGGTCGATCGGGAGGGAAATAAAAGGTAGTATTTTGTAAGTTATCGCAGTTTGAAAGCCGCCACGGAAATGGCGCCTGTGCGTTTACGCAGCCACGTGTGGGCAGCGGGCATCGAAGTCTCCGGTTGGCGCCACGGTGACCATCGATCGGCATCGAAACCAGTAATTTAGTATTGCGTGCAAATGGTAATATAGACAATAACATTGTATCGTAATGTTCGTATATCGTGGTGCTCCATTGTGCGAGGCCTGCAGGTAAAGTGGCCAGTTTCTCGATCCTCGAGCACGCGTTATCGATAAACGTCGTTCCGATCGAGACGACGACGAGTGGATGTCGAAGTGAGAAACGCGCCGAGACGTTTGATAGCGAACGTCGTGTGTGGAAAGCGTGTTTATGCTGATTTATTAACTGGCACCGTCGTCGGAAACATTGTCATAAAATAGAAAAGCTTCCGTTTGATTTTCATTTCAACAAAATTGAGACAATTGACCTTCTGAAGGTATAGCGAAGAATTTTAAAAAATTCGTAATTCAATCGCGAAGAAGAAGAGAATTTTAATTCTCATCGACACCTCGTGTCCGGCTTCGCCTGTTCTCGTAATTCCTGTCTCTGAAAACTTGAGGGAATACAAGGCAACAGGCTTGATTTAGTGACGTTGTCGGATGGCTCGGTGCAACGAGGCAGAGAAATGATTAATTTCACGGTAATTACCGGTTACTTGGTTAAAATTACTCGCCTCGAGAGCGGAAGGTTTCCGTGGCGTTCGAGATTTGTGCGTCTGGACGATGCGACGTATAATTCAACGCGACTCCGCAGCTGAATCCTTCCTGACGTCCTGAGACGCGAGACGAAAAAAGATAACAGATCTTCTCGTTAATAATCTGAGAAACGAGAAGTGATGTCACCTTTTATGTCATGTTGAAAAATTCATGCAGACGAGTTGCGGACAAAGGTGCGGAGAATCGTGTGCGTGCAATCGATAATTGATAGCCACCGGACGGATTTCGTCGAGGTTTCAGCATCGATAACGGACTCTCCGGTTTCCTGCTTCTCGCGTACAGGACAAAGGTACAGAGACAAGGGAAGCTGAAAAGGAGCGGAGCAACGAAGAGGAAAGAGGTTCCGCGGGGTTCAGGGTCTTCCATCGACGGCCAGAGACCGCTCTTCTGACTGTAATAACTCGCTACACCCATCCAGATACTATCTCGACAAATAGCAATGCCTACCGATCGTCTACCGTCTCTCTCGCGATGCTACTCCTACAGAGTGGGATTTCGCATGCCGGTTGCCACTCGCGTGTTCCCTATTCCTCTCCCATCGACGTCCTCTAGATATATCGCCGTTCTAGTACAGCAATGGCGCAAATGCAAAAAAGTAATTTTTCAGTAGATTTATCGTTTCAAATAACGAAATCTTCGAGTTTTAATTACCGAATGCTCTAATTTATCCGTTAAAGGCACGTACCGTATATCAGGGTGAACAGTACGAGTGTTTCCGCGTGCGAACTTGGCCCGGCAGGATTTATTTCCATAGAATGGCGGGGTTTCAGGTTGATTGGCGCGAAATCACGGACGGCAGCGGCGCGGCGAGCACACGTGGACATGGGAAGAAAATCGCCAGTAAGACGGGGGGAGAAACAGGCCGCGTATGGGGTTTTGTGCGGGCCGCCGATTACCGATACCGCGTAATTTATTGCTCCTTATTCGCGAAACGTGACGCCGGCCTAACCGTCTCGTAAAGTGCTTCCAGTTCTGAGTCACGGGGCCCGGCTTCGATTTTTGTCCAATCGGGAATGTCGATAGCTCTGTGGCGCGCGGCCGCCGCGGCACCGTTCGACTCGAACGAGTCTGCGCAACATGCATACGAATGTTACACACATACAACCAGCATTGATCGATCGTCAAAGATAAAGACACAATAACTTTCTAATATTCGCCAGGGAATGCTCTGATTCTGCCACGATCTATCGATTTAATCCGATCCCTCGGTTGAATGTCTAATTGCAAGCTCATTTGTCAACATTAGCTTGCTCGTCGACGTTAACCCTTGAACAGTGGAATTTGGCAAAAAATTTTCGTTTTTAAACGAGAGACAAAATTGCAAAATTAAAATTCGGCTTGGTTAATGCAAGTCCGACTATAAAGTCCATTAGAACGTCAATAGAATCGCTGGTCTAACAGGGAAAAAACGAGAAGCTCTATCTGCGTACAACGGTGTACCAGGGAGCAGAGAATGTAACATCGAGCGTCATCGCAAGCCAGCTCAAAGAGGCTCGTGCTATCAATGAGAAGTGTTTTACAATGTAGAACCAGTAATGGCGCGTCGAGCAGGGCTGCGCACTGCGGGCGATATGCAACAAAACAATTACTAAATCCGCTTCGTTAGCCAGAACCAACTCCGGTTGCCTGGCGTTTCTCTCCGTTGCACGCCACCATAAGTTAACCACCGCCGCTCGTGGCCGACGGTTGTTGCGTTGTTACCGGTATCGACGCTGCTCCACGACTCGTGGGGCTAATAGGCAGCCTGTAATTTTAATTAGATCAACACCCGACACTGTATCCCCTTTCGAACCGTGTACGAGATTTTTTATCACCGTTTGCTTTCCTGTCTCCCTTCGGCTGGATCGGCGTGGAATTAACGATGCGTTCGATATCACAGTGTAATTAGATAATAAATCATTCTTTGTTCGAATCATTTTCCAACAGAAATATCTAATTAATTCGTTCGACGTCAAAAACGCTGTCTATTCAACACCTGCAACGTTGTATTTCTACTTACGCTAAATGTTACTTTAACAACTCTATTTTGTCCAAGTTATATCGATAAGGGATTCCTTTTTTTCTTCACGCGTTAGATTATACATTCGTCACGGACGAGGAGCATTTCCAATTAGAAAAGTCTCATTGACACCTGTAATTATCGCCGGTCGATTACCTAGGTATACCAGTGTTTCCGTGGAACAGGGGAGGGAACGTGCTCGCGCCGATTCTTATCGAGATCTTCGTACGTTATCGCCGGCTCGTTTTCTCGGATACGCCAACACCTAACCATATTTAATTACCGTCCAATGAGTCAAGGCTTATTACATAGGAGGAACTGCTGAACGTTGTTACAACTGAAATCAATCTTGTTCGAGATCGATTAGTCGCGATCGCGGCCAGCGGTCGAGTCGATTTCGTTTTTCGATTTCTTCACCACGGGAAACTCGCTGCTCGAAGGAATATTAAGTTTCGCGTAAAAATTCATGGAAATTACCGATCGCATAAAATATTCGCGATTAGAACGAGGGCGCCGCGCGAGATGAAATCGAGATCGTACGAGGCTGGATAATTAAATCGTTGATTTATCTGTTGAATATTGCATTTCTGGATACGTGGATCAGAAAAATGAATCACGGTACGAGAACGTGCTCTTCATTGTACAAAAAGGGTCGGTGGACCAGACGAGATACGCTGGAAGTGGTGCATAATTAATTATAATAATTAGCGTCTGGGCTGGAGTCAAGCCGTCGCGTGTAGTTCCAAATTCAATGCTTTTGTCTTTCATTTTCACGCATTTTTATCGCCTGATAACAAATTATCCAAAATAACTAATACTCTAACTAATAATTAGAAATCAAAGAATCTAATTAATCTCTCATGGACAGACGTTAATGCACAACAAAGTCGAAGGAAAAAAGAAGGAATCTCCTGGTTAAAGCGCGAGTAGACAGTGGACAGCTAGGCAACTCGGGCGGAAACGAGACGAAAACGTGTATATCGAGACACGGTGAAAGGGAGAAGAAACGATCGAGAGGGAAAAGGGACAACAGGCTGAGGGAACACGAAGCTCGCTATCTGGCGGGGGAGTAGTCGAGTAGTACTTACTCAAAGAGCAAGTCAACAGCAGCAGCTCGTTGCTAACTTATGAGCGCCAGCGGAACCCTTGGCTGACTACTAATGGGACTAGTACTACCAGTATAAACTCACCACCGAGGTAGAGATGGTTTCAACTCTCTCGTTCCTCTATTTCAACAAACTGAACCAATGATACTTCAAATATTTAACAAAATAAAAGAAGGTGATAAATGGAACATTTTAACCAAGGAGAACAGAAATATTACCGGTTCATAAATTATTATGCAAGAGAGTCCTGTTAAAAAATAATTTTTCAACTTTAATTTTTTAATTTCTTAATAAAAGAGTTAATTGGCCCAATTACGCTATCGCCCTGCATATAATTTTAATTTTATATTTAATTTTAATTCACGTTTCCCTCCTTTTAATCCACCTCTTCCCTTTCTTTCAATTTCTCCGGCCGGTTATCTTATGGCACACGGTCGTTCCTCTACCTGCGTCTACCTGCTATTTTAATAAATACGCGCAACGACGCGGCGCAACGGTGTACAGGCACTTTTAGAAACGTAACAAATGGTTACACGTCAGGCACAAGGTACTTAAGAAAGGCCCGAGCTGCCGTACTAAATCATAGAAATCGTACGGTATAAATTACGCGCTCGGACTCGCGCGAGCGTTACCGGACCAGGGCAAGCAGTTTCAGAAAGCTTCGATAATCCTCGAGGAGGCGGCCTCGTAAAACAACGCTCGTTCTAGTTTAGAGACCTTGTTAAGAAGGTGCTGCGGGTTACTACACGTAGAAAACGACCGCGCCAAACGTTCGATTATCTTCCAATATAAGGGAATCGATAAAAATAAAATTCCAAGGACCTGCTTTCAGAGAGAAAATTTTCAAGAGGATTTCAATTGGAAAAATATGAAAGATACGCGTGCGGAAACACTTGCGTGAGTTCAGTTCGAGTATCAAAGGCTCGTGCTCAGTTGAAATTGGACGATACGTTTCTTCTTTGGATCCACGTGTAGGTGATCGAGAGCGTACATGAGCGTAGCACGCACACGGTACAACAGATATACACATGGTAGCTCCTAAGAGTCTGCGCGAGCGTTAACGCGTCGAGAGGGCACACCCGCGCCCGAGGCACGCGAGTTCCTCGTGCCTACGATCCGCTACACGCTTCGAATCGAGGAAATTGCACGGGCGCTTACCTGCGTGCCGCGGAGGAGAAAGATCAGGTGGATCGGGAGTTGGAGAATTGAAAAGAAATTCAGACGAATTTTCAGATAATTTCGAGCGGGAACGCGCGAAGCGATTTACATAATCCGAAAGCGGAGATATCAGAGGAACGTGGCAGGTTCATATATACCACACGGTCTCTATCAGATCTCGTGTTAAACGAGCGGTACGTTATTCGTTTTCGCTGGTCCTTGAAATTGATCATTCTCCTTTTCTCAATTCACACTGTCCGCTTTGCCTGTATCAAGATCGGACCCGATGCGTGGCCGTAGAACAAGCGTGTAACGCGAAATGAACTCGTCACTTGGTTCTCATTAGATCCGCGAGAGAAAGTCGACGGTTTAACGAACGTTTACTCTGTACTAAACAAACTGATACTTTCTAACCACGGTACGTAGCCGCGAACGGGCGTGAACTCTATTTTCATTGATTGCATCCATTTTCTGTCTGTCATGCTAACGTGTTACTGCCAGGTTAAAATTCTCTGACAACGTTCTTATCAACACCTTGACGGCCTCGCATTTTCTGAAATCTAAGAACTGCAATTTTATTTTACCACTGTACATTCTAAACTGACATCGAAGTTCAATGATTTCAGCAGAAATCCATTATTGAAATGAAAGCAGTGTCAAAGGTAGAAAATGAAATTAAAATTCTGCTACAACATCGGTAATGAACATCGATTACCTGTCGCATCATCGATCAGTCTTTCGATCGAACCTCGTTGTTCCGCGTTTTCCTTCAAAGGGAAAGAAATCACCGGGTATTCTCGCGATACCCGGGAAGGTATCGAGAGGAAGTCGTCCGTGGGTAGGCAGGCCCATAGATTTAATCGCGCCACGTTATTCGTTTCCCCGGAGGAGCCATCGTGGCGGACGTCGAAGCGCGGGACATAGATCGCACATACTTACGTCCGATCGCAGATATCCGTTCGTCGGTCAACATCCATCCGCGTTAAACGCACGGCGACGAGGTCGAGAACGAATGTCCGGTGTCACTCGAGTCCTTCTGTCCGACTACGAGCTGTTCGTCTTCCTTCGATCGAGACACGGGACACGGAAAAGCGATCGATTAATCACCGAAACCGGCTAATTGATGAATCGCCAAGGATCGAGAACGCGGATGCTGGTTTTTTTTTTTCCGATCGGTCCACGAAGTGCGTGCGTTCAAGCCAAGGTATCGTGCCCGGTGATCTTTAGCGCCGTTGTCGAAGCACCCGAGGCGACTGATGGAATGATTATGATATACATTGCTAGGAGATAAAATAGAATTGATCGCGATAGGAACCGTTACCAGCCGTGCGATCCAACGTGGATCAGGATGCATCTGGAGCACTTATTCCTGATATCTTCTTATATTCAGATAAGCCAGATCAAATTGACTGCTATTTAGCGAAGAGTAGCTCGCAGTGTGAATATATATTAGGAGAATTGATCTAGATAGAAGGTATTGAAACGCATTAAAACGTGCTCGGAGCGCGATCGGTTCGATTCAATCGACTCGGGGTACTCGATTTACACGGTTCTCGATGCGATTCGATTTGGAAGCGTTTATCTCGCAGAAATATTGCCGAGTCGGTCAGCGACACCGAGTCGCCGGTAATTTCGAGCGACACGAAATAATTGTTAGCCGAGTGATTGTACGGCTTTTAAGGCGCGTTGACACCAGGGGGTGGGGCTGGATTTATCGTGATTTTAAAGCGGATTACGCCACTCCGCTTAATTACCATGCACGTCGCGCACCGTTTAACGAAGCCGCGCGATTATAAGCCGGCCACGGTGTCGATTATCCTGATCCTTTTTAACCGACCGAGCACGAGCCTGCCGGTCCTTGGGAAACGTTTATATTCAACTTTCTAATTCCTTTGAATAACGCATTTTCGTTCGATGTTCCTCCCGCGAATTTAAATATTCTATAACATTGCATAATCAAACTATTTCCTCTATACATTTACAAAGCTGAAAGCATCGATCGAATATCACACGCGCCTGGGAGTTTCTAATTTCTAATCTGATTTATCTAACTGGCTTTCAATCACAAGCGCGCTCAATCCTGACGTTAAATTGCTATGAAATTAAAATGCTAAGCAATTATATTTTCACGTTTCTTTTCAATAATATCGTAAGCCCTTGGAAAGGATTCCACGTTCGTTTTATTCGAGAGGTGTGTTTTAAAAAAGCCTCCACCTTCTATATTTAAACCGGCAGACTTTCGATCGTGCGTAAGCCTGTTGTCGGCGTTATATTGTTACAATCGGCGATAATAAATGCTCGACAGGACCGTACAGTGGTCAGAGGGGACTGTTACTCGTTTCGCGCGTGCAACACTCGCGGAATTTATCGGACGGATGATCGGCGAGGTAAGAAGGTCGGGATTAACGGTGGTCGTGTCCAGTACAAAAATAAAACGCTCCTTAAAAAGCCACTTCTCGCTGACCCGATGTGTAAGACGCCACGTTGAAAAATGCAACGGGCACCGGCCAGACCTTTACCGGACCTGTTATCGTTGTTTTTCTGTTTCATCGTGTAATTAAAAGTTCAATTACCAGAATACGATGCCAGGGAATTGTGCTTTCGTTCAATTAGAGATATCGCAAAATTAGAGGATAACCGTAGAAAAGTTACGTTCTCGGTAGATTAGGATTAAACAGAGATTTGCGTTCCCTCGGATAGGTTTATTGCGACGGACTAACGTTACTCGCTTAATAGATTAAGCTTAGCTGCTGATTTGTGCTCTATGACGATAAGACGGTTACAGAAATGCTGGTAGAAATGCAAACTCGAGTTTTCACTATTCTGTCAGATGCTTTTATCAATCTCTGGGTAACGTCTCAATAAATCCTACACTTTATCACCTAGGATTTTGATAAGGAGTGATAAATTTCAGATCAGAGGTTTTCGTATGCTCATCAGTGGATTGACTGTCTTAACCGATTTTCGCAAAAATACAATGGCACTTCTTGCCATATCCTCTAAAGAAACTTGGTTGCTGCAACAAAGATCCTTCTCCCAATCGCGAAATTCGATGGAGACAATCGAAATTCGCGGTCTATCGTTCTTCGAACGCATTGTTCGATAATCCGGTGCCATTTAAATCGCGTCTCGAGGGACCGATTTCATGAGGGACACATTCCCAGACGGTCGGTGGTCTTGGCGCCCGCGTATCACAGGCCAGCAAACCGTGGCGAATAACTTATCGGGCGCGAAACCGCGTCGCCGACAGTCGGGACACTCGCAACGCGTATCGAGATTCGAGATTCGACCGATCGTTGCGAACGGGGGGAGAAACGAGGGGGATCAGGGGCACCCTTAGTCACCCGAACGCCGAATGATAGCGTTTCCGTCTTCTATCTCGCCACTTCCATTCTACCTGAACTGCCGTCGCTGCTGCTGTTGGCAGCTCCTTCTCCCAAGAGATTTGCGATACGAGCTTCGCGCTGATACCAGATTCGTACGCACCGTCGCGAGTACAAGGTGTGTCTCCAAAAGGTTCCTCGCGTGTTTTATCAACACGTTGCCACGGTGAATAAAATTATAAATCAGGAGTGTGAAGAGATATTGGAGAGTTAGAAATTCTTTATAGATTCATGCCAAATTAAGTGCATTTATCTACTGTTTATCTTAACTCTAGAACGGCGGACCATGGAGAGAGCCCCGATTTTGCGCCAACATCTCACGGCCATATCTGGCGAAGCTAGAACTTGCCAATTATAAACGAAAGGGTTGGAATGAATTCAAGATGATCGTCCGTACGACGACAGCTCATCGACGTCCCGATCAAAAACAGAAGGTTGTACTTCCTCCGTTTCTCGGCGGGAAGCACTTGAAGCCGGTTCTCGCTCACAATGGACGCGTTACGACACGCGCGCGATTATACACGCGGCCGTCGCGCGGATACGTTTAACTGCCACGTTAATTTATTCCCGTAGCTGCCTATCGAGGGCGGCCACGCGAGTCCGCCGGGATCGGCGAAAAATTCGCGCCGATCGGACGACACAATGGACCATTGAGAACGGGTCGCGCGTCGCCGGGCGCCGATAGCGTTTGTGCAGGCGTTCCAAGTCGCCTGGAAACCGCTCCTGGTCGCACTCGACGTCTTTTTTCACCGATACGCCACAATAAGGTATTAACCGGATAGCCTTGGGCCAATCTGGCAACTTCGAATTTATTTAAACAATTCCAAGGGAACGGGGAGGGTGGGAAACGGGCGATCGGTATCGGCGCTATTTTTCTTCGATTTTTACTGGCCTCGATCGACGAGCAACTTCCTTCGCGGGAACGATTTTTCGAAGAAGGTCAAAGGATACGAACGTCGAGCTTTTGCGAAAGTCAGGACCGCTAATAAAATATCTTGTTTATAAGTCGAGCATGCACTATAATCGACGATACACGCGGCAGGCGATGCCTACAAGTGTAATCCATTAACGATGCGCCCACTTTGTTTCATTGTACAATTATTTCAACGCAATATCGTCCCCGAAATTTCTACCTCCCCTTTGGAAACGAAGATTCTTATCGAATGAATATGAAACGGATTGTTCGGTAACCGCAATCCAGTTTTATTTTTGCAAACGCTTAGCCTCGCTCGATCGCAACCGAGTTTGTTTAAGCATCGAACGGAGAGGCTATTGTAAAGTATCGAGAACGTTAGTTCGCGAGTGGGCAACAATGTGCGCCGTCTATGCGCGCTGCATCTGTATGCACTCACGAGTGCATAGGCGTGAGCAGGTCGTAGACGGCGGAGTCGTGTGTCAACGTGCATTGCGTTTCGCAAGTTTCTACTAGACTGTGTCTAGCACAGGATCCCTCGTAATCGAATACCCGCAGTCGTTAGTCATCGGAACAGAACGTTCCATTCATTAAACTCCGCGTAACAACGAACAGGCGAACACGATTAAATGGGGCAACGAGTGTATGTCGCTAACGGAGATTCTGATCAATTATGAAACGAAGATTATAAAAAATTATAAAAAGTATCCCAGGAACAATTAGCCACGTTTTCCTCGGGATCCTCTTGACAAACGTTCGCGACAAGATCCGTAGAAGCTTTACAAGGTGGGCAACGTCCGTGGCCGATGAATAGTGGCCGTGTACGATGCGTGTACCGCGTAAGCGCGTACCAGCGGGTCGAGGCACGTATTACAGGCTCGTCTCGCGGTGCTGGCAAAGAGGCGGTTCACGATAAAGTGGATAGCGACGTGGCCGTCTCGCAGCCCACAGTGGCCCATTTTCGTAGCTGTTACAGCTCGGTTATTACCATTATTACCATGCTCGATTACCATAACGGAGATGTTATTTAAATAAGTCGCGAGCCACCCCGCGAGCGATGTCCTTGCGGAATAGAGTCGGTTATACAGGCGGCTGTTCAACGGTCCGCCTCCGGCCGAAGAGAAAGAAAAGAGAGGAAAGAGAGGAACGAGGATTTATGTGCACCTCGCGCCAGAAAGGTAGGGAGGTTTTAATGAGGCTGCTACAGCTTGGACGGAGAAAAAATGATTGTAAGCGAAAAGAGATCCTTGTTAATTGATACCCGCATTGGTGGATTCGAAACTCTCCTTTGGATATGCTTTACACGCGTTACCGATGATGTACCATTGATCTTTCCTCCCTGTGTAGAACTGTCCCTATTTGTGAGCCTTTATATTTAAATAAGTCACGAAAAGAAATTAACAGGATATCTTCTTTTTTAATTAAAATTAAATTACGAATGTACGTTTCGAAGGACAGATTTTATATTAAATTATTATTTAAGTAAAATACGTCTGAAAATGAATCTCCCTTCTACGTCTATCGAATAGAAGATCTCCGAGCGTTTTCGTCGAAAGTGAAGCGGCTTCGAGAGGGTTCGCGCGTCTCGCAACGCTGACCAAGATGCGTATCGCGCGTACTTGCTCGCGGTTGCGTCGCAGACGCCCCCGCACTCGAGATGCCAGATTGCGAGCCGACTTTACGCTCGGCCAGCCGAAAGATTTCGTTTTATTCCCGGCTAGCCGAGTCGGCCCGAACTCGATTACTCTCGCGTTCGTTAGCAGAATCGTACAATAATAAATTTCACGCACAGGTGTTTGATTAACTAGAAATTATCCAATTCTGATAATTGAAATAATGATTTTCAGCAAAATCTTTGGACCACCAACAAAGAGCACAGTTTTACATAACATTTCCAATTACGTACGCGGTACTGTTTCCACATAAATCTCACCGACTATGCTCTATCTCCTCCTATCAAATAAATCATGACGAACGAACACCCCATTTCGTATCGAATAAAACTTGATAATGAACCTCTTTCTCCGACCCACGCTTTAATTGCCCGCAGTGCACACCGAATCTTGCGACGAATCGCGAGGCAGTCTGGATTGAAACGCTGGTTCAAAAGTTCAAAGGACGAGGCTGGTTCGTTGGTTCAAAGTGGAAGGTAACCAGGTGGGGCAGGGTGGCTGAGGAATGCATCGGAGATAAGGAGGAACCACGCGAGAGATATATTCCATTCGTCTTGGTCAGGCAAAAGCGTCAGGGTTGTTGCTTTCTTTTTCCCCGGTGTTTCGAGAGATCGCGGCGATGCATAAAGCGATTTATTTGAATTAATGAGCTCACCTCTCGCCGGCGAACCATTGGCCCGAAAGTCGTCGATCCGATCTAATAAGAAGGGGGCGGTCGCCTCGTGACCATGGGGACCTTAATAAAGGCTCGTGCACACGCCCTTCCCTCGTCGTGGCAGTCGTCGTTAGAGCGGCGTTTCCACGGTTAGAAAATCTCATTACCAGCATCCACTGTTACTCCCACCTCGTGGTACCGTTTAGGTCGTGAGATCATATTCTTTTTCTCTCGTCACTCGATCGGCAAAACCGCCAATTAGCTAGCCCGGTTTCTTTCTCTTATCGGCGACAACGGCTCTCTAAGAAAGTCAATTAACCGGCCTCCTGGCGACGACGAAAACTTGGATATTAATGCCGCGAAATCGTACCGATCGCATTGTTGGATCGCGCGTCGACCTAGAACCTGCTCCGTTCGTACGGTTTCCAACACTGAGAACTCTCTTACGACACGCGTCGCGCGCCGCCCGATGTAAACAGTTGATACAGGATTTATGTTTACCTGGCGCGGTTGAGCGAGGTAAATTACCGATAAATCAGCGCCGCGCGGCCTCGTTCCGCCGCTAGAAATCCTCCAAATTTGGACGACAGCCGGTTTCTATGCTATCGCGAACCGGGAAGCAACGGGCATGCAGTTTCCTTTTAATAAAGCTGTATCGGTGCCTGATGTTTCATGGATTCAGCCGTTCCCGATTTAGGCAGTATCGTATTCCGCTTTTGGAAAGTTCGAACTATCCATGCGAACGGAATAAGATGCTCGATGAAGATTGACCTTTTCAGAGGTAATGGGACGAAGAGCGCAGAAATCATTTTTCAAACGGATCTATAATAAGTTCTGCTTTGTTTTGGTAAAATTGCTTTAGCCAAGCAGGTTTACGATTTATACGGCAACGTATGTTTAAAACGTCCCATGCGTTAGTCGCGATACGGCCGCACTGAACTTTCGTACGCCCACGCTATGAACCAGCTTCGTGAAAGACGACGTCGACAGGCGTCTCGGTTTCCGGAAGTGTTACGTTTCGGCCGCGAGATCACCGAAATTTTGAGTAAAATTCCTCCAGTTACCGATCGCTCCACTTTCAACTCGAACATCATTGCCGAAGAATTCTCGAAATCAGAACCGAATTAAAATTTCGATAAAATTGACATAGAAAATGAAAGTAGAGACCAGGATCTTTTCGAAAGTGTGACGGGTGATCCTCGTTAAAAAAAATGAATCACACTTTCAGAAAAGATCGATACAAAAGTAAATTCATAAAGAGAAAAATCGTCATTGATGATAAGTGGCCCAGTTTTCACCGATACGTGACAAATACTTTCGCCTTGAAATGGATCATTATCGCATTGTTAGGCGACAATCCACGTAACGAGGGTTTAATTCAGCCACACTTTCGTGGAAAGAAGCGACGCAATCGTTCAAACTAACCATTGTGCGGAACGTTCACGAAGAAAAATACTATTTTTTCTCTGCTCATCCATGGACGTCATCGCACGCCTCTCGATTAGTCGATTACAATATATGAGCTCCATAGATCAGCGGGTCGGATGGGATCATCGGGCGCTACACGGACCGTAATTGGATCGATCGAACGATTGAGCAATGACGAATGATCCATCGATCCTGAGGTGTCCGTAATGGGGTCTCCCGGAGTTATTAAGAGTCCATAAGTCCATCCGCTCTTCTTATAGATCCATTAATTTCGTTTACTGTCTCCGTTATTCGTGTTAGAATTTTCAAAGCTAAACACTAGTCAGCTAAATTGTATCAATTTAAAGAGGTTTAACTCTTCATGGAAATATTATATTAGCATCCGGACCGAAAAATCGATGTTACAGTATTATGTAACTCGTTTCAGGTCGTCGATCCAGGGGAGATCTCGAAAATCGCTACCTTCCGCGTCGAGTCCACACAGACAGAGGTGACTCGAGGAACACGCCGGCATGGCGGACACGTCGGGCAATGTGTCGTACGTGGGGGAGTCAATGGCGGTCAATGGCACGAGCGAGCTCGATCAGGTCCACCAGGAGCAACATCTCACCGGCTGGCATAGCAGGCGGCACCTGGACCGGACTTAACCCGACTCGGCGAATGCTGAGCACCGTTAACCGGGCTTCACACCGAAATCCCTCCTCAAAGATCGTCTAAATAACCGGCTCGAACTTTTTATTCAAGTCACAGACTTACTTGCTTCTAATTTCATTTTCAATTCAACCCTTGACCAGCGAAGCCTGAGTCAACCGTGACTCCAGCTTATAAAATATATTTAGAGACATTAACATAAAGTTGAATGTACAATTTTCAAACGAAAGAAAATCAGAATAATAAATCATTTTGAAAATGCAAATTGTGTCTATGCCTAAGTTTAATCGATCCCACTAAAGATCCCCTCCCAGAAATCAATTCTTTCCTTCGCGACACCTTCTCGATATTCAATCGAAGATCGCTCAATTACAACAGACACCAGCGGTCTCTTTCTAATGGATCCAAGAGCAGAACGTATTTTTTCCACGTCCGTGTCTGTTGATGATTAATCGATCGTCAGGTTCGAGGCCGGTGGACACCGACGACGATGTTAACAAATCCTCGATCGGCGAGAAGGATCATTAGTCCGGTGTGAAGGCCGCCTAAGGCGACATTGAACGGGCCCAGAAGCATCGCCGCTTCATGCTTCCGAGAACATTACCGTCCGTGATAATCGGCGCATTCATCTCCGCTCTCGGCAGCTTCTGGCCCCGGTGTTTTCGTCGATGTTCATCTCCTCGTCTTCCTTTTTTCCCCGTCCCATTGGTCGGGCCATTTTCACGCATAGAAATCACCTTTTCCCTGCCGGATTCGAAAGTTCTGTCGTTTCTTTTGGAATCGCGTTCAGGAAACTCGAGCAGCCTCGACGTATCAATTAATTGTTATAGGGTGGTAAGGAAACGACCGGGAGGACGGTATCTGATCGTATCTATGGCGAACTGGTTGTACTCTGGTACGAGGACCATTCGTGTAACGGAATTTTAATTTCATCTGCCGCTCTGTTTCAGTCACGTTTATGAATACCATCGCGGGTAGTCGGAAAATAAGCGTTTAATTGAAAGCGATCCTATCTTTCGAGGTGCTTAGCTGGTAAATTATGATAAATGATATCGCTTTTTATACCGTTTCATAATCGCGAAAGAACTGGACTACCCCTCCGCAACGACTTCCGGTATGGCGCGAGAAAATTGTATTTTTCGTCCTTATCACCGATCTTGATAGGTATGGAATCGATTTCTTTATGTATTTTCTTATCAGCAGGAAATTATAATATTCTTTTGTAATACCTTATTGACAGAGCTGTGACATTCTCGAGTACTCGAGTACCTGAATACCAAGATTAAAGGAATATCTTAAGACAGGTCATCAAATTCAACAAAAAGCAATATAGAAAGCGATCGAACACCCGTGAACAAGTGTCCCAATTGATTTTCACGAGCGTCAGAATTCCAAGCAGCAAGGATCAAACGGTCCCTGGATCGACTATCAGCTAGGAACAGCCAGCCGACAGAGAATTCCGTGTCGCGGTGCCTTATCTCGGACATGATCGGTCGTTGGAAGTAGCGAGCGTTGAAATTCCCGGCTCTATTCTGGGCCACCGAATCTCGTCGAAGGGCTGCCGCTACATCGAAAGTTAAAGAGAAGGCGGAGAAGGTGGAGGCCATTTGGTGGCGCGGATTACAGATCTTATCGGTGGTTACAGGGCACCGGTACGCCCTGCGCGGCCAAAGAACGGTCCGATTTCCAGCTGAGCCTCGATTCCATCCACCTGGGTCAATTATTTTCCCGTCCACTGGTGGAACGGTATTAATGGAGGCTACCGAGGTGCCGGGGCCTCGCGCGTGCTGACTTTGCCTTCGAATTATTCTAATGTCACGATCCCGCTGACGCGGCCTCTTCGAGTAGTTGCGAGCGATTTATAGACGCCGACGTCTGCACTGCTCGGCGTCGGATACGATGGCGTGTCTATGCGTTAACCTGCATGCCTGCGCTCTGCTTCCCCGAAGCGAAGACGGAAGAAATTAATCGGAGGATGGTGAAATGTCCCCGAGGAAAGAATTTCGGTCCACCCGATATATATTTGCAAGGCTGCAGCAACCGGTAGCCATAACGCCTGGGGTAGTTAAACGGAGTAATCTGCTCCCGGCTGCAAGAAATATTAATACAAAAATTTTACGATCCTCCCGGAGATGCGTGTCCAAAAGACGCAGGGAACAATGGTCACGTCGCATAACACACGAAATGCAACACAGTGTTTCCGTCCGTTGCATTCGTACGCGACTCGTCTCTGTTCAGCGCGGTTGAAATAGGTCGCTCGTAAAAGTCCCGCTATAAATTCACCCCAATGTCTCCGAGATGTCTCCGAAGGTGCTCGAAGGGGAGAACGATCGTAAAAAGAAGTGCTGTGATTTCGAGTGCGTTTCGAGTCTCCTCTCTCACTCGTGCCAAACGTTTTACGATGAGAAACAATTTTTCATTATTCAATTTATATGAAATTTTGAAAATTTTTAGTACGTTAAAAGATTCTTTTAGATACGTTTTTGACTCTCGACTCGACAACATTCATTTGCGATATACCTGGTTCCTCGAACGTTGTTTTCAACGTATCCCGTGGCCGGAGGGTAGCAGCTGACAGGGAATGGCACGCTTCCCGGAGCAGCCAAGGCTTTAGGGGTTGGAGGGGAGGTCTTTATGTGTCAAAGCTATTGTACAGCGATCCTATGGGGTAGGATAAACGTAACGCGACATGTGATTCCTGCACCTGAATCTGGGATTCGCTGGCGACCGTGCAAGGGCGCAGAAATTGAAGATTCCTGTTTCTATGAAGACACTTTCGGGATGCAGACCATCTTTATTTTTAAAATTCTCTATCAAAGAATCTTCTCAATCAAAAAATCACTGACTTCTTCGTCGATCCGATTTCCAAAACGGTGCTCGAGCGAGTAAATACCCTCAGGCTGGCACGATCGCGAAGAAATGATCGGGGGACTGCGTCAACCGGGTCGCAGGATGAATGACAAATTCGCCAAGGTGCATGGGCGAGGAGAAAAATCAAAAGTCTTCTTGCGCAGGTGTCCAGGAGCTGAAAGGTATGTACACGGAGGACGGCAGGTACCTTTCGGCTCGGCTGGCTTCATTGTGCTCGAGGCTCACAAAGTGCCTGCACGAGAAGAGATCCTGAATGGATCGAGTTAAGGCCCACGAGGTTGCGTCTTTGACGAGGCCAAACCGTGTACCAAGCTACCCCGAAGACGCGCGGGGATGTACGTGTGCTCGGTGTGTACCAGCCGCTTTTAAAGTTTAAAAGGAACGAAGGGGACCAGAGATTTTCGTCGCATGGACGACGATGCACCGTGTACCTGGACGAAGATGCGTCTTCCTTTTCTTCAACGTACGGTTAGAATTTTTTTTTAAGCGAATGGTTGTTGTTTCTGTTAGACCGTTAAATTGTGTCGGTTTAGAAGGCGATTTGTTGTAATAATTTATAATATAATTTTAGCGGAGTTGAATAAAGTTATAAAATTGAAAATTAAAAATAAAATGTGAAGTTAAATTAAAATTAAGGCTCTCTCCATGGTCCGCCGTCCGAATGCTAAAATAACGAGGGTTAATCTAAAGCATTGATCACCATGAAAATTAGCATGGAAAATAAAATTCAACAATGAACAGCATACGTTACAATAACTGAAAACAGACAGAGGAACGGTCCACGCGATGAAGCGTACGTAACCGCCTAATCCCTTTGGGTTCTGACCCGGAGTCAATGGTGCAGGGCACGCGATAGAAAAAAGGGGTGAAGGATCTGGGTAGCCGGAAGCTCGTATGGTACACGTGAAACCCGGCCATAATAAGTCTCGCTGGCTGGGCCCGGTGACGAAGGTAAAACGTCGTATGTGCCGACATTAACCAAATCTGAACAAACAGTGAATCTCTACTGTCTCTTTCTCCCTTTCTCCCAACCAGCTGGTCGAGTTGGAACAGGGGCTTCATCCTGCATCCCCAAAGGTCGACCCTCCGGCTCGGAATAAAAATCAGGGCCCAGAAACGGTACATCGGGCCGGTCTGAATGAAACTCGTGCCCTGATATCTAACTGGAAAACCTGATCGAAAATAAACCTGATGCGACCGTGAAAAGGAAGCCAGGTACTGTTAGATCGCGATATTCGCGCTTCGAGTCTCTTGTCTCAGGGCTAAAAATAGTCGTAGTACTCAGAATCAGTGTATCATCATTAGTAATACAGAAAGTGACGTTAATCCATTCTATACGACAAAGAGCAACTTCGTTGAATTCACTTTCTCAACAATCTTGATCAAGAATTACTTGGTTCATTAAAAAAAAACTGAACCGACGAACCTTGAAAACGATCCCCACAATCAAGGATAATGCTCCATATTGAACCGATGCCACGAGATACGGTCGTAGCAGCGAACAGAAGGGAATTTACGTCGGAGCATAAAGGAGGCCCGTTAAATCCTAAGGTTTACAGAGAAGGCAGCCGAGGTCAGGCTGTACGTCGTGCAGGAAGAATCGTAATTACCCGACACGTATACCTGTACACGAACGACGACGGGCTGATATCGGCGCGAGGTCGCGATCTCCGCATAATGGGAGTAACCAACGCGAAGAATGCAGGTCGACCCTGAACCTTCTCCATTCCCGGCCCGCGACAAAGATCAAGGTGGTCCAGAAGATTGCTAACGCATTTTCACAGTTATGCAATTCGATCGCGTGCCGATCAACCACTACCGTGACTGATAGACACTTCGATCGCAAATAAATTTAATTTTCGCAAAGACGAATTCCATTGGGATCTTCAAATTAAAAAGAATGTTCATCGTCGAACAGATAAGACGGAAAGGAGGCTGCTAACAAATTCGCGTTTGCACCGAGCAAGCTAATTAATTTGCATACCACCGGGACGCGCATTCTTCGCGGAAAGCAGGCTAGATTTATCGATCCTGTTCCCGTGCGCGTTTATCGTCGACGATACACAATGACTTCCAACGATCGACGCGAAGGAGAAGAGGAGATCTCGTCCTCCGGGCATCTTCGTCTTCGTTGCCGCGGATTGATAATCCTGATGGACGTCACGATAGTATTAGCGTCATGGCGCTCGCCGCTCCTGTCGCAACCTGACGTCCATGCAAAGTGCAAAGAGGAAGAAGACGACGAGAAGAAGAGAAGGCCGCCCGTGTGTCGGCCTCGGGAACCTGATACCGACGTGGTCTTATGAACAGCCACCAGAGGAACGGGACGAGAGAGATAGAGCACGGGGAAAGATGCATCGAGGTTGATTCCGATCTACCAGCAGTCTCGTGGAAAACGATGTAGCCGAATTGAAATGTAACCGAGACTTCTAATGCAATCTTTAGACGAAGGAATAGAAATAGTAATTTTTTGAAAATTCTTCTGGAAAATTCGAGAAATTATATCACGAGCGAAGAAGGATCGAGGAAAATCGCGCGCGTTTCAGGTAGCGGACGATTCAGTGGAGAAGAACCAGGTGCTAGCGCGGGGCGCGTGTCCAGGTTGGGGTAGGGGGCAGGTGGGCCCCCTGCATTGTCAATCTCTGCCTTTCTGTACCTCGTGCCTGCTTGCCTGGCTGCGTGTGTGATCGTGTTTCCGTCGACGTCCCGACGAAGGGTTCCCCTGTCGACGCGACCAAGGTGCCTCTGTCTGCGTGCCACGCACACCAGATGAACCATCGCCTTTCGGAGGGTGCAACTAACACATAATGAGGATGTATGCGGCACAAGAGGGGTGGTTGCCACTCGGGGATGGCAACGGGGATGCCGTACCTCGGCTTACCTAGACGAACGAGTGTACTCTCGCTTCTATTGTACGCGGGAAAGGCAGGTGATGAGAACGGTCCACACCACGCGACTCTTCGCCGTGGTTCTCATCGGGAGGATTAGTTTTGCAAAATCTTTAGATTCGATTCAATTTTCAGAGAAATTTACATTTTATGAGAATAAAATTAAAGATAGTCGATTGGAGTTGTTATTATTGGAAGAGACAAAGATGCATTGCATTAGACATTGCACATTAGAATATTTAGAAAATAATATGAAACGCAAAATTAAATTAAAATTGGGGTTCTATCTATGGTCCGCCATCCGAAGGTTAAAATTCAAATCTTGTCAAAATATGCAACACTATTAGGATTATCGTTGAGTACCCTTGTTCGGCAAGCCAGTCCCAGTATTGCACCATTGCACCAGTGGCTGCAGTCTACAAAAACACTTCCCCCCCACCTGGTATCGATACTCGAGCAAAGCACGTGCCATCAGCTGTCTCCGCTGGACCACAGCTGAAGCGGAGGAGGCGCGCGAGGACAATGAATGCGTCTACGATTCCGGAAGACTAGTGTCTTCCAAAATCCAACCGAACCACTGGTTCACCCGAAAAAAAAAAAAAAAAAAAAAAAACAGAAAACCACAAAAGTCGATCGACGAAGAAAAATCTAACGGGGACTTCTAATTTTGTAATTTATCGGGTCCAGACTGTCCTCTCGCGGGGAGACCATGAATATTCAATTGTTCCACGTGACCCTGTTCGAGAAACTATGTCGCCCAGCGTGTAGCAATAAATACAACTTTCTCGCATCCGGAGCGGAACACGGGAGTAAACGCGGCGCGACGAAAGCCGGGTATAAAGGGGGCGAAGGAAACGTATACGGGGGTGGCGACGAGGAATTACGAGCCGTGCGCGGGACGAAAATCGTAAATTTGAGAAAAAAAAAAAAGAAAAACGCAGTAAATCTGCGCTCGCGGACAATGCAGGTCGAGTCGGAAGCAACGTGATCAACCCGTGGATCAGTGAGACCGCCATCCTGGCGTAGCCAATGAGATTACGTTCTTCTCGCGGCAAGAGCTTACGCTCGCTCCACTCTCTCGCTTACGACTGGTTCTCCTAGCTTGGTTCCGGTTCTTGCGGTCGTCCAAGCTTGGAAAGTTCTTCCACTACCTTGCGGGACTTTTAACGATTATCCTAGATGAAGTCTTTGATAGGAACTTTCCACGGAACAGGAAGTCTATCACCCCCTTCTCGATGCACCTCTCGCGGGGAGAGAAAATGCAATTGCACCCAGTATCGGTATCTCTTCTGTGTACACATTTCAAGAGAACCATTAATCTCTGAAATCCTCAGAACTGCCTCGCTAACGTAACGTTTGCTCTTCTCAGAATCCTGGTGACGAATAGCATTTTTCTTTCGATATCATCAAAAAAGCGCATCTAACGGCACCTAACCATCGTCCATCTCGATTTCCAGCGCGGCGGAGTTGGATCGCGGTCGAGTTAGCTGAATCCTCATTAGCGAACGCTGCTGTCTTTCTTCTTCCCGCTGGGCTCGTAACTCACCAGCTCGCACCGCCTGTAGAGTCCACTTTTCTCCGTCTCTCTCCCAGCTTTCCGTCTATCCGTCCACCTTCTGCATCAGCGTCGCGATGTCTCCTCCAACTCCGTCGCGCTATCCTACCTGTTCACCTCCCGCCTTTCTCGCTCGCGAGAAACATAATAGCGAGGTCTTAAACACCCAGACAACACCGGGTAAGACAATCCTCCTATCAGCGCCGGCGTAACAGCCAGACAGGCAGTCAGCCAGCCGCTAAAGACAATTGCTTCGCGGCTGACTGTTGCGGCGTGGGTTCGAGCTAGCTGCACCGTGATCGCATACCTACGTGTCTAGCCGACGGACTGTCTTAACGAAGGTGGCCGGGTCAATCGTCGCCCGTACGTACGAAATTTATTTAGATCTGGACAACTCGAATCCCTGTTTTCGCCTCCCACAACCGAATCCACTTAACAAATTACCCTGTAGGATTCGTGAACGATCAAAATGGTCTATCTACGATCTGAACAGCGAGACATTATAAATTCCAGCAACCGATAGGACCGTTAGCACGAAAGTCAGAGGAACGGGGTAGCCGGTTATCGGTACCCGGGAACGTTTACACGAGTCGGCGAGGTTCGGTACGCGTGTACCAAACGGCAAGAAACATCGTCGTAGCTTTCCTCCTACCGGTAAGCGCGAAACGTTTGATTCGAATCTGTGCTGCGACACCGAGTAATAGACCGATCAATCGAGGGGGATCGGGCACGTGTGCACGGTGCTTAACGTCGGCCAAAGTGACTGGCCAGCGATTTGCAGCGTTGCTTTCTCCGCGCACAGCCGGCCCGCTCTCGAAAGGGCTACCATGGTAGCGCACGTTGACCTAATACGCTTCCCGGCTATCAATCATCCACGGGTTAGACGGCGAGCACCGGCTACGACGACTTCGCCTTCTTGCATAACGCGACAAAGCACGGGGCTGGCAGAGATCTGGATAAGAAGTACAAACAATTCAATCGAAACGGTTTCGCGGAGCTGGTCGAGTGGCTTGCGCGCAGGATAGCGCCGGTTAAAAATCCTTGTCTCTGGTTGTTAATTATCCTCGCGACGTGTTTGGTAAAAGCGTTTCACCGATTCTCCGATCGCGCGAGATACATTCTCGGAAGAAAGTTCCTGGACGCGACACACACGTGGGCTGACCTAATACGCTTCGCGACTATCAATCATGCGTACCCACACCTACGAAAAGCAGAGTAGATCGCAGAGTTTATCTTGCATAATACTGAAGCCGAGTTTCTCCGCGGCTGATCGGACGGGGCAAAATCGGATGATTCTATCAGGGAGGTTTGAAGTTTGAAATACAAGTTTAACGGGCGAAGAGCAGTTAGGGCACGCTGGCAGCCAGCTTCCACATCCGTTCTTCTTCCGTCAGTCAGGTGAAACAATGGCGTCGGGATCGGAAGATTAGCGGGCAGCCCGGCCCGCAACGGAAATCTCGATTCCTTTGCACGGGCTGACCCCGAAGGGTGGTCACAAAAGGTAGCACCGGTGTAAACGGAGGTGATTGCAAATCTTTACGGTGCTCTCGAGTGCCCAGGTGCACGATGAATAATGGCCGAGTCCATGGACCGACGGCGATCTAGATACTTTAGAGTTCCGGCGCGATTTATACACATACGGGCCATGTGTTCTCTACCACGAACGAGAACGGGGTAATAATTTCAATTCCACGACGAAGAAGAAGTGGAGAGGCTACTTCTTGCCAGAAGAAGAATCGTTTCTCGAGTACTCACTCACGCCAATCATCATGCGCCGTCTAATAACGAGTAGAGCTCTTTTCTTTCTCCAGCATTACCTGTCGTCGTTACATCCAGCGAAAAGGGGTGAAAGAGTTTCGCAAGGAAGGCTACTCGAACCCGTGAGAATTGAATTACTCGATCACGTTCAAGCCCATTGGATCGCCCCAGGGGTAGCTCATTATTTGCTAGTTTCGAACTGCTTTTTCTCATCGTTCCTTCGGACTACTTGGGAGACTTCAACGAACTGTAGAAGCCAGACGTTTGAATTACTCTTTGTAATAATCACAAAGCGAGAAAGAATTGTATACTATGATATGTAAATACTGTGTGAAATAAAGGGTAAAGGTAGAAACTATATTTCTGGCATGTGTGAATTTCTAAAATATCCACCTCAACGTAAGTATCCCTGAAAAGCGGTACATAGGAACCGTTAAAAGCCGATATCCGACGACGAACGCATCAATGAGCGTACGAAGAGGGTGGCTTTTAGACACCGTTTTGAAAAGGGAGGGGTGGTCCGCTGGGTGCCGATGCACGCAAAATGCGGACAGATGCATGTGCACCTTTTACTTCGGTCCATCAGCAGCCGGGACACATGTGCTTCCACCCTACACGTACACGGTTTTTCACCACACATGTGTCATCCATTTAACTGTGTACAGGTACGTGTGTGTGTACATACCTCGAGAACACAATGCCAATAATAACCTATCGCCCTCGTCGCATCCCTCGTCGCAGATTCCAGCAGATGCTGTGGATGGCTGGCTAGCAGCCCCTACACGGGGGTCTAGTTTTGTCTAGGAGGGGTTGGCTGCCGAGTTTCGCCGTACAATGAGCCGCAAGGGCAGGTGTGGACTCCCCTTAGGTTCGTGGCGGGCGCGTGCCTCACACGAGCGGGGGCGGGGTACTCTTTCTCTCTTCCTCGGCGATCCTCCGTTCCATTATTTTCTTCGGTAAGGAGAGGAACGTCTTGAGACGAGGTTACCGTTAAGACTGGCACACTCCTGCGCACCGGAAAACCACGGCAAACGTCACGCGCGGTACTTGCATCCGATTACCGCCTTCTGAATGAACCGTCGTCGAGACTTTTTGCTGTGGGGGGGTTGAAGATCGTCGGCGATATCTATTGAAAAAGTCCTCCGCGACGGAAGTTCGACTGGATCGGGTTTCTTTTATTCCGGGGAAGTTGGGCGTTGTTTCTATGGGGTGGCGTTGCGAGTCAAAGGTGTCGAACGTTTAGGGGAAGATTTGTTGAAGACTTAAGATGATTTCTGAGGAGCGTGAAAAGATATGAAGAAACAGGGAAGGGGTTGAATTATTTGAAAAGCGAACTTCGAGAGACATCGATGTTCCTCAGGATGCACATTGCTAATAAATATCGATTTTCAGGGGATGAAAGGACGCGTATCGGAGAAGCTCAACGGTCACCGTGAAGCTGAAGAGGGGTGGGAGCATGTGCGAGACAATAATAAGGGCAGACGCGTGTGCGTTTCCGCGGGGCGTGTGCACTCGCCCCCTTTCAGCCGGGATTTCAAAACGGACGCGTGCCATCGGTGAAAGTCGGCTTGGACCGAGCGTAACACCGAGGGGCAACGATATGCACAAGGGTTGAATTCAGACGAAAATAGTTCACCGTCGCTGGCTTGAAAGGTTTCGCTTCTTCGGTGGCCAGCTTGCGTCGAAGCTCAAAGGGTTCATTGTTGCCTTTGCTTCTCTCTTCACAAATGAAGAGCTACCCTTTCCCTAGTTCCATTTCATTTGACGCTTTAATTCTATAAACTTTCAATCCTGATTAAAATATTTTTTTCACCAAGAAATTTTTTAAGTTTCCTGCAGACGATCGCTTGTTTGTCCAACGAAGGGAAACAAAAGATGGCAGCTTCCTGCGGTCAAGTGCAGCCGTCCTCGAGCACTTTGCTAATAAGCGTCCGCCGAAAGCAGACGGAGGTTAAGATCGTGTTACATCGCCGTTGAAAAGTTCAAGAATGCCACTCTCCGCCTTTTTAAACAACCTTGCCTCGAGAGATGAGATTCGTTCAGGTTGCACATGGACGAACGTTTCCTTTTCCATCCGCCAACTGTTGAGATGAATTTTTTAAATCCACCGAAAATTTAACAGCATCGTTTCACAAATTTATTTTCTAACAATGCCGGCCAAGAACAGCTGTTATTTTATCAAGAGGTGCATCTAGTATTTAGCAACCCTTCCTTTTAAGACGCGAAAAACTCGTCGGAAAGGAGATCAGCATAATCCATGAAAGAACAAAGCCGAACCGAAGGCGTACTCGATTGGACGGGGCGAGGAGGAGCGTTTCAGATGTCTGCATCCGGTTGGTCACTTCCGGCACGCGCTGAGACACGTGGCCTCGCTTGCCCCTTGCACTCTAGCCCCTTATCCTCGCTGGGGGGAGTAGTATTTTCTTTTTAAGGGCCTACTGAAATTAGGACCCATCTAGGCCAAGGGTCGCTCTCTAAACATCGAGTAGGAAGTATCTTTCGTGCTTGTCAGATGCAGGGTGCTTCAAATGTAAATGCTCTTAAACCTTTCTTTTAAACCCTATATTTACATCATCGCTATATCTCTCATTTCAGATGAAAATGAGTTATCCTTTAAAGCACAATCAAAAAAATTTCAAAACCTTCATTTAATTCCATCAGTTTTGTCAAATGTAAATTTAAAAAATCCTCTTCTCTAAAGTTTATATTTTTTGAGATGTTCCACTGTCACTGCAGCACAAAATAAATTTTATTTTAAAAAATTGTATCATTTGCAAGTAGATTCATTTTCAAATGTAACGAGGAATTCAGCTGAGTTTAAAGTCCTGCGAGGGCGGACTTTAAAAGTCCCTTCTTCCAGGAGCTGGTCCTGTGGGTACACTTGTGCACCGTTTACGCAAGCCAGTACGCACTTGCTGCTTTCCGTTCTGGACGGCGCGGGTATGAATGGTCCATGCTCCTGAATAGAAGAAGAATTCACAAAGAACCGAGCAAAGGAACCGACAAAGGAGCTCGGGACTTCTTTTGTCAGAGGGTCTAGCAGTCGAGGTGACACAGGCACGGAATCGTGCCCTCGGACCCTTGGCAAACTCCATATCCGATGTAGATCATGGCAAGCTTCTGAACGATCATCTTGAACCTGCAGGATGCGGTCCTGAACATTTCTGCCGAGGATGCACACAGTGGAAGACGAAGGAGAAGTGTGTGGACAGGTGAGGGTGCTACGCATTGATTCTTCTATGAATTTTTGCATCTGTCGGTAGGTTGATCTTAGGACCTAGTTTCCGAGAAGCGTGCCCGAGAGGAACCCTCCCCTTCACGCTTCTTGAAATCTTTTCCTCTTTGGCTGGGTGTCTAGCCGGGACACCGCAATGAAAGGAAAACCGCAATGTCGTCTGTCTCGTGGACCGGAAAGATCTCGTCTCGAGAAACATGCCATCGAATCGATGCTGAAGAAAAGTTCTTCTAATTCTCTTTGCAACATTTTTCAATATCTCAACTCTTCAAATTATTCATCGAAAAAATTGAATTCTATGGACATTTTTTAACTTATTCAAATTCACCCTCTGTACGATTTAAAATAGACCGAAGGCACATGCAGCCTAACTCTTTGCTTGTTACTTCCTTCCAGGGGGCAGCGGAAGTGGAGCAAGGTCCTCGAACGTCACACCCCTCGCCTCGGCCAAGACATGAATGAAGTTTCGCGACAATGCGAATTCACCCTCGAGAAAGGGTTGCAATTAGAGCGCACGCGCATTGCTTCGACTCGTTCATCGGTCGCGCGTGCATCTGCTCCGCATCTGCGGACAGATGCGTGGCTGGTTCGTCTCTCGTACGTGAAGACTCCGAGGCTAGCTCGAATGCCCGGAAATGAAATTCTAAACACCCTCTCCTCCCGCCACTCTGTCCACCCTTTTTTCTTCTTCGTTCCACCTCGTTCCGTTCGAACAATGACGCCACGAACGTTGATTGTGTCGAGAATCATGGGCGGCGCGAATATATCACTTATTCGCCAGGGATGAAGTTACAACCATTTTTCTCGCCCCCTTTGCTTTCTTTTCTTCTTTTTCGAGTCGCGATTTTTTTGATTCCGCAGAATGCGACGGAAAGCTGCGTCCCAGCTGGGGAGGAACGTTAAAAAATGTGGCGCTTCCTGTTGCTAACCGATTTCGAGTACCGAGTGTCGATGGGACTTTTAAATAAATGAAGAAGATTGGAGCTCGCGATTGCCATTAATAGAGATCGTGTATCGTTCGGAGTCTACTAAGATTATTTTTGGAAAATTCTCGCCACCCTTTTGTCACAAGGGTGTCACGATACTCCCTCGACGAATCGGGAGATTTCAACAAAACATCAACACTCGTTGTTTGCCTTCGGCGACGCTTTAAGGCGCCGACACTTATGGAGCACGTAATTCACAGACATTCAGAAATAGAAGCAGGCACGAGCCCTGCACTTCCTGCTTTCCGGAAAATTTTCACTCTCTGTTCTATTTTTCTCCTCCCTATGGATTTCGAAGTTAACAGCATTAGGGATTGAAACGAAGAAACCTTCCAGGTACTAATCAACTTAAAACGAAGCTCAGATTTCCTGATAATGTAACAGATTCGACGAGATATCAAATTCTAACACCTTTCATCCCCCACCCCCTTTCGTTTACCATCGCCATTCGCCCTATTAATTTCTTAGCCGTGTCTTCTTCGATCATCCGTCTCCCCCACGAAGGTATTTATCAAACACACCACACCTATCGAGGTCCGAAGCTTTCGAGGCAGATGGCAGAAAAGTACCTACTCACTCAGAAAACACATGCTCCTCGGCCACGTGGTCGTTCGGTTACACCCATGGTCACGGTTCTACCCCATCTTACGTATGCTTATATGACGTAGATAAACACATTCGCCCCTTCTTCCTCGGTCCGCACGAGTCGAACCGATTCAATCTCCCTAATGGCATCGTGTTCCTTGCCACGAGCTAATACGATGTATCATGCACGCTAATGGGCCAATAGACTCGTACCTGATTATTTCGAGAACGATGATACGTGGGTCGACAGGTGGTACCTTACCTCGATCAGCCGTTTTAAGGAGGTCACGATATCCTTCCGTCTGTGACACGCCAGCCAATTGGTTATTGATCATCTATTCGAAAATTGAGCATAAGTTTTTGATATGCGATTGAAAATGAATAAATTGGGGTGTTTAAAATAAATGATTATCTCGGGGGATGTTTTAAGGACTTCTTGTGGAGGATATACTTGAAGAAAAATTCATTCTGACAGGGATTCTTTTTTCATCAGGATCTCGCCTAAGGGTGAAAGAACTCGAAGAAAGGAGACGTGGAATCAATAAGATTTGATTTACAAGATCCAACAAAGTGACCGCAGGCATTTTTCACGGTCGATCACGCCTCCAAGCAGCGGGCCTAATTGACACCGACGTAACCGACACCTTGACTACCCTGAAGAACTTCATGGCCCTCGGGATCCCAGCAAAGACTGTGAGACTAAAGACCGGTTTGGTAATGGCTTTAAAGGCGATTTCGACCCTCCTCTGTGCGAACCGTTTGTGTTTCGTACGAAAAGTAGGTTGTTTAGAGAGCCACTTCGAATTGTCCGTGGAATAAAACCAACAGATACCCTCATCCCTTTCGTCCCTTTGTGCTTGCAATTTCATCGCAATAGTTGAATTTATTCTTTCAAACGCTCGAAAACGTTGTGAAACGTCTTCGAACGTGAAATATTTCTCTGGCACGCAATCAAACGCAGTCAAATGCAATTTCCTGCGGAAGGTTTGATAAAAAGCGACCCGAAGACCTGCAGAGACAGATGCAGGAAATCGAAGGAAAACGTGACGCGACGCATCGTCGAACGAAACACGTGTAGCTCAGATAAAAAAGAAGCCAGCCCCTCGGAGGTTCCTCTCGAAAAAGGGAACGCGACCGACCTGCGGTTACGAATCATCCTTGCGGGATCTCGTATCGCTTTTAAACAGCGGTTAATCCGAAGGCACGACAAACGACGCGATAAAACACGTCCTGCTTCGGTTCCGTGGAATGCGGCTCATCGTCCTTCGTCGGTGAACACCGCATGATAACGACCAAACAAAACCGAGTTGCGATAAACCAGGTCGCGACAGGTCGGAGGAATCCTCGGCAAACAGAACGATCGATTCTTCCGGTTCGTGAGAAGAATTCGAGCATCGATCACTCGGGGATGATCGATAAACAAAAATGAATATCTCTACCATGAAAGAAATTATATGATGATGGAATATCGATACCGATCGAGTTTTATTTGCCAAGCAACCCGTTATTCGCACGAAATCAGGGAACTAGTGGAATTTTCTGATACAGGTAATGGGAAAAGGTGGGACATTATCGAGACACCGCGTCCACGTGGAGTGACACTTTCCGTGTCGCTTGTCGATAAGACTGTTTGCCAATTTGGCAGGTGACGGACCGTGACAATCGTGCACGGTGACGACGCACCTTGTGGCAAACGCAAATATAGAGCGGATCCCATGGAATCACCATAGATAGAAAAGGAAACTCTCTGTGCACACACTTGCTGTACGCGTACGTGTTCGCCTGCGATCTTTACCTTCCTTAGATATCGGTTGATTATTGGAAGGCGACTGATAACGGAAAGATAGGTGGCCGTACAGCAGAGGTATTTATGCGAGGGAAATTTGGCTCGGAGCTTTCCATAAAACGTTCGCTTGGAAAATATTTTCGAGAATTCATTAATTTTCATCGCAAACCACCTGGAGTGTTTATTATTAGGATCTGATTTATATTACACCCTCAAGTGCAGGAACTTGTTAAACGTAAAACAATGGAGTCCTTAAGGCTCTAATCGTAAGAATCTTTTTAAGAACTGAAGCCTCCCCGATAAATCAAGAGAAATGAACGCTGGGTCCTAACGAAGCTTACGAAACGACCTTATTGTCCCTGCTGGTAGCCCAGGATAAGACGGAAGTAGTCTGGATGAAATGGACGTTGGATTCAACGAAACGGTTCCATTTACCGATCGGATAACCGCGAGTGCCTCTTATCGAATGCTCGATCGTCTAATACTCGCATTAGTTAAATGCTCGGAACCGGTTATTAGCAACATTTAACCATTATACCAGGCCTAGCATATCTTACACCGGTGTCTCGCTGTCCGAGGATTATTAAGGCTTTTCCCAACGAAACATTTAATATAATACAGTACCATGAAATGGTGCATAATAATTGCGTTATGGCGCCTGATCTACGAATACCGACAATTTCCAAACATTTACGTCGTGTTAATCGTCGTTGCTGCCTGGCGGAATTACATTTAACAACTTCTATTAATAGCAGGTTAGTGGAAATGGTTTTAGTGGTCTTGTTCGACACTTCGATATTAGTCATGTTTAGTTTCACACGGAAATTATTACAAATTGCTTTTTAAGAGATTGTTTTATGAACTCGGTAATGAGATTAATAGTCGCCCAATAGAATTTATATAGTTCTAGATACTCGCGATAGATAACGATCTAAGATTTATTTCCGTCAAATGATTACTTTTTTAAGAATAATTTTTAAAGGAGCAGTAGAAAATTTAGAAAATGAAAATAATATGAAATACAAAATTAAATTTAAATTGGGGTTCTTGATGGTCCACCCTCCGAGGGTTAATTAAAAAAATTGAGCGTGTGTAAAATTGGGGTAATGGATAACGTAACCGACTCCTACTCCTGGGGTTACGAGTTCAAAACCCATCAAGGGTGTCGCGCGTTTTTTTTTCTTTTTTGAATTCTTTTATTTAGGTATATGATTGAATTTGAAATATATTTAAAAACTATTTTTCATTATGTATCTGTTTTCTTAATTTTCTTAATTCTTGTAAAAGTATATATTAAATATTTTTTTGATGCCCTGCCTAGTTACGCGAATGATCGTAAAAGGCGACAACCGAAACCGCAAGTTTTATTGCAGCAAAGCTTTGTGATTTCAGCCGCAACCGGCTCACCCGTCTCCTCACTGTTTGCGCTGAAACCGCAAGATTAAACACGCTAATACCCGGCCATGTTTCGTGTTCTATCGGCGGGCGCAGCTCGAGTATCGACGATAAAACGTGTATTAAGAGGAGGGTAACGCGTCGTAAGACGTCGTCTGTTTGCCTCACCAATGCTAATCCTAATCCCTCCGTACAGGTACGAGATAGAGAATCGTGGAAACAAGCTCGTTTGTCCGCAAAACCGCAGCCTTAATATTTACCTTGACCATTTTTATGACCCGGCCATCATCTCCCGGCCACCGTATATTTAATTTCTCTAATCGGCCACGTGAAAACCTAATCTCACCGCAGGGATTCAGGAGAATCTTCTAATACCATGTTCCAAGCGTTAGATGATTTCATTCGATCGTTAGACTATGATTTTTGCAAATTGAGCGGTTCGATCAAAATCAAAGAATCCTTGAAAAGAAAGAAGACAGAGATTCGAAATTACAGTTTCTAGTTTTGTAATACTAAATCATTAATTATTTCAAACGGAACACCGGTCGGTTTGATGAAACGGCACGAGGCCTCGATATGGAAATTAAAGGTGCGACTATCCTGAAAAGGTGTGCGAAGAGATCGTTATTCGAGGGTACAAGGTACCATTCACCCTTTCTCTGGCCAGACTGGCAGCAATAAAAAGTCAAGCTTCTATCTTTATCAGCAATGATTTCCCAGGGCTCATTGTGTCGGCATTTATCGATCGCTCGATAACGCGACGTTCGCGTGAATTTCAATAGGATGTACTTTTTTTTTTATCATGAAGGCATGTGGCTAACGGGGCACAAAAATACTACTGTTCTGCAGCCCCATACTCGAGGGCATAAAAGCGCCTCTGTTGGATCACGTTCGACGCGATCGGTTACAACGAACCATCCATGTTTGCATCGCCATGGTGTTTCGATTCTTTGGGAATTTCTTTGGTTCCATCGGTGGATTTGTATGGGTTTCGGGGATACAAAGGAATCGCTCTTTTAATTCGGTTATCAGCGAACGTACTATCGCGAGTCAATAGTGGCCGAGGGTGAATAATGGGGAAAAAATGATATTTTCATGGGAAAGAGATACGAATCACTGATACGATACGGACGTTTTTTTTTTCAATCCACGGTGGATTAATTAGAAGGCGTTTGTTCGTGGTCACGAGGCAGAGAGGCAAGAAGAAAACAACGTTACGTTATTCAGAACGTCTCAAGTTGTCCGAGGTCGGTACCAGCAGCTCCGCCAAAGGAGGATGATGGATCGCTGGCATTAGATAGGATGTTGGGCTTTCATGAGAATGCCGGTACACGAAGCGCGACTTAATAACGCCATTGAGCCTCCTATACTGGACGTTTGAACACGACGTCTTTGGGTTAATCCAGGAAATGAGCGCTTCCGGAGAACGCCCATAAAAGCTACCGTTCCCTCGTTTCTTCCTCGACATTTATTTTCAATTTATCAGAAAAGCAGGAAGTGCTCTTTATGCAGGATGCCTCTAAGATCTCTGTTTTTAACCCTTTAATACAAAAGGTTAATCAATAATTTACATCTGAATCGTTTTATGACTCGTCAGAGAAAGAAACATCTACAAATCTATTCACCCAAAAATACCAAGCAACAAAACAAAGAAAAAAAGAACAGAAAATATTTCAAACGATAAAACTGCAGGCACCCTATGCGTATCTCCCCTGCCAGACACGTTCAACCCTGCCCATCGAGCTTCAACAATCATCCACCGCTGCAACCGCTAAAAGAGTACCAACAATTCCCCATGGTCCTCGAAGAAACCGACCATCCTATCTCAGAACCTGCAGTGGTCGTATAAATCAAATTGAAACTCTAACGCTAAGAGTAAACTCTGGTAAGTGTGATAGTTTTGAAATTTTTAAGTGGAGGAGCAGGACGAGTGAGAGAGTTTCAGAGCGGGAAATTATCGAGCAGCCAGTGTGCTTATTCTACGAATGCGAAGCGGACCTTGAAGACAAACGAAACAGTCCACGAAATAACCAGTATCACCGAGCAGAGTTTACCCTACGGAGTGGTCGGTCGAGTAAACACCAATTTCACACAGAAAGGAGAGGAGGCAGATCTGTGGAGCGTTTTTTACGACTCGCGTCGAATCGCATCCAGGGAGAACTGGTCACGGGGTGCAACCAGTCGTGTCAACACAACCGTCCACAAAACTGACGTTTCTCCTGTTCCATCTCGCTCGCACACCTTGAAACGAATGACAAAATTAAGATTGTCCCGTAACTCACGCGGTCCCATCGTCTCACCCCGTTAACCTACCCCTCCTCCGCGAGGGTAACCTCTCTCCCTGTTCCTCGAGGAGATTAGCATTTCAAGCTCGGCCGCGACCGCGAGCCGGGGATCATCCTTTTGTCTCGAACGGGCAAGGTGTCTACGTCGCGAGAAGAAATCACCGCGAGAGGAGAGGAGAAGAAGGAGGCAACCGGTAGCGAGAGTAGTCGAGGGATAACGCGCATTAGGGATCGTTACAATGGGCCAACGAGTGTCTTCGACGGCACAGGTGACTGTGGGAATGACCGTTGAAAGCCGGACAGGTTGAGAGAGGCCGGTCCCGACCGAGAACCGTTGGACGTGTGAAAAACCACGAGGTGGCTGCTGCAGAAAACCTTCTGCCCCGGGAGGAATCGCTTTTTTCCGACAGAAGGAACGAGGAAACGAGGGAAGAGAGCCTTGGAAAAGTACCGGAGTCTTTTGGAGGGTTTCTATATCGAGTTGCTACTTTTTCTTGGAATTAATCTTCGATTAATTCTTAGTATACTACTTTCTGTCTGAAAATCATCTTTTGAATCAGAAATAAATTTTTCTTTGAATAATACTTTGCAAAATCACACACAAAATCAATACCAGGCTCAAAATAGACATCCAGTCTATTCTAAAGCATTCTAGGAAGCCCATGAAAAATCACAGACAGATCGATCGATCGAAGAATCGACGGAACCGCATCTGCCCGTGCCGCGGAGGGGGTCTTCGTCCAGGTGGCAGGAACTTTTCCGAGGCATCGTCATCGTATAGAACCTTATGCGGCATTAAGATCAATAGCTTGTTAATTGATCGGTCGCGCCGGCGATCGAACGTTAAAAAGGGTCTGGCGCCTCGGGTAGCTCGAGCCAATTCGATAAATCGATGTTCTCGTCGCGGGTGGAATTCGTTCGACCTCGTTAAGGCGCTGTGGACCGTGAACGCTGCTCCTTGTTCTCCGTTCCCCTTCAATTTAATTTAATATCCTTTTTACTATCGAATGTGGAAAGGAAACGAAGATTTGTTACTCGTTGAACGCAGAGTTCTAAAATAAAAATTTATTTCCTATTCTTGAATTTCTTCGTTTCAATCGAAATTTGTGTCAGAAGATTACTTGAAATAATCCCCACTCTGGGTCACGTTTGACCCGGGCTTAAAACACCTCGAGACTTTCCATTAACGATCTGAACCAACGTCGAGCACGAAGAAGAGAAATTTATATTCTTGGAACGTAAGAAACCGAACGCAAAAAGCATCGCAGCGTCTGAAAAAGGAAATCAGCAATCTAATCGCGAGAGTAGCGAACTGTTAAAAGTGAAATGACCGACGCCGCATGCATCGCGAAACACCCGCAAGAACGAGCGTTTCAGTCCAACTAATCGCATTCATACGTCGCTAAACGCTGCGCGAATGCACCGCACGAGTTTCATGCGCTCGTTAATCCGAAACGCTCGTTCGCAGCTCTTAATGAGAGGCTTCGACGCGATTATGGAAGCTCGAAGGTTTACGAGATTCAGTAAAATTGCACCTGGCCTCGGGAAACGAGGAGAGGCGTGATCGATAAGACACCGATTAGAGGTTCCACCAGCTTGTGTTTCAATGAGCTGGAACCGACGTATTGTCGCCTGTAAATTACGTGATTTCCTTGCGATCGTGCCCGAGGGCACATATCGAGACACCGACTCGTTCGGGCTCTTATACACGGCGCCACCTGACGATCCTTCCACTAGCTAAATGTTTCTTAGCCAGGTACTAAATCGAGACACAGCACGGTTTCCGGAATACCTAAATAGCTGACGATTAAACAAAATCCTCCAACAAGGAAAGGTCTCGAACGGTCAGACTTTGCAGGTTTCAAAAATAGCTACAAATAATACATACGTATCTTTTGAAATGAAATTACCCTCCAAAATTTGACTCATTGAATTTTTGTTAAAAAAATATTTTCCTATCTCCTTTCTTATTATTTATGATATTTGAAGATTTATTAGGTCGCAGCGAAAATAACGAACAATGTAATCCAATGTTAATCCGAATGAAAGAAAGAACGCATCGCGTTCATCAATATATCATTATGCGTAGGAACATATTGCAATAGGTGGCAGACACGTTGGTTCATTAAGAACGCATTCCACCAAGTGTCTTTGAGTGTACTTATCTCACCGCGTACTCATGGCGCCGCACAATGAAACGAGACACACCCCCGTCAAAGAACCGACGTGTACGCAACTGCCACGCATTTTTATCTTGCTCCACTATAAAGCGGTTCTTGCTGAATCTCCAGGTAAAGCGTATACGAATAGCGAAAGTCACTTTCGCTGACTGTTCGTGTGGCAAGGAATCGAACCTTCGGGTCTCGATTACTAAATGCCAGACTCGGGCCCTAGGATTAGGTTAACAATAAAAAAAAAAAAAAAGAAAAGAAAAAGGGACCATTTCCACATAGATTCGCGGTTTCAGAGAAAGGAGCCGGTCACTCTTGTTTATGCGAGTGGGTGCGATGGCGCGTGCTGATTGGAGCGCCACGATTCCTCTAATCATTCCCCCGGCTATTAGGGTCACACTTTCTCCGCGCGGGCAGAGACAATGGCTCCTAGCCCGATCATGCGAGTGCGCGCGAGTTGCGTGCTTACGCGCCTGCGTTTCACGGTGAAATTGTCGATTGCGAAAATCGGACCGGAGGGAGAAAAGAGAAAAATAACGGAGGGAGGAGTGACTAACGGGCAACGTCGGATCAGAGATTCGAATCTTGGATCTCGAATGGCTATCTGAAGAAACCTGAAGAAACGGATCTCTCGGTTTACATCATCGCCCGGCGCCATTTGCAACTCGTATACCCCACCAGGAGAATTCGAAAACGTTCCCTAGCCATCCTCGATCCTAGTTGTAACGTAAGTACGAGAGCCAACCGCGACGAACGAGCGCACCCCATAAAATCTAGCAAGTGGACAACCCATGAATTACATACTAATAAGTTTCCTAGGACGCGAAGCACGCACGGTACACGCGGATGAATAACGCCGAGCGGTCTCGCACCGCTGCTCTCGCCGCGAGTCGTTTTGAATAATCTAGCGGATCGGGCGCGCGAGCGAGAAGAAGAAGCAGGGGGAAACGATGATGAGACTCGTCTTTTATACCGCGATGCTAATTAATTGAAACGAGCGGCGGACAGTTGCGCAAGGAGGAGGGCCAGCCGGTAGCCATACCGCCAGTCTCCTCTAACGTTATATCGAGAGGAGGATCGAGAGATTATTTATTTAATGTATGCCCGTCAGGGACCACCGACCGGCAGGATCAGTGGGGCGTACCGGCTACCCACCCGCCTGGTCAAGCACTAATTTCATTTTCGGACGTATCAACGAGATACATGTCCCGTGGGATTAATTGGACGGAAACGGGGCAGTTTTCATTCCGCGATATCTCTTCCAGGCCCGACTGAGAACGAACGAATGGCTCGTTTTCCTCTTGATTCTTACGCTCTGACTTATGGAGATGAAACCCGCCGCTTTTTAATTCACCACGGCTTGCGCGAGAGTTCGATGAGTTATGTTCCTTTCAGCGAGGTACATTAGTAGCTTCCCTCTGAGTACTCTGGATGATTTTTAACTTTCGATCAAAGTGAAATATTCCATCTTCCGTGGGTTATTAATACCGAATCTCGAAGTTAATTCAAAGGTAATTACCAATTATGTTTCACGACTCCACCCTGTTTGATATCATCCAGCATCCAACCCTAATATCAAAGGGTACCAAAATTCTCAGCTACCTGTTGCATCGGAGGGTGGCGCAGGAAGTGGAGGTGGCCCATAAACGCGAACGACGAGCCGATCCGCGGAGGATGGGTAGCACGGTAGTTGGCGAGTCGCGTTGACGGGAGCATTTTTTAAGGCAGATGATATCGGCCCCCGGGGGACCAAAGACTAATGCGTCGAGATAGCGGCAGTAAATCAAACAAGAATTCCAGGTCGTACGCGTACGGATGTTTATGCTCACTCGCATGCTCGCGACCTCGCGCCGTAGCCTCTACTCTCGAGCGCGAGATTTACTTTCTACCGGGCCTCGAATCGAAGAGATAAGTGTTCGGTCCGGCTACGTGCGATAAAATATTAACGGCCGTTTGCGTGGATGCTCTACTTTTTGTCTGCGAACGCTTCGGGGAGGACCGGGAGGGCTCGGATTGATCGTTCGATCGTGTGATTAAACCAGAACACTGTTTCGATTGCGATTTCAGAAGCTGTTGGCGAAGCTACCGATGCACGAAAGTAAAAATGACCGAATTAACCGAGAACGTGCCCTGAGAAAAGTTCAAATCCGACGACAAGCTTTTCCAACAGTTTTACAAAAAGCAAACTGTATTTTCCCTACAAACAAACTCTGACAATGGCTAAACGCTTCGCTTCTGTTCATCGTCCCTTTGTGCCGCCGCATGCGAGCTTGATAGCCGACGGGCCGTTTCGAAAGGAAAAGGGGATCGTCCACCCTCACCCTTTCCGTTCTTATTTCTGAAAGTTTTCTCGCAAGAGGAGCGGACGGAATCGTTTCGGAACGTGCTCGTCCGGCAGACGATCGTCTTAAACTCGCGACTATGTGAGAAAACTCTTGGCAGCAATCCTTTCACACGAATCCAGAGGGAAGAGATTTCCAGTCTTCTTTTTCATCGGGCAAGCATCAAACCGGGGATTCCTAACTCGCTCGAGGCGTTCCTGAATCGGGAACAGGTCCGGTTTCCTTCGCCTCCCCCTCGGTATCCTGCGGTCGATCCTGAATATCCTCCTCCGCCTCCTTCGCCTCTTTCTTCTTTTACTTCGTCTTCTTCTTTCTTCGCTGCTTCGTCTTCGCGCAGGGAAAAGGGCTCATTGTACCATTGACGAGATGCGTGTACGCCTTGTCGACGCTGATTATGAACGCACCCGTAAGCTTCGCTGACTGCGTGCTAACACGACGAGAGGACGTCGCCTAGGGTCGTTCAACCCTGACCGTGTTCGAACACGTTCTTTTTTTTTTTTTTTTGAATAGGGTGAACTTGTGAGCCAGTGGATGAGTAAACATCCCTACATCTTAGGGGTGCATCGTGGTAAATTGGAAATTATTATCCGTGATGTTTTGAAAGTTCTAGATAGATGTGCAACGTTTATGATCTATAGGCTTTGAAAAAGAAAAATGAACATCGATCATTAATCCAACCGCCGTTTAACTAAATACAGGGTATTAGAGAAGAAATCAAGAACGCCTTATGTAATGTTGGCGAAATCATGCCCTAGTAATGGGGTCATTAAAGAAGCTGTCCGTTCTAAATTGCCTCACACAATGATCCCCAGCCCGACATAATTTAACAAGTTCAAATTAGGGCTGTCAGAAAGGAAAGTAATACTCTCTCGGTTCATGAAACCTGAACCACCTACAACGAACGGTACGAAGAAAGAAAAAAAATGTACATCGATTAAAATTATGTAACTGTAAATTTCGTGCTCGCATTCGGTCTAGGTACAATTTTTCAAACTACCTCATTATTGTAATTATAAATAGCTACCATTAGCTAACGCCAACGAAGATTAACGCATTACGAAGAGGGTTAACCGGACAAAGGCACGACAAAGCGTGTCTCTGAAAATGGCCAAACGCAATTGCATTACCTGGCAACGAATCGAGTAAGATCAACAGGGCGATAGTCGATCGGTCGCGTTCCAGTTCGTGTCGATAAATCGTTGAAATTTCGAAGCGCGACGCGTAACAGGCAAGCCGGTGTGTTTGCAATGAATCGAGCCGGGTTAACGCAGAGATTGGCAAGCGTGTGTTAACGCACACACCGGTGCACCCACGATCGCCCCGGGGGCATCCAGATATTGTTATCAAGAGCGGCGTACCTGTATCAGATTGAGATAGCCGATCCAGGGCGGCGGCTGTCGCAACACGGTGAAAGTGTATCGGGCCCGATACAAGAGCCCAATTGAAATTAATTTAATTAAGCAAGCCCCGTGGACGTGGACAACCGCCGGACCTGTGCTACAGAAGGCGCCTTGCCGGTGTGTGCTACACGCTGCTTTCGATCATAATCGAGAGTGGTACGCGGTCGGTGGCCGGTGAAAAATCGACGCTTGGCCAACGAGACGTGGAATGAACGATTTTTTTAACGTTCGATTAGGAAACGGTGGATTTTTCTCCCCTTCGAAGTCATTTTTATCTCGAGAAAGTAGGTTCATCGAATGATCTAAAAGTAGAGGTAAAAAATTTCGAGTACCCAGTTTAATAAAGGAAATAATACAGAAAAGTAGGTTAATTTTCTCTGTAGCATAGATAAGAAGACGTCGAAGCACGGATGCTGCTAATGAACAGCGCGATTAAATCGAGATCGCATTTAATATTTACGAGTCGATGAGCACCAGCGTCGATCGTCAGAGTTAATTTGCTTTTTTATCACCGTGAAAGACATACGTTAGCAGCCCTGCTACGTTGTCGAGACGAGTTTGATCTATCGATGGTTTTCATGAACATTTACAACCGTGTAATCATCGATAAACTCGACGAGAGGATCGATCGACTTGAAATAATAACAGTGCGATAAGAAAAAATGGAATATCCTTCCTGTAATTTTTTGTTTATCTTATACGAAATAAAATATTTCTGAAGCCAACTGAGATTCCATTCATTCCAAACACTTTAACTTGGTCCTTCCTTTCGAGGAGCACGTTTACCGAATCGTCCAGACCCTATAATGACATCACAGGACACGTCCCAGGGTGTGAGAGCGTGCGAACGCGATATGATCTCTTCAAGGACCACCGGACAAGGAGCCCTTATCTGATCGGCCATTAGGGTGAGACACAAACCACGAACGATGCATCAAAAACTGCTTGACTTTTATATTCCTTCCTCCCTTCGTTCGAGTGACACGTCGATCGTTATTGTTTCGGAGTTTCGATGAACTAGATCTTGTCCCTGCGACAGGACCTCACGCGTTTCCTTTATCTGATCCTTGAGAACCTCCTGCGGTTGTTTAAGAAATCCAAAAGAAATATAATCTCAAGCTTGATTCGTACAATTTGAAAAACAAGAATTTTCAATCTTTAATTTTTGACAAAACAAAATTTGCCAAAGATTAATGATCCCCAGCTCGAGATAACGAGGTTCCGCTCAGGTGAGCTGGTTCTAGGTCAGTTTTACCAGAATTTGACAGAGCTTTGGTCATCTGGTCCATTCCGTCATCTGCCCGCCCCTAAAACGAACCCCCGATGGGCACGCGTCCTTCTGCCAAAAGAAAATCGCCTGGCAAAGTGACCATATGCCGTGGTTCCTGGAAAAACGATCTGCGGCATTCTTATCGGCCTAGATTATTGAAATTCTCGTTTTTCACCTCGGACACTTGGCTCTTCAGTTTTCCTGCACCTCTGATTCATCTAATTTCCAAAAAAACACAATTTTCCAATATAAACGTTTTACCAATAATTATTTAAAAAAAAACATGTTTCTTGATTTGCATATTAGCTTACTGATGGTCGACAAGGATCCTAAATAGTGGAGTTATTGACAGAGAACAAACGGGGGCGCGTGACCCACGACATACGGATAGCGAAACGTTTTATTTAAGGCGCTAATAATAGACCAAACGCAATGAAACGTCCGGTCGGGAAATCGTTTAGCTTCCAGGGGGACCCCCATGCGTTTCTGGAAAACGGAAAGTTGCCACGCGCCCGGTAAGGATCAGCTGTCCTGGAGCCAGGAGACAGATGTTGTTCGCGCCGCTGCCTTCGCGTTCGTTGCTCCAAAAGATTCGCGCCCCGATCGGTTCCTTTCAAACGTCGATTTTTCCTGACCCGTGTACGCAGGTGAACGTTGTTGCGAGCAGGTTCGAACAGGCAAAGGGGACACCGGAAAATCGATATCCTCGAGGGGTACAGATCCTTGGGGATGCGAAGGTAAAATGGTAAAATCACTACACGTTCAAGAATTTTAATAAAACGTTATTTATGTTCCGTATTTGTTGCAACGATTTTGATACCGGAGGAGTTTTTAAAAAAATTATTGCTACAGGTTCTCCGTCTCGGGGCACACAAAGAACAAGTACTAGGCTTCGCGTCCCTGACCGAGCAAGCGGACTTAAGGAGAGCCAGTGATTCTTTGAGAATTCGGCACAATAGGGCCTTACGTGCCGCCACGTCTATTCATAGAGAGAAAAAGGAAAGAAAATAAGAGGAAAAACTCCGGCCACGATATTCCCATTCACGATCAACGGAATTATCCGTTTCGAAAGCAGTGGTTCACCGGATCTGCAGAAATGAATTTCCTATAACGAGCACCCTGGTCTAGATACATGAGAGACACTGATCAAGGGATTAGAATCATGTGAACATAAGTGGATGAGTCGAAATTTACTCATGCGAAGGAACGATCTAGTTGGATCAAAAATAACCGAGGAAAATGGCACAGTCGATTAAACTGTAAAATTTCCCATCCTTTCCAGTAGAAATTTTATTCTCGATTTGGTCGAATATTCGTCGTAAATCGACTTGTGCCTTGAGGAATCTGCACCTGTACCAGCTATCCGTTTTAAGGATGAATGGAAGAAGATCGCAGAGAAAGAGCGAAACTGTGCTCTAAAGACACTTTAAGTATCTTCCGGAAGAGGACACTGGTAGGACCCCTGCGAAGAAGTCCGTTCGTCATTCGTCACGTCCACTTTTCACGCGACCAGCAATGGTCAGCCTTCAATGAAACGTTTTATCCTTCGAGAACCTGCTATTCTGTGAAGGATTCTGTGAAAGAATAAGGTATCGCTTTGAAGAACCATGAATCGTCTGAATGGTTCAGTTTCCAAGTCTGTTTCAGTATTTCAGGAATTGTCATTGAACCTTTGGTACCTGAACCGTGCTATAGAATCTGTCGGATGAAAACAGTAAAAATAAAGAGAAGAATCATTAATTATTAATTTCTTCCCAATTTTCTATCTTGGATCGTCAGATGTACAGCTATGTCGTCGATGGTAAAAGGAAACAAGGAGGCAGAAGTAAAAAAATAAACGCTAGAAGAGCTCTCGAAACAGTTGGACGAAGGCTCGCAGGACAAAAGGATTCACCATGGGCCAGGTACGCAATGTGGGACAATGGGCCAGCGGGATCCCGAAGGACTCAGAGCCGCGTCTTTGCTGGCTTACTCAGGTACATTGTTTGCAACCTGATTATCTCAGTTGTTAATAACCTTGTAAACAAGCCCGAGTGCCAGGCTAGATATGAGACGTACCTTGAAAATAAAAATGGAAAATCGTCGATTCGAACGTGTGTCGAAGTCATCCGATGCACCGTCGCCAGCTAGAGAACAATAAAAGGTAGTCATCGGTGGAAAATTCGAAAGTTTCTGCTCGTAAATAAAAGCAGTGAAATGACGCATCACAGAGAGTGCAGCAGGCGTAACGGTATGCAGATAAGCGATAGGTAGAATAACAAATCCATAACGCGCGTCATGGAGATAAAGCAACCCGGTGACTTGCCGACACATTTTGGAGCACCATCGTCAAACAACGACCCTTTGTGCTATATGGTCAAAGAAAACATTACTCATTCCAAGGCGTCCCTGTTAGGAAACCGAAAATAATTAAATATCTTTGAACAAACTGCTTCAAAATCGAAGGATTCACTCCAGATATCACTTGTTATAAAATACGACATTCTTTCACGCGATCTTAAGGAAGAATGTTTCCGCTGATGTCACCCGTTCGGTGAATCAGTGAATGAGCAAACGACCCATTCATACCCGTCAGTACCTGCATGATTGCTTCTAATTAGCCAGCAGCCGTGAGCCTTGAGGCAGGGCCAGAGAGTGCAGGTGTTTGCCCATTGTTACCTTGCCAATTTCCCGCTGCTTAAGTTGTCGGCCAAAGGTGGAACCCTCGGTTTTCGAGGTAAATGACTGGTGTCACAGAACCAGTGCTCCCTGGCAACGAGTCTCGTTGAACGTTCTGTTCATTCAGAGTCTCAAAGACCCGGGAAGAAACAAAAATAAAAAGAAAGGAGAGCCAGTGAACTCTTTGAACGACTGCTGACGGAGAAAACTGGCGAATAGTCACGACGTTATCGCGCGATGACAAAGGTCATCGACGAAGCAATTCACCGTTTTCTGAGTCATCCGGAAGATCTGCGGCACTGTCATCAAACATTCGCCAGCGACGAGTAGTCAATATTGATTCGCTTGTAAAACTACCGATTACTCGGTTTAGATTAAGATAAAGGGGCCTTGAATCGTGATGGGTCCGAACGCGTTTTGACTTGCTTGCTTAACGATGCACAAATGCGACTGGAATACTGTATGCAATAATTGCAACAGAGGCTTAAATTTTTACCGGAAGATTAGTAACGTTGAATTTAAAATAAATTAGGCCCTAAGAATTTTTTAAATCTCCAATGACCATTTTATAAAATAAAATATCATCAGCAGAAAGTCACTAGATTCAAATATTCATCCAGTTCGATGTCACTAGAAAAGACGAAACAGAGGCCATCCCCCCGTATCCAGGATACCATGCACATGTCCATGGAGGCACCGAAAATGGGTCCTCGTAGCTAGTCCCGGTGGGGCCAGTCGCATATGGTGGCGCGCACACATGTGCAACGTTATATATATAAAACATCGAGCGGTAATAGCCAGGTGTTTCAAAGGTGAGGCTATGGGGCGCCCCTCGTTCCTCGAGGCGGCACAACAAAAAAATAAACCAGCTTCCTTCCGATGGGGCTACCTTCCACGGGGAACGGGGTGGGGGGCCACCCGTTACACACGTACACACCGTAATAATTATACAGATTTATTCGACCGGGCAAAATCACGACCGGTAGAACGTGTACGTGTAGACGTGGACTGGTTAAGAGTTTCGGATTGAACGCGTAACGCGTTTACGATGATATTGTAGGGTTCGACCGGTCACACCTTTCGTTACCTCCGCCTTGCCGTGTAATTTACTGTTCCCGAGGGGAAAATATGTTGAAATTAATGGTAAACGCGGTTTGCGTGGACGGATTTCTAACACGGACGATTTCGTTGATCTATTAATTGGGGGATTGATTTTGAAAGTGTAGGGTTGAAATTATTCGTAAAAGGTGTGTCGGTATCGACGTTGTTCTTTGGATTATATTATAATTCTTGTTATTCCATTTACAAACGATGGGAATAATTCCTTGCCCAAAGGGAAACAAATAAAAACGGAACAATGCTCAATCGAAAACCACCCTAAATCGTCCCTGCGAACTGAAACACGTTTCCTCGAGCTTATTTCGTACAAAAGGGAAAGAAAAACAACGCATTAAATAATGTTCAGAAGGTACACGTACACCAATACCAGGGTGAATCAAGGATAAGACCTGTTCTGATCGTTCGAGTAAAAATTTCGATTTTTCGAGCAACCTGCGAGCAACGATTCCACTACTGGATTCTTTCGTACGCGTTCCCCTTGGTTTCGCACGCACCGGCGTCCCTGACAAACAAAGAACGAGGCGAGTTAACGCGGCCAGTATTTGATATAATTTACCATCGTTTTTCTTGAACACCTCTGGCTCGGCAACGACGAAGCGAAACGGCACCGGAACCACCGGTAAACTACCGGAATAACCGGACCCCTCGATGCAGGTCTTCCTACCGGTGCTTCTTCTTTCCCTGTCTCGATTCTTTTTCTTCGTTCGTCGTGCCGCGAAAACCGAGCGGAAAAAAAGGGTTAGGCTTGTTCGTTCGGAGACAGATAGCCGGTCTAACGTAGCGTTCAAAAGCGCACTCCTCTAGGCAGGTAGATTATTTTCGCCGACGACCGGTGCACGATTCATCGGGTGAATGTGTGTTGCGGGTCGCATAGTAAAAAGGAGATCGTGTAACCGTAGGTTTTCGTTCTCTGCCGGTGGATTACGAGGAATCATAGCGCGGACCGGCTGTATATCGGTGCACCCTTCCGTGCGCATATTTAGCCGATGGAATAGGATTGCGGCTTTAATAAAATATGGGCCAACCCGAGTAGCAGGTATACGAAGAGAGTCCATAGGGATAGTTGAAGGGACCTCGGTGTAAGAAAGGTGCAAGTCTCGGCGGAAACTTAATTATTAGGATATTTAGATGGAAATTTCTAAGACCAGGAGATAACGGCCGGAACGTTGAACGATTTTATTGATGTCGTCATTGTTTCCTACTCCCCTATTCGGTACTTTGCTATCGAATTGTTTGAATATCATCAATATGTAATCGATATCTAACTGGGTATCGGGTTTCGCGATTTCCTTCTGTTTCTCCATAGCCATCGTTTCGACGGTTTCCTTTCCATTGCACGCTCGCGAATTCGCATAAGCGTTTGGGCAAACTTCGCGTCGGTAGATTGAAAGTCAATGAGTTAGCGGAGCATAAATCACGAGCGCCATGGGAACGCGAAGGAACCGACAAATCGGAACGAAGTCGAATAGAAAAGCGTAAGTTCTTCGGCTTTTTTTTATAGGCTATGCACATAATCGATCGAACCCACCCTTTAGGAAGGCATCGTGGATGTTGGTGTAAGACGACTCGCGTGTAGGGACCGCGTTGTACTCCGGTTCGTGGGTGTCGACGAGATAAGCGAGAAAATGGAGCAACTCGGTTTCCATGGTACAAGAGCGACAGGGTGATTCAAATGGTCCCCGTGCCGCGGCGACTTCTCCTCGAGGAGTTCGCCGTTTATCGCCACGCGAATCGAACTCTGTCGCTCTTAACGATCGGATAAATTTATAACGCGCCTGGAGCCCGCCGACGGAAGGCGATTTCGAGTAATACATCCTGCATAAACGTCAACGAAACTGTCCATCGAAAATTTTACCTTCCTCCCCTCTTCCTAGCCCGTCTGATTTATGATCGTATTAAAAGAAGACGGTATAAAAATATAGATCATAAAAAGTGAAAGTGCTAAGCAAAAGAGAAACTAAAGTTCCTCACTCTTTACAGACGGACTGAAATATAATACAATCATGAAATGGAAAAAAATAAACTCGTAAACACCGTTTCTCACTCTCCTCAGATTCCCTTGAATCATCGCTCGTACTCGGTGTTACATTTCCCGCTGAATCTGCATCTGCAGAAAGATGCAAGCGCCTCGAAAGCTAAACGATATTAGTTTTTTGAATTATCATAAGTTCGATTCAAGTAAAAAAATCAAGCTGAGAAACGGTGTCTCCTTTATTACGAAACAATTCGTAGGAACGATCGGCTGGCGTGCAGGCAGGTAACTAACCCGAAGAATAAAGCGTTACGAGAACGAGCTGTTTACGACGGCAAGTACAAGGGTCCTTCGTCAAAAATCCTGATACCGGTCTCGGGCCGCGTTCTTATCGTTTCTCAATCGGTCGATTCGAACGATCCCGTCGAGCTGTGATAACCTGATTTAGCGCCGGTGACACATCGTCGAACGAAACGGAAAATCGATCGAGCGGAATGCTCGAGTGTTCCTTTGTCTCGTAAATTCAACGACTAATCCACGTGTCGTAGATCATAGCGTTTCTCTTCGAACCGAGTATACACTGTACAATTCGAACGAAATAATTTCACGATCGCGGCGAGTACGTTGATTTACCTTTTACGACGGGTCATCGACGATCGGTAGACAATAAAGACCCTTCGGACATGGCCGGGTAATTCTACCGAGGGTGCAATCGACCGGAGACTTCAATGCGTGGTCGAAGAGTATCGTGTAAAGCGAAAGAAGATAAAGAGTTCTATAAATTTACTAATTAACGTCACCTTCAGAGTAACATCGTTTCACGGCGTTTCTCCGCTCCATTTACGAGAAATCAGAAAACCGCTATCGTCTGGCCGATCTCTCCAGCGAGAGGTCACGTGGCGGGATCATTAACGGGGCATGCATCTCCGTGTTGCTCGCCCCCTCTTCCGGCAAAAATGCCGGCCAAAGTTCGTGAATCCTGCTGTTCTAGGGGGGAGGGGTGTACGCGCACACAATCGCAGTCTCCCTCGTCTTCTTACGCACGTGCGTGTGTGGGTTCCAGCACGCGTGGGCGATGCTGTGGCACGCGACACGACCGTTACGTTCGAAACCGTAGGCTTGCGGGGCAAGGCGGGGGTTCCACGGAAAGAGGGGCAGGCGAGAAAGGAACGAGGGGTGAAATTCAGAAGGGGAACCGGGCGGATTGCAGCTCGCACACGAACGCGCTCCTACTCGTCGGTGCGCACGTGAAAAGGCGGCTGGACGTGTAGAAAAAACGGTGCAGCAGCCAATGCGACACTCGAGAGCGTGTACACGCGAGTAAGGAACAGGCTAGAACCGAGGGAGGGAGAGAAAGAGAGAGGAAGAGAGAAGATTCAGGTAGACCGAACGGAAATTCGAATAGAAAAATTGCGATGGCAAGAGGGGAAACGTCGCATCGGAGTGTAAGTGCAGGCGGAACAGAGACGGAAACGTGTTCGCGCTCGAATCGACGGTGTATGTGCACCGACGACAGAGCAGAGGTGACGGGTCGTTGGGCCAGGTCTCGAACAGTGAGGGGTGGCAACGCGAACCAGGAGGAAGGAGGAGGGTGAACTTTACGTAGGGGCCCAGCATCTGCTCCGTACAACAACGCAACGCACGGTGTAACAGCGCGGGAACAGAGAAGGAGGAGAACAAGCGAGATCGTTCTAAAGAGAAGGAGAGAATGTTCGAAAAAGGGGAAAGAGGCGAAAAAAGGGGAAAGAAAAGGAGAGAGGGAGAGAGAAGGTAGCGCAGGAACGGAGCGCAGCAGGACAATCGCGTCGCACTCACGAACAACATCCTGCACCTCCTGTTGTTGCATACGAGAGTGGTGGGGACACGCGAGCCGGCGGAACAGATGCTTGCGTTCTCATTGGACGATGGCCCGTGACCGGGCGTCCCCTATTGGCGGGCAGCGCGGGGCCCACGGGCCTGCATTGGTCGGGCAGCACGTGCGGGCCACCTGCACCTGGCCGGTGGGGTGAGCTGTTATAAAAGGACTTGGCGCACCCCCCTGCCAGTCAGAGACCGGCCTGCAGCCGAACAGTTGTCAGAGTCGTATCAGAGTATCGTACCTTCCTTCAAACATTTTCGCGTTCACCCGCCAGTCCTCTGTTTCTTTCCTCTTCCTCTTCTACTGTTGCTCGTTTAACCCTGGTGCCGGTCGGACAGTCGGTTCAGTTCAGTCTCGACGAGCGCACAGTGAGGATCGAGACGATTTTTTTCTTCATCGAAGGATTTTTTTTTCTCCGAGTGCTCGTAAAACGACGAGAAAGTGAACGAGAAGGACTATTTTGTTCGTCCACATGTGTGACGCAGTGCAGTGACAACATCCCTTAGGATTATCTTGACAGTTTTGTTGTTCCTCGCGCACGAGGGAACTGAATATTGTGGTCAGTGTGAACACGAGAACAATTGGATTAAAATCGCGGTGTTGCGCCTTCGCGGTGTCCAGTACCTGCGAAGAGCCGACTCGGATCTTTCCAACTGTGAAATTGTCAAGGAAAAATCGCTAAGATGCTGGTCGAAGAAGTGCCTAGAAGTTTCGTTAAGAAAAATAACAGCTACAGTCACTGTCCGCTGAAAAAGCGGCCAGTCCACGTCTTGCCTACCGAGGAAGTTCCCGAAGTGATTAAAGGTGAGTTTCGAATATTTTAATTAATTTTCCCAATCAATAACATTCCAGTCTCCGAATCCCTTTTCGTTATCCAATTTCTCGTCAGTCGAGGAACTCTCGTATAAAACGAAATTTCTTTTTCTCTTCTTCAGAGGAAATAATCGACGTCGTGATGGACGATATTCCCGAGCCCGAGAATCTCAGTACAAAACCCGAAGATCTCAGTAGAACCGCGGAACGCCATCACCATCAACAGCAACAGGAGCCGGAGCGTGCATCCAGGTCTCCTTCACCCATCGTCAAAGTCTCTCCGTCTCCACCGTTGGCACCCAGATCGACTTCCCCGCTGGTGCACCATCACGTCCACCCGGTGCACCACGTTCATCATCATCATTACCCAACGAAGGCGATCACGCCGCCGGCGGGTATCGCGCCGATTCATCCAGTGGCGAAGAAGGCTCGCGTCGAGGTGATCCAGCACGACAACTCCTCGTCGACGACCGCCGTGACGGCCACGTCGGCGCCCTTGCACTTCATGGCTAGCAAGGCACCTTTGGAACCGTTGAATCTCAACACACCCGTCGAGCCATTGGCGCACTACGCGACCCCGGCGTGGGCGCGAGCTGCGCCGCTCTATCCTCCTCACTATCTGCCCTATCCAGCGGCTTATCACCGTTATCACCACGCGGGAGCAGAGTTGTATCCGTCCTACCCGATGCCAGCGTATCCGCACTCATCCCCGGAGCATCATCCGTCAGTCTCGCCTCCGCCGCACAGTGCGCTCACTTGTCCAACGATTCAGAGACCCATCGCCAGGAGTTACTCGCACTGGGCCAGTCCCGACCATTGCGGACTATCACCGACGAGTTCCTTGGGCTCTGGCTCGCTGAGGTCGCCTCCTCCAGTCACGCCGGAGGATCTCTCTTCTCCTGGAAGCGACAGCGGAAGATCGTCCGCTGGTAGCACCTCGGTGGGCTCAACGATCGTGAACCCGAAAATCGAGAAGACCGGAGTGAACAGTGGTTCCACCGTATCTTTGTCTTCCACTTCGTCCTCGTCGTCCTCGTCGTCGTCGACGTCGCCGAGGTACCAGTGCCCGGACTGTGGAAAATCTTACTCGACGTACTCCGGACTGTCGAAACATCAACAGTTCCATTGCGCCGCGGCCGAGGGCCAGGCGAAAAAATCCTTCTCCTGCAAGTACTGCGAGAAGGTGTACGTCAGCTTAGGTGCCCTCAAGATGCACATCAGGACGCATACGCTGCCCTGCAAGTGCCATCTTTGCGGCAAAGCGTTCTCGAGGCCCTGGCTGCTCCAAGGACACATCAGGACCCACACCGGGGAGAAACCCTTCAGCTGTCAGCACTGCAATCGAGCTTTCGCTGATAGGAGTAATCTAAGGGCACATCTCCAGACCCACAGTGACGTGAAGAAGTACTCGTGCACCTCGTGCAGCAAAACCTTCAGCAGGATGTCTCTGCTGACCAAACACCAGGAGGGAGGGTGTCCAGGAGTCGCCGTCCCCATGGGCTACGCATGCTGAGGAGCCCGATGATCTACTCGAAGAAGTCCGCGACGATTTGATCGCGTCGCGTGTGTGATCGCCTGATACGTTCCTTATTACTTTGTTACGGTTCGAAGAAGAAGTGCCTTACGTTAATCGGAGTACAAACGAATAATAATAGTACTAGAAGTAGGTCCAGAAGAGATCGGTTACAGGGTTCAATTTCTCGGCCAAGTTCCCGCGAAGTGTTGTAGTTTCGAGTACCTGGCTTTCGATTAAAATTCATACCCGTTTCGTGATTGAATTTTAGACGAGATCGTTGATAGAACACCGGCGTCGAAAAACTGAACCCTTATCAATCGAACCCCCATCCGATGGTTGTGCATTTTTCTCGCGTTCGAATCGCGCCCTTCGTCCCGTTGTACATAATTCGGTGTGTGTGTGTGTGTGCGTGTGCGTGTGACAAACAGCGAGAATGACCGCGTTCCGTCTGTACTTAAAGGATATGATAGTCGATGCGTGCCCTTCGAGGATTCGATGAAGATGTTCGAGGAGAGGCAAAAAGGACGAGTCGATTTAACCGCTTGACGCGGTCCCGTGAAGCTGCCGTGCCATTTTCGTTTTCTTTTTCCTTTCCCTCTTATTTTTTTTTGTTTTCTTCCTCTTGTATTCCTTGCCATTTTACGTACACGCGACAAACTGTAATCCTTTCGTCGATTGTGTTTCATTTTCGTGTGTACCGTGCACCAAAGTGCCATTTTTTTTTTTTATTATCGTGCCCCATGCGACTGTAAATAACAACGATTAATTGTCAAGGCACGTACGAAAAACAAAGTATTATTATAAGTCGCCATAGGTGGACGGAGGTACAGAGAGAGAAAAGTATTTAAATAGATCGTCCAGTGCCTGAGTGGTTTATTTTATTTTATATTTTTTTTTTTTCTTCATCTTGGTTATTTGGAATTGAATGAATGAGAGCGAGAGAACTTAATTATTTGATTTTTTTTCCTTTGCCTTTTGCGTTTTTGTACTTTTTCTTTGCGTTTGTAAATCACTGTAAGTTACTCGAACAAACTAGTCATTGTACAATAACTATAAACGTGCGAGGAGAAATACGAGAGACTCGACGCGAGGAGGCTCCCCTCCGACTGGTCTATTTCGCGTTCCTCGCGGAGAGGTAGCTCGAAAAAAAGAGATATAATAATTAAATAGAGTCGTCACGCCCGAGTTTTATACGTGTCCGTCTAAGGAGAGAGAGAGAGAGAGTTACGGCGAAACGACTCAGGGCGAGTACCACTTTTTCTAGTTTTTGTAAAGAAATTAAACTACTATTTGAGATACAGATATCACCTATATATAGAGATATTTTATACGAAATAAATTACTTGGATTTTAAACCTTACACCAGTTTTCTATAATTCTTCGAACCTTTCCCAAAACCCTCTTTAATTTTATACAAAATTATTAAATTTGAGAATAATACCTAACAATATTCGTTTCAAAAAAAAAAAAATTAATTCAGAAAATATCAATCACTACGAAATGGAGAATGCACGTGTCGAAATTCAGAAGATTACAGATCCGATCAACGGACACCTTAAATATCGGAACGGCCTCGTTATCGCACGAACCGTGCATAACTTTCGTCGACGTGCATAATAATGCACTTTGTCTTTCGACAAACAACGAACTCGCGGGCTGTTTTATCTCTCCATCTGAGCGATCGTAGCTATTCGTCGAGGACCATCGGGGGCCCTCTGCTCGACAAAAGTAATTGTTGGTGGCCAGCCCCTGCTTCGAGACGAATCGATTCGATTCGATTTGAGTCGAGATCCGACGGACAGCCGACCTCACGGCCGCGTTTAAATGTCCAGCACGAGCGGGAAACCTTCCGGTACTCCGATTCTACCAAGGTGACAGATTTGACGCATTAATTTGTTAAACAATTTTTTTTTTTATTTAGATCTTCGAATTTTGGAATTTTACGACCTTAGATTCTTAGAATCTTAAAATGGTAAGAAGAGGAATCCACAATTTTGGGAGGACCAGATCCTGAATACAATTATTATTTAGACCTTATTTTTTTCTAACAGATTACATTATTATTTAATAATCTTCTGTAGGAACAAATGGTTTCACGTGGCACGAGCCATCGCCTTGTTTCTCCCGCAGGCTCATTCACGCGTTCATTCATAGCCGCGTTAGCAGAACGCCGGGCACAAAGGTCTTTTAGCGAGGCAAACAACATATGGCGTGCAAACGCGTGTTCAATTCATTGGCCAGCAATGGGCTACCTGCGCCGCGTATTAAATCCCACGCGCTTTTGCCACGTACTAGCGATTCAATCGACACAGCCATCGTTCGATCGGGCTTTTTGTTCGAATCCCGAGGCCCATATGGGTGTTCCGAATCGCAGATTCTCCCCTCGTCACTTGCTGTCGCTCCGTTAAATATTTGGATTCAGTTTCTCGTTAAACGCGCGTTTAATCTCGGAGTAGAAAGCAACTGGGTCGAGCGTGACCCGTGTTAGAAAGTTCGATTATGAATTCAATTATTATTAATCTAGGTGTTTTTTCATTCGTTGGATAACGGATCGATTCCATTGGGAAGATTCTTTCTAATTCTTTCAAATACCAAACGAAATCGTTTGAACGGCGTCCAACAGGCGCCAAAATCGTCGGTGAAAGTCAAAGGTGGGCGGAAGTGGCTGATCGCGCGATCATTTCGCGGTCACACGAAAATTTCGCTATATTGTAACCTGTTCGGGGAAACCAACCCGGCATCGGAACCTTTTGATCTCCGATTCATTAAGCACCGTGTGACAACGCGTCAATATCGCGTGTATGTTAGTAATCGAATTCATTTAATCATCTAACGCTTCATTTTATAGCTGTGTTGGTTGTAAAACATATTCACAGGTTATATGGATCCTTCATTCCTTTTGGAGGATTCAAACATGACATCGATACGGTCGCTTTGAATTTCTAATGGAAAGTTAATTGATATTCTGAATGTGTAAATTAAATGAAATTCAAAGCTCTCTGCTGTGGACATAAAGATGGAAATTTTAGTGTTCAGAAGAATATAATACATTACCAGCTTATTATTAACCCTTTAACTATCATCATTTTTTAAAATTTCATTTTTTAACATTGAAATTATTATACGATGAAGCAAATGCTTTTCTAGCACACGTGACGAGTTAATTCGTCGTAAGACAATTCAAGAAAAATCTAATGGACGTAGTGTATATACCTCTTTCGCGTTTAGCAGTGAAAGGGTTAAGGAAGTTCCATGCCTTCCGATCGATCGGTGCGAAACCAAGCAATGCTCCTTCTTCCGCAGAAATCTGGTCACCTCGAGTGTCCGCCGGATGACGGGCCCGATTCGACAGGAAACTTCTCGTTCACCTGGACAGGTGCTCGTTTACTTTCGAGCACGTCCCTCGGTACACGCGGTACGCACGCGTGTGTACCGTGCAAGAAAGTGTGGAAGCAAAAGCTACCTTGGCCCCTGGGCTTTTATGGCGACTGGTCCGATCGAACAGGTGCGCCTGTTGCTGGCTGTGTATACTCTCGAGTAAGAGGTACCATTATTCCGCGACGTTGTGTGAAGAGCTCGAAGTATGGCGTGCAAAGAGTCTTCCCGCTGGAAGAAAAGCGAGCGTATAAACGTAACGCGAAGCTGGCCAGTGACAAAAGCTCGTCGGCGTCGCGGGTTTGGGTTAGGGAACAGGGAGCCACGAACTTCTTTTTCTCCCTACAAAAGGAACGGGGTCGTGGCGGTCGACCTTCCTCGAAAGAAAATTCTCTTTTGCCTCGACGAGGAAGCGCAGGTCAACGACTTTGCGTTTCAAATCTCTGTTGGACATTTTTGGAGCGTTCTAAACGATTACCTCGACGATGAGCAACGGGGTAGAAATGTTCGACGAGCGTTTTCTGCCTCGATATTCGTTTGTTTCGACGCCGGTCTCCGGCTCCCGGCGCCTTTAGCGACTTTGTATTCCGTGATTTATGTTCCATAGTAGCCGCGGAAGCGTAACGCAGTCATTAATCTAATCGATCGGTAAACAACACGTGTCTTTCGATGCCGAAAGAGCGGCGGCATTTATTGATGATGTTGAAGGCAGTGCCGTACTCGTACGGGTTCCATTAAAACAGTGAATTAATTTTTATAAAAAGAAGAAAATCGTAGAAATTGTCCGGTATCATTTATCTCCTAATTGCCGCTCTTAAAATCACCTTATCGTTTCGAGGTGAATGACGATCCGAGAGGAGCGAGCAAAAAGCGCGTAGGCCAGGTTGACCCGGGGCACAAAACTGGTCCCCTGTGTTCAGCGCAACCGCCAATGAGGATCGAGGCTCTTTCATCGCTTCCCGGAAGACTCTCGTCTTCTTGCAACCCTTTACTCCGTGCTGCTACGTGTCCCATTGTGCCGGCCGAGTGGAGATCGTCGGTTCCGGCTTGGAACCAGCTGCGAGAGCGTATCTGCCCGATTCTCCGAGCGGAAAGCGTGATTCTTGATAACGCGGGGATCGTGTGCTCCGCGATTAATGTTTCATCGGATTCGAGCCCGATACGCCTGTCACCTGTGACGATCGACGAAGCGGCGAGTCATTGAAAGCGAAGAAGGGACACGCGAGATTGAAAGGAACACGGGTCAGTTTGGTTCCAATATCTCGGGGGAATGATTCATTAGACCATGGACGATCTTCGAGCGAACGGACAAAACAATCTCGGCCGCGAAGGTACGAACAACCTGTTACCCGGCCCTTCGGTCGGTCCTTAAGGCGGTGTGCACAACAGATGGTCCGCGCTCGGAGCCTGCAGATTTCACCTGCTGCCGCGCCGGACCTTTTGCTCAATTTCGTTAGATTCTTTCGGCTTGAATTTGAGTCCTGGCGATTCTTCGTGAACACAGGTAATTGTGCGAGAAACTAGATAATTTGTTATCATTTCTGAAGTCTGAGACTATCAAATTTTCGAGGGCCACCTTGATTGAAAAATTAAAATTTATTTTAGATAAAATGATCTAGCGTTGGATGAATTTTAAAATTATACCTCATTACGGAAACGACACTCAAAAAGTAGAAACATTCAGAGAGGAACGTGGGTCAGAGGAAATGGAAAAATTCTCCTTCAGTTTCCACCGATGCATCATTTTACGCTCGATTATAAGTGTGGGAAAGCCGAGTGAACTGGAGACGACACGTGCACGCCATCTTCCTTACAAATGTCCACGTATCCATCACGTTGAAACGAGCCGCGCTTCAGGGCAACGGAAAGCAATTAATTCGGACTCTGATTAATCTGTGAAAATTGCCGGCTTCACCTAGGGGTGAACTCCGGATGACTAATCCTCGCTCTGTTAGTCACTTTTTCTAACGACAGGTAACCGACTCACCCTTTCACGGGGCCGGTCCTTTTCGTATCAGTAACGCTTGTCCGTATCTTTACGAACGCGTCAGATGGCTACCGTTCGAAACATTCGGAAGCATTCGAGCCGACCGTCCAGGCTAATTTTGTATTTCACTTGAAACGTGTAATTTACCTTCGGCTTTAATCGTTTTCGATTCTTCGTTAAAAATTAATTAGAAAATTTTTGAAGTTACAATCCTGTTGATTTTTCGTCCCTGAAAATCATCACCCAAAGGATGGTTCACACGTGATGGTTCGCAATCAGAGGACCACCCAGCCACGAGGCTGGACGGTCGCCACACCTTGGATAATGACGCGAGTCGAATTACTCGAATTTGCTGACTCCATTTGATGACTGGTTAGCATAATAACGACTGGGAATCGCTGAACGCTCACGCACTGTCGCGGTCGTTTCTTTCTGAAATTCAACCGTTCCCTTACCACGTCATCCTCCGGCATTCGTTATTGATTGCATCCATTGATCTTTTGTTCGAAACGTTGAAGAAGTTCGAAAGGCTAATCTCTGTTTCAATTCCTTCGTGTTCCATCGTTCTTATCGCGAGAAACTTCTGGTGCTCTTTCCAGTAGCAACGAGTGTATCCATCTCGTTATTGTCCTCTTTAGAAACGACACGTTCCGACGTTCGTTTATCAGTAAAGACGGTGGAGCAGCAATTAAAGCACTCCGATGGTAACCTGGAAAGTGTCCCTTTCACGCCCTTCGTCAACGACACGAGTATTTCGTGCTGCACATGGCCAGGGACAAGTGTTACGCTACGCCATCCATTTCCCGTGCATTCCAAGCATTCTAAATTCCCTGACATCCGCCCGGTGCGCGGCTCACTGGAATTCCAGCCTCGATGGAGTCCTCCTCCGAATCTACCGGCCGAAATTTATTCACCATCGATCGAGACGCGCTGGTTACAGAAAATCATGGAGCCTCGAATTAATTAAGCATCCAGTTATACCCCGATTTCCACTGTCTCGACGAAGATTTAGACGTAGCCAGTAACAAGCCTCTAACGACCTTACGACTCGATAGACATCGATTAACAGTGTCACAATGTTGGAACATCGTGCCACGACGCCAACCGCGTGTAGGTGTTACGGGCATTAATTTCTCGCGCCACGGGCACTCCAACTTTCTTCCTCTTCCGATCACGACGTCACGATTCAACTCTGATTTATCCACCTTTAGTTTTCCTTTAAGCCGAAGATTGAGGATCTAGCCTATCAAAATGGCGTTCTATCTTCAGTTAAATGGTTACAAATGTATCAATTTTAAATTTACGTCGGCCGTCTTCAAAGTATCACGACGAATTAACTCGTCATCCCCAATTAAAAAGTTTAATACTGAAATTATTAAACAAAAAGTGATAACCAAAAGTGTAAAAAGCCCACAAAAAAGCATTGAAACCCGTTTCTGGTGTTTTTGCTGATCGAAAGAGCCGAGTCATCGTCGGTCAACGGCCACGTTGAACCGTGACACCTTACGAAATTACGTAACCACTCGATCGCAGCGTCGATCGAATCGACCGGTCCGATTTTAATTATCGAGCGAGGACTCGATCGTGTCGCCGAGGCGACGTTTCGTCTGCTAACGAGCCACCGTCATCGTCCCTTACATCGCATAGTTCCGCAGAGGCATAGTTGGCATACTGTGCGGCCGGTGGTCCTGGCCGACCACTACACGCTCGCCCATATGGGAGAGCCGGTATGGTCCATGCGATCGGTAATTAAAGCGAGTCACGGTGATTGTTCGTGCCCGATCTTGTCATCGATCGAATCGCGGCTGGACGTTCGATCTATCGATCCGATCCCTCGTCTCCTCGCGCTTCGCGCCCCTCTTCGCCTCAGCTGGTTGCAGCTTCCTGGGCGGCAATTAAGATAATGCTTTCGTAATCTGCCACGATATCTCTTACGATCGGCGCGCGAGACGATCCGTAGAGAGGCTCGTTGTCTTGACGGTGCAGCTTGTTTGACCTTGGGTGCAATGCCACTGCAAAGGATTTTGCACCTGCGACGCGAACCAGGTACCAGCTGTGCGTCCACAGTTACGCCGATCGAGCCTCATCCTGCTTAAGGAAGCACTATCGGTTCCCTGTAATTAATGATTCGTCGAATCGACGAGCCTTTGTTCTTTAACACTTCCACTGTCGGGTTAAGTTCATCTAAAGTCTCGCCAGGAAGTAGCTTCATGAAAAGAGAAGCATTATAAGAAGATATACAAGTGATGAACCGAAGTGATAACCGGAAGAATTTATTAGCCATGGACAGACTAGGACTAATTTTAATTAATTAGACTCTCGATCCACAAACTTCTCATCTCCGCCCCTAACATTTCTTTTCCACCTTCTTTGATTCGCGATTACCATTGTAATGTGATTAATTATCGCCGCTTGTGAATAACACTGTAGCGAACGTGAGAAGAATCGAGGTAATGAGAATTCTCAGGGTTACAATCATCGATCAACGCGTGTCCGCTAATTGCCGATCGAACAGCGATCCTCTCCGTTCGTGCGATTGCCAGGAACAGGAACAGGGCGTAGTTCTCGTAATTTATCGCGATTCGATATTTTATTGTCGGCAGGATTTCTTTCCCTCGAGGCCGATAACGCGGTTCGCGTTCTCGGTGGTTGACACGAGTTTCGCGGTGTTTGTCGGTCGACCGGCTCGCGGAACCTATCGATCGATCGATTGATCGATAAACACCGCGGCTACGGTGGTAGGAGGATTGAAAAGTTTCCTTTTAACAGCGGCTTGTGCCACCCTGCGTGTCGTAATCTCGAAACAGTCACGGAAACACCTGTTACTGGTTCGCGTGACGCGAATGCAGACCATCGCGATAAGGAAATACAGCAGGGTGGACTTTTCAGCGTTCGTAGATCGATGTCGATCGATCCGTGCCGATTTAACCGATCACTGGGACATATACTGGTTCGTGAGACGGCGATCGATCGAGGACCGAAATGTCCGATGAAATTTTTGCGGTGGACCAGTTTCTGTAATATAATCGAGGCGTGGCGTTTAACCCTTTGTTTCTTGGATCTGAGTAATAATTAAGGATTTGGAATTTCATTAACTTTTTTAATTTAATCATGCTGAGACTTTGTTGAAAGTTTGATCGAGTCACTCCGTGAGTCATTCTCGACCATTTCCATTGAACTAGTCCATTGGAAAGCGCCATAAAACATGGAATTCTAAGAAAAAAAGGCTGAATTTTTCGCGGGTAGACTTGGTGCACGTGGCCGTCGAAGACTGTCGGTCTCCAACGAGCGGCGTTCACCGTTTCCCTCTCCAGGATATTCGCACTGTGGTTACCGTAGGACGAAAGGACGGCTTACGATTGGTTGGTACCACCACTGGTCACTTCCTGTAGACGTAACAGCGTGCGTGTGGCGCGCGCGCGCGATCCCGATGCGCGTGAGGAGACGCCCAAGTGGGTTAACACCGACAATTACGCGGCTTGTGCGTCCGCCCATACACGCAAATTCCTCTACATTCCGTTACCCGTGCTTTAATTCCTCTTCCGTTTGAAATTTTCATAATTAGAATGGAAATTAAATGCTGTAGGGATGAATAGAGAGTTGCAGAGAGATTTCAATGAAACCTGGAGACTTCAATGCGCGATGAAGGAATAATTTTGTTGCTTTAATTTCCCCTGAAATGTCATTCTTCCCACAGACCTTCCGCCTTTCAAAGGCAACCCCTTAACCCATGACTTTCATCGCCATCGTTCACCATTGTCCGTTCCACCCACGGTTCCCCGATTACTTGTCACCCCCGATTCGATACCCCTAATCGAAGCAACGACATTTCCGGCCGATAAATCGTCGAAAATGTTGGAAGAAACGGGTACGGTGGAATTGATAGCCGGTCAACGAGGAGGTTACAAGCCGTGTCCCGAAGGCATTGACTAATCGCGAGCTAATTTCAATCGGTGCCTCGATCGTGACGAATCGAGAGGTCGATCCAGGAAACGGGTAAACGAGACTGTGGATGAAAAAAAAGAAAGAATCGTCTGACCAGTCAACGAGTAAACGGTCGGCAACAATCGAACCCACGAGCTTTCGATTTTTTCGGTATAATCTGGACAGCCGAGTTATGGTAGGACCTTGATCGTTGATTTATGCGATTCAACCTTATTGTACAGTGGACGTCCCACTTATCTGCGTCAGGGGACGCGAAAAGTGCATGAATTGAGGCGCCTGCTCGACAGACACCGTACAACTGCGGAGAATTATGCTGGTCCAACATTTATTCACGTCGTCGATAGGCGCCTTGCTGACCTGTCCGTGACTCTAATGATTCATTGACCTGACAGAGCCGCTAATGCAGCACCCACGTTGTCGCGCTACCGTTTCCACGGAGGAAGAGATCTGACGTTGGTAACGAACGTGGATTAGCTTCCAGAAGTCTGCTAGAAAAGCCTTTTCAAACGGGCTCGGACAAGAAGCCTGATCGCTCGTGAATTTGCATAAGTAGGCAGCGTTACTACCGAACGAATTCAAAGGAAATGTTTCCTTATCGAACCACGACTCTAGATACCTTTTCACTGATCATTATTTCAATTTACTTTAAATAAATTTTTGTTAAAATCTCCTTCTTCTCGCTATGAGGGTATATACCCTTTCGGGGGCTACTTCTTGGTCGAAAACTATGGATCGTATCGAAATCGGTGGTCGTTTGATAAATCGTACGCGGGAGCTGGATTGATTTATGAGAATGAACGGGAGACAATGTAACGTGTGGGAATACAGGTAGAGTGAAAAGTAATAAATTCAACGGGGAAGATTTAGAACGACCATTTGCGTACCACGCGATGGCAGCGTTAGTATATAAATTAATATAAACTGTGATAGTTGGCGTTATTGTACGTTCGCGATTGCGATAAATAGACGTCAATCTGCAGCCAGGAAAAACTTCATCCCTCTGTTTCAATAGCGTTGTGTGTTTATCGGTTATGCTGACCGATGAAAGTGAGATGATAAATGTTGAAGTTTCATACTTCAAAGGTCTCCAGGAAGTATCGTGTTTACGTTAGATCAGATATATTCGTTTAATGATAGAGAGGAATGGTAGTTAAAAAACAGTGGAAATTAAAGTTTTCTACTTTCCAGAGATTCTTACCACCGGAACGATAACGGTGAAGTATCGCCCGAAGGGTTTCGCAAGAGAACAAAACGAGCAGAAGGAGCGCTTTCAATCGTGAATAGTGAAAGCTTGTAATTAGTATTATGTACACTGCACTTGCTTCGAGCTACTCTCCTCGAGCTGAAAATCTTGCGCTCCTTTGTTAAATCTGCAAACCTCGGATCGCATTACGGAATCTCAATTAATAGAACGAAAAAATAAGGATATTCCGAAGGAATTCAAGCTGCAGTTGAAACACCTTTTACAGGTGATCGAAAAAAATCATCTCTGCCTGGAACAAGGTACAGAGCACGGAAGTGTTTAACGATCGGCGATCTTTGAGCGCGAAATATGGCACGATCGGCGAGGATCGCATCAGAGCCCGTAGATCGGACAGGTTGGGTCACGAGCGAGACTCGCGTCACGGTGGGGCCTTGCCAGGTTAACAGTTTGCTCCAATAGGCCCACTTAAACGCCCCCGGTTATGCAACTGTGCCGTTTAATAAGCTTCTTCTAGCGTAACTACCTGTCCGGCTGCGACATGTCTTCCAGCTTAGGCGGGACTCGCGATCGCTTGAGAAATCTCCCATGGGATCGTTTCGTCGATCACGATCGATCGTGTCCTTTGATCTCGTAGAGCTACCGATGGCACCATCCAACAGCCGTTAAATTCAACCAATAAGGAATTATTAAAAACTGAATGCAAAGGAAAAGAAAGGATAAAATGAGGTACCAATGAAGCGAAGATTAATCTTTCCACGTTGACGAGTTGAATTTTCAGGACACAAGTTTATCAGTTCTCCCGCTGAGAGGACTCGGTTTCCATGTCCGCGAGCCTGCTCGTCCTCGACGCCAAAGACTTCGAGTGTGTTTGAACAGTCTGAAGAGTCGGCGTCTCGAGGTTTCATTTGCAAAAGTTCTTCGAATTTTTGCAAAGTGCCTCGCCGCTGGGAGACCATTACAAATTTAACAGCAAGAAAACCTATCGTCATAAACAAATACTCCAAGTGCCGCGATTGTAATTGAATTTCCAGGAAATGATTACGAGTTGCGTAGACAGGTGCGGGCGTACGGGAGGATGGAGAAAAAAAAGTGTCGTACAAAGGTAAAAACGGGTGGCGTTGTTTCTATATTAAGCGACTCGATTGTAATCTCAACAATGCATTTTTCGTTGTCTCGAGATGGCAACGAAATGAAACGAAACGAGTCGTTCCACCGGTACTTGAATTCTTTCGTTCCTTTTTTGCGGAGGAGGAGTACCAGTCGGAATTGGACGAGGAAGAGGTGGAGGAGGCACGAGAGGGCGGACGGTACGACCGACAGCGGGACGATATTAAAAATCACAATGCGGCATATTAACTTGACCCACTATCGGCGCTCACCAGGAAGAGCTGGCTCGTTTAAGAGTCCCGTCCGCGGGTCCGACTCTGAAACGTACGTGTCCTCGGCGAATGAAATAATGTGCACGTGGGTGAGCGTCGACGTGTACGCGGTCTCGCGTGCATAAACAACAGTGCCGAATAATGAGATGCGGACGTCGTGAAATTAAATCTCCAAAGAAATCACTTATTTTCATTTAATTAAATTCAGCCGATGGGTCTCTGAGAATCTTCAAGGGGTTATTTTTTTAAATTGACGAACAGTAGAACTCGAAGGATTTTTGACCGAATTGCTAAAAAGGAAATATAGACCCGGATAATTGGAAGAGAACGGGGTTCCAAGTAGCGGTGTTCCAGCAGTGACAAGCGCGCGTAATCACGTGAATCCGTGTCAGCGCAAGGAGAATCGCCCTCGCTTTTACGACGGCCGAACTTTACTGCGGTCGAGAGCAACCGCAACGGGGAAATTAGCAATTGTAATGTTATAAGGCACAGCTGGATGAAGAGAGAGAGGCGATGATGCCGAAGGAAACGAGACGATGGGGTGGAGAAGACGAGCCAGAAGGTGGACGGAGGACGAAGAGAAGAAGAAGAGAAGCTTGGACGAAGGATAAAGAATGCAGGAGCCAAAGGGTCACGAGGATTTCATTTGACGGAATAACGTGGCGTTTAAGAGTCGGTACCGTTATCAGGTTCGTTGTATATAGGTAAGAAGCAGCAGGATCGGACGACCTCCCACCTTCCTCGTTGCATTATATTTCGAAGAATCGAAGGTACTGAACGTGCAGCCACTTTCGGTACCATCGGCAGCCGCCTCTGCTCGGACGTCGCGTGATTTATTTCACGTAATTATCGTGGATCATGACCGATAATTAACATCTGCCCTTTGTTCACCGTCTTCTTTCCTCGATGTCCCGTTGCTTCCGTTTTGGAAAGATTAATCATTAATTAAAAATACCTTCTTTCGATCATTTCAATGGTCGATTAGAAGATAACGTTCGTTCGATCTTCTATTATCGCAATTAGTCAAAGTTAATTCAATGACTTCATGGTGGGGTATATTCACCAGATTAATAACTGTACTTTTCGCGAGGATACTTAGGATCGTGTATGCACGTCCTTTTATCATAACGAATCGAAATCATTCAACGTTCAACATCTCCTTCAAGAACAACCGTACAACTTGACTGTTTAATTAATTCGACCAGCGTATCGTCGAGGTTCTTATTAACCTGACACGGAATTCTACGAAAGCCCGTGTACTTGACACCGATATCCTCGCGCGACGTCTGACAGTTACGGACACAGAAACGGCACTCGGTTTCAGAAGCTCGTACGCGAAGGAAAGCCGGGATCGGCTGGCAAAAAGTTAAACGGCTCGACGAATAATTATCCCAGCGCATAAGGATGGTGAGAGGCATCCAACGGTACCGCGATTTCCTAATAAACCCGGCGAGCGAGCTAAAAATTCAATAGCGGCACGTTTCCCACCGCGAAACGCCTTTTTAACGAACGGGTAAGAGGAGGACACCCTTCCCGGGTTCATCAAAGTGTACCATAATGAGCGGCTCGCGCACTCGGGTCGAAGGTGACGCGGTAATGAATTGTTTTGCACCTCGCGGGCAAACTGGCCCCGGTGAACCTTCCGTAAGACGAGTCCTCCTGTGGCGTGCGATGCAGATGCACAATTTACATGCACCGTTGGGGAACTAATGTGCGTGGAACTCGAGGCGGCACGGTGGACCCAGAGAGAATAACCCCGTGGTCATAGTTTAGAGCCGTTCACCAATGACCCAGTGATTTAAATTCGAAAGAAATGAAACAGCGCGAATTGAGGAAGGTCGTGAAACGAGTGTCGGGGGAAAGGCTTCCGTTCGTTAAATTCGGGTGCCGTTAAGGAAAGAAGGTTATTTGACTATCTTTGAGAAGGGAGGCATTCACGACGAAGGGATTACCAGTTAGTACCATTTCTCTTCTCCAGGCCCATGGTGGTCCTCGAAGGAATTAATGCCGCATTACCGGCGCCATAATGGGACTCCCATTGAATCCAGGTAATAAGAGAAGGAAAAAGAGGTAAAAAGTAGGAGTATCATAGACTGGTGGGAAGTGGAAAGAATAGAAAAAGATGAAGCGAAGGAAGAACGCGGGGAATGCGACTACTCAAGGGCAGACGAGTAATTTTCTAGCCTCGCTTTCGGAACTCCTTTTGCCTGAGCATTGTGGCCGGACCGCGGGACGCGTCTCGAAAATTCTACTTTCGAATGACATAGTGTTATTTTATACGCTCGCTTCTGGAAAGGACCTTTCCCTCTCTGTTTTATGTCGCCGTGTTCACGGCGGTGGGTGTCGTCTTTCTTCCAGAGAGATCGTGTCCGCCTTAAATGGCCGCCTCTTTGCTTCTCCTCGGTGTCTCGGGGATCTCTGGCAAGATTCAAATGTTAGACAATTTATGGAAATTAAAATGCTTCAGCTCTTTGAGCACCTTGGACGTTTATGTGTGTTTAAAGAAGACATTATCAACCTCTGCTTCGCCATTCAATACGTTGCATTAATGGAGGGAACTTCCCAAGTGTTATCCACGAAAATATTAATATTATGTAATGGACAACAAAAATAATTTAAATTTTATAACAAATGCAATGTAATATAATAAATTAATTTTTAAAAATAAAAAATAATTTAGGGAACCTGGATTTGAACCGAGGATCTTTACATTTGCAGACCTATGTTCAACCCTTTGTACGTGTATTCTATACTTTGGAAAATAAATTTATAACATTTCTTGATTCATAGCGTGTACTCTTTGATACAATACCGTAATCGTAGCCCTCCTAGTTTCATTTTAAACAAACCTACCTTGATTCGTTCCTAGATTACTCGCGAGCGTGTAATACGCTTCCCACAACACGGGGAAGACCTCTGGTGCTCTCCGGAAAGCATGCTAATTCCTTATTGATGAGTGTCATTTGTTACCATCGGTCGTTCCTCGTTTTTTCCACTCTCTTGGTCGGTTCTCTCATCACCTCCACTTCCTTCTTCGCGAGGAAGACGGTCTCAGCCACCGACGTTGCGCCACGGAAAAGCTCGCAGCCGCGGACGCGGTTAATTGTCCCCCGAGGGGGCTCATTTTTCGGTACCCCTACCAATACGATGGCGCCAGTTCTACCAGCGATTTGTTAGACGTCAACGAGTCCCGGGATCGATCGATCGATGGGATCGTTAAGTCACTCTTCGCGTGGACGAGCCTCCGAGGTACCTGGATACTGTTTGACGGATGGAAACACTGGAAGCTAATATAAAAATATAACAAAATTTTTCTTTTTCTTTGCACCATAATTTTAAAGTGCCAAATGAATAACTATGCAAATTACTCTACATGGAGCCCTTTTACCCCTACTGTCCATTTACCGACAACATAATCCTGTCCAGTTCGAAACGAAGATCCCTGAACGATGGATCGGTGGAAAAAATGAAGTCGGTGGCAACGATCTCGTTCGACTCGATCGGGCAGTTCGATTCTGTGGGAATATGGATCGTGGATCTCCTGGTTTCCATCCGCGGAATAGGGCAGACGGAGTCGTACACGGAGAAAACGGTATATCCTGGCCGTGGAACGAGCACCGGCCACGGCCATTCCGGACGATTGCACTTCTGATGCCCAAAGGCTGATCACGATTCGCGCGCGAGTTATACACAAGATCGGTAGATCACTACCGATGTAGATCAACGGTGCCCGCGGCGGCAGGATCGTCGGGTCGTACATACATCTCACCCTGGTGCACGTTCGTTTTAATGCGATCGCAACGGTAACTTGGATGCGGTCCCGCGACGACCAACGATTCCCGCCTTCTTCTTCCTCCTTTCCTGCCTCTCCGTCCCTCGGTTCTTGCTCGATTAGTTGATAAGATACTGCACATTGTATACGTAATACGTATATATTACCCGACGATCCCGTGAAGTCGCTCCGGTTGCCACGGTACACTTTGCTCAGACTCTTTGATAAGAATTGTAGTTCGATACCTACGGGAATCTCCATGTAACCTCGTTACATTGTTTTCAATCTCCTTTCGTAATGGAACGATTTTCTGGGCTATATTTTATTTCGTTCTACTGCACGGGGTATCAAGCTTTCATGTAGCATGAAGGGTAATTTATTTGAGAAATTTTCTAAAGGGCTCGTAATCGGTTTCCTGCCGGAAAAGTAGCCCATGAAAACAGGTATACGTGAAGCTCTCTACGAGGAACGATTATCTGCCGTTCACTTCTCGAGACAACGAAGAATTATTCGGTGGCCTGGAGTTAGGCGAGCGACATTTTTGCCCGGCCGCGGTTCGTATCCCGGCTTTATTGGCTCATCAGACCGGCCATTGGGCACGAAGATAAAATGATGAAATGGCAGGATAATGGCACACCGCGTGCTAACCAACGAGAGAACGTTTTTGCTATTACCACGGAGCCGCGGGAATTCGTCTGTCTCGCAACACGGTGCTCCGCGCCGCGTTGCTTGTCGTTGCTCGAAAGTACCGAGCGACAAGCTCCGTTCCGCTTACAAGGACCGACGCGAACGTCGGCTGTAACGATACGTATTTTACGAGCCTCGAGTAAGACCCCTTCGTGGCTACGTGCCGTTCTTTTCACGATGCTCGCCCTCCGTTTTCTACGCTTTTACGTCCAAAAGTCCGCGCGATACGGCCGAGTCACGACGCTTATCTTAATTCCGCACGAGTCCCAACAGTTACGTACTTTGTATAGTTTACGACGCGTTTAGATTCGCCGCTCGAGTTGTCCGCCACGGGCGACAGGAACACAGAGCTCGGAGATTAACCCCGGGGACGTCAGTTTCTTCGATAAAAGAAATTCATTAATTGAAAAATCATGGATGGAAACCAATACGGTGTCAAAAATCATTTGACAACCGCTGAATTTCTGAAACTTGCTTTTTTATAACTGTTCGTAAAAGCGGTTTCTAAGAAGTCATAATTTCGTAAGGAGATTCATGGAAGAGGAATAAAGACTGGCAGCCAGGCGGCCGAAAAATTACAACGTGCGAATGATTTTTTTCGCGTTTAGCACCCTCGAAAAGGAGCGACTGGTAGACACCTACGGTCGTTCGCAACTTTGTTACCCTTCCGGGGGATGATAATGCTGGCAATTAAGGCCGCCCGTAAAGCTTGACCAACGAGGCTCGTTGTCTCTTTGACGTCACCGCGGCGATGTTCACGATGCCTTGTTTGTCGTGCTTCTCGTCAGAGCGCATCGCGGCTGTAAAATGCACGCATAAATCAGGACGTTTAACCGTGTAATTTCGCAGACGGGAACGCGTCGACTACCAGAAAAGTCGTTTCGAATGTTCGACGCGGAGGATGCTTGAAAAAGAACGAATTTATTGCTTTTCGAAATTCGTTTTTGCGATAGCGATTCTGTCCAAAATTTACAAAGTTATAGAGGATTAAGCTTGGAATTTTTTAACGCCCCCTTGATCCGCCGCTGAGCTCACCCTCTGCCACCCAAATCCTTACAGGACTTAAGCGAAGAGCATAAATATCCACGGCAAGTATCTGCCGGCATTATTACACGCGGTATCCACGCACACGTGACAACGCGAAACGAACGAATCGTTCGTATGTATGTTACCGATGTACTCGAACCGAGCTCACGAAAAGAAGAGACACGAAAAAGAGTCGGTGGGGGTTATACGGCTGCCAAATTACAGTGTCCGGCCACCCATAATGCGGCCACGGAACTGGCCACGGTAATAATGTTGGTATTAACGGCGCGGTTACGTTCCGGACGCTGAAATTATAGGTGTTAGGGGCGTGTTAATTTTTATGTTTATTGATTTTCATATTTTACCACCTACCATCCGAACTCGGAACCAGAGAGGCGGAGGGATGGTTCGCGAGGGATGCTGCGGTTTCGACCACTGTCCCGATCTGTCCAAAGAGGATTCCAGAAGAAATTCACGAGTGTGGTCTTGTTATTCCCCGGGGGTTGGAACAATTTTATAGTTTCGAAGGTTTACAAAATGAATCCACGCGAAACGTGGCAAGAAAATCCTTCGTATTCACTGACGACCCCTAATTACGAGACGTCGATATAAAACGCGGTTTACAACTTAATTAACCGAGGTTGGGTCGGCGACGCTTTAGGGTCCTCGGAACGAGCTTTTCATTCGAAAACGACTGGTCAAAGACTGGGGGTCAAAGGCGAGGGAATCGAGGAACCGTCTCGGGTCGAAAAGCCGGGTCGAAGGTGGCCGAACGGCGAATTCCACGAGATATTCCAAGAATCGAACGATGTTTAATATACCGTCGGGGCAAGGAGATACAAGGAGGCTAGCGGAGGCTGTGGCGCGCGAGACAGGAGCGCGAAGAGGAACGGAGAGTGCTAAAGGGGTGAGAAGAGGATGGAACTCGCCAGACTTCGAAAGGACGAAAGATCCAGCGAGAAAGAGACGGGATGGAAAGAGGGAGAGAGGACATTCTCGAGAGTTACGGGCCATCCACGTCACGCTCAAATATTTTGGCAAATTTATGCCCAATAAAAATTAACCAGACCCCCTTTTCGTGCTGCGGTTTCGGACCCGCGTAAACCACCACCACCAGTTACATCAACCTCGTCGTCGTCGTCGCGACGGTGGACGTTTAACGACAAGCTGGATCTGTTGTAGCTTCGTTTCTCCGTTACACGTCCGCTAGTCCGTCTGTCCGTCCGGCCAGAGCGGTCAGGCAAAAGGCAAGGGTGATTTACCGCGAGATTTTCATTTTTATTTTCTTTCTTTGACCCCCCTCGCTCTCTCTACTTTCTACCTTCTCGACTCGTTTGAAACGCGGATCCAACACGGGGACGAACAACTCTTTTTTCCACGCGGCGAGGTTGCGGAGGAGCTCGCCTCTTCGCGCCTTCGGGACGTCGAGGGCGCGAGTAAACCTTTTTTCATTCCTGCAGAGCGGCTCGGTGCGTGCACCGGGGAATGTGTCGCCGGCGTAAATCAGTCAACGTCCCCGGGGATTAGAGTTTACGGTACCCTCCGGCTCCGGACGTTTCTTCGCGGTTCCAAGGATCGAAAAAGCTGGCTGCGATTCTACGAAACGGGGAAATTGAATTAGTTTAATTACAGGGGGGGAAAGTAGCTCTTTGAAGAAATATTTGCAGAGGAATTCCTTTGACAATTCGTCGTACAACTGACCAGAGAGACACCTGCTAAGGAAAACATCATCGACCAGCTCACGCAACGAAGAATCGATGCGTGTCACCTGCTGTATGCACTCGACGCCCATACCACTCCCACACCAATTATAAACGAAATAATACCGCAGTTCTATTCTGCCATTCACATTCATGGGAACATCGACGGTGAATCGTTGAAACATGTTTCCTGTTCTCCATGGAAACACAGGAAACAATGTGCATGGTTAAAAACGAAGAAACGTATTGGCACCATGGTAGATCATAAAGTTAATCGAATCGATTCATAGTTGGACATGATTAGCAGTCGAAGACACGAACGGTCAGCAGCTTTCATCGAGACTCGCGAGGCTTGCGAGAGCCATAAAACTCCCGCGTTATTTACTATGTTAATTGGCGCCCACGTCAAACACAAATTTATGCTAAAAGCCGAGATGTTATCGAGTACCCGAGCGCGTTACGCCGCTGACAGCTCCTGCCTTCGAGTGCCGGCCTATGGGGATTCGGTTCCGTGGCACCCTTTCGACGATAATATCGGTATCGATCTTCCACGTATCATTGTTCGTCCCTTGTCGACGTCTGTGTCTTTTCGAACCATTCATTTTCGACCTTTGTAAGCAAAGGAACGCCTAATAAAAATTCATATGGGTCGGCTTGAAATGAAATTTGAAATAGCCAGAAGAATTGTCAGTCAATTGTACCTTCTTGTTTGAAAGCAAAGTTCTTTTGGCACATGTTTCGACCATCGCGAAAGGTACAGAAGTCGCCCTCGAAGGCACGTACAATGCTAGGGCTCCGGGTTTTATGGTCTAAGACAGCACACCGGGACCATGTGTTCTCCAGATACGTAGCGGAATAATGGGATTTACGTGTAATTCCGAGGCTCGCTGGGAAAGCTGTACGGTCGAGCTGTTTTTCGAAGGTGCACGCTTCGAATGTTCGCCATACGGTAACGAAAGGTGCGATTTTTGTATGGCTAAACTTTCGAAACGAGCGTCCTCGGTGTCACGCACCTACGATTTCACCGGCTTCATCCTCGACCACGCCGATCGTTTTCATTTTCTTTTTTCTCCACGTCTCGCCTCGCCTTCTTCCACCTCGTCTACCCCTTAACGTCCGACAGGTGATTTACACGCGAGGATTTACTGCTTGCAAGATTTTACGAAAGGCTGTGACCCGCGCCAGAAACCGGCGAATGTCTGCGCGAGAAAGGATGCCGTTTCGAGAACGAAAAACCATTTTTTACGAGACTCGATCTTTCCACCGTAGCAGAATGTCTTTTTATCGATTGAAATAAGTTTAAAAATACTCAAGACGCCTGGGTGAATCGAGATGCAAACTTACAAAATATATTAGTAAAATTTAGAAAATGAATATAATATAATTAAAAGTCAGCCTAAGGATCAGCGAAACAGTTCAACAAAACAGGCCCATAAAATTCCGAAAACGTTCCCAGTGAAACAATACCGAAGAAAATCAATGGTGCCATGGTTTACGGGTGTTACTATTAAAAACCATCCCCCTTAAAAGGGCAAGTCGCATGTGTCCGTCCCAAGGGTACCCACTGGAAATCCCCGCAATTTCGAGGATCTGCTAGTCCACGAAAATCCTTGTTCGCAAATTCTCTTAGAAAAGAGGTGGTCACGGCTCTTTTCAGAGGCTTCGTGCACAGCTAAAGGGCGTGGGTGTTTACGTCTTTGGTTTTATTGCTCGGAGCGACGATCTGGTCCGAACGAGCCAGATCATTCTTCCTTTATGGTCGAATTTGAAATCACGTCATGATGTCGGTGGAATTCTGGAAAGACCGTTGTCCCGCCACCCGACGAGACCGATAATAAACGATCGAGATTCGCCCGCGTCCGGTACGTCGCGATATCTCCTCGGAATTAAGTTGTTCCTTTCCGGTTGACGTTAAAGAGCGTACCGCGTGATACGTCTGATTGTTTAGTGACTCTCGTAATTCGCGTGTTTTCACGAGCCAACCGATCGAAGGCTACGTTTACACCGGTCTGAACGAACGCTTCTTCCGGTACGCGCGTACATTATGTTGCAACGTAACATCCACCGGTTTTATTTATCGCCAGTTTAGAGAGAAAGCAGATAGATACACTAATTGCTAATGCAACAAGGTTTTATGCTTGTTACGAGGTGTGGCAATGTTGCTGCTCTCTTGTTTATTATGCAGCTTCTAACGATTGCTTTCGCTTTTTAATTAGGGAGTGGTCGGGCAAGTTTGTTTTATGGAATACAGTCAGAAATAATTTAGAAATTCATAGATGAATCGAAGGCGTGAACAGGCATAAAATAATCGTAAAACAAGGTGAACAATTTTAGTTAATAATTAATTGCAATGGTTGAGAGAGCTTGGAATCAGAAGTTATCCTTTTTCAACCGATTCGGTATCTTCGGCGCGCGTTGCAATTTTTCCGGCAAACAATCCTATAACAATAAACATATTGGACGGCGAGAAAGGAGAAGAATCCCAACGATACGAGGCATCGAGTCGCGTCTAATAGCGAGTGCTCGGGGACCGAACAAGAAGTCGGACTCCCAATAAAACGCGAAACCGAGAGCTGGCAGCGTATCGAGTTCCCCGAGGTTTTTCCGGCGTAATTTATGCCCGATAATGAATCTACACTCCGTAGATAGCGTAAGGTCAGGTGTTAATGCCGGTGCGTGTGTGGTGCGGGGAACGCGGACCCGCGTGGGACTCGTGGCCCATTGGGCCCACCCGCGTGCACGCTCTCGCTCGATTCACCGCGGAATCAGAGGTGCTCACCTTCGCTTCCTCGCCAATTTCAGCATAAAATTGCAAGTAAACGTTGTGATAAATTCAACCTATTCTTAAAAATGATGAAATTAAATTTTTGTAACGAAGCGTGGAATACAAACGAGCACAGAGATATTAATTTTGATTATCTAACAAGAAATTCCGAGGTAATTTTTCAAAGAAGACTAGCGAGGTTCTAGTCGCTAAATGAGGGATCCCAAGTAATTTTTCACCGAGGATCGAATATTAGAGAAAACTCGTGTACGTCTGTCCGCTTAAGCTGTTCGTTTTAACGATGTTGCATCTCATTAGTCTCCGTGGACGAGGTGGAAAACAATCTTTAGTTACGAAACCGGTGAATTGTGGGTTCCGTGCTCAAGAAAGCTATGCGTTATAAATACTGCCATGACAGGGATCTCAATGAAATTAATAATTTTAAGGAAGGTTGAGCACCTACGGTCCCCGGTACCAAGTCTCAAACAATGTCTACATTAAGCAGAGTTTCTAGAAACAGGACTCTCCCTTTCTCGGTCTCTCTCCAGAGGAGTCCTTAACGGCTTCCAAGGAACGCGCCTCCCGAACGCGACATGGAAACGCGGCTTCGTCGATTCTCTTCGGATGGTTCACGAGCCTAGCCACTCGCGATTCACGGTTTATAAAGTACGTGCTTACGAGCGCGTTACAATCGGCCCGAGAGTCGAAACAGCTCCGGCCGGTTGAACCTTGCATCCTCGCGCCTCGGGCACCGGCTATTAAGATATTTGAATAATATTATCACGGAGAGGCCGCGGCACTCGCCGGTGTCGATAACGACAAGGGACCTCGCGTCCAGGTGAGCTTTAAAGCGATACCGAGAGGGAATTTTAGTGCTCAGACCCGTCCGATAAAGTGGGCCCGTCGTCGAACCGCGAATGTTCACACCGTGGGATATCTTCGCTTCGAGATATCGATCTGCGGGCCGATCGATAGATCGAATAGAGACGCGGACTGCTTGAATTATGATGGGACTGATTTTATTATTCTCGTAAAAGGCCGATTCGCGAGGCCGTAAATCCTCGCGGCTGCGTAATTGCCGCGTTTCGCTCCGCGCACGCTCGTCCTGATGAGAGGAGAATAAGACGTGATTGTGGAACGCGATGGAGCCCGGCTCCGTGATGCTGAGAATTGTTAGGGAGAGTTAGACGCTGTTTCGTGATTGCTACTGTTGAATAAAATCCAATTATCAAAATTGTAATTTATGTCCCTTTCTCTCAGTAATTATTCGACTGATCGAATGAAAATTTAGGGTGCTCCTATAGTCAAAGACTTTTCGAAAATTGCTAAAATACATATCTAGATTCTGAGAAAAATGAAAATGTCCACTCATTTTAAGGTTGCATTTAAAAAATGACACTATTCCTCGTTTGAATATCCTTGCTCCACTTAGGAATACTCTATATCTGCAACCGAATACGCTTGTCGAGTAGCGGGAACACGTGTTCGAATGCGTCAACGTTCGCAGCACGGAGAGGAGCGTACGCGGAATTTAAACGCGGCGAGCAGCCGCGGCTCACGTCTGCATTCGCTATCAGCGACCGATGCACCATCGCGGTGCAATGAAATCACGGGGTGACCTCATTTCCTGAGTCAATACATCGGGTCGATGCGCATTCGGAATCGGCCGGCTTCCACGAACCGCCGAGTCCGCGATTTCGCGACGCGGAGAACGTGTCCGAAAGCGTAAACTTCGTACCGGTTCCCAACCGTGTGTGTCACCACTCGTGCACACAGGTGGGAACCGGAGGCGATTTCGTGTCCACGTCTTTTTCCATCGTATTTTTAACCGACAACGAAGAAGCACGGTGTTGATTGATAATTGCCACGATCGACGAGCAATAAGTCAGAGATCCGCTCATTTACGCGTGAGTCAGACGAATGCAAGCAATCTGCCGGTAGAAAGTTCGCATTAAATGACGGGTGAAATGAGCCGTAAAAGAAGGAAACTCGGAACCATTGTGGGATCTCGATATCGTAACTCGTGTTTATGGATCTCTGAATATTGCCGATTGTAACGGTATCAACGGTGCGCGCTCTTTCTTCCTTAACTGTCCACTTTCACGAGAGTAATGTTATCAGTTAACGAATGTAAACGTCGCTCTCTGTTCAGATTTCAAGATAACGTTACTTCTCTTTCCTGAAAGAGAAAATGATTTATGAAGTTTTACAAACGAATCGATTGCCTTTTACAAAATAATTGAAAAAATTTAGAAACGATAGATTTTTATGAAATTCCTTCTGGAACCGATGCGCCTGTTTAGTTGGCGAGGAGCATGTGCGATCCACGTGCGGCTCCGCTTTATTAATGTTCGTCTGGTTCATTAATGCAGGTGCAGGAACGTAACGTGTACTCACGCTTCGAGGATTCGACAGTGTGCGCGCCATGTGTGTCGCAGGTATTACAGGCAAACAGGTAAGGGCCCGAAAACATGTGACGGCCAGCCTCCGGGACTCGGTGCAGGATTTGTGTTCGGGCACGTACCACCAAGGACGCGCGGAAGGTGATCGTGCTGCACATGTCGAGAGCTACAAACTCGATGGAGAAAAAAATCGAGGAGGTGGATAACGGCGTGGTTATAACCGGCCTCGCGCGTGTACACGTCCACCTTGTTTCGATATTATTCGAGGATACCCGAATGCCTCTTCTCTCCTTTTCTTTTCTTTCATTTTTCATCGTTGAACACCGAGGCACCGCCGGAATAAACATTCTGGTATCTCTGATTAATATGAATTTTAAACGAATCGTATCTTTTAATCCTCCGTTGACAATGTACCTTTCCAAACATGGCAATCTGGGTCTTCTGAACTTTGAAGAAATCTGAAACAATTTTAAGATACTCGTTAGAGCTTCTAATTTAATATACAAGTGATACTTAAGCGAAATTTTTAAACTTTCTTCCAATAAAAATGAAATTAAGGTTTAAGGTGATTACAAAAATCCTCCGCATATTTATAATACTATTAACAGATCTGGTTCTCCGTTCACGGTTATAAATCGAACGGTTCGATCGAAAGGTTCGAAGGTGTTCGGATCTCGAATCGGTGATAATTAACGTGGAGTGGAGGCGTGGCCCCCGGGGGCTCGAAGCATCGCGAGGACGATTCGTCTTCGTCCCACGATGCGTGCATTCGCACGTCGTGGCATTCGTTCATCATCAATTTATGCAGAACAATTCAACGACAACGGTGCATTACGGGGCCAACGGCGTAGGTTCAAAGACCTCGAGCCGCGGCTACACCTCGATCGACTGGCGTCCTCCACGCAGAGTACGTTGTTCGATGCTTTTCTTCCTGCTACGAGTCGCGCGAGCTCGTCTTTTGGCTGGCAATTAGCATACGATTGACCCTGTGCCGTGACCCTGCGCGGCTCGCGGCCAAACGATTGAATTAAAATGCGTTTAAAGCCACCCGTCTCGCACGGACGATTTCGAGGCCTCGAGAATCGGTGCCGTTTCCTTACCGTGAAAGTCCCACTACATTTGACAATGATTTTTTATTTTCATTCTGTGTCGTGTTTACTACATTATTCGAACGGACCTTTGGTAGCTGGAAATAATTCGATAGATTGTTTTATATTATTTGGAAAATGGCAATAAAAAAATGTAGGATATTTATTTTTTCTTTTTTAAATTTAACACATTGAAAGAAGCGCTTTGTTAAAATTGTGACCCCAATGGTCGATCGTTCGGGAAAATCCAGGTTGACCATGGATCCTCCGTTCCTGGTTCGTAATTCGGTTTTCCCCGTGATTACGGGTGTAATGAGGGATTAACGGACAGTACGGCCACCAGCAACGGCCAACCCCGAATGAAATACACCACCAGTTATCCTGTAAAGGCACTTGAATGCGCCACCAGCAAAGTCGACCCACGTGTTACAACCTAAACGTGCTTTCAGGGAAAGTTTGCACCTTATGGTGGCCCGTCAATTATGACCTGCTTGGGTATTTTCCCTTCCCGATTGTTCCCAACGAGAAGGACAGTTCTATGGTCACCAAATGTTTCCGACTTTTTTTTTTTTCATAGTCTCTTAACCCTATGGTACCCCGTCGTGTCCCCTAGGTCCTTGAAATTTTGGCAACAAGTGGTAATTATTGTACTGTTTAATATCAAGTCTGTTTCAATTTAGAATGAAGAAATTAGAGGAAGGAATGTTTTTCTTTTGAAATTTGTAGGTTTTCTTCTATTATTTTTTGAATGCATTTCTGGAAAATAGAAGAAAATTGTTTTCTAATATGTATGATAGTTAAAAATCTGCTAAACAGCTGTATATGAATTTGCTCGTTAATAAAATCGATCGTTGGTGTCATAAAAAATAAAAATTATTGAAGGAACAGAGGACAAAGTCACACAAGGTGGTACGACCGCACCCCCAATAATTTTCACTGTTAATTTCGCTTCATTATAAAAGGATACAGTTTTACGATCCTCAATATCCCCGGCAATAAACTCATTTATTCTCTGTTGGAACGTAAATTCTTTGCTAATTTTCCGAAGGCAAAATACCAGTACGATAATATAATCGTTGTTCCTCTAATTCCATAAGCTGGAACAAGCCTTTCAAAACGTCTACGTAGTATTCGAAAACGTTCCTGTCCATATGGGTAACACACCTCGACCACTTCCTTGCCATAAACGTTCGCCGTGACGACAATGACCGGTTGGAATCGTCGATCCACATGTTTGGCAAACACTCGCGGATACGACACCCCCATGGGTCGGCTATGGCTTGGGAAAGCCGGGATTGGGAGCCTGGCATATGGCGACAGGCCGAGGCTAAACCGGTAGCAGGTGAGTTTTGTCCGAGGCACGATGGGAATGTTGCGACTACCTGTCAGCTTACCTTCACCCACGAGCCTCCCGATGGACTCTCGCCATTGTTCCACGTCCAACGAGTGCCATTAACTGCAGGTAGGAAGTGTAACGACCCGCTTATCAGACTGATAATAAATTGTTTCTATCGCGAATTCCTATCGAGTCGTTATGACGGGGGCTCGATAGACCCGTTCCGCCCATTTGCTTGTTGCACGGAATCGAAGGGTGCAAACTGTGGGATCTAGAGAAGCTAATAATAAAAATAAATCTTGAAGATAAAGATATTTTTGAAAGCTGCCTAAATATTTTCTCGTGGTTTATAAAGGACCTTTTTTTTCAAAAAAATAAATCGTTTATCGAAATTGTTTCGACAACGTCCGAACCGGTCGTTCCAAAAAGCTCTGTTTACATTCGAATCATGAAAGTGAGATCGCCTCGATAGGGGGACGACTTTCACGAGATCTTTCGGCCGATCTGTCGTCGGAGGTTTTCCGTCGCTGGTTCACGAGCTCGCCACGGATTCTCTTTCCTTGAAATCCAGGACGTACATCGATCTCCAGCACACGTTTCACCAAAATCGTACGGGGGTATCCGACGACACGGCCTCGCTGCCCGTTCGGTCCATAAATCTCTCGGGAGGTGATTGTGGCGCCACTCGCGTCACAGATCGCGCGACCGATTCTCCGTAAGGTAAACTGGATATATCGGCTTGTTTCCACCGGCCAAAGAACCGCCGGCCGGAGAGAAATTACACGCTGATGCCGACGTCTATTCGCGTTAAACGAAGGGGATGCGCTTTCCGACAAGAAACGAGAAAATATCTTGGCGGATCTGGTGCGTTTTTATTGACCGCGATCGGCGGAATGATAGCAGTGTGGTTGGTGATTGCGATGACCGAACAGGAACCATCTTCTCTTCTTGGTTAGCTCTGTTTCAAAATAGAATTTTGGGAATTCTATGGAATCTAGGGAGAAATTCTGGGATATTTATTAAATTTAATTTAACATACAAATGATTAAGTAAAATGCTGGAAATAGTTAAAAATTAAATCAAAGTCCACCCCTAATATAAACCTTCCCTATTTCATTGGAAATAAAATTCTGAAAAATCTGCATCTACGAAGAATGATCTAAATCATTAATCACACTTACGATCGAATCGTGTTATCAGCACTTTTACTATTTCTTTCTTCACAACAGCGACCTTCGCGGTGGATTTCGGTCGCGTAGCGGTACCGGTCCCCGTGACACAAGTAATATCGATCCTCCTCCATCCGCGTCGATCTCTCCGAATTATCCAGCCTCCTCCTCCTCCTCCACCTTTCGAACAGTCGCATGGCACGCGTGTGTATACGTGGATCGCAGGAACGGCGCCTACGCCTGGCGCCAACAGCGAAAGAAAGTGCGACCGGGGTCGAGAGGAAAGGTCTCTCTCTCTCTTTCTCTCTAAATGATCGTCGTGCTCGTTTTTACGCTTCTCGGCCGAGATGCGGGTGAGATTCGGGGCGAGGACGCGAGGTCCCCTGTCTCGTCCCGGAAGCGAGAGGACGGCCGTATCGTATCCCCGATACGCTCGGGAACACCGGGGCGTACGATGTACCACGCCGATGTAATTTGTCGTCAAGTTGGCCATTACGCGTGGTCCGCACGGATGAAAGATGTTGGAAAGCGGACGGCCGGGCGACCTCTACGTAACCGGGAAATTACGAGGCTCGCCAGAGGTTGAGGAGGGTTGACGCGGGTAGGTGGAGCGAGACACTTTCGTCGCGGATGCAGAAATACAGGGTGCTTCATAAAAAGTGGAAGAATTTTGACGAGGCTCTTTTCGATTCTTGAAACAAAATCTAATTGCTAATCAGCTATGGTTTATTGAAATATCAAAAATGAAAATTCGTTCGAATCTGCAACAGCCTGTAGCTACGAAAATGTGAGGGCGTTTACGGAAGTCCGATGTCCCCTTTGGAACCGTGGCAACTGATTTACACCGCGATAAAACGTTTCCAGAGATTTCATATATTTAAAGTCGAACGTTGAAGAGGGTAATCGTCCTCGTCGTAATTCAGGAAATTCGTCCTCGTTACCGTGCGCCGCGGATAACTCGTTAAATTTAATTACCATCGATAGGCTGGTACGCGGTGGACGGAGGATTTTTGTAATTATTAACGAACGGGCCGCGAAGTCGAAGCATAAACCGGGATGAAAAATGTCCGTCGGCGAAGCAGTTTTCCTGGAAACGATCGATGCACGAGCCACGGCGCGCCGAGGGGCTTCCCACTGATTTACCGTCTACCAAGAATAAAATGGCCGTTAATAAGAAAGATTTCCGTTTCGGCAACTCGTAAAGTACCATCTTAACGTCCCCTATATCGCGGGTAATATTCGGGACAGGTAACGCGCGTACCTACTCCCCTTTGTACGAAGATGTACTCGCAGAAATAAGCATGTAAGTTACGATCGTTCGGCTCTCTCGTTCCCGTGGCGTTTGCAAACGGATCCACGAGAGCGACGAGAGAGGAGAACTCTCTTCATTCCACGTATTCGTGTCCGACGTCCTTTTAATTGAGCGGTTTAACGCGCCGTCGTAAAGATTCCACGGCCTGCAGCTGCGTCAATTCGATCGCTCCTCTTTTCGCGTCCTCGCGATTTTGCTTTTCTCTCTCTCCCTCTCACGCCCCGTCATCACCGAGGACCCGCGTGTCCGACCCTGTTTTCATGTTTTCTCGAGCTGGAATAGTCGTGAAGGAAGCACGACCCGCTAAAAACCAGATCCATGAAACCCGAGCACCATCGTCCCGGCTTCCGCAGACTGCGAGCTTCGCCGTGCTGTGTTGCACGCGGCAGGTGCATGGCCCACATATTCGGCATAAAAACTGGTAACCTAAGGTAACCGCAACCTGCCACGGTTTCAGGCTCCTTCGCTTATGCACGCGTCAGGGATCGCGATATTTCATGCTGATTCGCGCTTGATTACGAATCGTTGCTTTATACATTCAGAGGAGACAGGTTTTCAGCAAGGTTCGAATAATTTAAATTGTTAATAGACAAATTTCATTCAAGCGACACTCGCCCTTAACCACGAAGCGCCCAGTGACGTAGATTATCCACGCATCCGTTTCCGGAGCAGCGAAACCACGACGTGTCACCTGTTCTGTAAGTGCCGTGAACCGCTGAACCGTGACGTGGCCATGGGTGCAGCCCGATAAGAAACGCACGCAGGGGCTGGAACTATGTAAAAAAAAATAATAAAAGGGCTGCAAGGAAGTAGCCGGCGATTCGCAGGTGACGGACAACCGGGACTTAATCGATGCTGAACCAAGCGACTTGGGGGCCTAGGTGAGTAGGAAGGAAGTGAGGTCACCGGACCTTGGCCCACCTCGGTCACGAAGTGTAGCAGGTGTAGAACGTACGCGTGGGGGGCCACTGACACCGCTAATATTCACGCACGTTACCTGTGTACCTTTCCGAACCGCACTGATTATCGTAAACAGTCTATTTTCCATTAATACATTTCATAAGATGAATTTATCATGAATTTATCCAGCGCGAACAGCAATCAATCATCTAAGCAAGAAAGCCGAGCAGCCGGCGCGAAAATGAACGCAATTAACACCAGGCGACTCTGTAACAAATATAGAGATCAATAATCCGTAATGCCCATCGATTAAACGCGTTGCGTGATGCCGTTAAGTAGGACAACCGCGCCTGGCCGATCCGTAACCGGCAATTACCGATCGCGAGATGGGAGGAAAAAAATGGAGCAAAACCTTAAACGTTTGCAAAGCGGAGCGATACGGTAGCGAAAGAAGCGAAAGCGTGCCGAATAAAACGATCGTGTCCGACGGTTCATGAGGCTACACGGCGAAGATTAGTTTCTCGTTTCATGCCACGGTTCCCTTGGGCCCTTCGAAGGGAGACGGATAAATGGAGTACGCGGCAGCTTGGGCCGGTAGCTCATCCGTGAGCCAAGGCACGCGCGAGACTGGCCACGCATACATTCGCAAATGTACGCGTGTGTTGGCCCTCTTAGCGTGCAGAGCAATGCGAGTAAGGGAGATTATATCATCAATGTCGTTACTGCATTACGCGTGTCTGCCCTGTGGGGCCGAGGCGCGGAAGAAACACGGCAATGTTTCGTGATTTTTTAAAAAATTCTTCGACAACGTAACGTTTTGTCGTCCGCGCAGGAAGCATTAAATTATCGTTCGTAGATTTTCTGAAATTTTACTGGAAACAAGAAACTACCGAACGAATGCGCGTCGGGCGTCGAGATCGCCCACCTAACCGCCGATTCCTCGCAAATCAGGCGAGATAATAGTTCCTAAGTGTCCACCTATAACGTCCTCTTTGTCTCTTGCTCGCGGTTTTATACGAGCGGCAATAATTATTTCGTAATACCGGGTAATGGCGAGGCTGGGGCGAGAATTTATCGCGCGTGTACGTACACGGCATGGCTGCCGGAATCCTCTCGAGATCGTAATCCGCCGGTCCGGGCAGGCGAGACGCGGACGTTTAACGAATGGTTTCCTCATTACTTTCCACGGGGTTCGTATAAATAACGAGAGAATAGCTTCATCTACGGTGGTTCAACCTCCGGCTCTCGCGTACAATTTCCATCGGGATCGGGTAAAGGAAATCACGGATTTATTTTTCTCCTGATCAGGGAAATTATCTTGATAGTAATTTTATTTATTTGCATTTGTTCATGGAGACCAATTCTGTTGCCGTTTTAATTTTTGACAAATTAATTTATCTGCTCGAGTACCTACATTCTTATTAAATTATAGAAATTTATTTAGGACGTCCGAGGGTTAAGGAACGCATTATATTATATTTCTTACTCCTTTACCAAAAAAGAAATACCAAGTAGTAAAGCGTATACTATCAATAACAGGTAAATGCACCCTAATTAAAGAATGAGACTGGGTGAACAGCGCGTCGGGAAAAAATAGTTAATTAGGACGAGTTAATTGTGCCTAACCGTTGAACGATAAATGTCAGAAATTCGATATCATGGTGGCTGCATAATCGCGCGAGAAACCGGACTTTCTCCGTGCCGGTCGAATTTACGAGAGATCGTTCCGGACAAGCCCGAGAAGAATCGTTACGAAGCGGTAGGTAACACGGCAATCCGGCTGATAAGCGGCACTCTATCGACACTCTGGACACGGGTTTCGAGTTCTGTAATTGGAAAAACGCGGTGAAACCTCCCGTGATCGCGAGCCTCGCTTGCGAAACTGTTCCGACCAGACAGAAAGACCAAGAGAGAGATAGAGAGAGAGAAAAAGAGCCTCGCGATAAATGCACATCGAGATCCGTTCACGATGCATTCTCCTGTTACCTGCTGCATGAAATGTAATGTACAGGGTGTATCGTAACGTGTGTACTTTAAGGGTAAGCATCGGACAAAAATCTCCAGTTAAGATTACGTGACAAGCCTTTTATTCGCGGCCTCGGGATACATTGGCAATTATCGTCGTACCTCGTTACCTTTTTCATATAATTGTTAAGAGCACGATTTATAGTAAACTGTCATTACGAGTTTCAAAAGGCATCCAGAAACCTTGACGAATGAAATTATAAAAATCCAAGCAACACTTTCTCGCATAGAATTACTAACCACTCGAAGGGAAAAAAGCACCCCTTAAACGATTCTAAAACCACAAGTAACGCTCGTTCGCATTATGGTTCACAGTTCAAGCAAAGGTAGCAACAAATTTTCAAATCATTCATCCGCGATCGATGCTGCATAGCAGCGTTCACCTCGAAAAGCATCCCTGAAGCTGCACTTTGCAACAAAACAAAGGAAGAAGAGATAGCAACGCGAGAAAGGGTGATCATCATCGTACGAGAGCTTAGTGTACACTGACCTTGAATGACCGGCTTGAGTTCGAAGTACAACGACGAGGACGATGATGATGATGATGATAATGACGATCATAACCAGGCACCACCGGCTCGCACTCGGTTCTTCCTTTATCCGAGTCTGGTATCGGCAGCCTGGTTTGCCTCGGTAGCGAGCAAAGTGATGAGGCGTGGTCGATCACCTGGTAGCCACCGGGTTCAATCCAGTCCTCCGTAAAGGGTTACGACCCGCACGACCTTCGATCGCAGCTCGATAGAGCTATTTCGAAGGCGTAGAGAAGGTATCCCTGGATCGACGTGCTCGCCTCTAAAGGTCTCCTTATTCGGGCCTCCGTGTAATTCCCTCTTGCCACAGCAACGGTAGTTACCGCGGGTATTTACAGAACGAACGTCCACGTCGAACCGTGTTCCGATCCGGGGTTTATTGATCCGAGAATCGATTGGACGTTTCGGTAGCACGTTATTGAATTTCACAGCACTTTTCACAATTTGTCTCTGGGTAATTCGAAGATGTCCAACGAGACGAGTCACTAAATGTGCACTAATTCGGGTGTTCGACGGAGTCACAGCACACATACCTCGACCGAAGCGTCTGAAGAACTGAAAACAAATGTGCGCCGGCCCTGTCTCGCGCACGCGAATTTGTTTACGTCTATTGACTCGTCTCGTTGGAGGATTATAGAGAGCTACATATGTAGAAATAGCTATGAATATTCCATCGAGGAATCGAAAGGCGCATTTAAGAAAACAGCGGCGAGTTTGTCGAAGGCATTCATGAATCGGGTTACAAACGTACAAATCTTGTGCAAGCAAGGGAAGAAAAGAAAGATCCAGAATGAAGGATCGATAAGAGTTGTTTGAGAAAACAGAGGAGAGTTAGAAAGATCGCCGTATGTCGGCGGAAACGGTCGAGTGTTTGACCGTGGAAGATCGTCGAATCATCGTCGAGCCACCCACCTTCAAAAATACCCGCGACGAGAGTGCTCGAAACGATCCTACCAATATCGGAACGGAACCATTAGTCCCGCGGGATCGACAAAAGAACGAAATCGATCCTGCTCGAAGGTAATAAAGCGATCGTGCCAGATTCGAGCGACAGCAGGCGTCCGCGAGGAGGACGCGTTTTGTCGCGCGCACCTTATGGCCTGACGGTTGAATAGCTGACGAGTCATGGGGCACAATGTACACTCGTCTTAATTAAACTTATTTAATTAAGTGCACCGTGACCGTGAAGCCGTTGTCACCGATGCGTTCGTCGGAATATTCTTTGTTTCGCAAGCCTGACGGTCGCGGTTGCTTCCATTACCGGGAAAAGAATATTTACATACGGTTTGCATAAGCGCGACTCATTCGTTTGAGTGCGGCAAGCTGTTTACGTTTCACAAAGAAATTTGAACGGCAATTGAAATCGATGGGACGAATCAATTTCGAAAATGCTTGTCTTGCGTCAACGAAGATTCGTGACCGACCCCACCCGCGATATTACCGAACGGAACGACCGCAGCGTTTGGAAATTATCCGTCGACCGAAGTAGCAGTTTACGCCCATTTTAAATTGCCGTTACAGAGCCGGCTGGATTACGCAGTCGACTGAAAACAACGAAATGCAGATTATTTATCCCGGGTTAGAGACACGGACGTCGCCATAGGCAGGTCCGACTTGCGACACCTGACTCGCCGCCACGATAATATCGGACCTGTCAAAAATCGCTTTCTAAATCGAGGCTAGGTTACTTCATAATGTAGCATAAACAAAATTCTTTGCATACACGAATAACGGAGACATTTAACGAAGTCTGAATTCGAGGGTAGTTTCCACCCTCGGCTTATGTCTTTGATCCAAAGAAAATGAATTTTTCAAATTGCAATAGTTTCTATTGTATGTCTAGAATTGTTATCAACAATTTCCAGGTAATCAGCGCGGAAGTCGACCAGAACCCCGCAACGAGCGATCACGACGAGAAGAAGAAGAGGAACGAACGAGATGCTTACGTCAGTTTTCTGATCGTGACTGGCTCCACCCTGCGTTACCGACCGAGAGTGGCCAGACCGTGCCATTATTACCCTATTATACCTTGCATAACAGTAACAGTGAACGAAGTGAGCTATTACGCTGCTTCGTGGGGGTGGATGAAAGAAAAGAGGAGAAAGGAGGCCGTCTAGGCGGTTGAACGCTGAAGGGTGGAGGAGGAGAGGAAGGAAGAACCGCCGTGGGTCGATGCGCCCACGGAAGGTGTTACAAAAAATCATATCGCTATTAATCAATTTTGTTGATTAAGAGATTTAAAATTGTCGACCTGAAATATCCAAAATTTCCGAAAAGTCCATTCACGAACGAATCTCGTACAAGAAGAGGCAACGGAGGATCAGCAGCTGGACGATCATAAATCCTGCCGATGGATCGATGTCTCGGATCGCGCAATAATCGTTTTCCGACCTCTTCGACCCGGCAGTGTCGTCGCGCGCGTATGATAAAGTGGCACCGCGAGTCGAGCAGCACGAAATTAGGCAGCCCTTCGAAGGGGCACCGAATCAATGGGTCATTAGAGGATATGACGAGAAATTAATTACCTCATGTAAATGACAAAAAAGAATCTGTTGTCAGTTATTAATTGTCCCGATGGAAGATCCTAACGGTCCTAGACGGCCGGGTACACCGTAGCTTTTTCCTTTGCCCGGCCAATGGTATTCCTACGGGGGTCGTGTATCTCTCGCGTGTCAATGAAACAACGAAACTTACCAGGTCGGCCACGAAACGTTTCACATTGTCGTACATACACGGTCGACCGGATTCGTGGCGTTCCAAATCGAATCGGAGATCTGTTCCCTATCTGTCGTGGGCGACTTTTCGTCGGACCACCTTCTCCTTTCCTCTTGCTTCCTCCATCTCCGTCTCGTACACGCTCGCGAACGTGGCTGTGTGCGCGTAGATATCACGGAGACAAGAAGAGGAATTCGAAATCGGTCCTCCCACCTGTCACGAACCAGACCCCGTCACGATACATCACGGTATATCTATGGATAATCAATTTATATCGACGCCTCGAATTCCTATCGAAAACGATGTCTATAAATAGGGGGGCATCGTGGTGAAAAATTTGAGAAATACGACAAAATTGATTTGTAAGTAGTTAAAAATTAAAATCCTTCAAAATATCCGAAGATTCTCAGCTGTTCCCCGAAGGTAAGAAAAAGGAGCTGTTCTCGTTCTTTCTGGCTTCCCTGTGTTCGTGATCATTCGAGCTTCTTTTTTCCCTTCTTTTTTTCCATCTCCGATCGTATTTTATAGATTCACCTGGACAGCTTTGTTCGAGACACGAAATAATACTTCCACCACGGCACAATGAAACCTGTCGTCGTGTTTATCCGTCCAGCGAGCACGTTCCTCCGCGGCTCTTCGCGGTCATTAGACGCTGAAGAGGAATTTCGGTGGTGTGATCTATGACCCGGTCGTACAAAGAAAGTGGATCGCCTGGGAAGAACGATCCATCTCGTCCAATGCCGTGCGACTAACCTGTTTTTGTAGATTTCGGATCGAGAGATCGTCCGGAGATATTTCTTTATAAACAGTTATCACGGATAATGCGTGCCAGTGGAAATCGTTTGATCCATTGTCCTCGTAAATTTTTAGATACTTTTGTGCCTCGAGACGAAGATCGCATCCTGTTACCACCCAGGCATCAATCGGGATTAAGATCAGCGACACCTGACCTGTCGTCGAGCACCGGAACAGGAAGCAGCCACGAAAAGAGGAGCCCTTGTCGTTCATTCAATCCTGGAACACGTGTGCGTGAACTGTGCAACACGTGCGACGAGCATGAATCCGAGAATCTTGTATCAACGATCTGTTCATTGATCGAATATTTTCGTACATCGGTACACGATCGTACACGGTTGTCGAACAAGATACACGGAATTCTTGGCTGCTTTTTAATTGAAACGTTGCCGGACGCTCTTGGAAATAACAATATTTATACGAACGCCCACCGCTCGAGCACCTACGGCGAAAAATAAGTCAAAAGAGACAGGCGAACGGTGATCAACTCGTGCAGTATCGGGTATGTAAATCCGAGGATCATCCTCGGCCATGATCTCTACTCTCCTTCGAGAAATTAGCCTCTGATGTTCGTGAAACGTGTCCCGTGTGGGTAAAGAGAACGATGAATTCGTAGAATGGAACGGATGTTTGGCGATTCGAATGGCTGGCAGGTGCCGCGAGGTGGGCGTCGTTTTACGCCAAATTCGAGACGAAACGAGAATTCCTGTTTCCTTTCTCACGGCCAGGAATTCATTCACCTCTTTCTCTCTCGCTTTAATTTCGATTCCCATCTCAACAATCACTTCCTTGTACTTAACTTTAGAACACATGAAATTATCGATTTTATATTCCGATAGTATTCGATAAGAAAAATGATATGTAACAAGAATCTGCCCAAAGTAAAGTTCAGCCCATAACTTGAACTGCTGTCTGAAGAAAGTTTTTACGGAACGTTGAAGGTTCGAAGATCACGAACGAGCACATATGGAGAGACGATGAAGCGGATGAAGGGTCAGGGTACTTCCTACACGCGGTGCCTATGGGGTACACCCATACGCACGCGATTACGTGGGCACGACGTGTGGGACATCATAGAAGGAGCACGAGGTAACGCACCACCTGTTGGATCCTCCGGGGGAGGGTCGTAGGGAATGTGCCCAAGAGTAGTGGGAGTAGATGGTCAAAAGGGACGATGGAAGAAAAAGAGAAAGAGGAGGAAAGAAAAGTTGGATGTGTTCCAGCATCGTTCTCTCTTCTGACCATCTCCGGCTTATCCGCTCGTTCTCTCGGTTCCTTTTGCATTAGTCATCGTTGCCTTTCGCAATACTTATTATCTTCTTAAACGAACCGGCCAATGGTGGAAGCTGGCGGCTTCGGTAATTGGCCACGATGCGCTCGTGGATAAGCAAAAAGTTCGCCTCCAATGTAAATCTTCCTTCGCGGTCGAAAGTGTTCGAGGGTGTGTTTCTAAATTAAATCTGTCCGGCAATCATTCTAATTAAAGGGAATTTATTTTCATCCTTCGATCGCCTTCGAATACGCTTGAATTGAGAAATTTGCAACAGAGGGTACGGAATATTCATCGTTCGAAGAGCCTTGAAAACGCATCTCATCGAGCGAAGTTTAACGACCCTGAACTCCGCGAAGCTGACCAAATTCGGACGGTTTCTCGAACGGAAAATTTCCTCGCGGAAAAGGAGAGGGAAACTGTTTTTCCATTGAATGGCAGGAAGCGAGAGGTGTAGCCGAGGTTCGCCTTATTAAAGGAAATATATTAATGTCGAAACACGTTACATCGTACGTCTGCATCAACCTGTCGTGTTTCGCACACGCGCGAACGCTCGCTGCCCTCGAGCATCGTACGCGGAGCGATCGCCGCGGACGTGGCCACGTAAAGCGTACGATTACGCATCGCGCTGGCTCGTCTTCCTTTAACGAGCGTTATTCAATAATATTCAAATATAATGAGTCCCTCGTAAACAGCATTAATGAACCGACGAATCGATGCCGTGGCATTAATTACAACGTAATGAGACGAGTAATTGTCGAGGATCGTGAAGCGTTCGACGAGTTAATCGATTGAAACGTCCGCGTTTTTACCGTCTCCTTTGATCGATATCGAGAGAGTACCCATCGATCTTGAGCCTCTCGACGTGGCGAAAAGATTTCTTGGAAATTCATCCGAGGGAACGATCTTCAGGAATAAATGACTCGAATAATTTACGAAATTTTTCTTCTTCATTCGTTTGCTTGCTTCTACGACAGAAAGAGAGAGAGAGTGATTCATCGTCGAGGAGATGACTCAATTGAACTTTGCATGAAAATACGAAGTATTTGTGAAAGATTAGTGACGGGATACGAGTTCTATGCCTCGAAAGGAGAAAAATATGTTTGTCGAGATGCGTGAACCGAAATGTTTGCATTCTGAATCATGATTGAACGATAGCGACAAGTGTTCGGTACGTCTATCGCGACGTTTGTATAATCAACGCGTCAGGTGCCAGTGTCAGATATTGAAACAGGGAAATTATCATTGTTAACAGTGTGAGTATCATCAAAAGAATGCTTGTATAACGAGTGTGAAAAACGTATCTAAACATTCTCTATCAACTATCGATGAAAAACTTCTTCGTTACTAGTTGTCAACTTAAGATTGAGACTCTCTTCATGGTCCGCCGTCCGAGGGTGAAATATTACATTGGGTATACAAATGAATCCTGTGCCTTTTCATTCTTTTTAATTAAAGATTCGCAAAATAAAGGCACCGAATTAATTCGTACGCTCAATAACACAGTATATATCAGGACCAGCAATTTTGCAGTAAACGGAAGCCAGAAACCAGCATCAGGAGGAGAAGCGATCAGCGTGCCAAGCGCGTCGAGATGACAGGATATCGCGGTGAAACAATGAAGCCCAGGCTGTCGGAGTAAAATCGCGTAGCAGCCTCGCAGGAAGAGGAAGAAGGGCGAAGAGGAGGTACCCTCTCGATGGTACCTGCACAATACCTGCACGGCGTGGGCGCACGAACCGCCTGGCCGCGTCTCAACCTGCTGAAACTCGTTCCATGGCGGGGTCTGACGAGGCTTCTCGGTGAACCAGCACGTACGTCGGCTTCCGAGGACGACGAGCCTACCGGCTTGAATCTGCTTCGCGTTCAGGGAACAGACGTAAAGGTAGTGAGAGGAATCCTGGTGGCCCGATGCGACGGAGGGATATAAACCAGGATTATCGGAGACACCCGGCGTCGTAATTCTCGCAACCCGACGCCTCGATTCCGGTCAAGTTGAAAAGAAAAAAGAAAAAAAAGAATTGTATCTCGCGCCCTTCTGTCGCGTTCCATTTCCTTTCAGTTTGTCATATTCGGGAGTTAAAATGGTAAAACGGTATATCCATTTACCGTGCCACTCTTCTCTCCGACGCGTTTTACGTCCGCTTCTTTTTGCTTTTTTGCCCCGTGCCGAAATTACCAGATACGAAGAGGGTCGGGGTCCGAGGCGTACGCCTGTTTTGACGGCCGTGGTTCACGATGAGGTCAGCGGGTCTCGCTTTCTCGCGGGATGCCGTGTTCCTGTGTCCCGCGAACCACGAGGACCCGTCGGGGGAAAGGTGAGGGACTTTAAGTTCGTAATGACCCATCTCGGACAAATTACCGCTCGAGTGGCATTGTGTGCAAGTCCCCGAGCGATGCGTCTCGTCTCTCCTCTACTCTCCACCTCTCGTCGATCCATTGACGCGCATTGTGTCCGATTTTAAGACCGGTACACGTCCGACTGTACACGTTCCCACGTGTCGTGAAATCGTGGACACCGGGTCTAATGCCTCGCCGGCGACTCCACGGTGCACGAGTAATTGATAATGAACACGCGGCGCGATCATTTAGCGCGACGTTACGGTGCGCGATAGTTTTTGCCGGCAATACGGGTGAATAAACTTCGGACGCGTTACGTGCGCGTTCAAGTAAACTTTTCTCGTGTGCAAGCGATTGGCCGAAGAAGTGTGAAGAACGAGTGTTTAGGGAAAGATCGAGTGGTTGTTTGGACGAGGATATCGGTTCTGGGAGGCGCGACTGGATTCTCGGAACGTTCTTTACGATTGCTGATCGAATGGAACACGTGGAACGAGAGCGTTGACATACGTGGGAATAAATTCCTGTTTCATAGGTGACTAATTCAAATTTTAATTAAAGGAGTGGATTGGAACTCGAGTCATTTTAAGTAATTACACCCCAAAATGAATTTTTTCTGAAATCTCCATGGATTTCTTATTCGTCAGTTCATATTTTTAATTGTGCAAGACCACTTTTCATAAAAAACCGGATCGTCGACGCTGAAATACGATGGACATTGGGGAGTCACGAAAACACTTCGCGGACAAGATTGCGCCAAATGGAGGCTGGATGGTGTTAATTGAGAAATACAGTAACGCGGGGAGAAGAGGTAGAGAGAAGGTTGACGCGATAAATTCGATCGGTTGGACAAATTGCCAATAAAATTGGCGTTTGCCAATTTTACCGAGTACCTGACTCGAAGTCGCATAATTTTCAACGCGACTTACATGTTTTTTTTTTTTTATGTAAAAAGCTGAAATTTTTACTTATGATTTCCATTATCTCTTTCAACGCGTTACAAACCATCAGTGAAAAATATTCCTGTAATGAAGCGATCGTAGAACTTTCGACTGCTTTGTCTTAATCATCGCGATGATCTTCTGGTCAATTACAGATCCGTATAAATGTTTCTCGAATTATAAGTTTCATACAGGCTCGAGCAATTGTGTAATGTACCATAACGTGGCGGATGTTCGCTTTAAGGATTCTCTTTATCCAGATTCGATGCACTTTACGTTCATTATCGAACTGACATCGTTATTTCAAGTAATTTACGGCTCGGTCGGAATCGAAGAAACGTTTCTGGAGAGGATCGAGATCGACGCATTTCTGCGCCGGAGAATGTGCACGCGTTGCGAGACCGGAGAAACGCGGCTGAATCATCGTCGGATCGAGCTGAACGCTTGCGAAAGCGTGCTTTCCGCGGCTCGTTCTTCCGATAAGTACGCGCGTGTCCTTAACCCGTTGACTGAGACAGCAGGTACCGCGTTCATTTAAATAAATTTATTAATATTTAAAGCACCCACTAGAATTCTTATTCCATCGGAAAAAGAGAATCTCGTACAGCAACTTAATTCAGTGGTGCAACAGCATACTAAGTGAAAGCGGATTCTCAAAAACCCATGAAAATTCGTTCGTGACGGCACGTTTTGTTCAACGAATTCCCCGAAAGAAATTCATCTTTTTCCAAGAATGTTTTTATCGCGGTGCAGGAAAAGAGGGAGGAAAGAATTCGTCGCAATGACGCGACCAAAACGACCCAGCCGACTTCTCGTAACGAGACGGACGAGGGCCGCGTATATCACGCGTCGCACGCTTCAGAATGCGTGTGCGTGCGACACGCGCGCTCGAAGATACAGGTTGCCAGCCGCACCTGTAAACTCCTCTCCGCTCCGCGTGGGCGTCGGAGACCGCGGCCAGACATCGTGGAGCTGACGTGAAATTGTCAATTTCAGCGAACGAATTCTGTCCTCCTTGAAGGAAATTCGTCGCGGATTCTTAGGAGAAAAAAATTCTACCTTTATTATTTTTTTTTTAAATATTAGCGATCATTGACGTTGGAGCAATACTCTTGATAGAATCGATCACGATTTAACATTTGTATTACCCAAAGTGGGGTATCAGATTCAAAGGTGTAATCATACCAGCGAGCAACGCTGAAAAAGCTTAACGATATTTCCACCTGGTACCTAATTAACCTGCTTTTTGTTACTGTTCACCAATCCCTTAACTTTCTAACATCGCTGTGAAATTACAGGTAGATTTAAGATCGTTGCAAAAACAGTAAAGTAAAGAGATCACAAGGTAATAGAAAGGAGGAACATTCCTGGGAACTTGGAATCATTCGATAGAATTATAACAGCTATATTTCGCTAAATAATTAATGGATCAGAATAGAATGCCTAACATTTTCGTTTCGCTGTTCCCCGTTTTAGATCGCACGAAATTTTTCTTACGTTTCACCCTTTCGTGAGACACGTACAGTTAGGCGGATACGTTTGTGTGGGACTGACGGTGCCTAAAGTGATTAAGTAACTACCAGCCGTAAACCCGCGGCGAGATAATCCGTGTAAACGCAATAAATTGCTGGATATTTAAGATAGCGCGGCGTTATTCGGATAGGTCTGGTGATGGCCGGGCGTAAGTTACTGCCGGGCCACCTAGGCGGATCAAGAGCCACGCCTCGGACCACCAAAACAGTCCTTTACGGTCAGAAAACCGGGCACAAAACGTGCGTTTTATAGGGACACACCGACGGCGAACGAGAAGGCGACGCGTGCGAGCTATCACGCGTTCGGACCCTCGGATTAAAAGGGAAATCGACGTTCGATTTCCTGCCGCCACGTCTGGCACACCGTCTTTATGGGGACACGATGGTGGTCCGAGATCGTTTCACCGTCCATGGTTGTTTATCTTACGGGAAACTATTCGTACTCTTTCTACTCGTTCATTGTTTCCGTGCTTTCTCGCAAAGAGGGCGACCGTGAAATATATTTGATCGTTCGGCTGTTGTACGAACGTGTATTGAGACTTTCGATTCATGAACCAGGTCCCAGTTCGATCGTAAAACTGACATATAGCAGTGAAATTGCTCGGTTAGGATGTTGATTTTCTGAAATACACGATCTTCTATGTTTCATATAATTTTCATGCTGGTTATATTTGAACGAGGCCAGCGACAAAGAAAGGAAAAAGAAAGTTCGTGTTCCGTTGAAAACGAACAATACCTTCGTTAGAGAGAGGGACATCATTATTTGATACACCATTGAGAAGATATCACAGGCGCATTCCCGTAGGACGCGGGCGTTCACGATGTTTCTCCAATCGTGTACGAGATTGAATTCACCGGGCTCTCGGGTTAGTTAGAGAACCGGAGAGACCGCGTAGAGACGGTCATTTACATGACAACGAAATTCTGGTTCGTAACCCGCTTCTGACCCTCCTTATCGTGATCTCCCTCGATTCTTCCATATTTAAAGGAGCAGTCCGGCCAGTGACCCGCGGATCCTTCGTCTGCGCTCGCACACGAGGCCAACGACGGCGGCAACGACACGTAGGGCACAGGTGCTACGGTCGATCGTATCGAAAGCACCGATCATTGTATCGAGACGAGACCGCCGAACGGATTTCCATAAAACGACCGCGACAGATATACGGTATTGTCGCTCCCTGCCACCATCATTCAGCCTCCGCTACTCCGATCAAGATCGAACATTCCCGTGCAGGTAAATTCGTATTGATACGTGTAAATAATGGATTCTAGCTGGCTGAGAAAAGTATGGGAAACTGAATCGTGACACGTGGACACGGTTACCCGATATCCGGACGCGATCGAACAGGAAGAGAAATGTCGAGAAAAAATTCGAGGAAGATTTTCGGGTACCCAAAAATTTTAATTGCTCGACAAACTTTCGGAGCCCGGGGAGAACCCAATAAAAATTCCCGACCCGAATTTTGGGACACCCACGCACCCCTAATGAATTTCAATACAAAGTAGCAAATAAGTCGAAAAAATGGAAATTTCTAAAAAGATCCGAGTGAACATTTTGCAAATGAAATTCCTCGAAGCAATTTTTCTTCTCTCGAAGAAAATTCTCGTCGTTCTGAAAGTAGTATTTAACCCCGGGTGAACCGAGCGTCTTCCTAGCATTCGAAAAACATTCTCTACGTTGACAAGCACAGATGACGGGACGCGATATCGTGCTTCATCATCGTCATACACCATTCTTCGTTCTAACGAAAGCAAGGTGGGCAGTCGTTTCTCTTAGCCACAATTCCTGGCGCGGTGATGTAGTGCGGCTGAGTGATTTCACAAAGGCCCGGAGAGTTAGAGTCCCGACTCGTTATGCCTAAATAAGTTTTTTTTTTTTCCTCGTTTACAGGCCGGGAATCGCGGCCGGGCACGGCAGTGGGGAGGTTTGAGGGAAACGACGGTGGAAAGAAACGAGGAGGATGAGGCTCCGAGACGCAACCTGTCCCATGCATCTTGTGGGCAGGGGCGCTTCCGTCAGCATCTACGGATTCATTAGAGAACAATAGGATGATGAGTGCAGTCCGTGAGTTGTAACAGACCTCGAGGTTGCATGCAGGGATAAAGAAAGAGGAGAATGAAAGAAGAGGAAGACTGAGAAAGGCGCGTATGGTAAGGAGCAGCTCGCATGGATTTTCTTATAAGGATTTTCTTCTGGGAGGCTGTTCGATCTTTAAACGATACCCTCGCGTTACAGTAACTGGTAATTGAAAGTATTTTATTTTCTCTCTCAACCGACACGTTGTCTTTCGAACCGACGCGAAACGAGCGAGTTAAACTGGTTTCGAGTATGGTTAGGAAATGCAATTTCTTTTCCCTCTGTCTATAATTTAACAGTCTTCGTAACCTTGTCTCCGAATGAAATCTATATCGACCGTGAATTATTTGAAAATAATTCAAGAAATAGATTTCAATTTTCATAAAATCGAAGAAATAATTTTATACAAATAAATTATCGAAATGTTTCCGACGAACGTACACGCGTGCACATACCCCATTCTTCTTCTCCTTTTCTTCTCCCTTCGTTTCCTCGGGGTCTCCGTTTCGTTTTTTTTCTGCGAGCACGACGAAGTGCACACCGGAGAAAGGGTACGTAGAGGAGTATGTAGATTCAGGACAATGCGGTCCTATTAACGAGATCAAACGATACACGGAGACGACCACAGTGGTCCGGTACTGTGCTCCCGCCAACCAGGGATGCATCCTTACTCTCGCTCCTCCAGTGTTCTCTTTCTTAAATAACACCTTTGAATTCATTCGAATCTACCGCAATCATCGTTGACTCAGATTAATAAAATATCAAAAGCAAAAACATTCTAATTAGAAGTGTACGAGAATCTGAAAATTATTCTAATCCAAAGGACAATATTTTTCTTTAATTAATCATTCAAGGGGGATACTCTGAAAATTGACATGGAAATTGCATTTGAAACTTTATGTTAGTACTAAGTAGAAGTACGAAAGTAAAATCGTTTTCCTGGAATCCTCTAGCTAGTCCTGCGGCCCTGACGATGATAAGGATGCAGCACGACGGTGGCGGCGTTACCGGGCAGCAAGGATTTACAGAGGCGACAGACCGATATACCACATCCCCATCCCCTCGAGTTTCTCGTTCGTTTTACCTCGGTTCGCTCTACTTTGCCTCGCCTCCACTTTTTCCTCAGGGGAGATCCTTCGCTCCTGTTACAGTGGCCGGTACGTACGTAGCCCCAGTATGTAAATGCAGTTTGGTAAACCGGCTATTCATCCTGCTGCCGATATATAATTTATCCGCGTAATTCGCCTTTCGACGCGTACTGTGTTACATTTTTCTCTTCGTTTCCTCTCGGTACCTGATTATTCTCCGAGCAATTTACGACAAGTTTACAATATTTTCCCGCGAATTACCTTGAATTTCCCCGCCGTTCGTCCACCTTCTCCTACTATGGAACACGTTCGAAGAAATAGCTCGTACAAGGTAAAAATCCTCGAAGAAGCTGGCTGGTAAGCAGAAGCACGTAACGCGGCTACTCGTCGTCGTGTATCAAGAGCAGGACGAGGGTGGAACAGCGGGCACGGTTAAATCGTATGCAAAAGAAGAAGGACGCGGAGAGAGAAATAAAAAAAAAAAGGGAGAGCAAAGAGAAAGAACAAACGGCAGTCAGGCAGCCGAGAGCGTAAGAGACGAGGGACACGAGCGAACCAGATTGCTTTAATTTGTTGCGCGTCCAGCAAAAATGTTAATGCCCGTCGGCCGCTCGTAATTCAGCCTCGGCACGGCCGCCTCTCTTTCTTACCCTCTGTCCACGCTCGCTTTTCCGTCTTCCTTCCATCCTTTCGCGAACTCCTTCCTTCTCCTTCACGCGTTACACACGGTGGCTCTTATCTGCGGTTTTATGTTCGGCTTTGCGTTTTAGCCACGCCGATCGTTCGTTCCCGGGCCACGCTGACAAACAGGGAGAAGCGAAAGGGTTCAAAGTGGTTGCCTCGAGGATTTCAAATCGTTCGTGACCTCTTCGGGTCGCTGGGCAACAGGTTACTCCATCGTTTGCACGAAAAGCTTGTCGAAATAAATTTTGTAAGAAGGAAAATTGTATCAAAGATAATCTATTTCTAGTTATCGGTAAGCAAACGATACGATGAAACGTTTGACCATTCGTTACGAGGGGAGATCGAATCTCGATTAGCGGAATGACCAGAATCGACGAGGCATGAAATCGACGAAACTGCGGCGATGCTTGTTCCAACGACACCCGTTCGAGAGATCGGACGAGTTTCAAGCTTATTAAGACGCGACGGATAAAGTAATCAGCATCGTGAGCGGATGATCCGATGCGCGAAGAACAGGGCAAGCGGTGCCTAATGTCGCGATAATAAGGGTAACAGTATCCTGTGGACGAGCACGATTTCACGTGAACCGTATCCCTTTTGAATTACAATTAATCGGGCTTGAATTATTCATGATACACCGGGTCCCGTAAACGCCTGTAAATATCTCCCAATAACCGATATCGATAATGTAATGCCAAATAATCGAAAAGTGTCGTCCAGGTGTAAAGCGGAATGTCCATAATTTACACGTAGTATCATTTAGAACCTTACAGAATCCAGCCAGACGTTGCACCTCTATTTATATCGAATTTATTGCTTCGACAGGACTAAGTATGATAGCCGTGTCTCGGTGCAATATTCACGATGCACCGCGTCCAAGTGCATCGAAACGATTCAGATAAAACAGCGCAACAAGCGGATGAGAACGAGCTAGTTTGCGTAATCACGAAGCTCGTACACCTTGGCAAAGTCATATGATCGCTAAGGACACGGGAGCGACGAGGATCGTTGCTTTTCCCTGGACGATGCACTTCCGATGCATCCTGCAGAGGCGGCTGCTGATGCACTTGTCGCGTCCACTTTCCCGAACGTTTTCACACGAACGAGCTGTGGGAACCGCTCTCGCTCGCTGCACCCAAGTGCAGCCTATGTCGACCACTTGGAAACGACACCCCACAAAAAAGCGACCCCCTTCCGCAAACACTCTTCTTCAAGGTGGCCCGTTATAAACACACCAGAGTATCGATAAGTCGGAGACTTCCATTGGTTATCGTTTTACTCGTTAAGTAGGATCGTGTTGAAAGTATAAATTATCATAATTTTCAAGATACATACTTAACATTGGATCATAATTTTATAAGTGTTAGTTAAAAATTTTGTAGATTTTGGAAAAAATAAAAACCATTGACCCAAAGATTTCCCACATAGAGATAATAAAAAAAATGAACCCAGAAGTCAAAATGAGATAGACCTTTCGAACTTTCCCCGCGATGTTTGTCTTAAATATTATTTTACGTTGGGACCAGCCACTTCTGGAGTCCCATTCACAGACTCGGTCAAATATTGTCGAAGCCCAATCGTTTTACAGCCTCCATTCACCGCTTACTCTATTACGTCTGTTTTCTCTTCCCTTTTTTACCGCCCCTTAATCTCTCCAACCCCGTCCCGCGACATCATCCATCGCCTTTTTTGTCCTCATTTCCGTGCATTCGATCAACAGTAATTCCTTACTGTTGACAGTGGTACCCTTTTAAAGATCCCGGAGACATAGTAGGTAGAGGAACCGAGGCACGGACCAAGTGCGAGATTGCATCTGTCACTGCGGAAACGGCTGCACCCGCGACTTCCGTTCCCTCGTGACACGTTCCCACCCTCTAATGCACCGGCAGATTATCGAAGGGGGAGACTTCATTAGTCAAACAAGTGCAGAACGCACGATTCCCACGAAAAATATCTAACGAATGTCCGTCTCGACGATGATAATATTGAATTTCGAAGGGTTCGGTAATTAATCACGATGGCCGATTCATTGACAAATGAACGAGGATCGGTCGATGATCCGAGTACATCGTTAAAGACGCTAAAATCGTGGCTCGTCCGGTTACGTGGCCGATGAAACCCAGATGTGTAGCTCGACGAGAGTCGAAGCAAAGTATAATCGAGAGACAGGACGTCAAGGCGAGGAGGTCGATAGGTCGATACTCGGCAAAACTCGCGCTTCTCTCGCGGCTGGTGGTCCTGATCCATTGATTTCAGTACGGCGCCGCTCTCGGTAAAACCATCACCGGTTCGTAGCCACACGATCGGCCGTCACTTTCTAAGAAAGATCGACGCGTATAGAACCTGTACCAACAGATGTTTCGTTATCTTCGATACACTTTCCAACATTCATTCTCATCGCGGAACTTTCTTCCACCGGATGCTAAGCGTAATTTAGAGAGGGTTAACACGGAATCTCATTGTACCCGTTCGAAGAAAAATTTTCGTTTCCACGACGTCGCTTGCACGCTATCTTCGTTCTTAATCGATTTTCATAAATATTTCGAACGCATGACGCATCGTAAACTATGTTAATTCGTGGGCAAGCCTCGAGGGGAGGATGAGGCTCAATGACCGCGGTTCGTCGATGATAGCGCGGTGCGTGAAAGACGTTTACCCCGGTGGAAAGATCGAAATTCATCGGCGCCGATAACGAGAGCCGAACGTTGACAAAAGGACCCGTATCTGGAATCTGTACGGGAACGCATCGCATACCGAACAGCCTGCATAAATGCATTCTCTCCTCCACCTTTGCTCTCTTTCTATCCCCGTTTCCTTGGACGATGGCGCTTCCGCTCCCTGCCGGACGAATTGAAAGAGAATAAACGCCTGTCGCGGTTCAACCTTATGCTAATTCCTCCGTTCCTGTCACGCGTACGCGTTCGTCCTAGGAATTCAACCGGATTTATCATAAATTTAAATTCGAACAACCGAAGCCATTCCCATGGAAAAACGATGGCTCTACCAATGGCCGATAAAAACTGCCACGGGAGGTCGACTCGGGTAATGATTAATGGTATCTCGGAGACTCCGTTGGCGAACGTCGTTCACCAATAACCGGACGTTTAATGTTCATTCGAGGGAGAAACGGGCCCCGGGATGAAACAGTGGCTTCACTTTGACCGGCCAGTTTCACGCACAGTGAGCCATTGTTATCGAACGGCGGTAAAGCGTTCATTGGCGTCCTGATCCCTCGGGGAACCAGTTTCTATCCTCTGTCCGTCCGATGCAAGGAAGAGAGAGAGAAAGCGAGATCACGAAGAGGCAAACGGCTTAAAAGACGCATTCCCCGCTGGAACGCGACGCACTTGGAATCGTAAATGCGTGTGCTTCACTTGTCATCTCCGCGCCGCGGCGGCAGGTTCATCGTCCACGACGCTGGAACGCGACGAGTTCCGTCGTTCTACCGGGAAAAGGCCTCGTTCGTTATCGTCCCGTGGAATTTTCAGGGCCGTGAGGCAGAGCTCTCTCCCTCGATCTCGCGTGCCGGAATGCACCGAGCGTTTTGTGGAATTTATTATCGACCTACATGTGAATCGTTTTAACCTCCCTTCTAAGGATTTAGAAAAGTCTTTGAAATTAGAAGAAAGACCCTTGCAATTTCTTAAAAAATTCTGGTACCTACTGTTTTTCCAAAGACCCAATCGTTCGTGACCCAAATCGAAAGCGAATACCGATCGATCGACGCCTCGAGGATCGTTCGTCCTTAACGAATACCGACCTATGCTCCGGACGAAAGGTACCATATTTCAAAATTCCCGCGAAGACATGAATAATCGCGGTCGAGGGTATCTCTGATAAGCGGAATGCAGCCGATTTCTCCGGCTACCTTCGATGGACCGGTCCTTGTTCGCGTGGACCGTGCTACCAGGTATTACCGAGATCGTTGTCGATGAAGCACCATTACGAAGGCGCATAGATCATCGGGCGATCGTTGATTCGAGGGAAGAGCAAGGAGGTGAATAAAGGCAACGCGCCTGGTTCGGTGACAATCAGGATGAATGGCGAATCGTATGGCGGCCATTCCTCTTCCTTGACCATGGACAGGTATTCCCTTGGCCGGTAAGGTCCTCCGGTTTCGTTCTGCACGGACCGCGAGCGAGCCGTTGTCCGGACTTTTGTAAATATTTCCAGCACGGATGATGAACGCCGAATTAAATGAGCATTAATTATCGAGCGGGCGCGCGTCGCGTGGGCGTGATTCATGGGCCGGAAAGAGGCCCCTGGCTTCTTCTTCTTCTCTTCTTCGTCTCCTTCGTCTCTCTCTCTCTCCTTCTTTACGGTGACTTCGATTTGACCAACGACGATTAACGGCATAGAGAAGTCGGTGGATGGAAGGTGAGAGATTCGACGCGAGAGGATTTATCGATGCTGGTACCTTCTGCCTGTTCACGGAGCTACGGAACGGCCTGTCGATTTTAGGCCTTTCACTAAATGGACGCGCGTGATTCCCTGGACAGCGTGGAGGAGTCCAGCAAGAGTTACGAGTGGTTTCTTTGAAAGAAACACGGTAATGCTAATTTTCAACCGTCAGACCGGTGTGGGTGATGACGAAGGTAGATGGTTAGGTGAATCGTGCCGACTTGGCGCATTCAGCGCTAAAAGCATCTAAATTTGTTATTATCAATCTTTTTTCTAAAAAAGAGTTGCACGTAAGCGAAAAATTTTGTTAGAGAACCGATCATCTTCGAGTATCCCTGGGAATACTCGAAGATCCAGTCAAGTGGCTCCCTAGAGCGAAGAGTTTACTAGGACAACGCAAATGCGTTGCGACGTCTGAGGTCTGGCCTCGCAGCACCGGCACGATTTTTCGTGGTGGTTCTCTCTGTTCCGCTCGCAAGCTAAATCACTGTTCGAGCCAGCCGGTGAGCTGTTTCTCTCCGGTGGATTGTCCCCACGTCAGCACCGTTCTGCCTCCTCGTGGTCTACGCTCGCCTAACGCGAAGCTACGTCGCCACACGTGACTGCGGCCCATCCCACATCTCCTCGACGGAGTCTTGGCTTACCTAACCAGCGGGGCACCTGAATGATTTGCGTCCTAATCGGCCAGCGAACTCTCCGCGAATATTGATGCCGCGTGCACCTTTACCTCGGACTCTCCTCCTCAGCACGCCCCTTTCGATCGCTCCATCTACGTTATGTAATCCGTGCGACGGCCGTGCACCACGTGGGTGGAGTACACGCAGGAAATGTCTGCTTGAGAAACGGTCGGTTTTCAGTTACCGAAGATCGCGTCCTGCAACCGAGATTGATCGTTCTCTATGTAGATCAACGAAAGAGCCGGGTCGTCCAGCCTCCATATTGTCTAGTCGATGTACGATACAAGCAACTTGTGATATTTGAAAATTATGCAATCGTCGAACGACACTTGCAAGCCGATGCAACGGATTGCATTCGCGAATAGAAAAGCTGAAGTCCGTTAACGCGATCATCCTAGTACCGCAACGTGATCAGGGATGCGGCAGATAAAAATCCCGTGACACGTTTACGTCTATGTCCGCGCGTTCTTCTGGTCGACTGGATAATCGGTACGAATATCAAACGAAGATGACACGCGACGCAAGTAGACCGACCGGCTATGCTGCAGCAGCTCCAGTTTCTCTTGAAATTTACGGTAAACCTGCGTGTCCTAATTTCTATGAGGATCTAACTACGATGATTTCAGAATCGAAGATCCTCTTTCGAGATCTACCTTCACCGTGTTAGCACCTTCTACGCAATGCACCGTGAGCTGACGTAACCCTGAACACTGGCCGCTCATTTGCATCGAATATAATCGTTGCATTTCCCAGAGTACCATTCGCGAGAGCGACCGGGATGTCCAGGTCCGTTGCTCGGCGTTGTTTCACGGGCCGCTGATTGGCGCGATGCGTGACGGTTCCCTCGTGGAAAGGTCGGCGGAGGAGTTGTTACTCATTATGCACCTGGTTCCAATCGCCGATACGTGAAATTGCAAGTTACCTGGCATTCCACTGCCGCCGCGATCACCACGGGTGTGGTCGGAGATTTCAGGTACATCGTAGACTCGATTCCTCGAGATTTCGTCTACCTCCCAACACGATTCACCTGATTCCTCATTTCGAATTATTCAACTTTCACATTACGTAGAAATGTCAAGACAATTTTAGTGAAATTGCACGGTTCATTTATACGCGCGGCCACTTTTCCATCGGGGAAGTCTACCGTGTTCGGTCAATAATGTAACATCTGCAAGTTAAATGCGATCCTAGAAAGATCCGCTTGATAAAAGCAGAAACGAAGCGGACGCAGCGATGGGAACAGTTTATTGCGCCACATTAATCGTGGCTCGTTAAGTTCAAGAAAGGAACAATTCAAGATAAAGGGCTCGCGCTCGAAACAAGCAGGTGTGCGATCAAAGGCCAAAATCGCGCCTCAACAGGCCACTATTGTCGGCTAGTAGCAACCAGACGATTGACCTTTTTCGCTGGGACGAGATTTAACGTAACACCGTGGCTAAGTGGTGTAAATGGCTTCGCGCTAGGTACACCTAGCCATTGGTAGGTGCCGTGTTTTACGGTGAAAGGAGAGAATACCATCGTACCTTTTATGCGGCCGGTTGGCGCGAGTCGGAGAGGCCCAACGGTAGGGAAGCGCAAATTTAAGAGCGAACCGGTGCAAGAAAAGGGAAACGAAGGCGGACCCGAGGCGTAGAAACCGTTGACGGGGAATCGATTCCAGGAGCCGCGAACCCGACAACCGGAAAAATATATCTTCCAGCGAAGCGGAGGCGCAAGAAGGCTAGAAAGGGTTGCGCAAACATCCCGCGCCGCACGCATGCCACCGCGTTATCGTCACGCGGTGAAAAAGGAGCATCGGCATCGCAACCTGTCACGATTCATTTTATCCTCACGCACCGTCTCGGCGGTGATCGTAGAATATCGATCGTTAAAGAAAAATGAAAAGTACGAGATTTTCTAATACCAAGGATATCTCCTGACCGATCGATATTTCGAAATTGAAACGTCGACTGGTTTTCCAGAAGCGGTCAGCTTCTTCATTATGTCGTCGCCAGACCTTATCGGGGCGAAGAGAACGAGCCACGAAGGGCGTAGCTCGTTCGACATGCTGATAAATGGTTTAGGACATGCGATTCCTCGTGATCCCTTCCATTCAACGATAGATAGATCTTTCTTCCCGCTTTGGCAACCAGCCAACCCGAACCTGGTCTTCCTACGTTCGCGAAGAGAACCGTTTACCCTGAAGAACGGGCCAGGGGGAGGAGTGGAACAACGAAAGAAGACGACGCGACGCGACGCGGAGGAGAACGGTTCGATGCACAGGTGGTTAAGGTTGCAAAGCTGGACGTATAAAGGAGGACTGGAATCGCGTGAGTCTCGTGCAAGCGGTCGTACACATGTAGACATCAGATACCACGCGTGGCACCGGTCACGACAGCACTCGGCATCTTCGTCGCCGGCTAACCGAGGGAAAAATCATGGACGAGTACCAGGGTAACAGGAGTACAACTTGCCGATAGCGGCGTTACGTGTTACGGAAAAGGACGTCGATCTTTGGATCTGTTTTCCGGAATGGTGAATAGACTTCATTATTCTCTTAGGATTTTATGAAACTTTAGTACGTGTCCTATGATTTTTCATCAGCAGCGAATATACTATATGTACCCGTTTCAACTTTAAGCACGAAAATGATTATCCTTTCGAAACGGCACAAAGGTAGCTAGAGATATATTTGATTTTAATAGAAGCGAGATAATGGTTGGCAAGTAATCACGCATTGTGTCCAGCTCCATTGATTTCAAGCTGCCTGATAGCCGCCGGCTCTGGACGCGCACACGGTGAATAATAACGCGATTTTTCAGCGGGCATTATCACAGGTAAGTCGGTCTTTTAGTGACTTTGTGCCAAGAGTGACCCGCCGGTTTTTCGGCGACCATCCATTTGTACGTTCAGCAGACTTGTCCCCAGGAGTGTAAGAACCCCTGTGGTTTCGCCACACTTGTATTTGCATTCGGTGCCCAACGAATGCGACCCCGTGCCGAATGGTACACCCCAATGTGCCAGGCGTACAGGGCTACGGAGTAATACACATAAGTTCCAAGAGCCCTTCTTCTGACACTCCCCCGCCGCCTTCAACCAGGAGACGGTGGGGGGTCTTATGCAAGATTTCTCCAAGTTAAAAGAAAAAAAAATAATCTGCAAACACTGATTCGAGTAAAGGTAAGTTTACAAATTTGTAAAAAAATTTTAGGTAAAAAACTCAGGTCAAACTTCTCATATTGAGAAGAAACTGTGTTTTGGCCCTCTCTGGCGGCAAAAATTTCGACTAAAATTTAGTCAATAAGTTATTGAATGTTAAGATAAATAATTATGAACTTGGATCCCATCTGTAGTCTTTGCTCAGGTATTTCGTTTAAAAATCATTTAGACTCGACTAGTTGAAAACGAAATGCTTCGAAGCAAGAAACACGAGGACATTAACGAAGCGTCTTGTTCTTCGGTCATAAAACGAACCACGAATAACGTCATCGTTCAGGAGAAGCCGCGATCGTCGTAGGGGTTGGGACAAGAATCCACCGAGTTACCGACACGTCCTACGAGTTCGACAAGCTTCTCGGAACAGCACTAATTCCCGATGATGCTTGCTGCCGACTGTTCTCCACCCATCGTGACGTCCCGCTGAGAGCGGCCCCGTAACTTCTCCGGCTATCATAACCGAACATTAGGAATTCGAGTGGCAAGAGAAGGCGGCCGGGCCGCGAACCCGATGGGGTTCAATAACCCAGCAACGTGAACGTGGGACATATTTCAATCTGTTTGGGACGTCGGTTCGATAAGCGAGCAGCATCAGTCAGACTCGAGGTGTCCGTCGAAATGAATCTTCTAAGCGTTGCTCCTTGCTTTACAGGTGATCCATACGAAACGAGCTCTAATGGCTCCCGGTATTTCCACAGCATGCGTTTCTACGTTTCGACGTGGTTCGTAGGCGATAACGTAGCTGCACGTTCCTCGAGACTTTCTTTATGGTAGCCTTCCTGCATTTAGAATGATGGCTCTTCATCATTTCGTGAAACCAGATAGAGGATATCTGAGTCGGTTCTCGAACGACTGTTCTAAGAATTCATATATTCAACTTTCCTTGGATTATGAAAATAATTGTCAGCTTTCGAGCGTACTTGAGAGAAATTTCTGACAGGTAACAGGTTGCGCAAGTGCGACAGTTTGCACAAACGGATCGTAAATCGTTTGGCGCGTTCCATTGAACCTTTGCCGGACACGTGAATGGCACCATAGGCGTGTTAAATATGATCAAAGTCAAACCTTTCTTTCCACATTGGTTCGAGGCGCAGGTTAGACTCAATCAACCATCGAGAGCAGAACGATGGACATCTATCACGTGGCAATGAATTGTAATGGGCCCGGTGACCATAGGGGGCCTTATAAACGACAGCTATCCGTCATCGCGCCTCTGGCTTCGTTCGAATCTTCCATAAAGAAAAGAAAAAAATTCGAAGGAGTTAAGACGATCGTTGGAAGCAACTTCTATTCGAAGGTCAATGATGTCTGAGAGAATTTGATCGGACAGTGAATCTTTATGCAAAAGGTAGAAGTCAGTGTCGGGATGTAGAATTGAAATCAGAACCTGGCCTCTTCTAGAACTGGCCAGGAGAGTTTCAACAGGATCATGAAGAGAAAAGGAAGAAAGAACACTATGTATCCGTTTCGCGTCTTCCACGAGAGGTATCTGCCGATCGAGTCGATAAACGCGGCTGGCCGGAATCGATTCCTCGCTCGGTTTACTTTAATGGCGCTCGTATTGGCTCGGTAAGTACGTTATGATTTCTCTAACTAGTATCACGCACACGTCGTGCAAACCTGAGCCTCCTACCGCGATTCGAACCTATCCATTTCTCGAGGGCGTCGTTTTCTCGACTTCCTTTTCTATTTCGTATCATCCAGAACGTCTGCGATCCCTCGAACATATTAACGATAATAGCGAAGAAATGTTTATTCGAAACGGCTTGAAATCGTCCGGCTAGAAGCCACGAATCGACGAGCAAACGATACAAGTTCACAGATGATTGATCGAATTTTTTGGTCGAGAGAAAAATCGAAGACGGATTTCATTATCATGAGATATCATTCCAACTATATTACCAAGTGGGTGCTAAAGTTTATTTAAAATATCAGCTATGATTTCTCATTTCTGCGTTCAATATCGTTCGCAACGAGAGGGTTGAAACAAACTACCCCGTTCGAATGGAGTCGGTAGACGAGGTCCCGATTCACTGCCGCATTCCATCTGGCTCGTAGCTTGATACAAATAGAACTGGCAATAATACAATACGTACGGTCGAGCAATCATCGTCGGGCCGCACGTCGAACGAGTTAAGCCTGTGTCAAGTCCGTGACTTTACAGAGGCCCTGGTATGTATACGAGTGGCCCGTGATCTTGAGGAGGGAACAGAGGATCCGAGAGGCTGCGCGTTATCTGAAATATTGCGGTCGTATCTCCGCTTAGCGCGGCACGCCGTACGCTCGCCATCGCGAGTGACCCTTATCGAGCATGAGCGCGACCTTTCACCGCCGTTGAAAGAACCGACGTAATAACTCGCGGCGATAATCGGCCAGGAATAAGAGGGGAAAAAACGCGGGACCCGACCGATACAGACCGTTCGCGGGCCACAATAAATAAGACTTCAAACGTGCCAGAGGAATCTACGAGGCTTACCACGCGAGGACGTCCTGGGTGGTAATAGTCGAACTTTCTACACGTGGCTCCATAAAACGCGTTCACCGACGATTTCTCGCATCGACCATTTTCCGATACACGTGTCGTACCTTTGGCATTCGTCGCGAAACTGGTCGATAGGTATTTATGATAAGATTCTTCGAACCGGAGGATCGCTTTTCAGGAATGCTGAAGATACCAAGGCGCTCTAGAGGCTGAGTATAATTGCACGACCTTAAAGTCCTCGCCACTGTCCACTCTACTGTTCCCTCGAAAGAAATATTATTCTCTGAGGGATCCGAATGCGGAGCACGCAGCGCACGTCGTCCAAGATAATTCCGGTATTTATCCAGCATTAACCGTCCACGCTAACGAGCGAATCTAGCAATTCCAGCGACGTTACCGCGGAATATTTCGATTCGACGCGCGTCCCGAGACGTCGTCGAGCTGGCGGCTCTCTGACACGCTCGGTGTAAAGGGCCAAGCGTCGCGTCGTATTATGCAAAACGACGCTGGCCAACCGACCACTGCGCCTACATACGCGAGATCCTTCGAAGACCACCATGGGGTACTTGGAAAATGGCCACCGTTCCTGTCGATTTATTGCATCGAGTTCTAACAATTCTATACCATCATTGTAATAATAGTTCAAATGAAGAAATAATTTCGTTGGTGAAAATTTGTTGAGAAATCAAATTTCTTACGAAAAAATTACGAAACCGAACGCTTGACGCGATCTTCGACTTCTCTTCGGATGCAACGGAAGGTTAACCTCCCTCCCGGGGAATAAATATCGTGAGTTGGTCAGTACCCTCTGTCGAGATCCCGTCGACAGACGGATGAACGAGAGATAATTGTCGAGCTGGTCGATCGTGCCAACAGATTGTCTATCGGGGAGAGTCGAGATAGAAGGTGCCGATGATTTCTTCGTCCTCTCTTAGGTGACGCAATCGAGGGTGGTAGACGGAGGAACGAGGGTCAGATCGATCGATCGATCGATCGATTCGGCCGATACGATATTGCGCTGCTCTCCAACAGGAATGACGCAATCGAATTTGTATCGGACTGACACCTTTGCCGGGTGGACTTTTAATTACTTGTCCGCCGGGTGTCATCGCTCGAACGAAAATTATTTGCTTTTTACGGAGCAGTCATGACTAGGAGAGAGTATTGTCGCTTCTAAATTCTTATTATCTGTGTCGATGGACGGTGGGATACGATCTCGTGGTTTCTCGTGACACTTTGTGGGTCGAGTTGGTCGAAGATCATTGAAAAAGAACGGGGAAGAGAATAGACGCGCACGGACACGACTCTATCGCGTGGGTGCGTTCGAAAGTGTCGATCTTGGAAGACGTACACGATATGGGACGAGTTTGATCCGATCTGTCACTCCCCAATCGTGGCAAGAAACAGTCGAAACTATGTTCGCATTGGCTTTCACGTTCGCACGATTGTGTTTCACTTCCTAGTAGAGAAACGACGATTGATTCGATCTGACGGTGCAAGCAACTCGTTTCGCAGAAATTTTTGCTTTGGACGAGAAAATTCTGTGTAACAAGCTGGCTTTTGTTCTTTATCACAATTATTTATATCACCGATTCATTGATTGTAATTAGGATTTTTTGGGAATGGGTCCCATGAAAATTTTTGAAAAATCTAGAATTCTGAAAGCTCAGAATTTTAAAGATATAAAATAATGATTAAAAAACAAATTCTTAACCTATTGATAAAATTGTCTGCACAGCAGGATGCTCGGAATGTTTCCTCATTTTTATATTAACCTTCAACGAAATAAAAAACTTCTAGTCATAACAATTATGGGTGATAAATCCCATATCATAATCCCAAAAAAGTTGATTTTCAGCTACTGGTTTTCATCGTACGAAAAAGAAACGCGGAACCAGCTCGAAGAAGCGGCGGCGCCTGAAGGATTACCTGGCAAAAAAATTAATACATACATAGTTGATTTACATCAACGGTTCGCAAATCCCCCATGCCGTTAAAAAAAGGAAAGAAACAAAAATGCTTTTGCAGCGGCTAATCCGCCGACAAATGTCAAGGAAACGTCCCCCTCTTCTTCCCACTACATGCGAATTTATTAGATCATCCTACAGGTAATTCCATAAATACTACTTTCACTTAACTTCCTAGTGAAAGTTAATGAACTCGGAATATAGCGTCAGTTTGACAAATTTCAATTAGAAGATACTAATAATTGATTTCTTATTTAATCGAAATTTATGTCAGAGGATGATTAGAAATAATGTCCAACTGGATCTAATAGAAAACGTAGAAACCTGGTCGTCGACAGGAAGTGTCTAACGCTCTAGTCGAACAAATATATCGTTGCTCGAGCAGGGAAACGATCTAGCGATTCTCGATCCGTCCAGTGTACCGGTAGCCAAGGTTCCGTAACTCCCACAAGACCGTATAAGCAGCAGGTATATACCCTGTTGCTCGGCCGTTCGGTCCTGGACGAGTCAGCCCCCGGGGCCAGGTTCTAAGAGGATAAATTTCTAAGTGAGCGGCGTGCTGCATCACCATATAGGAGAATAATGTGACATTTTTTCCCACGTGGCCTCTCACCGAACGAGGAAGAAGGTAACCGCCTGGCCATACAGATATTCCGTACATGGTTCCCGCCGCCGCTCTTTAGTCCGTGCACTCGCTCGCTCGCTCGCTTATTCTCAACGCGGGCAGCACGAAAGCGTGCACGGGCTCGTAACTTATCTAGCGTTACGTTTACACGAGGCTACATCCCCTACCAGCCTTAACTCTCTACTCTGGATTTGTCGATGTGATAATAGAAAGTGTCCGGGCAAAGGTGTACAACAGGCGTTCGCCCCGAGGATTCACGATTACGAGGGTCATTAGTTGCTCGTTGCTGCCTGCTTTTGGCACTCCACCGCCAAAACGGGCCCGTTATTCCAACCCACCGATGTGTACCTACTTTACACGCGGGGATGGCTGCTGTCGTTGCATCCGTGCACGTTGTTCGCCTTCGTGGAAACGTTCGTTTTGTTCTTCACCTTCGTATGGAAGCGAAACTGGAAGGGTTATGCTTTCCATGGGATGAAAAATTAATTCTCCGCTATCCTATTGTTGCATCGGGTACGCTATCTTCTTTCGCGGAAGCGTTCGTAACAAATGGAATGGATTATCATTTCGATAGGATTAAAAATCAATTCCGTACGTTCCTATCCGATGGATACCGAGAGGATGGCAAACTGGATGCTGCTAATCTCTGGCAAACGCATTACAGATTAATTGTAGCGTCATAATCGTGGTTATTAACAGGTTGACCAGTTCTACTAGTAGGATACGTTAGAAACTGGTTCTACGCATCGCGACGAAACATTGTGCTTATTATAACATGGAAACCAGATTACGAATGCAAGTTCAGGAAGACGGTGGGAAAACTCTGGGGAAAGATAATAATTTGAACATATACGCATTTCTATGCAAATAGCGTTGCGAAGGTTAATGATCGATACGAGTATTTATTAGAAGGATAAAGTTCAAACGATCGAATGGTTGTTTCAAGGCTGTCGATTACCGATATATCGACGGGTTCATACGAAGCAGGTAGGCTGGCGTGGCATTGTACGCGTGGCTAGGAAAAAAGAAATGTTCGCGGGATAACAGGTAGAGAATCGCGGGAGGCGCAAGTTTCCTTGTTGGTAACGATAAGTGCACGTCTTTGTTCGCGATCCACCGCGAAATTACACGGTTTATCAAAACTTGATCGACCTCCGCCGGCGTTTTTGCAGCCTGATGGGGGCCTCGTTTCTCTTAATAATTGGACAACGCCATTGTTCCCACCTTGGCGAGCATCGGTAGATCGAGAAAAGGTTCTCGATAGCCGCTTATTGTGCCGACACGTGTGCATCGATAAGCGGCGTGATTAACGATCACCGTGATTTCGACGGAGTTCCCTTCGCTAACTCCTTTCGTTCCGTTTCCTTTCCTTTCCTTCTCCACCATTCTTCTTTCCATCTTCTTTTTCATAAACGATCCGAATTGAAGTATGAATTCTAGCTTCACCCTTTAACCCTTGAACACCGGCATCTGAGTCAACCGAGAGTTTATAATTTAGAAAATTAAATCAGGGCTTTCTCCATGGTCCGTCATTCGAGAGTTAAGAAATGCATTATGTTATACAAAATTAAATTAAAATCGAGGCGCTCTTCATGGTCCGTCGTCGGAGGGTTGATGTCCGAATTTCTTTAAACTTGTAAACGTAATGCAATTATCTTGTAAATTCGTCTTGTACAAGTAAAGTGGATTTAATAACATTAGCATTCCCTATTATTAAAGTAAGGCTGCCTTTTATTTCTCGGAGAGGTTCATTAAATTGTAAGCGTATACCAGGGTAGAGGGGAATAAAGTCTCATATTTCTTCGGTGTTTTTCACCTTCGCCAGGGCAAAAAGCTGGCGGTGGGCGTTGAACCGTGCCATTAACTGCAATTTCGCTGATCCGGTCCTTCTTCCGGATCGTTAGCGGGGCCACTTTGGCTGACTTATGTAAACTCCGTGGACGATGCAGATGTGATTTAATGAGAAGTACGAAAGAGCCACGATCGGCACGGTTCCACGTGTCCGACGTTTTAATACGATCGCGAGTCTGCCCGAGAGACGCACCGTTTGCAAATTCAGCCGACGCGCGAGCCGGCCTCATTATGCAACCGCCACTTTTGCGGAATGCACGTGTTGCAACGAACGTATACTTGAACGGGGAACAGATTAATTACCCGCTGGACGGACTGCGAGGTCGGTTGCTGTAATTTTCGAAATCGATGCTTTCAGGTGTTATTATTATGCTATAATTGTTAAAAAAAAGTTTTCTAGGTAGCTGAATTCCTAACAATCTTCATCTCCCTCGGATGGCAGATTAAATTATTCTTGTATACGTTTTGTAAGTTCGGGTCACGACCGATCCAGGCTTCTCAGGTTCAAGGATTAAAAGAAATTGCAGCGGGTCAACGAGAAGGGTTGAACAGATGAAAATCAACGGCTCACGCTGTTTCCTCGCTATCGGACCTCCGACGTAGCAATGGCGAAGATTTTGCCACGGACTGTATCCCTAACGATATGCGATTGTCGCCCCATTAGATGCACCTCTCACGGCCCGCTATATGGATATCTTCGCTCCTCTCCCCATATAGTGGCGGAGCCCCCATAGCGCTGTTTATCTCTCGACTATGGCAGCATTGCACTCATATAACGAGACGAACCGACCCCAGTTTGCCTTTCGAACAATGGTCGCGGTCTGCGGTCCGATCATAACCGCGAGAAGGGAGGCACAGGAGGCGAGGAAAAAGGGAAGGAATCGTTGGACAGAAGAAGAACAAGAAAGAAGCGAACAAGTTGCCTCTTTCTCCACGAGCTTGTTTCGCGTTCCTCTCACACCTCGGATTCCTCTATCCGGAGCATAAATATAAACACTGTCCTTCGATTTATACCTCTCTAATGGGTCAAGAGAAATGGAACTGTTCCCCTCCACCTCCCATTTCGATGGGTCACAATTTGGGTGGTTTCAACGATCAGGAATGATTGATAGTACAGAAGGCGAAATAAGTTTCTCAGGTTGTTCAATATTGGTGTATCATTAGCTTTCTGATGAAATTCGATGCAATACCTTGGGAGTTTTTGCTAAGAGGAAGTCTTAAATGCTAGCAATCCAGATAGTGAAAGCCTAAGATCACTTCTACACATCTGTAACCGCAGACCTAGTTCTAATTGTAATCCCTCGTTTTCCTGGGTTAATGAAGATAGATGTACCACGGTAAAGAAGGACTCGTATCAAGTGGAAACAAAGTGCCGGAGCAAAATGAATCTCATTTCTGGAGATTATTACCGGAGGAAAAAAAAAATGTTAATTTCGCAATGGGGTCTTAACAAATCTGTACAAGAAACGAGTGCACCAGACCAGAATCGGACCGTTCCATTAGTTGAGCGACTTTATCTCTCTAATTTTAACGTCCGACCAATTACCTCCCACAATACGGTGCCTCGGTGACCCGGGAAGCTGTTCTCGTTGTAATCGTTGCTCATAAACACGTGAGAACTTGCAACCGGAGATACCCCGAGCTCTTTGGCGCGCGTAATCGTGCGCATTCGCGCGGGAAATGAACCGATACGTCATGTAAAAATTGGCCGTTCCTCGTGGCGGCTAATTGGAGGCAGAAGTAAGTAAGTTATCCAACGTTAACTAACAACGACGCGATGACTCTCTCGCGCACCGTCGCTTTATCAGCCCCGGGGATCGGGCGATAAAGCGATTGGGAATGCGGTTAGGCGATATTGTTGATAGCAAGTCGAACCAGTATAACGCACGTTTAAAACGTGTACGCGCAGAAGCAGGTCCTGCGTTAACGTTCGCAGCGATCTTCTAATCTTGCTTAACGATACGTGCATCAATAAAGAAGATCGAGAGCCCTGGGAAAGGCTGCAGGCCACATTAGTGACTTCAATGACTCGTTTCCATTTCCTGTTTCGCGTTAACGATATTATTATTGCGGGAAGGAGGGATCATGAATTTTCATTCGTTTTAAAACGATCAACAGCAAGAATTACTTTTCCTTTTTTTATATTTAATATCGTGTTATTAGATTAGGGTAACAGTTATTGACTTCTGTATAATAATTGACCCTTTTCCTAAAAAATTAGAAAATATAATTATTAATTCTATTTGGAATGTCTGGCCTATTAATCATCTACAGGGTGTTCTATTTAAATATCAAAGATTTTCAATCATTTTTCTTTGTCCGAACAAAGTTGAACAAACTAAAAGCAAAATAAAATGATTATTCGCGTAGAATAAAGTTGGATACCATTGTCGTTATTAACCCCCGCCAGGACTTTCATTTGCATCGAGGCAATTAGACGAAGAAGCTCCTATGATACGCAACGACACGAGGCAGGTAGGTTTATTGATAAAGTCATTAGTATTTTCGAACGACAGAGGCTGATCGAGCGTGCACGCTAATTATCCACGGTGTACGAGGTAATTCGAGCCTCGTCGTCGGCCGTGACGTATAATAATCCAAGCACGTACGGTATTCCCGATAAAGCGATGCCTACCCACTCTATTACGCGGCTCTCGGACATAGTTATGCCCAGAATTGCCCCGTTCCTTGCTGCCTGATGCGCTACAATCCGGCTGCAATTACTTGCCATGCCTCCTCTAAGTATCGCGATACAGCGTGAGAACTCGCGACTCTAATATGGAATATTCAGTAATAAGCGTACGATTTCCATGCGCGAAAGCAGAACTGCCCCGAAGACGCGGTTCTGTGACACGATCGTTAAAATCATCCTGCGCCTCGCGTTACTACGCCTCGATGATTTACCGTGCCGTCGTGCTCACCTATAAAACGGTCATAATGTTTTATCATCCTGGTCGAAGCAAGGAAACCAGGATGCCTTACGACTCTCGCCAAGTATAACGAAAAATGAAATGTTTTAAGTGATTGGCATATAATTAGAATATTTTCACTCGTCTAGCATTGATGTAACGTGTGCAAAGTGTTTTAAATATTAAATCGATGAAGATTAGAATTTCACGCGTGTAGTATTATCTACTTTGAAATAGGGTATACCGATGATAGAGTAGAGAATTAAGTAAAACAAGCTCTGGGCGGTAGTAAAGATTGATCGATTAGTTTAGTACGTTACAAGAAACGAGGTATCTAAATTGGAATTTTTATTGGCGAATTTATTCGCCTGTTTTTGGTACTTGACAAGTTCCTAATGTACCTGTAACAAGCACCACGCTACGAGCCATCTAAAGTGGCGTGTACCCCATACATCTTACGGCGCCACGATATGAAGACCTTGTTCGATGATTTGTCTCAACGAAGAAGACACGACCCACTCTCTGTGCTCTTTAGTTTCATCGTACCATAACTCACGTGCTCGTACAGCACGATTTATTTCTTGTTAGAGGAGATTTTAGAGGTTCGTCGTTCAAAGTGGAACGTGTTCCAGGCGTGACTTCGATATTTTCTGAAAGTTAAACGAGAAACCAGTTTGATACCGAAACGATCGCGTTGGAATTTCAAATTATATTCAAACTCTGACATCGATCGAAGGTTAAGCGCGATTTAGAGCAGAAAATCGTTGCGTTTCAGACGATTAAGAGAAGGAATCAATTTCGATCGTTAATTAAGCTTGTATCATTCAAGCTGGCGTGAAATCACGATTGAGAGGAAATTTTCTAATTATCCTTTCGTGTGTTACACAGGTTCGATCGTCGGGTACGAGCGGACGAGTTCTCTTCGAGACGACATTGAAGGATTCGAGACACGAGGTCGACGTTTACTCGCGCGGCTCTCGGTTACGATGTTCCCTTCAACGGGACGTCCTTCGACGCCGAAAATTCCGTTCCACTTGTCTCCGATAGCAGTCGCATTTATATTTGCTGCGGTTCAGACCGTACGATCGTGCCACGCGGTGTGCACCAGCCGGCCGAGCTGCAACAACTTTCGCCCTTGGGCGACTCGCGTTGCTCTTATTTAAACAACATACCTAACTCGCTCGCCTCTCTTACTCGCGACTCCCCCGCCTCCCACCACGCCGACCAGGAGTACCTGGCATCCTTTTTCAGGAGCGTACCAATCCTGGCAATAGCTCTGATGATGAACACCTTTTCTCTTACCTTTTTAACAATAACTTAAAAATTATATAAATATACTGTGAATTTTTCTTTATACGAAAGGATGTACTTTATCTATATTTTAATTATTTAAGGATTATTTAGTAAGATATAGATGTAGACTATGATACATTATTTTAATTTCTATTCTCTACTGTCTATAATCAATGGAGACATCAAAATTTGAAATGGTAAAAAATGTACTTTTTACTGTAAATATTCATCACATAAATAAAAATTAATTCCCAGCTAAAAATCTCTTATTATTTCAAAGTGTTGAGAAATTCTCTCCTCGAGATGTCGAGCTCGAAAATTCCGAATCGGTCGATCAAAGTCGTCGGGGCGTGAAACGAGGGGCGTCAGATGGGGGCTCCTAAGGGTCTAAACACGTCGCTGGTATCGCGGATCGTGGTATCCCTGACTGGAAAGAGCCGTAGCCAGGGTTCTTAGCCCGGTCCAGCAGGTACCTCCGTGGCTGTGGCACTGATCGTCCAGCGATACCGGCGTAATTTAAAATCATCGGGGCACGAGACAAAACAGGCAGCCATGGAACAAGTGTGTGCTTTGCCCCGCGGAATCTTGATTATGCATTCCACGGATGACGTTCACGGGGACCCCGGGTTCGGTTCCCCGTTCCTCTTGGTTCGCGCGACCGGAGTGCCGGTCCTGCGAAGATAATCGATCGCCGCGGATGTCCTGTCGCTTTGATGTACGACGCTGAATGTTCGCACCTAAAGTCCCTCGGGGAGCGAACACGCTCGCGGACAAGGGTGGCCGCGACCAGCATCGAGGGAATAATATTTTTTCGATAAAACATTGTCCCCCTGGTTCTCGCGTGTAACCACGAGGAATTCGTCGAGCTTTTAAGGGGTCAACGTCGTCGTTACTTTTCCGCCACCAGGTTCCGTCGTCGTTCGTCGCGGTCGAATGAATAATCAATCGCGTACCGCGTCCCGAGGCTCGTTCCTTTTGATGTACGACGCTAGATAGTCGCGAACCGCCAGAAGAATTCATTAAACGAAGCCCAACGAGGCGTCGACCAGGTGAAAAGAGCAAAATGAATCAACGGTGTTCCATGCTGGAACGTGTTTAGCCGCCTCTCCGACTCGCGGAACGTGTAAAGTACAGCCTACCTTTCTTTTTCTTGCCGGACAACCGGTATTGCCAAAAAGTGGATAACTGTGTACCTCCCTCTCGCGCAAAAAATATATTTGCCGAATGAATTCGTACGGTCGGTTACAAGGTGGCGAGCCTTTTAGCAGAGTTTTTAGCGAGAACCTCTCCTCCCTTGTTCTCTCCTCGTTGTTTGATCGACGATTCTAAAGCGGCTTTTACCAAAAACTACCTCTGATCGGTCGATAAAAAATTGCCTGAATTACGTTCTTATAAGAGTACAAATTAAAGGAGAAGCAACGTTTCGTTCGATGAACGCGATTCTATCCAGGGTCCGCGTACCGGGGACGATTAACGACTGTACGTGGCTCGTGGACATCCCTCACCATTCTAATTACCTGCCAGCATGCGGCCTAGGATTATTCGTATTAGCATGTACTGATTGCCGACGGTGAGGAAGTGCAGCGTCCTCCGCCAGCGGCCTTACCGCTCTCTTCCCTCTCTCTAAGCTCACGCTCGATGGGATTCAAGGTGCAGAGAAACGTTTGATTTATCATCTGGGACAGCTGGACCTTTTATAGGCGAGCGAATAGCGCTGCGCTCCAGGAAATGCAAAGCGGGTAATTATGAATCGAAACGCGAGGGGAGCGGGAACGGTGGATTAAAATCGAGCGTGAATGATTTGTCCGTGGAGAGGAGAGAGAGTGGCCACAGGTGGATACCTGGACGAAGAAGGAGGAATTTAAACCTTCGTGGTGGTCTCGACGATCTATCGTCATCCTTGTTACATGCAAAAAACACGGTGCAACATTTTTAGAAAAACTTCAAAACGTGTTCACCGCTGTTTATTCCGATTCTATGAATCAACGGTCTTCAAAGGAACGTGTAATTAATTGATTCGCATTGTGCACTTTATTACCGTATTATTTTGCTGCACGCTGGAATGATGCAATAACGATTGTAATATCACGAGTGTACGATGAAACTGGTAATAAAAATGAAACACAAAAGGTGCTCGTTCCTGGTCAGACCGCTTTGAAGGCAGCCGCTCCGCCGTTAGTTCGATTTATGCACTTGGCTCGCGCTAACCGGTCGATTATGCGCGACCGCTGCAACTGCAGCTTGATATCGAAACACGCGCGAGGCTAATGCATCGGTTAACTACCGCGAGATTCGGGAAGAGATCGGGATTTCGGTAACCGCCTCCCCCGACTTTTATCTTCCCCGAGGAATCGCTTCTCGCCGATGTACCTAGCTGATCCTGCAGGTGCACTCCGAAGGGATTCTTCTCCTTTTTTGCATAACCCGGTATAGAATCGCTAGCGGACGGAACGCACGAACGGCAATCATCGCCGTTGAAATCGCAACGAGTCCTCGCGGCGTGCCGGTCACGCCGATTCGAGATAACATTAACGCAGCCCCACATAAATAATGACCACTATTAGGCGATCTCGTTGGAACGCAACGACTGATACATCTTCAGCTTTGTGCTCGCTCGTCAAGCTGCTGAAAGGAGTCGTCGGCGATTTGTCTGCGACGCGTTCCGCGCGATTTCAGCGAGCCACGAGTCAAGGTCCTAGGCGCGATTTTTCAATCGAAGAATTCCAAGGGAATCGAGATAATTCATGAGGCGCAATCAGGCTCGATTTTCAGCGGAGATACCACGGGACGTGCAACGAGCATCCTCGGCGACCCGAAACGGTACCGAGGGTCGAGCAACCCCTTACCGGGCCCCGTGACGGGCCCACGAGGTTCCAAAGGTTGCGACGACGCCTCGGGCTCTCCGTTGAAAGGTACGCACGATCAAAGAGCCCATCGCCGAATCGCTGGAATTCAACGATCCACGATGGCCACCCGCCGCAGGGTAACGAGAAAATATCGATACTTTGCTAAGCAATAAACCACCATTACCATCGTATATGGAATTTCGTATATGGGAATTTTAACACGGTACGATTTTATCGCAATTAATACCAGAAACGATCCCTCCTCTGATATCGACAATAATGTATCTACCTTGCGATCTAATAAAAGAATTTTGTATAAATCATCTCTTCGTTTAAAGTACCATCTTCCTTTTTCAAATCAAACATTTATCTTGCAAAACGTATTTGCAACGGAGCCACCCCATGCGTCACACCAAAGTGGCTGCTTTAAAAATACGATTATTAATCTCGGAAGAAAAAGACACCCCTAACACGAAACTCGTGTCCACTTAATGGGCCCGAGGTCCACGCGAATCCTTGCCCAAGATTAATACCATCCACCCGGTGTTTCGGATCGGCCTCTTTTGGGCCCTTCTCCTCGCGAACCGGTGAACAGACTCGGCGAGCAAGGAACGCGTTTCTCTATTGAGGTGCTGCATGACAGATAAGCTTAACCTCCGGCCCATTAACATTATTAACATCTGAACGCGAGGAGAGAGTGCAAGGAGCGAGCCGTATGCCCGCCACGTCCGGCCCACGCGCGCAACACGCTCGCACGACGGTTTTGTGTGCCCACCAGACGGGCATTAAGGCGTGCGATCGAGCCAGCAGGATAATTAGGGGTACCACGGTCAAACGGCGTTCACAGGGCCCCCTTCTCTGTTTATTAATTCATCCCCATTGTCGGGGACCTAGCGACTTTGTTCGCAAGCTATTATTTAAAATAGCCATTTCTTATTTTAATTTCAAATATAATTTGCCCGGTTATTTTCAACTCGCTCGCGTCTTCCTACGACTGTGGATATCGAGAGGATTCGGGAAGAGGCCGAGGGCCGCGATTTCGATAACGATCGAGGCGTCGATCGTGAGGATCGTGCAGCTCGTTCCTCGTGAAAGAGGAGAAGAAGGTGGGCCGTTGCCTGGAGCGGGGTCAGTCCGTCTCGCGAGGCGTGTCAACCTGCCAAATATTATGGAAATTTATTCCCGCGGGATTCAGCCGCGTAATGGATTCCCGCGCGCAACCTCGAGACGCTGCGCCGAGGCGGGCCGGATCCGGCGACTACTTTGCAACTCGTTAGCAACGCTCGACGTTGCTTCTCCTCTTTCCTTCGTGCGAAGTAACGATAATAAGGGTTGCATTCAATTCGTAGAAACGTACCGTTGAGTTTAAGAAGTTTTGCTTGAAGTAGAAGTATCTTTGTAAGGGAATTCCTTTGAAATTGTGAAAGGTATCCTGAATCTCTCTCGGGTTCCTCGAAGGAAACGCGAAAAGGTGGCGACTCGTGGCAAGCGGAGAAAAAAGAAAGAGAAGTGCCAGTGTCAAGACACCGGGGCTGGAGTCAAAGTGGTCAGAGAATTAATTCCAGAAATTTTTGTCGGCCTCCTCTTCCCCTGTTTGCTGCTCTCGAGACGGTTGAGAGAGCACGCCGGGCATCACGGATCTCATCGAATTCTCTCCACCATCTCTTCGTTCCTCCTCCGTGTCTCTCTTTTTCTCGCTCGTTGCCCGCCGATCTCTAGCCTCTCTCGACCGGGCAACGGGCATGACAGTGTCACGTCCCCCGGAGCAAAAATCCTTATAAAACAAGACACGCCGTGGAGAAGCGCAAGGAGATGAGGAGGAACAGCCCGTGAGAAGCGACTAAGTGGATAAGGTGCTAAGTGTGGCCCGAAGGTAGAGTTTCGTACGTCCGTACACGAGAAGCGTCGTGCTCGGGACCAATTACCAGCACCGAACGGGGAAAGCGGGCGATCACGCGATTTTCGAGGTTATTCCGTCTTGTCTGCTACCGTTTTTATACCCCTCGCTGCGTTTCCCTTCAATTAACCCGCACTTGCGTAACCGTGTTCATCTCTGCGTGCAGTCTTTTCACACAGATGGTAACAATAACGCAAAGAGTGACGTGGTTCGTCCTACCCTGTCCCGTTCGCGTTAATTTATTACTCGAGATCACCGAATCTCTGCTTTGGGTGCCGACGAAAAATGGAACAAGGTTCCTTCAAGATTTCGCTCACGACCTGACTGTGAAGTCACTCGAAGTTCTCTCGTCTATTTTTGGTCAAACGACTCGGTGTGTCAACCGTAGTTGACCCTAATGAAGAATTCAAGTATTAAGCTCGAAACAGTGTCACCTGTGCGTCTGTCACCTGTATAGAAAGGCTTCTTCGCAATCTCTCGGATGATCGCGTTACTCGAGCATAGGGGTAGCAGATGTTCTCAATTTTCAAAGCCAGTGTAGATAAATGATTTTTATCGAGCCTACCTAGGCCATCGTTCTATAAATCTTCGGTCAACGTCTTCGTTTGCTTACGTCTGGTGTTTCTGAGCGAAGAAAATTGATCCCTCGGCGGGGCAACGAGACCGAGGAAAAGGGTTCAAGGCTAACAGTAAATTAGATCGACGCACAGGTGAAACCGTCTGGGTCAAATCTCCTTCTGACAGGTCCGACGTGGGACCCGAAGACGTGGGCGTTTTGCACAACTCTTCACGGCACCGCGGGACCATTTCTTCGGGTTTTTATGGGCTCTCGACCGAATTGTTTCTGGCGGATGGTCCGAGGGCGGCATCGAGGCGCGTGGCCAATCGATAATCGCCCACAGCGTGTATTAACCCATGCATCATCGACGTTATCCGTTCCGAGGATTCCCGAAACGATCCCGACAGCCGGTACACCTCGTACCCGAAGACGCCTGTGAAACTTCGCGTAAACGATACTCGATGATTTTAAATCCGCTCATTACCCAGCTCGGAATGTAATCTCCACGTGTATCTTCTGCCGTCCGACTCGTTCGTCCGATTGAGCGGAAGAACTCGACCGTGGAAATGTTGAATAAATTCGTCGATCTTATCGGAACCCGTTTCCTACGCGCTGACCAGTCAATAAAATCGCTTGAACTCTTCCTTCCAGATGGTATCGCGAGGAAAAAGTAGACCTTTTCCGAATCACTGAACCATTGGATAACATATTTATTGCTTGTACTGTCTATCATTAATTGAATTAGAAGGGATATACTTTCCAACTTGGTAATATCTTCTCAATCTTCGATGTAGGTATCTTTAGAAAGCAATTCGATACACTTGCGATTACGTCCATTGTAGATAGAGACTCTGCTGGTCGGATGAAACGAAATCGCGCGTAACGAGCTTAAGCGAGACGCGATCGTCGCCGGGGCGCGTTTTGCATATGAAAGTGACGCCTCTGCCGGTCGGCTCGCTGCTAAACCCACGGACCAGGGAGAGAGGCCGGGCTCGCGCGCTCATTATGATTCATTATTAGGTCCCTTTGTGGGCAGAGTCCGGTTCTTCGTTTCTATCTCGACTTTTTTTCATCCTCCCTCGCGTCTACCGTCCCGTCGATCTTTCCTTTTCCCCTTGACTCGTCCTCGCGGTGGATGGTAGGCGCGGCAGACACCTGTACCGGCTCGCTCGCGGTCACCGCGACCGACGAAAGTGGGGGAGAGAAAAAGGAAGAATTAGAGGATGAAAAGCGAGCAAACGAAGCTGAGTGTCTGAAACCGCGGCCGAGAAAAAGGAATAGGAACCAAGAGGGAAGGGTTTAGGGGCCAGAAGGTGGCTGGCCACAGGGTCCAGCCGAGGGGACAGGGGAGAGAAAAAGAACAGAGGGAAGAGGGGGAGGAGAGGAGAGAAGTCGACACGAGGCCTGGGGCACCGTCGGTGTGGGTGAACACACCGGGGTCAAGCGAGTTCAACTCTGGACCGTTCGAGCATCAGCTCGGCTCCCTCTCTTCCTTCCATCATAGGCCTCGTGTCCTCGCGCTTTCGCGATGAAAACGATCCTCCTCTTCTCGCGCCAGGAAAGCTGGACGCGTGTAATTGTTTTCTCGATTTACGATTTTCTTCGGACAATTACGTAAAACCTGGATACCCTCAACAGCCGTGGAGAAACGAAACGCAGCGCACCTGCTTAAAGCACGGTAACCTGCAATCTGGCCAGTGTTCCAATTCAATTCGCCCTATATACGCGTTCGACCTTCGAATTCACCTGCGACTCGACGCGACCAGCATCGACTCTCGAGGAATTCCTTTTTTAGCCTGTAATATTCACCTGCGCCCACGGATGACTTTGTATAAGAAACGTTTACCCTGCGACAATATGGTCTATTCGATATTCCTACTGTCTCTGATTGTCTTCCAGGATGTATTACAGCCGTTTTACAAAATCAAAAAGTATACGATTTGTTTAATCAATATTCACGATCGGTCGGATTTTGAATGACAACCTCTGTGTCCCCGAGGATTCAGCTGCTTACGAAGTGGTCGCCGACAACTTCATAAACTTTTTCACCGAGTTCTTGATATCTGCATATAATGATGACAGGCTGCGTCCCGGTGCAGCAGCGTACGCGAACGTACGGTGGCCTCTCTTCTGTTCGTCGAACGACGTAAATCGCATGGGCCATCGCGCATACTCTTCGAGACGAAACAGGTGGGGCACCTGCGAGCCGGGCCGCGGCAACCTGCGAGAGAGCGTGATAGAGCGAGCCGGTGAATAAGCGGGCGTCGAGAGAGCGACGGAGAGGACGAGAGAGGAGGCAAGAAGCAGGTGTATTCCGCGATGTAGCCTGCGCTGTGTATGCTAATTGGGCCAGAGTTAACGCTCGCCTCTCGGGATGCCCAGGACGGGATTTAACGAGCCCCCGAACAGGAAGCTCCTTTTACCTCCTTCGCTATCTCCTCCACCTCCCCCGCCGCCTCTTTTTGCCTCGACTTTTTCTTAATCCTTCTTTCTCCTCGTTTTCTTCTTTCGCTACCTCTTCTTGTTATGCTCCATCCGCTTCTTTCCTCCTCGTGCTCGTTTTCTCCTTGCCCGGCCGTTCTGGCAGAGGGCTCGGTCGTCGATACCGTTGTTGTCGATCCTGCCTGCAGACTATCTCGCTCGTGAGATTCGTTAAGGCGGAATTACGCGCTCGTGGCCCGGGAATACGAAATTAGGCGATCGAGCCACGCACGGCGTGCGCATAACGAGGGCACAAATCAAAAGCGAAACTCCAGCCGCCGCGACGTGTGCTGTCTCTCGTTCCACGAACGACTAGTCTAAACAAATTGGCATAAATTCCCGTGCCGATTCCTTACCGATTCCGTTCCATACGTTTATTCCGGAACCTGGATTCCATCGATCGCTCCGAGGTAAAAGTAGATCTTTTTTTACTTTCAACATTCTCCTTTCTCTTTTGAATTAATGACTCGCAGAATTCGTTGTCTCATCGGTGCGCGAAAGTAATCACGGCCGGTAGATAAGATCCGGTTGAAAGCGTCGCGACTTCTTTCAGGTAATTATGTATTCCACGGTCATTAAGTGGCTCGAGCCTCCAGCTGTCATCGTCGATCTCGCTTTGGCCAGAGTTTTTCGGCCAATTCTAGGGAAGTTTGCAGCCGCACGTTACACCTTCGCCAGCGTAATAATATAGCGCGCTCGTATCGGTCTACGATACCCCAGATAAGAGCTTCTCAGACCTGTATACTGTGTTTTTGAAATCGAGAAAAGAAACTCGCCGGCGGGTGGGCCGATCGAATGGATAATTCATGCCTGCTACGGCTCGCTCTGTTTTGCTAGCCCTTGATCCATATATTATCCAGACACGTCTGACTTCGCGATTCGCGGACATCCGAGCGAGGCTTTGGTTATCGTTTTTGCTGAATTCGTCGGTTACTCGATAAATATTTCGGTATTTCTCGCCCAAAGTATTGAATCGCGATTCAAATTTACAAAATAAAATATTTTTAAACGAAAGAATTTTATGTATCGTGTACAGTGTAAAATTTAGAGAATGAAAATAATAAACTGAGGCGCTCTCCATGGTCCGCCATCCGAGGGGTAAATTGCTCTACTTTCCTTTCGTGATTCCTTCATCTACTTTTACTAATTGCTCAACCCGAAAAGAATAGTACAATCAAAGACTATAAACGGTGTCGTAAAACGATGATGAAAGCATTATTCTCCACTCGGGTGAATTAGAAAGAGAAAAGTGACGTATTCTCTCCTCGCTTCAAGATCATTATTATGCAATTAGCAGCTTGGAATTCGGCATAATTTTCGAGGTTCTTGTACGAAATGTAAACAGGTGAATAAATAAGAGAGCCACTGAATTCGGTGACGCTATCCAGCTACCGTCGATCGTACAAATGACCTTATACGGTGGCTTGCTGGACCTTCTTGGCCGACCAAATCTGCAGGATAAGAATCTGGATATTCGACAAAACCCTCTCGTCGATCCGAAACTCGAGCGAGTTCAGAAACCGATCTTATCGGTAGCTCCACAAAACGATCTGAAAGCCGATGGGCTACAAGCTGGAGCCACGAAAGCAACGCCGAGAAAGGAAAACGTGGGCGTCGTTCCGAACTGCCTATTAATTAGCAGTTAATTATCAAGCCGCTGCTTAATGATCGTCGATAACCACTTGGAAAGTGGGGAGAGGGAAACGATCTCGTAATAATGTTTCAATGCTATTCTATCGACGTCAGAAAATCGTCGTTATTTTATACAACTGTTTCTCGTTGCTCCAAATTCGCTATCCCTGAATAAATATCAAAGCATCATCGCTCAACCTTCACCGTTGAAGTTCCACTCCGATCATCGTTCAATTTGTCTCATCGCGATGAATCGAAATTCGATTACGCGTTTCGCCATCTCGAAGGATTATAAAGGACGCAATCGAGATCAGCCCGAACGAAATTTTATTTATCTCGCGACCGACGAAACAAATCGGATCTGGTTCGAGCGATCGCGCAATCCTCGCGCGGGCGGCGCTTGCGGCTCGCTTAATTTCACGTTATCTAGTCCGTACGCACGATTAATCACCGGCTCGCTCGAAAAAGACTGAGATGAAGAAGAAAGAAAGCATTACGATTACACGCGGCTGTAATGGTTCGCGGGAACGAGGTCAGCCGAGGCCTATCGATCGTTTCTCGATTTCCATTCGGTACGAAACAGTATCGCGGGAATAATGAGCTACTCGGTTAGCCGGCTATTTTTTTCCAAATACGAAATTCGAGCATTAAATTAAAACCGGCGGGGAGCACAATGCACCGCGTGTCGCCGACCGACCGGCTGCGTGTACGCTCGCGACCGGGTGACAATAACTATAAGTCTATTGTCTCGTGGACCATGTATTTATCGGTCTATTCAACGCAAATATGGCGCGTACGATCATAAAGTGGCGGACTGCTCGGGTTCGGGTGAAATACCGCGTACAATTTGCACCGGTTTCCTCCATCGTACGCGGTGGGTCCAACTACGTCATTCTATACCTTTCGTTTCACCTGAAAGTTCTAAGTTAAATCAGGAAAGAGAAAGAAACGACGAAGGTGACTAGTCGGTATCGGGTCTTATTCAGCCTTGTTCCCGTTTCTGTCTCATCCCTTCGCAGGGGAATGCTCGCTCGCTGGCTTCCTCTTTTTTATTTTCACTCTTTATCAGTGCAGCACGCGGCTTCTTGGAATTCCAGACGGCGTTCCAGCGCACGCCACCGGATCACCGGCCACTCTCGATTTCGTGCTCTGGAACCCAAACACACGCCGTGGGGTCCGGTAACGCCGCAATGTAACCAGGAATCCATGCAGCCCGCCGTTTATTTGCCCCGTGGGACGGGTATGTAAAACATTGTTCCAACCAGCTCCTGAGGAACGAATCTCGTGGACGACTGCGATGGTAATAACAATGACTAAAACTGGAACGAGAATCTAAAGTGTATTTGTATTTGTGTGCGCGTTTTTATAATGGTTGCAGCAAAAGATTTGTGATAAAAGAAGTTCGCTGTGTTTTTTTTTTAATTACAAGAATGATTTATTCATTACATTCCCCGTCACGGTCCGAGTTTTTAACATCCCTTTAGTGTCACACGCGATTGTAAATTAATTACAATTAAGGCCCTCTCACGCCCAACGCCCGTGTCGCGAAATTCCTCTCGTAAATTCGATAATGTCGTTAAGGCGGCTCGGAGCAGCTGCACAAAGTGGAGAAACACCTTGGCACTTTTGCAGCTCGGTCCAGAGAAAGGCAACGGGGGAGGACGAGAAGGGGTCCTAAGAGGATTCGCCGCGCTCCGAAATCACATTTTTAATGGCTCGACTTGTTTTAATTGTTTTTACACGATTACCAGGAACGATAAGTCGGAGAGAGGTGTCGAGGCGAAGAGTATTGCCGTCGAAGAAAATGCATTCATAATTGAGTAGCTCCGAGAACGGAGGGGAATTTTAACCCCAAAAGAATCAATCTACGTAAAAAAAAATTCAAAATATTATTTTTGAAAAAAGTGCATGTGCATCGCTACACAAATTATCCTGTTTTCAACATTTTATCTGAATAAAATGATGGCAATTAGAAGAATCCTGAAAATATCAGTATGGACACTCAATATTATCTACAGACAGTCTGCATGCCGTTTGCATACAGTCCACGAACTGTCTGCGGTCAGTGCAAGGATACTGTCTGCAGACAATATCTGTAAATCTGTAAATCTCTACTGGTCCACACGGTATAGAAAATCACGAGAGAAGGTGAACTCATGATCGTGCAACGACATCCTTGCAGACGAGCCTGGCGTCGGCAGGAGCATTGATCTTGCAAATAAGATTCGATTTTATCAAGGAGAATTCCGCAGTCGATCTTTCTGGTCGAAGTTCTTTCTTTCCAGGCGCGATGCTCCTCAACGTTCCTGGACTGGTTATCAGAAAAGGAGCAAACAACAGGACGAAAGGATGTTCGGTTTATTATCAAGGAACATTCGTTCTGCACGGGAGAGGAACGTCCTGGCCTGTATTTTTCCCAGAAACCGACAGATAGCAGACGTTCAAGTGGCACCGGGCAGCCGAAACAAAGGCACGAACAGTCCCTGTTGGATCTGTAGTCGCTGCTCTCCGTTTCGTCCTGACTAATCTTGAATTGTGACGTGCTCAGCTGCTCTCGCGAAATTTACCGTCCCCGTGCGTTTTCTTGCGCGAGACTCGGCCGCGGAGCTGATACGTTGAATCTTAAAGAGACCACTGCTACGCGGATACGTCTAACCATTTCTTTTTCTCTTCCTCTCTCTGTTTCTTCGCTACCTCGAACCACGGACCAAGAAAAGGGACGAAAACGACGGCGTTGAAAAATGTACACGGTAATGCGCCTCGGGTAGATTTATCGCCGCGGTCACCGCCACGGGGGAAATTCATCGTGCGATTACAAGTACTTGTTATTCCGTGAATCGGGACCGAGATTATTGAATTTCTTTTGATGCGCCGAAAACGGCCGGCACACGTGATCGTACGCTATGAATTTATAATCGAGGACGAATCGAGGCCTGATAAAATCCTCCGACGATTGACGTTCATAGAGGACATTGAATCTAGGATCATTTATTTCGGTGGATTTTTGCAATTGAAATTGACATCCTATTTTTATGGTAAATTGCGAATATGCTGCTTGAATTTTTAGAAGCCTCGCGTTGCTACTTGGATAATTAATAATTGTAGCTATAATCGTAGATTTATACTACTTGATGTACAAAGTCTCTTTCTTCACACGTCACGATGACGTTCCCCGTTTCCTGCATCTATCGTGTAACGAGGACGTTGATAGCGGTAATTTTCGAAGAACACGTGTCGCGGCGAGAGGCGACCGATGATATGTATCGTGAGAGACAGAGTGTGTCTCGCGGTAGAATTTTCAATGCGGTGGCTCGCGAATCAAAGTCAAGGTAACTGTCACGTTCGATCGGAACACGAGGATTCCTAGTGGCACAGAACGGCCGGTCGAACAACGTCTACGACACGGACGAAGGCTGAGAGAGGCCGAGGAACTGATACACACGTGCAAGTACTTTCTGATGCGAGCGATACCGGGCCGCGTCGGCCTGCTCCTCTAATGGATTCAAAGATGGATGATCGGACGAGTGAGAGAAAGAAGAAAAGAGCGTGCAGGTTCGTGGTAAAAATCAGCCCGGCTTCCATTCCTCAGAAACTACCACCCGCTATTCTTCTAACGATGAGAAAAATCAATCGCCCCCTAGAGAACCATAGAAAAACCTACATTGTTTTCCCTCGACTACGATTAAAAGGAAGCTGCAGCTATCTTAAGCAGCTTAATTCCATCGCAGAGATTGTTCCCATCGGTCGCGCGATTGAGTTATCTATCTGCCGGCTAATCTTAACAACGTTGACACTCCAACGTGGCGACTGAATGCCACACACCTCGTGACGGTTCACGTTAACGACCCCACCGATTGTCTGCCGTGATAGTAGCGCGATCCAGAAAAGGGCAATTATCGAGCGAGAGAGAGGGAGATCGGCGGTGAGGGCAAGGCGAGGCGAGGCGAGGCGCCAAGTCGTGAGCTAGTTGTTAAGTGATTCCGATAACCTCTCAATCGTCCGGCGAACGGGCTCACCAGGAGAGGCTTTTTCTTCTTCGTGGAACGAAGAAAAATTTCATCCCGAGGACCGAAGAACAACAGCCACAGCTCTTGGTTCGCGCGGTGCCGTGGAATAATTAACGGTGGACCTGGAGCGACCTGGATCGCGAGAACGTATCGCTTCCTTGTCCACGTTCCTCGCTGCCTCTTCTCGTTCAGCGACATCCTGGACACGATGCTAACGGTCGTCGCCACTAACGGCCGCGATCGGTCAGAAACTTTCGTAGAAAATTAACACCTACAGTTCAGATTCTACATAAAGACAACTGGCCGATAAATCGCAGGCCTGGGAGAATCGGATGGTACCCCGATTTGTTATAGATAAATTTAGAGAGTGAGTCAACGTTTCCTGAGCGTCCAGCCGATTCGACACGCGATTCTCCCTTTAAGCACAATTATCGTTCGATCGGCGAGGAGATTTTCAGGACGGTGATTGTCCGAGGAAGATTGGAAAACATTAGTTTGCCCGAGCTTAGATAATCCAAGGACGAGGAGCGGGGCCTCGTTATTGCCGTAGGTGTAAGATTTATAAGTCACTTTTTAATGGTGAATGAACGAAGGAAGAAGAGAAGAGACGGTAGTCGGCTTCCTGCGGATTTGTGGCTGTCTGATTGAAACGAACAGCCCTCTGCTCGCGATCATCTGGCCGCATCGGGTACTTCCTTATGGCAGGATATAAGCTATCCTGTCAGTGGGGAAGTGTGCGACGAGCATGACACCGAGGCAAGGGATGACAAATAGGAGGCCGGTGAAGCTAAATGGTTGCTAGTTCGAAGCTAGCGTGTGAAGCGGAGATCTGGAGAGGATTTTCTGAAAGGTGATCGGTATCTTTGTTCCACTGTAACGCGTGACTCTTAATGGTACCCCGTTTCAGACGATCGAATTCTATTTTGGGAGAAATGAGCATTGATTTTTATTGATAAGATGCGTGTCAGTTTCCCGAAGGTGTACATTTTTTCACGGACCAAAATAATGGCGAAAGGAGAGAAGATGATACGACATTCGAGTAGGTTCGCTAAAATCTTCCCGGTTATTCCTGCCTGGGGAAGCATATCGGTTAACCGGCATGGAATTTCGCAAGCCGGGGATCTTCACGCGTGGAAGTTCGAGTCTGTCAACGCGCGTGATACCGGCTACGAAAACCAGAGGAATGAGCAGAAAAAAAGAGGTGCGTGGACGAGGAAGGTGTCACACGGAGGCTGAGTGCCATAAAAAATCACCCGCAGCTCATAAAGTAACGCTAGATTTTATCTGGCGAATGCCGAACGGCTCGCGTCCGCTTCGCAGATTCCGAGCGTATTTCTTCGGCGTCGCGCACGAATCTACATATGCAGGATGCGCGCCTCTTTATCTGATTCAATGTTAATCAAATCGTGGACGCGCAGGATAACGAAGCGTTGTCTTAGCGCCTGTAGAAAAGAAGAATAAAAATGTCTTTAAATTGGAAATGATTTGCTTTTGTACAAAGATCTATAAATAAATGTTCATTCAAAGAAACTTATTATTTGTGATGTTTTATCATTAAAATTAAGAAGAGAAATTACCATCCCCTCCGTATCCCTATCTAGCAACAATTTTCTGGAAAGAAGCAAGGTGTCAAGGCAGCACACAGGTGCGTAATTCGAAATACGCGTAAGCCGTAACGCGGCGTCGTCCTGGCAATAAAGCGCGCGGATGTTAGCGATAAAAAAGCAAACAAGCCGTTCGGTTCGCGGCCGAACGCAGCGGGATGGTCAGGCGTCCCGCGATATCCCGTTCTCCTCGGGGACTCGTCGTGGCCACGGTGCTGCATGCACGACTGCGTAATGAATTTCGGAACGAAATTTCCGCCGGGGCCCGTTTTAATGCGGGAATAAAGTAGCGTCCGGGTCGATGGGGTCGCGGACCGCGGCGCAGCGACTACGCTGCTGGAAGACAATGGGCCACGGTACGCGTATGGCCCATATGGGAGGCCCCTCGCCAACAGAAACGGCCGGCGAGAACATTGTCTCGAAAAACCATAAAATAAAGCAACGGCCGGCCGGTTTCGGCTCGAGCGGTCGAGCAACCGACCGGGGAGGATGCTCCTGATGTCTTCGAGATACAACCACGAATCGATAGAAAAAATCTTTACTTTTGGAAGAAAGGACTTTCCTTCATTTCATTTTTAAGAGAGGTGTTTGACGGAATTAGTATTAGAATGTGGTATCATTATAAGGTTCACTGTCACAGTAGAAAAGTCCGCGCTTAATCAGACACGATATAATTACAATTACCTATTCTTCACATCATTAGCGTAATTAAGGTGCGGGCAAAAGGATCAGTTGATTTCCTATTAAGAAATTAAAAATCTTTTTCTGAATTTTGAAAATATTGTGGAGAATGAACTAAAGTCGCTAAAGTCACAAACAAATGTTTGACCCCTTAAATTAAATTTACCATTTGCAAAATGGTGCATCGTTAATACCCAAAATTTTTCGGGCATCCTGCAGGATTCGAGAGAAGGGAATTCGAAGTTGCAACTCACGATGCAAAGGAGGAACCGAGCCAGACAGCATCTCGCGGCCACCCAGCGACGTTGGTCGCAGAATTCGGCCCGGTCGCTCTCCGGCTCGTAAATTCTTTCGTCGTAATCATAATAAATCGTGCCGCCTCCGATCGGTCTCCCGTCGCCATTTTTCCGCTGCCCATTTGCAACCGATCATCCGGGCGCCGTTTCAATTGCCACGGGGATAAAGTACTCGCGTCGCATAAAGCGCTCACGGTTCGGCCGGAGCGGCGTGCACACGCACGTCGTCACGCGGGTACACGCGCGAGTAACGTTACGCCTCGCACGGCCGCTCGTTCGCGAAGATATCCATCTCGTGGGCGCCCGCGCGAACTTGATTTATCGGGTTCTCGCGATAACCCAACCGAGCCCTGGACGGTGTGCAGTACCGTGGGGCGCGAGAAAAAAGGAAGATATAAAAAACAGGCGACCAAGAACAGAGGCAAAAGAAGAAGAGTCCGAAGGGCTCCTCTCCTCCCGCTTCCTTTCGGGGCTCGATTCCAGGAATCGACATAAATCCCGCCGGTTTATAATCTGCGGTGGAAGGCGCGCCGAAGATACGATCGAGCGGAGAACTCGCCGGGACCAGCGGGTAAGAGAGTGGCTAGGAACCAAAGTAAACGGGTGAAGGATGCGGCAGGTGCTGGTGAGGGAGGATTTAAGCGGTGATCCTAGGTTGAAACGAGCAAATTCGCGATTTTCTAGGAGTTTTGAAGTTTATCATAGTCCACGAAGAATTGCGAAAAATTGGAAAAAATTGTTAAATATGCAAGAAATGCATATTGAACGTTATACTTTGTGGGTCGACGAAAGCATGGCTGGCTGCAGAATACCTCAGCTACTTTTCCGGCAATCTCCGCTTCGATATTCCGATCTTTCCGCTCCACCAAGTGGCGTGCGTTTTTATCACGATTCTTTCAAGGCAGCTCTAGACACGAGCAACTGATCGCTCCGGGCATCAGCCCCATAATTCTACGTTACTCCCGCATTAACTCGACGAATCATCTACTTTGAGCTGTTCACCTGCATAACGCGTTCCCTCCGATGCTAAATCTTTCGCGGATAAGATCTGACAATGAGATTCGATCGTTTCGTATTATTACGTTAATTGCCGTCTACACTATTATTTTTCATATTTTCATCTTCAAGAATTTCGATCCGGACGATTTTCTTTCGAATATTATTCTCGAATCATTTGATAGCTATCGAAAAATGGATCGATTTTCTTTGAAACCCGATACACGGGAGACACCCTCGCAAACTCCGGAACTCGACGAATCCTTCCACATAATCCCGAGGGCTCTCACGAACTCGGCAGGATCAGCGGCCGAGGAAATCTTCTCACAAAAAGTAACAGGTAGGTATCCTGTTTCCATTGAGCGACAGGTAGAGTCCTTCGACCGTCGATATCCCGTCTCGAAGAGATCCGTGAAAGAGGCTCGTTCGGCGTGGAAGGAAAGGATGCCTCTTTGAGATAGATTAATATATGCAAAAGTCCCATCGACGATTTTTCCCACCGGAACAAGTGAACCCGACTCGACAGAAATCGGCATCACCTGTGTCTCCTTCGTTTCCCTTCCGATCGATCCTGGGACTCAACCTCGACCAACATTTTCCCAGGATGAAAAGAATGAGAAATACGTGGTCCGTGACAAGGTTCCTCGTTTCACTTCAAATGCATCCGCGTTTTCATTCTTCAGCATAGTAGAAGAGTAAAAGGAAGATTAAAAATTTACTTCCCATTAAAATTATCCCCATCCTTGAATCGATCTTCAAATCAAATTATTTACAAATTAAAGGACCTTTCCAGCGGGTCCTTTTAAATACCAATGGAAATCGAACCCCGAGGCACAATGAGTCTACGAAGTCAACCAAAAGTTCATTCTATGTACTTAACAAACACATTCGATCCCCGCTAAGTCCAAACAATTACCCCCGTTTCGTTGCGACCTTCGGCTGGTCGACCTGCTTGAATCCACTTTGCGATCCGAATGAAACGAGGTCATTAAAAATCAATCGTCAACGGTCTGGCTGTAAGGAGGCGAAGCAAAAGGAGCCGCGTATAAAGAAGTCACAGGGGGGCCGTAGGAAGCGGATCGGATATTCGAGGCAGCATCGCGGGCTATAATGGGTCCATGGGGTTGCATTTCCCATGGAGTGACCGCAAGGTGGTCCATCGAGTTTCTTAGTCCCCTTTGCCGGGACCTACGTCGAAACGAGGCTCCCATGGGGTCCCGTGAGCGCAACCAGCACCTGCCCACGGTCACCGCCCCGCCGTAGGTTTCTCCTTCTTCCAAAACACTCGAAGCTGCTACCGTGCCTCGCTGACAACAGCCAGAAGTGTATCCGGAGGAGGAAGAAGAAAAAAAATAGAGAAGAAAGGTTGCCAAGTCGATCGATAACAGTCAGCTAATTAATTCGTGTTCCTCCTACGATAATTGGACCAGCTATCGATCGATCCTTTTCCACTTTCCCACGTGAAGCGTTACGGCAACGAGGCTCGCGCCGCCATTTGCCAACGGTGCTTGCCGCCGATCCCGACACATTCAGAAACGTTCATCCGTTTCGCCTATAATTGCCACGGACGCGCCGGCATCTCGATCTCCTTTCTCACGTGTCAACCACGCAGTACGTTTCATTGCGCTGCGCCTAGACGGCCAACCGGGCCCATGTGAAACTGTACCATTACTAGGCAGCTGGAGAATCGGGTCTGGTTGCATCTACGAGATCGTGCGGATGAGTTCTCCTAGCTGAGGATTGAGAATCGTGTACACTCGTCGGATGAAAGAAGTGAAAATAAAGTCAAAATGATATTTGGAATATTATACGAATATGCTGCGCTTTTTCTATGGTATAACAGTCCCAAATGATAATCTATAGCGATAATCCTTCTGAAGAGTTTTAACGTGGAGAAGTATCCCATCTTTTGGAAGGTTGCTCTTCGTCAGGGTTGGATATCGTCACGTGCGATCGCCAGAGATGCGGAAGATTATATTCGATGAAGACAGTACGATTTTTGAGATCAGTAGAGCACGAGTGTAGGTAGAGTTAGCGTTGATTTTTACCAGAGATCAAAATCCTGAATGAAATTAATCAGTGTCAGGGAAGGCGTGTGGGTAAATTGGAGCGTATCGAGCTGCTAGAGATCAGTCCGACAGGGCCACGACACGACGGAACAGCGGCTCGGCAAGCGGCAATGGCAACGAGAGGCTGTGCCGCCGCTGTCTCTAGTTCTCACGGGGTTACGAGAAAGCGTTTCCCTTCTCTCTTTCTCCCATCCCGCTTTCTTTCCACCGACCGATTCGTCTTCGCCGGTTTAACATTGCACCTAAACGCGGCCGATGGAGCAACGAGCAACGTTCAGTCCGTGAACTTTCTTCGAAGATCAAGATCGACCGCTCGTTTCGATATTTATAAAATGAATTCACCCTGTTCGTGTTTGAGACTAAGCAAAGGGTAGACGCAAAAGTCACCGCTTCGAATCGGGAAGCGTTTTCAAGGGTCGCAGCGCTACGCGCTTGTCAATCGTAATTACCGATTTCACGGGTGGTTAATGACGCGACTGTGGGGAAAACGTTACGACCGCGTCGAAATCACTTTCGCACGACCCGCAGGATTAATCGGCGTTCACCTGTACACGGGTACGAAGGTACCTTGTACGAAAGGTGAAATCTCGCAAAGGGGAACCTTGGCCCAGGTCGTGCAAGACCTGTCGCATGATAAAGCTGCATACAAACGACCCTCGCTTCCTTTCCTACCCTGGAAGTGCAACCTGCGCTTCCCACGGAAGCGGAAAAGCTGGTACATGTGCGAGCACGAGCGACGGAAAGGATCGTGGAAATCGACGTGGGGTATTATTCGTACGATTTCCATCGGCGTTTCACCCTCTGTCGCATTCATCGACCTGACTTTTCTCTGTCCGAAGGAACGTCTTGCTTCCAGGCAGATGTTCATCGGAATAATTCTGTGTGAAACCTTTCAGAATAATGGCCGGAGGGGTTCGATTCTTGGCTCATTATTATTGTGCATTCGGGAAAATTCACTTTGGGATATTCCCTCCGCTGCCTTTCGTTTTATTAAACTTCTTAGCATGCACGGCGAAGCTTGAAACACGAATTCCATTAAACCTGGAAACTGCTTGCTGCAATCCTACCAGCAGGATCCCGGTGACCATTAACACGTCGCCGGACAATATTGCTTCAATTAACTCGACGATCTTGCCAAATACTCGGTCTCCCTTATCGGGGAATAAAAAGTGAATAAATATCAAGGGGATTAAGACGCGTATTCAAAGAGGGACACTTATCACTTTGAACGCTGTCGTGAAGCGCATTCCGGTTGAAATAATACAGTGATTGTTGCGAAAATCATGGAACACGGGTCGCGTATTCGTTTGTCCCGTTGAATAAAATCTGAATACACGGGGGAATTCTTCTTGATAGCGTTTGACGCGAAGACAATCGCCGATGATTACCGGTAAGAAGGATAATAGATTCAACCGATCCCTTTCCAGTCTCTTTCACTCGAAGCAAACCGACGACCGGCTTCTCTTCCCACCTACGCCTAGCGTGTTCGCGACGAGGAACGCGCAATTTCATTCTAATTGATAGCGCTCCACCGGTCGGTGTCTCTTGTACCGGTTAGTCCTCGTATCCGCGCGCAACAAGTCGTAAACGGATTTTTTTAATGGGCCCAGATTCGTGAGAAAGCCCATTACGATAGGTGATATGGAAGGCTGAAACGACCCGGAATGCTGCCGGAGCTAGACAGAAGCGCCTTCGCTTATTTATCCGTCTGGCTTCCAACACGATCCGTGCCTGCCGCTTCTGTCGTCGATGCTAATGGTCGAAAGTGTCGCGGAAATTTTTCCTATCAATTTTCTGACGATTATCGCCGTAATGTGCTTTGAGAATGTCGCAATGGTATTTCTGTTGATGGTAATACCATTCGATATAGTTTTTAGAATTTCATTTTAATTTTAAAAGAACCAAGTCTCTCTGTCCAGTAAAAATTTAGGTCAAACAGCGATATAAAAAAGAAGGTTACCGACCTTCCACCCTCGCACGATATCCATCCCCAGGCTCTCCTGACAGCGGCCACTTTTTATCCAGCTTCCGGCTGGAGATCCCTCCATAGCACCGGAAGCGTTTAGGCCTCGTCACGCTTGTTTTAATTACGTGAACAGGCCACCGTGTTCGGTCCTTCTTTCTGGTCCGTCACACGCACCGCACCCACACACACTCCTCGCAGCGAGGAGTAGGTATATCCTTGGTAGAAGCACGGTTTGTTCGACACCTGGCACTCCAGAAGGGAATTAATTTTTTGGATTAGCTTATCGCCTCTGGCCGACCTGCTACCTATTTCGTTCGGGGAACGGGGTTAAGACCGGCTAAGCAGCTTTGTGTTAATGAGGTTCCGGCCAGAGACAGTGTAGCGCGTTTGTTCTTCCTCCATTATTATTCCATGCCTGGAGGAAGCTTTGGGGGACGATAAACATCGTGCTCGATTCGCCTCTTACAATGTAACCTAACGAACGTTGTAAATATAAATGATTCAAGGATCGTATTGGTGAAATTTTCATGCGGAAAGTATAGCACGGTTTCAGATTATTACACCGAAGGTTATTAAGTTCCAAGTGTACTGATCCTGCTTGGAATTTCAAAACGGCTGTCGATAGATCTGCCTGCTTGAAAAAGCAACTACACGAGTTCGAAGGTAATTTTAATCCCTGACTGTCATAAAGTGCACGATTCTCTTGGTACGCAAGATGAAGTCTCCAGTCCTTATGGCGTTCAGGTGGCGGTCAGCGCACGGAACAGGTTAATCTCCTGGATTCCGGCAATCAAAGTGCTATCGCTGTTCACGAGCATCCCGCGTGATTTACCGGTAATGCGTGTCGTAAGGTAGATTATACGTAGCCACGGTTTCATCCGGCCGCCACATAAACGACCGATTAATCCAAAAATACTGTCTTGACCGGGCATCTTCTTTCCCCCTCCCCATTTCCGTCTCTTGTTTCACCCTTTGCCGTCCTTACGATTTCCACCGGAGACTTCGCATCTCGTGCACGCTCCCGTCGCGAGCGAACGCCTTTCCGGGAATAATTAAGCGAAAGTTTAATGCTCGTGCCTCGTACGACTGTTAAACCGGCCATGCGACGTGAATAAAAAATCACACGTTAATTGTAATGTCCACGGTAATGCGAGTTAAACGCGCGCACGTACGCACGCACACCGATAGGACGATGACGAAAACGACGAGACCCAGCTACCCCGCGGTGGCGATGGTCGTTCACACGAGCGGATTCGTGACTCCCCGAAGCTCCTAAACGCCTCGCGAGAGGAATAAATTGCAACGAATCGCATGCCGGGATACCATGCCCTTACGATATACATACGTACACGTAATACGACGCCGGTGCTTGCGAAGTATGAACTTTCGTCGGACATAGGCCAGCATCGCTTTTGACGGCTGCTGAACGGGTAAATAGATAACCGCGAGACCTCCATCCGTATGACGAGGGTAAACGTAATAAAATGTTGATAGACGAACGTTATAATTACCTTATTTTCTTACCGGGCTTCGAGGCAATACGAAAACATCAAGTTAAAAATTATACTCTCTTTACCGAGATAATTATGGTACACTGTTTAAAGATTGAAATAAGGTTGATTATTGAAGAAACATCGTCTATTGACATTTAGTTGATATTGATTATTGAAAGTAATAATAGTAAATCACGAAGGGACTGGAAGAATATTTCAACAGGTTACGTTGAAGATTAAAAAATGAAATTACGAGAAAATTTGTTCGAACAAATCCCCCTCGAATCACCCCTCGGGCGAAGAAAAAAAGTCTATTTCAAAGACGATAATAATTCCCCTGGAAAATCGTAGGAAAAGATGGGCGGTGGTTGTTGGTTTCCCTGAAAAGCGGGTGAAAACAGGCGAAAAAGCAAATCGTTGGATCTCTGTGGTGGAATGAAACGAAGCGCGAATAAGGAGATGCTTCTAAGTCTAAGCATGCTCGGTTCGTGGGCTCGTCTTTCTTCTATCAAGACGATCCAGGACGATCCTTTGCGGTACTATCCGTTTCAGCTTCCCATTGTCTTCCCGTTCCTCCTTGTCTATTTACACGTGGACCCTTTGAAGAAGCCGCTGCCAGTTTTTCGTTGCTACCGCTGTTAAACTAAGCGAAAGGCATTCTGCTGGCTAGACAGCAACTAGGCTGGGTTCCCGTGGTAGGTACACGCTGGTACACCAGCCACACAGAGACCGGGGGTCCCTGTTTTAGGTCGGTATACGAGGTCAGCACGCGCTTTGTACTATGCGGGTTAAGTTACTCGAGCACCAAATCGAGCCTTTGTACCTTGTTAAGTTAAAACCACGGCTGTGTGGGGATTACTTGTCTTCCGAACATGGTGCTGGAAACCGTACGGCTCGAACGTTCTTACAGGAAATGCACGATATACCGCGAACACCGGGACGTTGACTAATCTCCTCGTTGCCCTGTTTCGTTTCTCCCGGTGTTTGGTACCGCGGTTTTCGCGCCTAACCGTGAACCACCGGTCGCTGTATCGATGGTAATTTGTAGATGCAGAGCTTCAACGAATACTCCGGGATGTTCAGCATCCTGGTTGCTCGTCGTTCCTCTTCTTCGTCGCCGTGGAACACGGACGACACACAAAAATGATCCCACGGTCCTTTCAGATCGCAGCATCCTTTATTACGAGACGTTTGATTCAGTATCACGCCTCGCTCGCGAGACTCTTCACGGACCCCCTTTCACAGGGCACAAGACGCTTTAACATATGAAAAAGTCTGGCCAAGGGATGAATGGAAGAGCGTCGCTTTTGTCGGAATTGCTTCTTCTTCTTCATCTTCTTCTTCTTCTTCCTTTTCGCTGGCTCTCCGTCGCCTCAGACGACAGGTTCGCGCGCTATCATGTGGGTGAGGGTGAGGTCAAGCCCGGATACACCTTGGCATACATGAATGTTTATTGGGCTTCTCTTCGTGCCCTGCTTTGTGTCTTCGACACTCTACCTGGTCTGTTCTTTGGTGACATACAAGGCGAAGAAGCGTTATTTTGAATTTCAGAGACTTAGAAGAGAAAATAATATCGTCAGACAGACTCGGACGGTACTCGGACCAGAATGGTACGATTGTACAACCGAACAATTCAATATAATCCTCAACAACCCTTTAATTTCGTAATGCAAGGGACGAAGAACGTCAAGTAGTACTTGAAAGAGTTTGATTTGCAATCTCGTACAGCCTAATCTTCTCTAATTTCTTTAACAACGAGCAAACCCGAAGGGTAGGAAAGTCTCGCAAGGGGTTTCGTCCCTATTTTAAATCAGCAAACGACTTCAGGAACCGAACCGCCCGACATCACCGCCACTTAAACGTGCTTCTGCGCCATCGTTCGTTTCTTTCCACTACACGTCGGACCGGCAGAAATCGGGTCTGACGTTTCGAGACGTTCGTTGACGAGAAATTCAGTGCCGGTTTCCGTTTTACAACCACTTGACTCCCCGTTTCACAATGCTCGACAACGTCTTCAGCCTTCCCTCCCCTCTACAGGCCGGATTCGATTCTTTTATACGGCGATCCACGAGCTGAGGCCGACGGCGACCCCTAATGCGGGTTCATTATTTTCTGGTTCGGGACGTGCGCGCAAAGATCGCGATCGGCTCGAGGACTTTGGGGCGGTGTTTCTGCGCCATATTACGCAGCAACATGCACCGAGGATCAAAGGGACAAAGAAAGCGGGAACAGTGCCGGACAAGTGGCTTCGCATCCCCTGCTGCGTGGAAAGCCATACGACGAAACGTCAACGGCCATCTAATTGGCACTCGGCGACGCATCTTGATTCGGCTTCACCGCGGCTCCAACCACCTGGTAAAATCAAGCGTGATGCGGCGGGACTTCTGCACGGTTATTTTTTCCTCGGGGTCGTTGATCAGATGTACGGTTGTTAAAAAAAGGATCGTTCAGTTTGAACTTTATGTCGGTTTAATTTCCTCGTCTACTAACAATGGCATTCTGTCGGAGAATGTCACAGTTAAAGGGTGAATAATAGAGTCCGTAACGTACTCCAAGTAAAACCACAATCATATATATTTTTTTTTTCTATAGGATTGTTGCAAAGAGAGCAAACAGCAATTTGTACAGCGTCAATGAAGGAGCTTTTAACAGACGAGCATCGAAAAGAGGAGGACACTGGAAGGACAAATAAGGGAGGAGAAGGCATCGTTCGCGAGGCTGAATACGATGAAATATTCAAGGGGACGAGGTTCTTTGTTCGAGCATGTTCCAACGCTGCGACAAAGACATCCGTTGAACGACAGAAACATATATTTCATGCGAGGACTCGTGCGACGCGGCCCATTATAATGTCGCCGATTAAATCGTAGTCAGGGATTCGAGCCGACAGTCAAGACGAACAAGCGTAATGAGTCTATTCCGAGGCACCCCTTAAACGTGTTCCGGGTTCGGCGCAACTTACCCCTGCCGGGCGTATAATGTCGCTGAAAATCGTCCAGGACACGATAACATCTCAACGGTCGCCGCGCGGCCATTCTTTCTCCCGTAGGATGGTTAAGGAGAAAGAAAAGGGGAAGAAAAAGCGGCGGTAGTGAAAAAAGGAGAGGCAACAATAGTCAAGTGTCGTGATTTGTGCACGACCAAGGGGGTATGCCTTCTATCCAGCCTTAATTAACCCCCGTTCCCACGTGACTTCTTACCCCCGTCCGCGGAGGGATAGTTTTACAAGCTAACGTACTTTTCTGCGCTCCGTTGGGCATCTCGTCGAAGAGCGAATCACTTGCTATCGCATCACCTGCATCTACTCCCTTTTTAGTCAGCCTCCTTGGAGGAAATCGATTGTGGAATAACCACGGGGGAAAGTTCGTTGCTACGACCGAGGGAAGGGAGGGGAAGAAAAAGAGATTGCGATCGTGTTCGATACAACAACAGTCGAGCAACGAATATGAATTTATTTTATCGACGTCGCGGAAGTTCCGAGCGAATGCTATTAAATCCGCGAGTGAACGTAACGGAGACGGTATAATTTAATTCACGGCCTTATGATTTCGAATCGTGTGGCCGAGATTACGTTTCAAAGGTGATAAACGCGAACCGTGCTAGCACGTACTTCCATCGTATCGGCACGCGTGTATTTTAATCCACGATACCATTAAACTATTGCGGTGAAACGCAATTATTTGGCCATTTTTCAGCTGCCACCAGACTCTCTCCGTTGAGGCCTGCTCGTAAAGCAGCGTACCCGGCCGTAATTACACGGGGGACGGGTTAATATTGATTACGGACGGTGAGCAGAGAGTTAACCGTAAAGCACCGGCAACCCTAAAAGCTTAAACAGTAAAGGTTAATTCTTTCATAAATCATTTGTTACTTAATATACAGCAAAATGCTGATGTTTCACCCTGATCGCCTAGCCGTAACTGGAACCACGAAGCACTTTGAAAACGATCAGCCAAGAGGATGCTTCATCAAACATGTGTTCGCCTCGCGAAGGCTAATACCCTAGATTGATTTGACGCAGTTACTCAAACTCGATCATCATCCACCCCGCAACGAAATTCAATCTCTCTCCGGTCTGCGAACGGTTTGCCGCGCTGCGTGAAGGCCGAATTCCGTTAACGGGCGCAAAACGCGCCGCTCGCTTATTACCGATAATATGCAATACACACGCGAACAGGCCCCTAACCGTTCAGGATGTTGTCTATTCATTATCCTGACGGGGTTCTAGCGCGTACGCGCCTTAATGGCTCAATACTCCATACCTAGACACCGCGTCCATAGATCACGGTTAACGTTACAACCGTCCAGGAACATCTCGCCGTTCACGTAATACCAATATTGTTTCCACGAATGGCGAGAAATGCGCCGCTGGCCTTACGACGCCTTTCTGCCCTCCACCTAGGGGTTAACCGTTCGCCCAGCGGCGTCGGAATAATGGCGTCTATTAAATAAATACCATCCGAACGTGCGAGAAAATGATTCCTCTTCGCCGTTAGTTGTTATCACTTCACGGATTTCCATTCTCTTCGAATGAAAATCTACGATACGTTAAATTGCATTTAAATAGAGAAACTGTACCAAGACTATTTATCATTCAGGTGTTCCGTTTCGATTGACAAAGCGACAACGTCACGAGGGTTAACGAGCCCACGTATCCGAGCATTCTTCCCAGCAAGCTTTCGTAATACCGTCTGATCGTTGCTTCATTTACCCTGTTCCGTAACGGTATACGTTCCCTATTACGCCGGAGATTTCGTAGATGAGTGGCGCCAGCACGGTAACTAGCTCGCAAGCTAATATCACGGCTAATGTGCAAACGATACCCTCGCGTAGCAGCGCAAACGCAGGGAGAGACAGGGCCGAGGCGGTGCAAGCTAGGAAAATGCGTTTCCGGACAGGTACGGGACTTATTGACCCTGGCCAGATGAGCTACTACTCCTCCGGCCTGTAATCTTACCTCAACATGGACCACCGACACAATCTTCGCTTCGAGAGTGTAGCCTTCTTGCTAGAGCTCGGGGAATCGGGTAATGGAAGTCGGTGTTAGCACGTTGCTTGTTTGACTTCTGGTTGATTTTAACCTTGTGGGAACTCGTTGTATAGCTGACTGGAATATTTGATCGATCTATAAATAGATACGGATTGATACATGGCTTTTGCAAGTGGTAATCTTCTACTTGTTCTACTCCGTGAACTTTGTATCCAACGAATAAATGACAATTCTTAGAATAAAGTATCACGGAACAATCTAAGCAAAATCACTTAGCAGGTAATTCTATCGAACGATTGAAAGCGAGAAGCTCGCAGCATCATTTTTCTGCAAATGTCGATCGATAACACGATTCGAACGCGAACGATCCGAACAGAATAGCCAAGTCTCTTGATTCTCATGGTTGCGCGGCGATAGCATCGGAAAGAGAATGTACCGTGCGAAATGCAACAAATTTCATGCGGATCACGGAAACTGTTCGGATCAGATGCAGGCGAAGGAAAGCCGGGCTTCGTCGTTTCAATTCGTTGCCTCGGCACAGCGAAGGTGTATCCCATCGTGATTCGTTCGATCTCGACGAACAATTACAAGAGGCAGTAGTCGTTAGCCTATGCCCCCCGTTAGTATTCGCTCCGTCACACCTGACTGGGCCCCGCACACGCGCTGACTACTCGCAGTCGACAGCGGATTCGAGGTAACGGAGAAAATATCCTCTTACCCTGACGTTTCGTAACATCTTATGGGTCAACGGGGAAGAAACGCAACGGATTCCGACCTGATTACCCGATGGACTCGATGACGCGCAGATCTGAGACTCCTTTCATCGTGACACGATGTCCTAGCGGAGAAACGATTTCAATCGGTCGCATGATAGATCATGAAAGACTCGCTTTCACTATTTCGAGCGATTTTGTGCATGGGATGATTGAGAAATAACGAGGTCACGAAATATAGAAGTACAGAATACCTTTTCTTCCTACAGATTCAGTGATATTTTTACCGAGAGAAACTCCCCATGTGTTACGCCTACATAACATTTTGAAGTAGACGTTGTTTAAAAAATATTAACATTACGCAATGGACAACATAAATAATTTAAATTTTATAACAAATGCAACATAATTAATAAATAGATTTAAAAAAAAATAAATTTTCGAAAAAAAAATCTTTTTAGGGAACCGAGGAATGGAGGACAAAAACACCTGTCCTCAAAATGGAGGACAGATAGGTTTAGCTTGAAGAACTTTATATAATGACAAAGTTTCATTAATAAATGAGTATAGAACTTGGGGATCGCTCATAAAGAGTACAAGCTTATAAGTTGAGATTCTTATTAATATAACTTGAATAGGCGGTCTGTAGTCACGAAATTCAATGAAATTATGAATGACAGTAATCACCAGGCTTACCAGCGTTTAGTGGTTAAATAATTACCGATCCCGGTAGCGAGGTAACCCGTGATTTTCCCGTAGGAGAGCCGACCTTTGCGTGTTTACAGTGCCATGCACGTGCACGTGAACAAGTCACCCGCTAGCAATCGTCGTCGTCGTCATCGGGAGCGAGATACACGAGGCTCGCGGGCGAACTTATGCAAAACCAACATGGCGGGCGTGTCTTGAGATGATTGAACGAAACGGGCAGTGTGCGGTGCGCCGGTTCGACCTCGTATTTCGTATTCATAGAATTGCCTGGGAACCTAGGCTGCGGTACGCGGCAACAGTTCACAGTTTATTCCCTCCACCCCTCCATCGTTCACCTCCGGGAGAAGCATTGGAATCTCTGGAGCCCCTGGGCTTCTAAGAACGACCCTGCAAAGTCTGCTTCCCTTGCACGACCTTTGAACGGTCCGTACTTTTACGTGGACGATACTCTTCCACCCTCCACTGGTCTCGTTTCTCTCGCAACCAATTTGCTCGGATCTCAAAGAGGAGGAAATCGAAATTTGCATAGTAAGATCGAAAATTGGCGTACTTTGTTGCCTTTCAGCGACGGACATAGCGCTATGCATCAAATAATTTTTTCGATAGAAAAGTTGGAGAAAAGGGAGAGCGGTCAGATCGTCCGGAGGAAGCGAAACAAAGTGGTCGCATTAATAACCGGAACAATATTATTAGTCATCGAGTGGTTGTTGGCCGATAGAGGCTGATATACGATCAAGTAGTCGCGCTGCATCTGAACGGCGCGGAGCGGTGTAATGTTCCACGCGAAAATTCTTTCCTCTGCAAAAGGCTCGTCGCGGACTTTTTGCCGACAGCCCGTGCCGGTCGATTGTTTAAGAACGTTCGATCCCCGATACCGATGCCAGGGGCTGGTTATTGATGAGCCGGCGGTCTCGCGCGCGCACACCGAGCTGGTTTTGGCTTAGGTTACCTGCGATTTGTATGACATTCGATCCGTCGCCCACGCGAGAGCTCTCTTGCTCTCTGTACCCTCGCATCTCTCCTCTCCTCACCACCGATAGCCGGCTTTCTTTCGTTCGCCACCCTCTTTCTCGTGTTTCTTTCTCGCCACCGTTTCTCCTCTCGACTCGTTGAACGCTCCTTCGACGGCTCTATTTATTTCTGTAATTCGCGTTATTTATCCAACGGCGAGCGACCAGCCGGCCGATTCGTGTTCCTCGCTTGTACCGCTGTCACCGTTGATAATTCGCATTAAGTCTCCATCGACGATCAGCTAGGAAGACCCTCGAGCGACCGGGTACTAGATCGGTGAAAAAGGAGAGCGCGAGAGTGTCTCCGCAGCTGGTTCTGATGCCGTCGCAGCTGCATCTGCCGCGATATCGTTGATGCGACCGATCACGAGCCGGCTTGCGTGGGTCTTCCGCAGACTAGTGCATCACTCTTGCAGCTTAGCGAAAATTACTCTTCGCGTGTACAAGCGACGTGAATCTGGTAGCTGATCACCGCGATACGTCACTGCGAGGCGAAAGATTTATACGTGCCATTATTTTCGCGCGGTCTCGTCGCTTTGAGTTCTCGATCTTTGATCCAATTTCATCGGGTCGACGTCGTGCAGGAAGCTAGACTAGAGATTACCACAACCGTAAACGTATCTTCCTAATGACTTCTCGTTAAATCATTTCCACCTGGAGTGTATCCTTGCTCTTCGACGGAGAGTTAAGGAGATCTCTTATCCGGCTTTGTTCCACGGTGTTCGTTTAATTTACGGGATTTCAATGGTGCGTGGGCATCCGGATCCAATGACGACATCAAGACTCGAGACATTCCACGTTAAAAATCCTTGCCGGGTCTAGCCCGGCCGGTTAGCCGCGATACATCTTTTTCGAGTGCAAGACCGAGTCGAACCGAGCCGTTTATGGATCAAGAGAGAACCTTTCACAGTTTGTAATGTCCGCATCGGTCGGGCTCTAAATTACGCTGATCACCGGCGGTCCGTTAACGATCGTTGCGCCACCAGTGTCATTCCGCATTGTTCGACGTCTAACAAACACGTCGTGTGCCGCCAGGCAGCCGTGCAGGAAATTCGATATTTCCTGCATGACGACGGTGCACGCCCGACTTTCCTATCCTCGTGCCTCCCTAGCGTCCTTCTCTTCAGCTTCCACCAGTCACGAGGCCCTGGAAAATGCCCCGTACGGATCGGGGCGCGGGCAACAGGAAATCGAGAGGACCGAAACGGGGATGAGAAGACGAACGGGTCGCCCGGCCACGTAACGAAGCCAGTTGTAAATAACGTGGACGGACAATGTTGTGAGTTACGGTGGTAGCAATCCCATAAATGGCATGGTTTTATGTTGGCAACGCGGGGAGACGCGAGCAGCCACACAGGGCGATCGTTCGCTTCTTCGTGGTTCGTGTAATGTCGGTTCAGGAACGGCCACGTTGTCACGCAACAAACGTGCCTCGCTTATTGTTGCATCGTTACTTTCTCCGTGCTCGGTTTTCAGTTTTCGAGTCCATCGTAATATTCCCTCGAGATTTATGCGCTCGCTCACCGTGCTGCCCCGAACGCGGACCAGAAAGAGCTTAGGATTCCCGGTTAATTGCCGAAGGGTGCCATTTACTCCCTCGTCGCGTATACGTCGCTTGATTTATCCAACGTATTCATTTTGTGAAAAATAAAAGAAGAAGACGGAAAGACGTTCAACCTTCAATCTACGACCGATAGCGTGATCCAGGTACCTTTATTGCCCGGCGGGAGTTACGTATCAAGCTTTGCCCGCGTGTCGGCTACGAAGCGGATAAGTCCGTGGAGTGGAGAGAATAATGGAAGGACTTTCTACTATCAAATAGATTTATGGATATCCAGCCGAGTACCTACTACCGAGGTTTATACGGCCCCGGGTCCAGCGTCGTGCTTTATCCGCTGTTAACCGTACACGTCTCACCGATACGCCAGAGAGGCGAATATGTTTATCCCCCTGAGCGAGATCCTTCAGGGGGCTGAGGAGGAGGGAGAGGATAGAATTGGACGCGAGAAAGCGGAATTTTGTATTGTTTCGGGATACGGTTTCATGGAAGTTCCGTGGCCAGATCTCGCCGATACGGTGACGTATTTTGAGTTACAACGCAGCCTTTACATGCGAGACGGATTACTCGGCAGGAACAATAGCGATGGATATTGGAGTTTCCACCGGCGCGGGGTCATCGAGATGGTCGTGCTAGACTAGCCTCCGACGATGATCGATACTTTTAGTGGACTGTCGCATCCTCGAGCTCGTTTAAGAGACCACGATTGGTGGTCAATTATTCACGGCGATGACTCGACGGAACGGGATTGGAGAACAACGATACCTATCGTCTAATTCTAACCCACGATTCATGGCAGACCGAGTCCGAGGCGATCGTTACGGTGCCTCGTTTAGTTCAAGAGAAGATGGTTCCTTGACGAATTCTTTGCTTTCTTTCATCGTTCAAGTGGATTACGCTGACAATGGCTCGAAATCGTCGGATGAATCACGAGGCAACGAATAATATGGTCGATTGTTCCTGATGTAATTGAATCTGAAATCGTTTTATTGAAATTCCTGTCCCACTCAAAGAGTTTCATCTCCGTTACTTTGCTATATCGTTACCCCGAGTAATTATACAATTACGCAACCCTCACATCCCTGCATCTATTGATGACTACGCTCGGTCGGCCACGTCGTGGCATTTTGCATACCTGAAAGATAAGTCACCTGTCCAATGGTCCCTCGTATCAGCGATTATCTGCGATCCGGATAAACCGGCCGCGGCTTCGAACCGCTATCGAGAACCGATATAGAGCGTCGCGCGTTATCGCGCTCGATCTTGATACTTCCGTTTGCTCGAGGGCGTAATCCCGCCCTCGATCAAGCTACGCTCCACTCGTCTACGATTACACGATAAAAGTATGTAAACCTGTTCGTGAATTACTGTAAAGTTTCTCTCTTTCCCTGTTCCTCCTTCGCCGTTCTCTAAAGAATTTCTTTAACCCCGCATTACTTGGGTCCTTTCGAACCGAGGCTCTCGATTATAATTATTTTATCTCTGAACGGGGAAAATATAGTTGCAAGGGAACACAATATAAATAGTCATCGACATCCCGCGTACAATTTAAGCCTCTCCTATGAACATTTCCGGCCACGTGACCAACCCTACAGAAGCAGCAAACGAAGATTCGTCCCAGAAAAGGGCCATGATGAATGTCACGGAATAAGTGCCCTGCCAATGTTTACCCATTTTCTAGCAATTTATGCCGCGACTCAAACGCGCACGGAATTCACCCGTGTGGTGTAACGTGCGCGTGGCCGGCGCGTGTCACCTGTCCGCCACGGTTTCGTGAGTGCACGCCACTTTTCCTGGACACCCTCCGCGGAGGAGACATGGCCGACTGCCTCCCAAGACCTGCCACCAGAGAGCAATGTTTTCGCCCCCTCGAGCGACGTTCTGCACCCAATGTGGTTCGTACGTTTCCATAGGTGAACTGGAATTTAATTTATTGCCTGGTATGCCTGTCGCTGCTATAGGGTAATTAAGTTGAATTTGTTGGAATGGAAACGGTGAATTATCAGGATAATTGAATGCTTATTAAAAGTGTCATCTGTCAGCTTTTGTGTATGAAACCGTTGGCAGAAGAGATAATTTCAAACCAACCCTATGCAAATGCAGATCATTTTATGAAAATTCTAAATTTTTGCCCAAATTTTTGCGATTCCTACCCCCAAAGTGCTCTCAATTTGAAATTGAAGTGTTCCGTCGAATGCAAAGCGTCATGTGGCAAGGAATCACGCACGGTTGATCCTGTCGTTGAGTAGGAGCACCCCGTCTTGGGGGTTTGCAGGTGCAAGGGTACCTCCTTCGGCGGATTCATGCTTGCGTGATTCCAGTTCCTAGCAGGTCCTCCAAGGAGGGCTCAAGCAGTGGGTCCTCCTGGCACGCGCTTTTCAGCCGCTGGTGTTCCGCCACGAAGGCGCGACATATGCGGAGGAATCATGCTCGGATGCGTTGGCTCGCCACCCCGCAGGTACCACCAAGACTTGTGCCACTTGGCCGCAGGTGGTGGTGCACCTTAAACCGCCACCTTGTTCGCAGCAGGTTTTCAGAAACCGTTTCTTTACCAACACGACGATCATAAATAAAGTTACGCCATGGAAAAGTCCAGAAAAAAATAATTAAAAATTGTGTCAGAAAGACAGAAATTCGATGGAATATCTGGCGCAAAATCTATCATGGATTTTGTTGAGTAGCCAGGTTTTCTTGACCCCAAGCGGAAGTATTCAAGTACTTTAACGTATTCAAGAAGGAGAGATAATGGCTACCCGTATCGGCAGGATGTCAAGGAAAGAAAAAAACAAGAAACGAAAACGTAACGCGACACGTCGAAGCACCGGTAGGTAACAGGAAGAACGTCAAACAGACAAACCCGTGGGATAGGCACACAAAAGTGAACGGGGTCGGGCCGGGTCAAACAGTAAAATTAATTCGTGCTGCGCGCATCCGTTCGTTTAGATCGAAGGGGACGCGATCGGGCCCCGCAGGTGGGGATATTAATTTCCTATTTATTCCTCCTGTGACACAATGCGTTTAATTAGCTGCAGCCTTCGCGTGAAAGTTACAACTGTCCCTATTAAATTTCATTTTTGCCATCCAATACTAAAACTGTACCACCTATGAAAATTTCATTAGATTAATGAAAAGAAAATTTCACGCTTTTACTTCTGGTTTCTTCCAGGAAGTACGTGGAGGGACGATTGAAATCAGGTGTCACGGCTGTTACGCGTACACCTTTGCTTCTTTCACCATGGCAACTGTTCCTTGAAACAACGAACGCTCGCTGAAATGACGTTACACGAGTTGGTGTTGCACTGGTGTGCAACGTGCGTCACGTCACTGCACGCGTGCGTCGGCACGCGCAGCCTGCAGGTGCCTCCTAGCTGCATCGTTGCACCGCAACCCACTACCCGCACGATTTCTAAGATAACGGGTGACTCTCGTAATTATTGAGCCCTAAGCAGATACGCATTTTTATGTACTGTCTGCTGCGCGATACGAACGGGGTCACGCCTACCCATTTTCGGTTATTTTTCCTTCAGACTATAAATGATTCATTTCAATATAGATGGATCTTGATTTCTCCGTTTTAAAAAATAAACTTGAACCTAATCATTCTGTGTTCGTTAATTTCTTCCCTCGATTTATACATTTCCCTTGTCATAGAAGGTAAACCTCGAAGATATTAGACAATTTTACCGATGACTGGTCAATGTTGAATCAGTTCCACTCGTCATGAACCTTGTTCACAACTGAGCCCTGTCGTCCAAAGGCGTTGGCATTGATCGCGCAATTACGTGGCGCGACTGGATCGTCTCATTAAAGTGAATTGTCACAGGTAACTAGTCCCTTCAACTAGAAATACAACCAAGAAGTTGGTCGCGTGGCCGGCACGCGTCGACAAGGACAATTTCCGCCCCTCGTACCGGAAGTTGTGCTATGCATGGAACGCGTAACTGCAGCCTGCATTCTAAACGCAGCCGCCTCTAAACGTACGTTAACCACGACTTGCCATTATTTGCATACGAGAAACGTTGTTGCTCGAATTAAAATAATAATTATCCAATATATATTTTTTAATGAAACTTTTCAATCTCCGTTTCCGCACAATAGAACCGTTTCATTTTCTGCAGTTTGCCTCGGTAGCAACTCGTGCTTCGATCATAAAGTCGAAAGAGTTACACCCTACGGTAAACCGTATTTTATCCAAAAGATTTACACCGTCCCCAAAGATATCCATCTACGAATAAGCATCTCTCTTACGTTTTGACACGATAATAGTAACAATCGCTCGGCGTTTCCCTTCGCCAGTCCGGACACGCTTGCTCGCGGATCCATTAAGATCAAGATAGCGTTTATTTACGTATTTCAAGATGGCGGCAGGTGGGTCGGTGCAAAAGTTAACTCGTTAGATGATATATAGCGCGGTGCCGATGCTCCAGCGATGCGGGAGCAGCGCAATAATGATTGCCACTTTACTGTCGCGGCCGCTGATCGGCCGCCATTTTCGTTTCTATCTACTAAATTAACGAGAAAATTACAGGCGACAGCTCCATTAGACGTCGATAATCTCTATTTTTAATTTCGAGGCATTTATCAAAAGCAGAGGGGATATCGTTGCATACAAAAATGCAGCAGGATTCTTGCAGCAACCCGATGCATTATAGCCCCGTTGGTCCGAGCGTATTTACGAGGAAAGATTCGTCCTCGATCGGGGACGGTGTAAAATGCGCCCGATAAAAGGATCTCCTGGCTGCATTACGAAAAAGGTTCGATGACCTATGACGCAGCCACCCCGTACGAGAGATGGTCGTACGTTTCAAGGACAAAAGTCGACCTCCTTCGCGGTCTTTTCCTGGTTCCTGTACGGCGACCCATCTCTCCCGTTCGGGGTTTAATTTAAAGCTTCTCGAAGGTTGCCGCTCACGACCTTCTTTTCTTTCACCGAATCCTCCAGCGATCCGTTTTTTACTTTTCTACCTTTACACTTCGGGGCCCATCGGTACGGGCGTCGTTGGCCACCTTGAAAAAGTGCCTGACGCGAGGCTGTATATCGCGGCTGGCTAATCTAAAAATACTAAAGTCGACCTTTCCCGCGGCAAGAGCGATGGCCATGGACCACTGCTAAATCAACGGCGAGATTGAGATGCAAATGCAAAACCTCTCCCGGTACGACTGGCCGGACAGGGAGAAAATGTTTACGAGAGAAAGAGGAAGGAGACGAACGAAACGAACTTACGCGTCGCGAGTTGAAGCTGAAAGGAAAGAGGTATAAGAAAGCGGGAGGGAGGGACGATAACTGTGCAATTCGTGCAATTAACATTTATAATGTCTCCATTGGACGACGGTGACAAGGCTGGCGATCCAGCAGCCGCGCGCGTAAAACGCGAAATTTAACGCCGATAATTCAATCCTGCTGCGATTCTGCACCACCCTCGACTCGACTCGCCTCGGCGCGTCCACACCGGCGGAATAACTTTATTGAATTTTGCGCGGTTTGCCGATCTCGCAATAATTCATGCGCGATGCGCGCGCGGAGAGTCGCGCGAGTGCCGCCTCGTATCGGGAGACACGATCTGCCTTGGGTGAACCACGACGAAGCGTGCCGCAGCTGGGTGCTGAGCGCCCACTTCGGCTCGCTCCGCGAAAATAAGGATAAATCATACGGTTGTATCTGCTTGTGTTCGCTTCGGTGTCATCGGCGGGGCGGCCCTTTTCTTGCCGCCCGACGCGGCGCACCCTTGTTTTCTCGAGATACGTTCGTTTAAAAAAAAAATCCTTAGTTGAATCAAGTAATTTTTTTATGAGGAACATCATCGTACATCAAGCGTTTTCGAAAGACGTATTCAAAACTTGAGATTGGTAGACTGACTGACGAATTTGGTTAAGGGTAACGTGTTCATGTCTCTCTGTTGAAGCGGCAGCCATTTGCACTCTATTTTCGCGCTCACCTGAATTCGAAGAATCGTAAATCTCCGAACGGACCGGGCGTGTTACGCAAGCGAAGAAAACTAACGGTTTCCTGTACGGTTCCTCGGTGGTCCATTCTGCAAACGATGTATTTAAAGAAGGCGGTGTGCGGTTTTTCGCCGATGTAGAACATCCTCTCCCGATGATTCCGGACCAAATAAATGTCCGAAGCGCTCGCGGTGAATACGCCGGTGATCAGACCGAACCAATCCGTGTGGGACAGCTCTGAAGAGAAGGAGGAACAACGTGCATTTTAATGCTCCGTGAAAAAAAGATACTCTGATATACTTGATGCTTTCCACGACCGTGTTAGCGGATCTCGTCTGTGTGCGGGAGTAGAATAATCGAGCCTCTATTATCTATAATTTCGTTGATTCGGAGAAAGTCTGACCCGAGTTTATCTTATTCGTACGAGGGGTACTGTTATTTATACCATCGTGGGACGACCGATCTATGGTCACGTCTCCCTCGACCGACATATCCGGTGCCTTGTCCAAGAAGAAGGCATTGTAGGCTCTGAATCCCATACTGTGTTTCGTGTTTTCAAGCTCAACCTTAAATAACCACCGAGACAAGAGCTTTATTCGTATTAGAAATTTAGACGGTAATTATCTGTTGATGATTTAATTACTTTGTAATTCACGTGATCACCGGTCGTCTTTATGGCGGGAAGTTCTGTATCGAGCCATCTGGAATGGGTTCTATTTCGACTAAGGAAATCTTGAATGGGACCGAGGATTTTCAATTGTGGATCAACACAGAAACACTGCACCTGTAGTGTATTTGAAATGAGAAAATGATTCGATCGAATGAATAATAATGAAATAGTTTCGTAAACGTCACGTCAGCAGCTTCCTGAATGAAGATATGACCGAGTTTATAAGCACTGGTGTCGACCAGATAAGGAATGTGCGAATATTCGGGTCCAGCAATGTACTCTGCTGCAATTGTACCAAGATACTCCCAGCTTTTGACTACGTTCAAGGATTTTGAAACGTGAACCCTCATCTTCTTCTTGAAAACAGTCATATCTATATTACCAGCCATCTTGACGACTATGCGTGTATATTGCTATAAATCTTGACGAAATGTCAAACGATGTTATAGGTTATTAGGTTATACAAATTTTCCATCATTTCAAGTGGCATACATAATCTCGTAATTTACCATATATATATAGTGTGAGTATAGTTTTATCTCAATCTTACGAATTATCCATTAACACATCGTGTTTAGCCGAGGAGTTTCGTCGGTTATTCGACAAAGTTTGTCCAACACGACAGAAAGTTGGCCAAGAATTCGGCTACGGCACGAATGGCTCCCAAATCGAATCAAGCGATATTGGGGGAAGCGATCGATCACTCGACTTGTCCTTTTGGTCGGCACAAGTACATCGGTCCGGCCATTTGTAATCATTAGCGCCATGGTGCCGTTGGCACAAGCGTCTTATTATGTCATTTCATTTCGTTCGTTTTCTTTCTGTCTTCTCCTTCTCTCGAGTACGCGTCACCGTGTGTAGGCACAAGAATATTTGCTATTGTCGTCATACGGCGCGATGATGAATCTAAACACGAACACGCGTCGAACGATCGAAGGGTCGAATTAATCTGACCCGAAGGGGTATTCGGCGAACAAACGCTTGACACCTTCCTTTAATTAACCCCTTCCATCGTCAATTTCATTTTTGGAGATGCGTTCATTACCATCGATTTGTTAAACAGCGGAAAATTATATTCCCTCGAATAAATTTATTTAAAATAAAAAAACTGAAATCTATCATTTGATCCTTTTAATAGTTTTAGTCTTAACTATGATTCCCATTTCTCTAATTAAATTGAACGAAACGATTCGCAGCAATTCATTCCCATAATCATTATCAGCCTCGTAATTATCGCGTATGCAAATAAACCCACAAAATCGCTGACGAGGGTGTAATTCCACAGATGCTGCAAGGTTGTTAGGTGCGGTAGTAAAGTGGTCTACAGTATCGTATCTAGAGAAAGATATTTAATTCCCGGAATGCGATAAACCGGCAAATATGTGGATTCACGGAGCACAGTCGCGAGGCTGAAATTAGCAACGCGACCCCCCTGAGATTTCGCCAATTTACGCGTTCCGATGCAGCTAGGTGTGACGCAATTAAAAGAAATTATCTGGCGCGTAACCACCTTGCAGAACGAACGGAGCGAGATTTGCGACCAGATGCGACACCATTTACCAAACTTCATAAGTGAAAATATTTCTCCTATGAAATTATCCTCGGGCTCGTTATTTGTTAAGCCTCCAACTGCTTATTAGCATAAGGTGTGCACCGGTGGAGTAGTTAAGACGTAAACAGGCAATAGCTTAACACACGCTGCGACTTGCACTGTTAATTGGAACAGTTGCAACGATATTAATGTATCCGCACCTGTTACGTACACCCGCGTTCGCCGGATACTTACGAAAAATAAATCAAGGGCAGTTACTGTTCCGATATTCATTTGTAAATAACCGAGATAAAAACGTTATAAATTAAGACGTTTAACTTTGCGAAAGGAGAAATAATTTATATCTCATTTTTCCCACGCAAGATTACCATAACTCCCACGCGAGACTCTTTCAAATTTTACTTTTAAATACCACAATAAATCCCTAAAATACCACAAGAACGATCCACGTACACTCGAACAAAGACATCAAATAAATCCGGGCCGTATTTTTCCGCTTACTAATCGCAACTTAGTATTCGCGAAATCACAGATAGATTAAAATGACGATTAGCAGAAGCAGAGAGGGAAGCAGTAGCATCGGTAAGACGGGTGCACGAGGTACGGTTCGAGCCTTAAATTTCCAGGCTGGCAAATTGAAACGGTCCTGGGCCGCATCGCGATATTGCTTATGGTACAAATTTAATAAGGCGCCCGCTGGGGCCCCCAGTTACCATGCTAATATCATCCACCATCGGGCGATGCAGCTTCTCCACCTGACACCGTGGGCTTGGAACGGAGAAAACGAGACGCGAGTCGGCTGGAAAAGGGGCCAAGAAGGCGGGCAGCCAGTAGAGGAGAAATAAAAAGGTACACGGGTAGAAACGACAACGAGACGAAGAAGATGACCACGAGAAACGAGAGAATCCCTGGAGCACCAAGAGAGAGACTCGTAACCCGTAATGTTATGGCACTGCCCACCGCGAGGGGGGACTCTAAAGGGCCCTCGTGCCGGGGTCTTTAGTGCCAAATTGGTTATGCGAACGCTTTACGACACGGCTCGCCGATATTAGCCGAATGAATTACATAAATTATCCGCAGCGTTACGACGACGACCATTCTGACGATGAAAAAAACGGTGCAATGGAAGCACGTGTGTCGAGTTCCTGCCATTTTTGTTCTATAAGCATTTGGAGCTAACGAAAAAGAAACGAGACTTACGTGCGATCGATAATTGTCTATTTAAAGATTCCAATCAATAGTCAATGGGCTGCAATTACGAAAAGCTCAAGGCCCGGAAATTGTACAGAATAGTGTCTACGCGTCGCATGCGGTCCGATCTCATACCCGTCATTTTATCATCCCGCGGAGTCTTACGGGGTACCTACCGCATGGCTCCGCTCCGCTCGTCTCGTCTCGACAGGCGCGTCTCAACGGGCAGCGCGTCCTTCGTTCATTCCAAATAAGACGAGGACATAAAGACAGACAAGGAAACGGAAGAGCGGGGAAAGAAAGAGAGCAAACGAAGAGAGGAGGAATTGAGTACGAACATTTTTATCAGTCGTCGCTCGAGTTCTCTACGGGAGGTCCTCAACCCATATCTGGTTACCATGCAAACCTACGACCAGGTGGATTTTGATGGCTGCTGAAATATCTCAGGAAGACTGATCGTTAGAAATTTTTCCCTCCTGATAATTACGATTAAAAGACGCTAAATAATTGCCTCGAAACGCGAAGGAACTTCGAGGTACCCGACTCCCTGATCGAAAAACCTCCTACCGGAAGGGTGACGCGAAGATGCGGGCCGTTTATGCAAGATCGTGAAGCGCAGGTGAAAAACACCGAAGGGTCGTTATCCTGGGGAAAGGTGTTCCTATCGAGGCAAACCTGTTCGAAATAACTCGCAGAAGGTATCTCACTACCGTTGAACCCTTTCGGAGGAAACAGGGATTCCGATCGTGGAAAAACGTAACGGCGGTCGAAGACGTATCCTCGAGGGCCTCCTACTATTTCCTAAGGGACCGTGGCGATACACGAGAGCGGCGGTTCAAGAAGAGAATTAGCATACGGTTGGAATCGAACGAGGTACCCCCGATGTCTCCATCGCTCGTGAAATGGATACCCCGTTGCATCGCGTTCTCCTTTCAGGATTGCTTTATGCCCGAGCGAGACTTACGGCCGGGCCGTGGCTCAATCGTCGTCGAGGGGCCCGTACGGGCCGCCACGCGTGTGGGTGTTTACGTGGATATTATTGACTTCGTCTCTCCTCCATTGTCGTTCCACGAGTTTCCACGAAACATCCGGAAAACTGTTGCCAACAGCCGCTTTATCGCGTTCAGCTGCGCGAATTCAGGAATTATCGTAAATCATTAAGTTGAGTGGGCGCGTGGCTCTTCAGGAAATAAGAATTTGATGAAGAAACGAATAAATGACCCATTAATTCCCATTAATTCTTCAAGGAGTTATAAATCGAGACAAATCCCATCAAAAAGACCAGAAAATATATTTCAGTCCGTTACAAGTCTCGTGACCCACTCGAAGTGCTATAAATTCTCGTTCTCTCGAAAGCGTGAGCCATTGAACGCGTAACGCGACCATTTTACGCGTCGAACACAAATTTTCCTCGTTCCCAGCGAGCTGATTGAAACATCACCGGTGTGTATCATTGAAAACGTAAAACGTCGACGCGGTGGTCGTTAGCGGATTTAACGTTCCCGGCCGCGGGTAAATTCGAGCACGTGTGAGAAATTACGGAACGCGTGGCCGGTCAGTAATATAGCTTCCAGGTAAAGACCGTAAAGCAACGTTCGGGGATCGATGTGATCGTTCTATTATAGCCATTGGTACCGGAGGTGTGTAACAAAGCGATACGATCGTCGTAACCGTACAGGAACACCTCGAACAGCCCGCAGTTCTGAGACGCGAGAACCCATGGGCCCCGTGGCGCGGGATTTAATGGAGCAAATCGTTCCCCGCTTTCGACCAATTATCGACCTCGCTCCGTACTTGCTATTCAGCCACGAATGCACCCACGACACGTACACAGGTACACAGAGAGGTTGTGGTAATGGTGTTTCTTTTTCTTTTTTCTTACTAGTCTGCAACCCTGATCCCACCCACTAGCGTAAAGTCCAATTAGAGTCGACTAGCCGTTCGAGATAATTGGCGAACATTCGCGCGACCACGTAACTTACAGACCGGTAGCGTCTCTTCCTTATTCTCTCCTTCTTTCACGGCCTTGTTACACGCTCACCCGGGGTCATCCCGCTTTCGCTCATTCTTTCCCGATGTCCCAGCCCTTGATTGCGTTTGACGAGCGTCCTACGGTAGCTTTCGAATCCCCATTACCTGCCGTCTTTCCTTGGAATTTATTTCTAAACGATTACCGTTCACGGTTGAATAGCTGTAGTTCAATTTGAATAAAGTGAAATTTTAAAAACGATCCTCAATTTCTTTTTACTTTCCTTCTGCTTTATTCCCGCGATCTTTCTATATACGTAAGGAGATCGCGGCGCGTCGAACGGGAGACGAATGGCAAGTAAGGTAAGCAGAGGAATGGAACACAGTCGAAGCTTCGATCGTTCGGTTGTTTTTGTTCCGACTGACTTATCGATATTGGCACGTTGTGTTACGAACGTGTATGCACGTAACTACTCGACAAGCGGGGCCGAGGGGAGTACGGAGACAGAAAAGAAAAGGGACACGGGTAAAAAAGGGGAAAAGAAGTCGAGGGAAGTATTGTGGAGAACGAAGCCGCACGGAGGCAGAAGAGTTGAGGGTAAGCTGAACCGAATTGAATTATTGCTAAGTGAGGGCAGAACTTTGACCGGCGCGTGCCTTTACATGCGTTCAAGTCTCCGGCTCCGGAATACGTGGCAGGGAACGGTGATGCAATTTCCACCTGGCGAGTTAATAATAATTAAACGCGTCAAAAGAAAGGCTTTTCGATATCAAACACTTGACAACCGATGACGAAATGACATCTTGATAAAGATAGAATCTAGATCATTACACCTGGGTGGGTCATAGGAAGAATACTAGACGTTATTGTCGAAGAATGTCTTCGGATATATTAAACAGAATTGAACATTTAATGCGAGCAGTATATCATGGCTAGATCTTATCGTTACGACATATTCTGCATACATCTCCTACAATGTGTTACAGAGAAATTCAAATGAAGATTTCACGAAGTATATTGCCATATAAAAATGCGAACGTTTAGATTCAAAGTCTGCTCCATTATTCATGAATCTCTTTGCATAAAGTAAGATCTCAATCTGAAACAATTTGGAATTATATCACTCTTGGTACAAAGGAACGGTACGTGACAGTGTACCTGTACGATACTACGGAGAGTACGTATAACTCATCGTTTGACGTAATTTTTCAAACAGGAAAACCGGCAACGACGATTAAAAAAAGAACACACGTTCAAGGATAACCGCCGAGTTGTACTAATATGGAAGCGCGTACAAAGTTAACGCGTGTTTGCCTTTATCCAGACCGTGTTATTATCTTCGTCTACCGAGCGATTGTAGCGGCTTAGAGAAGATGAAAGAATGCTTACAGGACAGCTTAGAGAAGCTACTCCCTCGTCTTTTAGAGTAGCTCGATTCACCACTTCCGCCGGCGTAGAGAAAGGTGAAGCTGAGCGACGCTGAAGAAAACCGAACGTTCCTTTCATGAAGCTCGAGTAAAGCGAGAGTTATTACCCGGAGGATAATAGAGACAAGTGAGCGACAGTTAATCACGCTCATTAATTAAGTAATTTAACTAACTCCGTCAAGGAGCGATCATCTTTTTGTCGTCTAGAACACGCTCGACTCGATGATCGTTTTGGAAGGGAAAAAATGAGACGGAAAACACGGCGATGCTCGTTTGATCGACGAAGAAGACGTGATCCGAGGAACTGGTTCCGAGATAAACGCAACTATGTAAATTTCGACGCCGGGACACGTGTATTAACGCTACATTTGCCAGCGGGGAGCAATAAATCGTTTTGTTCCCCGAGCCGGGGATGGCGAAAGAGGACCAACCGTGGTCCACCTCCGTGTCCTCTTCCCGTACCTTTTATACGGTTCGATTTCTTTTCACGGGGGGCTGCGTTAACGGTGTATCGACCTACTCGCTTGCAGAAGTGCAAATTGAACGGCAGTTGAGAAAAAAACCAGTGCACCAATTTCACTGATCTTCTTTTTTCAGAAGACGAAGGTGTATCCTGAAATCACCTGCTACTTATTTCCACCCGGAGGGACTTGGTGGACGTAAAACGCGGTGATTCGCGAGGCAGCCGAGGAAAATGGGCCGCTTAGATCGAATCGCAGTCGCGCGAGTAGATCGTATTGCGCAAGAACACGGTAACCGCGATGCCATGTGAACGCTTTAATTATTTAAGTCCCGGATCCTACGGCTCGATTCCACCTTACTCGTTTTCTTGCGGCCTTGGAGCTGCACCGTGTCCTCTCCTCTTCTAATTATTACCGGTGGCACACGGTGCTCGTTACACCGCTGCCAGGTAAACACAGATCTCCCTGTCTCTACCTGTTCACCGTGCGATTATTCGTTTCTCTTAATTGCATCGACTCTCTCTCGCCACGATTCGAATTATCGACAGCCCCGAGCCTGATAAACCGATCGGGAGGGTTCCCGCGTGAAACCGGAGATCTGGAAATTTTCCATCGGAAAATCGAAAAGGACGAGGCGCGTGTAAAAATATGGCGAACGGACACGTTAGACCCTCGAGCCGGAGAAACAGGTTTCAAGTTCGCTTTTCGTCAGAAGCAACGTCAATACGTGCAAGGCCGTCTAGATGCGAGATGACCCGGCTGATCTTGCTCCCGAGCAATTTTCTTCTCTTTTCTTTCACCGTCGAGCGTAATCGCGGCGGAGAGCGGATTAATACGTCGACGTCGATCAAAGGCGCGCTTGCACGTCGCCGCTGGTCGAATCAATAACGAATTAGCGACCCGCTAAAAGGTGTTAGCGAACGAATTAGAAACGCTAGTCTCGTTCGCAAGGACTAAACAGGTTCTGGTCTCCACGAAGTTTTCCATCGTGCGCAAGGACACGCGGAGATGCCAGCATTCGCACTTTCACTCGATTTTTCCGGCCGCAGGACACGAGAAATTAACGGGCGGCTCGCGTCAGAAGCCCCCGCCTAGGCGCCTTGTTTTATTAAAACGGGCGAAAAATCGGGCCGCGTACGCGAATGTCTGTATTTTGTATCTTAACGAGCATAAATTGCACGCTATGAACGTAATGCAGAGGTACGGGTTGATCTGGATCGTTCGTGCAATTCACCTTGCGCGAATCGCTTCGATTCAGTTAACGTCCCCGTTCGAGAAAACCTCCGCTCCGGGAAGCTGTTTTAGGCGTTTCGAATGATTAAACGCGTCGATATTAAATTTCAATTTATTAGATAAAATATGATCCTTGGACACTTCGCAGGGTCGGTGTGATTTATCGAGAAACTGATACCAGTTTCACATTTTTCTCAATGTTATCTCCTGCCATTTGTATCAATTTCAGAGTAAAGAGACATCAATCTTAAGAAAATACCAAAGATCCCGAAAATCAATCAAACATCATCCTGATCCCATTTTTCCGCCCGAAGGTTAAAGGCAAGATAAGAATGGCCGAGCATTTAGTTCGCCGTTCATTGCGATTCGAACGCGGTCGAACGAGCAGCAGGGTGGACGAGACACGAGGAGACTCCAGAAAGAGATTCCAGAATGCGGGGGAGGAGAGAAGTCTCAGATATGAAGAAGAAGAAGAAGAGGAATAAAATGGGATGGAACGGTGGAGGCGTACGGGAGAAAGAAAAAACAAGCACGGACCAGGGAGAGAGACAAGGAGATGAAGAGGAACGAACAGAGAAGGAAAGAGAGATGCTGATGGGATTATAAGTAATGCGCCGCAGCACGTGGCCCCGGTGAGCCCACCTTCAGGTTGTCAAACCTGTTTCTTCCTATGTGCCATCGTCTCGAAGGCGAAGGTGCAGTGTGAGCGCGGGTGCCGCACGTACCACGAAATCCTATCGACCGATTTTAGCCTTCCTCCCATCTATTAAAGGGTACACGCGTTCCGTCTACGTCTACACCAGGAAATGGCCAAAATACATCTTCAATTCTCCTGTTACTCCATAATTCTCTCCTTCATCCTCGATGGTAATTGATTATAAATTATTTTAAAAATTGTACAATTGCTTCGATTAAATATTAAACCCAAATTGCTAAATTGTTTCAATTAGAAAAAAAGAAGAAGAAGAGAATTGATGAGATTGAGGAACAGATTGCCGGAGATGGTGATGGTTCGGTAACGCGGAGGCGTAGCCTCGTCAAGAGTGAGATCCACTGTCGAAATACCCGGAGGAGCAAGTAGCAACCATTAGGCGACCAACCTGTGCCTTAATGGAAAAATTGAAGATAACCACCGGCCTGCCAGTCGACCACTCAACCGATTCGCTCGGGCCGCAATGGGAGGCGTTTTCGTCGATTACGTCAACAAACTGGCCCCGATCGTTTCATCTCGCCAGGCTTAAATCCTTCCCGGTAACCTGTTTCGATCCTGTCCCACCGTTTCCTCCTCTCCTCCTCCCAAAGGACTCGCGCCTTTTCCCAATATCTTTCGTACCGGCAATCAATAACCGATCGCGGGTATGCTCGTAATTCTTCTCAGCTACGTTTAGCGTGGAATATTTGTAGCAATTAGCCGGCAATTTCTGCCAACGTGTCGGTTATTACCTCTATCAATTGGCCCCGTTTAAGCGAGATAATTATAGATCACCGTGTACGTTATCCACTATTGATTATTCGTTGCTGTGTCAAATATGCGGCACAGATCGCGGCCCGCCTTTCAATCCTTTATAATTGAATGAATTCAACACGAACGGTATTTCTATCCGCTGTTGCAGTCAATTGCCGCGTTACCTTCGTCGAACAGGTATATCGAACACACTGTCTTCTAAGGTTAATAGTATCTCCATCGAGAAAGTTTTCGATTTATTCGAACGCGACCGTGTCACGTCGACGATATTCGTCGTCGATAAAACACAGTCTCGTTGCATCACAATGCGCGCTCCTCTGTCGACACGGTGCCGCCGCGAATTCGCTTCGAGACCCGTCGGGGTCATCGATCGATCGATCTGCCCGAAAGAATCGGTGACGAGAGGCTGGAAGAAAAAACGTTACGACACTGTAGCTCCAGTTTCGAGCAGACTGACCCGCTGCTTCTCCGCTCTCTTATTCCACAGGATTCGAACGCTAGGATGCAAGAAATTCGCTGCCGATCGCTCGATCGATCGGCCTGCCGGTCGTTCGGCGCCGATTTCTCGGCGGGTGTTCCCTATATACGCGGCCACGATCGTCGATATTCTTTTTCAGGAAGATCGATGGCTCGCGGCCTTATATCACCGCTACACCTCGATGCGCCGCATTGTGGCTCGCATTAAAATCTCTTCATCGAACTTCCTCTCCTTTTTCTACGCTCGTCGCCGAGATATTAATGCCCAATTTCATTAATCCTCCACGGGACTCGGGGCTCATTGTGATCCACTGTTGTTTAATTACATCATCCCGAGTTCTTTCCTTTCGTCCTTCTTCCGAATTTATAATCGGCATGTTTCTTCGGTATGAAATGTATAAATCATTGCTGCAACCAGCAACGAAACGTCATTGCGAAAATCGGCGGATCGACGGCATTCGCGAACACGCGTGAAAGCGGTCGTGAAAGAGGCACAGGTGGTGAAACGATCGCTTTTACGTCGAGCCATTAAAATCGGATTCGATCGTCCCGCATAATGGGATCGATTTGTAGCAGCCGGACACTGTAAGCAGGAATCCACTTACGCGGGAAACGACATTTCGTTCGAAAGCGTACGGATAAACTAGCTATAAGCGAGCAGCAGAATCAACCGTCGTCATCGTTTCTAATCACTGAATCGTGAACGACGCGCGACGTTCCGCTAGTTTCGTCCTTTCCCTCCTCGACTTTCAAATCTTCTATTTATCGCGTACTTCGTTTCGAAAATTTCATCCGTACTGTATATTTAAATCCTCGCTTGATAAATACCTTCGAGAATAATTCTCTTTTTCCTCATAACAATCTAGTTACACTAAGCTTCGAAGAAGTCCAAAGGAATTAATTAGTATGACAAGGCAGTTCCAACAAAAACAAAATCACTTTCATCCGGTTGCTCGTAGAAATTCCTCCTTTATTCATCCTCGACTAAGCAACTTCCTTATATTATACAACCGACAACTGAATACGAATTAATCAGGAAGAAACAAAATCATCCTCAAGATTAAGTCACTTAACATTCCATTCGCAACGGGGTAATATTTTTAAAACTTCGATGTTCTGATTACCTCCTAATGAAAGAACCTTTTATTAACTCTTAAACAGCGGAACTTGGATCAATCGAGATGCAAATCTACAAATTCGGTAACTTAGCCGAAATTGTTCTATCGTCGATTGTCACCCCTGATGGATCGTATACGAAATCGTGTCGAGTGCATTTCGCGGGGAAGAAGCTGGGGAAGGTTAAAGGGGGTTGGGTCAGATGGAGACCGCATGGGTGTATCATTACCAGGCTGACCCCTCCCGCGACTGATCTTTCAGAATCTGGAGCAGACCGTTTCACATGTGAAAGGATACCGGTTGTGTCAACGCGTAATTATTGTCGCGTTTCACGGGCGGGATCGCGGCTCGCGAAACGGACAATAATTCCGCAGCGGAGCAGTGCTGGTGCTCGAGTGAAACGTCTTGTAGGACACCGAAGCCGGTCACGAAACGAAGTTTAGAACAGAAACCGCGCCGCAGCCTGAGGCTTCCTCCAGACCTTGCTTGGAAACGCGGAGAAGAGAACGACGTCGATCGGAATTTCATTGGAAATCCGACTTTCCCACACCCCCCTCGTGATATCAACGTGAAAGGGTTGAAAGAAAATGCTACAGTTAATTTTCGAAAACAAGAAGAATATTATCCGGGCAGAACGCTCGTGCCCGTAAACTTTTTTTTATTACCTCGCCGTGATTCCATGGCCACGAAGGGAGCAACGGTTGTCGACAGTCGCCGGACAGTAATGCGAGCGGAAATTACTGCTATTAGCGATTGTAACGTTGCTGCGAGAAGGCCGAATATCGATCAACGTCCACGGTTAACGATACGTTCTCGCCAGATATAAAAACAAATCTATAATTTCCACCAACGAAAAAGCGTTTCGCGTGCCAACCGGAGACAATAAAGCACCGGTGGCCGGCAATTTTACATAAATGAAATTATCCTTTTACTGCCCTAATTGCTTTCGAAACGTCCGCGAGCCATTGCCTCCGTTGAACAGCCTCCTTCTCGTCGCCGACCACCGCACCGGTGTATCTCGGATCCGATCGAGATCGGGACGAACGTAATCGATCGAAACATGGCTCAATCGCGGCTGCCTGCACACGTCCCGATTACGCTCGCCGCGGGCCACGATTCCGACTGATCGTGAATTTTAATTCGACCAGCGAGGGTGTAATTAGAGTATTGCGGCGGCGATTCGGACTTGGCCAACGCTCGAAACGAAATCGCCGACCGATCCAGTCGTTCGTGAACTCGCCGGGGCACCGTGAGAGGAACGAGCTGGAAAAAGGAACAAATATGCACGCTTATCGATCTTACAAGCGGCATGTGGGAACGCGTCATAATTAGGTAAAAGGAAAAGAAGTTACTCGGCTCGGAATCAATGGAACGCGATAATAACGTCGGGCAGGATTGAAAATTTCCCGTAACGAGGACACCTACACTCGGCTAACTATTATGATAAAACACGCACAGGTAAATATACGCGGTGAAACTGCCACGCGGGGTTCAGCCGGGTCAGCTTTGATGTCGATTTGAACCGTTTGACCGGTTCCAGACAGTCGTTAATCAGCTAGTGCTCCAGTGGTGGTTTCTAATTGACGGCTAATTGAAGCGGACTGTTAAATGAGAAACACGATAACGAACAGCGCCGGATTATTACAAAACGTTGTTGCAACAGCGAACGATACGCGAAAGGTACCGAATGGCCAGTAATCGTACCTGATTACCATTTCCTCAAACGATGACGGCTGGCCGATGGAATTTTCGATGCACTTTTTTAAACCGATCCCTTCATTTTCTATGGAGTCAGGTGTTTCATCCCTCCATTTTAACGTTCCAGAGTTACGGAGAATTTAAGACACCAGAAGCGATGGAACCAAGTGTCTTCTCGACTTATCTTTGCATCTGTCCTACTGACAGATTGTTTCCCGAAGGAACGAAAGCGTGCCGAGCACACGCGGCCGACTATTTTTGTACGACACTCTCGAGCAGCCTCCTTCTGCTTTTCAGGGTAACGGAAAGATTCGGCTTCTCTGTTTCAAGTTTTTCACGTGCAGATAAAATTCTTTCCTACTGAGAAACGAGAGTCCCGTAGGCGCGAAACGAAACAAGAGAAATCCTCGTTTTCGATAAGTCGTCGGCGTCTTCGGCGATGAATTGGGACCCGGAGAGTGATTTATACCGCCTCGGGATGAATCATCCTCGTCGGCAAAAGGAGCTGGATAAGTATATAACCGTGTGTCGATGCCGGGAAGATTACCAAGATCTCAGCTCGATACGAGCCCGATCCGGAGGTGTGTGGGTGCGACGAACAGGCGAAGGAGGATCGAGCGTGCATTTTTCCTCCGAAACCCCGGCTGGTTCTCTCCTCCGTCGTCTCGTATCGCGGAGAAAGTTAGCGCATACACGTGAAAGCAGTCGGTAGAATCATGCGAGGACTTATCCCAGTGTCGAGGATCAAACGTAACGTTCCTGATATCGTTATCGACGCCCTGATGCACCTACTACGAGATTATCCTCGCATTCCAAACGCGTCTTCGGACACACGTGGGATCGAGTTTTGCACAGAATGCAAAATATCCGCGACTGTGACCATTTTCAGAGGCCATTCGTTCGAGCGTTACGCAAGATTAACGTCTTATTTCAAGTTTCATCCAAATTCCATGCTCGTTCAACTGACCGATAAATCAAGCAGCCTCTATCCTCCCGGGCAATTAACGTGCGGAGGAATTTCCAGGCTATTGAACGCTCGCCATTGGGGATTCAAAGGTGCCGAAAGGCGCGTCGATGGAAAATGAAATGGAACACGCGTTTTGTCAAGATCGTAAGGTAAATTCGCACGCAGAAGGAACTAAATGCTAAAGGAACAAGGACCTGCCGCCGCATGTTTCGGTTTAAGTTCCTTCCAGCGGCACCTGGCGTTCAGTCCTTGAACCTTCGGGGCCGCGCCTTCCGGGTACCAGGGACCCACACCCACACACACCTACACGCAAACGTAAAAGTACACTTGTACAGAGAGTGCGGCTCGCACACACGTGTTCTCTCCCCCGCAGCAAAGGCAAAGGCAGTGGCGTAGCCAGTATGTAAATCAGTTCGTTCCTTCGGCTTCGCCACGGACTAGCCGCACCGTGAAGCGGTGCTGCGAGGGAGGAAGGAAAGCTCGTCGAAGATTCGCCTTCTTCGATTTCGATTAGCACGAACCGACGTACGCTGGGATCGAGCGTGAACAAGCGACCAGCGAGAGGGAATTCGAGAAGGTAAGGAATCGCGATCCTGGATAGGCGAATTTCTTTTTCTTATTTCTGTTTGATTTTTGTGAGATTGGAAATTGCGATTTGTAAATTCTGGGTTAAGGAAGAAGATCGGAAAAAAGGCGCCAATGGAAGCACCCTGTGGCACGCGTTGCTACAGGAAAACACCCTCTCGAGCAGGATTTAGATGTTCCGTCATTTCCTGGCATCCACTTCCCGATACGACACGTGTCCCCCAGTCACGGTAGTCGTAATGCATCTCAAAACGAGGGGGAGAAGACGATTTATTAGGAAGCAGGAGTGTAATGCACCTAACGAAACTAGGATTCTATAAATATTCATCTACACCAATGTTTTTCATTCATATTTATCCTTTCTATTAATAAAAACCATTTCTAACTTTTAAAAGTGTACTTATTTCAAACGCAGTCATTAATGTTGACCTAATAAATGAAACGGTGTAACATAGTGGACTCCTTTCACTCAAACTTTACTAGAAGGCATTGAGGGGCGACATATGCAACATATTAGATCCGTCGAGATGAAAAAATCAAAGTACAATACCTGTGCAAGAGAGTAACAAGACGCGTGTCACAGGTACGAAGACAGGCTTGAGTAAATGATAATGTCAAGCGGTTACCCTTTCTCTTTTTCGCTTTCGGGGCTGCCGCCGCGACGCGACGGGAACACGCAGCTTCGTGCGAGCACAAATGAGCCCGATGTTCCATCTGGTCGACGTGAATCCTGGTGCATGTCGCGAGCCCACGCCCAGAATTCCCGATCCTCTACATCACCCGGGGCCACCAAATGATATTGTTGCCCCGAAATCTCGCCGTTCCCCCCGTTACACGCGGCGAATCCGACGCCAGAAATCGGCGGAACGAGAATTCCATCGCTTGTACCGTGAAACACGACATAAGATTCGAAATACAAGGAAGGGAACAGATCCACCGATCCTCTATAGTGATTCTCAATTCGTCGGAAATCGATCGGTGAAACATATCGTTTTTAATGAACAAGGCTAATTATCGATAGGCGTTAACGTTTTGGAATTCAATAATTGGCGTTTCGAATCATTGAACGTACGAGATGCGATTCAGAAGCTATTAGCGTCGAAAATAAAGCGATCTCTCGATACGATCGGTTTCTCTCGGCTCTCAACTGCCTTATTGTTTCTAGACGTTGCTCTTTGGGCGTGGAGATCGTATCGTTAGATTCACATGTTGCGCCCGTCCTCTCCGTTGATTCGACAATGTCTGAGCGCGGAAGCTGAAAGGTCACGGAAGACACCTAAGTGGAAATGCAAATAAATTACTGCGACGGCCATGCCCACGATTATTGCGCCACCCCGTGCATAACCGTCGATTTGTAATTATAATGCCGCAATTAGAAGGCTGTCGTGATCCTGAGAGATCTACCGGCCCGATCGCAAGGACGATTACGATCGGACCGCCGTGTATAGCCGATCTAAGCTTAATCTTAAATGTAAAGTCTCCTCCCTCGTTTGACCCGCTCGTCGCGGTTGGGTCTTGGGAAACTAGGAAGAGAATCCGACGACATACACCGTTAGTTTTTTCAATTACCCACCGGTGAGCTACGATGGATTGTCGCAAGACAGCTTGATGACTTGTTTAGAACCCCATTGACAGCTGATCCTGGCTCATTCGAGACTCAACATTAAATCTGTCTTATTTCCAGTGAGACCGATTGTTTAATTACACGATAAATCCTAGGTTTTCCATGAAAAGAGCTTTCGAATAACACGATCGCGAGTGGTCGTGAAAAAGTCCTGAACAATAAAATCCAAGTCCGAAGGTAAGAAACGATATCGAGGTTTAGTCGCCTATTCTCTGCACCATAGAAACCGCATCAACCTCCCACCATGATCTAACCGAACAGTCTATGGGGTTGTTCGAGCCGGAGGATAGAGAGTGTCGGCGAGTAGTGCACTTGGAGACTTAACGCGATGCACTTACGAGCACGTGCCTTAGGAGCGTAGGTGATTCGATAAAGGTTCTCGCGCATGTACGTCTCAATGGTGGTCGAAGGATGGGTCCAAGTCGAGGGAAGCGGAAAGGAGCGGAAGAGAAACAGAGCGCGAAGGCGCGAACGCAGCGGTGTACAAGGGTTTATGTAAAACGGCATTCCACGTAGTGGTGTCTACTCAATCCTTATCTAAAGCAGTTATATAGAGTCGTTGGAAGTCGCGCCTTCTTCAGAAGGTAATGCACGGCTCGGTTCCTCTCGCTTCCTTGAACAGAACCTATCTCTCCGCTTGAATCCTTCGCTCACACCAGTGCGTCTCCCGCACCGGTCTCTGCACGCATCCGAGTATTTGCCCAGAGTGCTCCACCCGGTATTCCATCGGTTCGAAACGACTCTCCTCTTCCGAAGCGCAGCGAACGCTTTCGAACTCGGCTGCAGGGTTATCGAAACACGGCGAAAGCTAGCCTGGAGTTCTCCAGAACAGGCTGCGATCAAGCCGTAACGCGGCTATACGAGGATGGTTCATCCTGATAAAGATATCTTCGGTTAAGCTACGATTCCGATGCGGCCAACCTCGGCTCTAGCTTGTTCCACCGTTTCCAGGTACCTGTAACGTTGCACCGGTGCATCGTGCACGCGGAACTCGAGCTCCAGATAACCGATGGAAAAAATCACCGAGAGGTTTTTCTGACCGTGTACTTATGCAAGTACGTGGAAGCAACGAGCGTGGCATCGATTTCGAATCAATTAACCTTCGACGAGAGTGGAGGACCGTCGGATACGAGGAGGGCAACGTCTGTTCGATCCTCGGAGATAGAAACGCTTAAGTCGCCCCGAACGAGCGGTCAGCTCGTTAATATCGCATCGTCGGCTGTTTTAAAGCCGCGGACAGGTGATTAAACGAGAAGAAAGACATCATTTGTCGCGTATCTGAACCTCGATCAGCTCGTTTTACGACGTTCCGTTCGAGATAGAGGGGAACGTACCGCGGACGATGAAAGAAGAAAAAAAAAGAGAAAAGAGTCCTGTTGCCCTCGATTCGATTGGACCCCAGAGCATCGTCTGGCCGGTCGACCCCTCGCACGTAGAAAGGCGTGTCGGAAAAAGTTCCAGATTACGCGGTGAGTGTAAGTTTAGTGGCATCGTAAACCGGTATCTTTACCGTCCGACGCCCACGCGTCCACGCACTATCCTAGAGCGATCTGCCTATCAACCGGCGTGAAAACTCGGTTTAACACTCTCGCGTACTTACTGAGCCTTTCGTGACAAGCATCCTGGCCTCGGCCTTACTTGCATCCTGGCTCCCAAGCGCGGCTATACGTCTCCTCAACATCGCTGAACGGACGACCCATAGAAACGATTAAGTTCCATTTACATTCAATCGTACCATTACGGAAAGTGGGTTCAAGGGAGTCGTATTTGGCGAAAATTAACGCTCTCAAAGATTACACGAAAAAGGAAATTTCGCGCAATGGTACAGGACCACCTGTGCCAGCGAACCGGATGTTCCATTGACCATTGTCCAATTCCGTAGGCGGTTCCATCCCGGAACGTAGCTCAACGAGACTTTAAATAGAGTTTAGTTACAGCTAGTCAGCAGGCAAGATCGACGACTCATTGTCAGGTACGCTGGTCTTTGACGGCTTCGAAAAGGAAGAAACGAAGGAAACAGGATTTTTCCGTGAAATTTTCCTCGCACAAATATCGCTCGAATCTCCGTCTACTTTTCAACGTAAAGGAAAGGTGTACTCAGGCGTTGGCAAATAAACAGCCACCTTTCTTCGGGGTATCCGCACAGAAATTGACCTGCTATTTTTCCTTGCAAATCGCTTTCGAACAGCGTTGAAAGGTCTCTAGACGATGATCGAGCCGAGACGTTGCAAAGAAAACACGAGGCATCAACGCGTTGCCTGGGGAAGAACACTGGCCAACGTTAGACACGGTGCTAATGGATTAGTTCTACGCTCGCGCTGCAGCGCGTGGACCGTCTGTTAGGGATCGATTGCACCTCTGGAAAGGAAAGCTAGGCGCGTGGTCTGTATTTCACGGTTTACCAAAAAATTAGCCATTAATTTACGCCCAGTCTACGCTCGACGGCCCGAAGGGTGTTCCTTTCTCTTAATGAATAGCCTGTCGGTAATCGCAGCCCACATGGTGTTCCTACGAGGATTACCACGGAATTTCGGAACGTTTCCTTCTCTTTTCTCGAGAAAAATGCAACAGACGAACGATGGACACGCGTACAGAACGAATATTTGTACGTGTGATTACGATGATCCCCGGGAAGTGTGTCTTAAGAAGGGTTCGTTCCTGTCTGTCGCGAGAAAACATTGTCGGATCAAGCGCGAGAAAAACGACCCATTAGCCAGTCAAAGCTGGTTTCGAGGATTACCAGCGACGTATAAATATTTTAACGAGAAACGTTATTCGAGTATTTGAAACTTTGTACAAGTCGGTAAATCCTTCGAATAATTCCGTTCGAAGTATCCTGTTATTTTTATCAGATGCCTAATGTAAAAGATAGAAATTACATTCCGAATGCATGAACGAGATTTGCATGAAACAAGACACATAGTTAATCGGGTCACGCAACTTACTTGTTCATTTTATACAAAGATATTAGATCTCCAGTCAACCCACGTTCGTGCAAGGTCGACACCTTGGGTGTGCTCATTATATGGTCATAATTACAACATTCTAACGAGCATTTTATAAACTCTGCATCTGAATTCATCAACAGGTATTTTCTATAAGAGACCAAGAGAGGAGAGCGCAGCGTGGTGACAAGGCGTTAACGAAGCTACCCTCCCTCGAGTATTCTTCGCTTTCCTCGCGAGTCAAGCGGATCATCAACAGTGGTCGAGCCGTCTCGTAACTTTCATCGTAATTATGAATTTTTACGAGGCAGCTAGTCGGTGCGCCGGTGCAGGTGCGATAGAGATCTCTTTCCGTCGAGACCACCAGCGCACGTTTCTGTAACCAGCTGAACCGGCGGAGCGTTCACGGGGCTCGTTCCATTAGCCATCGGCGTGCGCCGTAAGACCCCACAACCGAGAGATAACCCTTCTGTCGGCGCGTCGAAATATTTTAATTCCCCGTGGATGGAAACGCCTCGTTCTCTCGCCTCGTCTGCGCTAACTCATCCGCCGCGCCGGTACCGGCCGAACCAAATTACGATCATCCGCGTCGAACGAGGCGTGGTTTCTTGTAAATTCCATCCTGATAAAAGGCCCCGAGAGGCGGCACACCGGCAACTATGTCGCGTTAGATGTATCGAGGTCGCGTTTTCACCTCGAGGTGCCAGCTCCTCGCTCCACGAAGGTTATCCGCAAACAGGCACAATACCTCGACCACGCGTATCCATTTTTCCACATTGCTGAATACAAGCTATGCCCTATCAACTAATTCTGATCTGGATATAGATCGACATCACGGAATAATCCGTGAAGCGGACGCGTTCGTGATTAGCGGTTACTATGCGTAAGATAAACGCTTGAATTTTTCAATTCCTCTATCGGGGTTGACGATTTGCATCGAGACATTCTCGAGTCTCGGTTATCTTTAGCGACTGTCAATCAGAAGAGTTGAAATCATCGAACCTGCGAGTGCTAAACCTGGATACCCTTGCTAAGTCGCGAAAGAAACGCAGGCATCCGCGATCATAAAACGAGGATCTTAGAAGCGGTCGCGATGCTGCGAGACGTTATTGCGCAACACTTAAAACGACCATGTCCGTATCATCCCGCGCGCCTCCCCGAACGAAGATAAACAATGCACCAGGGATTCTCGGACTCTCGAACAGGATATGGAACTTGAGAAGTCGACTGGTCCGGACGGTCAGTTAAACGGTGGGTACGCGAGCGTAGAGGATGAGTACCGACTCATAACGCTCGCGCGTATCTCCCTCGCCGTGCCACAGGGAGATTCCGGATAAGATGGCGCCGTGGGTGGCCTACTCGGCCGGTAAGTAGTAAACGCCGAAGCGGACACGTAACCGCGGCCACGAGGTGCACTTACGCCTTTTTTCGCGCCTCGCTACTCTCCGGGGCGAGTTAACGAATCAAGGGCAGCTCGTGATGACAATACTCGTTTAGGATGTCCAGAAGAATCCTTCGTTTTCAAGTAATCTAGGATAGATTAGATAGAAATTTCAAGTCTTCCGTCAGTTCTGAGTCACCGAATTATCCAGCTATTATTCATCGTAGGGATTCTTCGTTTGTTATTCGATAGATCATAAAGGAATCGCTCTGCAAACACTCGTTGCACCGTTCGGTTACCCGAGATTGCTGCAGGTAGATGGAAGCTGTCGGTGCACGGCATATAATTACAGGATATTTAGTAGGCATTCGGGTGCACCTGTGAGTAGGTACCCTCTCAAGGTGATCGGTACGGAAGGCGAGAGGGGTTTGGGTACACGAGGCGAGGAATAAAATAGCCAGGCGTAGGCGAGTGTCCGGTTCCCTTTGTGCCCGCTACCTGTCTTAAGACATCGTCCTCCCTCTCCCCCATCGCCATCTTCCACGTCCCCGTCTCTTTCTTTTTCCTTGCACGCGCGTATTTACCGGAGAGGAAGAGGAGGCCAGATCCTTTGATAGCACGGCATTCTTGCCCATTCGTCAGACATTTGATAGCTTCACGTGGGAGCCGCGGAATTCTTCGTGGTGGCTACCTTTATCCTCCCTCGGACCTCTTCGGCCGCGTTCGTGTGTCAGGTAGGTGGTTTCGTAGCATCGATGCCTCTTCGATACTTCTCGACTAGCAGCCATCTTTTTCGCCTGCTGCCATTGCTAGGTTAACTTACGTCCAGGCCGGAGGCTCGTATCTTACCGAGTTAAACTATACAAGCTCTACTCCTCTCCCAGACGATTCGCTGGTACAAATTGTTCCAGCATAGCTACGTACCCGCTGAGTTACACACTGGAGCCCTCCCTTTGGGGAATCTTTGGAATTTTCCCGGGAAACGACGCCGAGCCGGGGGCATTAACGGTACACAAAAGGTGGATGAAGAAAAACGTTGCTGTTCGCTTCCGCTTCTATTCTACTGAAGCCGGTGTTATCGTTTGATAAATAATAGGGGATGCCAAAGTAGCAGCAGGCCGTTTCGAAACCGCGGCTACCCGGACATTCAGCACGGTGAAATAATTAATGGCCACGTTCCCTCGGTGCCTGTTCTTCGCGGATTTCGTTGTAACCCGCGAAAGTTACGCGTGTTCGTCAACTACGCAGAGTCGTGCGGGGACGGCCAAGTCGGTGGATGCTGCTGCTCGCAGAGGAATTTGCATAGCGGTTATCGTGCCGCGCGACATATGCTGGCGACTACCTAGAGGCAGCCAGCGACTGGCACGTTTGCGCCGGTGGACACGGCCACGGAACGCATAAATAGAAGCGTACGCATAATGCACGTAATATATTTGTAGATCGCCGTGATACCGGCGTACCGTACGCCGAAGCGACGCGATGACCCTGCCACGCCACGCTGTGCCACGCTAGACTGCACCATACCCTTGGGGCTAGAACCGTGGTCATCTCTGTTCCGCTCGCGGTGCCATAGCACGCCATGTGGTGGGAGACGGCATATGGGCACGCGCCCACGATCTGATAACGTCGGCCTCTTCAATTGACTACAATCATGGGGGTTAGATATTAACTCGCGGGGAATCTCGCGCGCCGACGTCGATCGAGCCTGGGACGAGGCCCGGGGAATTTTCATGTAACGAGAACCTGCATTTGACGCTGGTTATCGCGATGTCCAAGGGAAATCGAGGCGGATAAACGCGTCGTTAGCGAACGGGTTACGTTCGATGGGTTGTTTGTTAACAAGCGTTATTTTTCTAACACATGGCACGCGGTTCGTTAACCCTGCGGGAGTCCTTCCAAGGTATCGTTAGAATGGTGTAACATTTGTTTAAAATTGTTCGTTATTTCTTGAATTATCCGAACCATCTATAGATCGCTCGATGATACGGGCAATCGAATAACTTGTGCTCGGTATATCTTCATTAATCGAATGTAGGAAGTTTTTGCTCGAGACACGCGGAGAACCGGTTGATGGATCGATTGGTCGGGCATGCATCGTCATCGATTACCAGGACATCGAATGTGTAGCGAGGGAGCGATTCATTAGAATCAATTTCATGCCCAATATGGCAGGCTCGCTTGACCGGCTGGCTCCTTGTTTTTGTCAAATTAATCGACCAACAATTACCGCATTAGACGAGCCAAGTGGCGTACCAACATTTCTCGTGTCAGTTGGCTGGACGGGCATGCAACGTGCTGCAAAGGGAAACCGCGACGTATCGTGACGACAGTTACGCTGCCGTTTGTTAAAAACAGGGCGGGCACGTATGGCACGCGCAACGAGAAACGCACCGGTGCTCGTCCCTCTATGAATTATCACCTAACACAAGGTAAAAGGGTTCGCGACCGGACACGTGACATTCGAACTCGCAACAACTGCGGCAATTTCGAGACAATCGTGAAACGGTTAATTAGAAATTTCAATATTACTTTGAATTTTGCGGTTTTTGTTCACGGAAAGCCTCGCCTAAGGGATTCATGAAAATCAATCGCGATCCGCCTTTCTACCAAGAGCCCTTTTCTTTCGTGATTGAGTCCTCCATTAGAATTTCGGCCCGCGGCGAGTTCGTTTAAGCAGGATCTCACGGTTGCGGAAGAATGCGATGGACGAATCCAGCTGGAGGCCACTGGGTTTCGAGAAAACGAGAGACATCTCCATATTTTCCCAACCGGAGCCAAAACACTTTCAAACAAACGCGGTGGCGAAGAATAGGCAGGAGTTGCATCAGCAGAGAAAGGAGACTTCAGCTCGCGCTGTTAGCCCCGGGAAACTAGAAAAATCCCACAGTTCGAGATGCACCGGAGACATTATGCTTCTGATTGGCATTGGTCCACAACAGTCGTGGACAAAGCACCTTGCATTGTGCGGCTGTCAAAGCCCGAGGGCCCAACGCTGGCCCCCTGATTCGAATCGTAACGAGATTATTGTAGGCGTTGAGCCATAGAGAATGAGTCTCACAATAAGAGCCTAAGAATCCTACCCTCGTCCTTTTAAACTCTGTTGCCAAACTGCTGCCTGTTTTCCCTCCTTTTCCCTTCCCATACGCGTTTTCACCCTCTCTTACCTCCCGGCGTATCCCAAGTCTGAAAGCACCGGAAGGCGAGAGAAGGACGAGGTATACGCCTCGAAGTTACGATAACCCCCGGTGGCAAAGAGGAGGAATATTTGCACGGTGATGCAATTTCGCTTGGGTCACCATGAATCCGGCTTACGGCGCGTAAAATATCGGACGAGAGCGACTTCGGCCGGCACATTTTTATTACCCTCAGCCCGGATTAACGGTTCCCGATCTCTCGATCCTCAGCTTATCTTCCTTGTCCCCGTATCCTGGATCACTCGAAAAAATATGGAACGGCCTTACGGAACAAGCTCGAGGTCGTCCCGATCGCGACGCGGCGCCTACTTTATGCACTCGTAAAACGAGCTGTATTTACGCGTTTATGATACACCGACGCCGATGCGTTTTTACCATTTGTCAGTTTGTAAATCGATTTAACGTCCCTTTCGCGGGGTCCTGCGGAGCTTTTAAATATAGATCATCGTCAACGGTGCCGGTCAATTAACATCTCGTCGAACACGGGCCACCCAGTTTCCGTCACGCGGGTACTCTCTCCGGAGGCTCGCATTCGTGCAACGCGCGATTAACGTGTACCAGCGCGTAGTATGCTCGCCGGCTAGCCACGGTGCGGCAGATCTACCTGCTGGATCGTTCCCAGCAGGGGGCTCGGGGCACCATAATTTCACCTTTGCCTTCCTCCGGCGTCATTAAGAGACGCGTGTTGCGCGTTAGACACCGGCTACCAGCGGACAAGCTCGTTGGACGTAATCGTGACGAGTCCTCGTTATCTCCTCGCCATCGTCTACCTGACTTTCCGACCAGATGACACCTAGCCGGATCTTCCGTCTGCAGTGTCACCCGACCCGTCTCCTCCCTTCCGTGAATCGTTCCTCGAAAATGATTATCGATCACTGCGTGTACGCTGTTGTTTCTACTCGACGTCATTCCGGCCTAAAGATAGATGAGTCACTAACGAGGTTCGGTCGAAAGGAATTAACGAAACGAGGCTGAGGGCAAGGTACACGCGACGAGGAACTGCTATTCAGCTAGGCTTATCTCGGTCTCGCGATCGTCTTGACTAGTAAGGGCGTCATTTATCGTTGATTGCGATTAATTAGCCTCTCACGAGCATCTCCGCGACGCATCGGAGACGGCTGGTTAACAATCCTCTCGGTTCCTTGTCGATTCACGGCGCCAGTCTCGGTTCGCGCGAGACGAGCCGAAGAGGGTAGCGTAATTCCTCCTACCTCGAGACTGGTAAAAGTGCAGAAAACTCCAGGGAAGCATGTATAATTAGCAATATCGCCGGGAACATCGACGGGATGAAAAACCGCTCAGCCACGTAGAAACCTGACGCTTAGCCTGTTCCGTCCGAACGAACCCCAAGCCCGTGCATGTCCAATTAATTCAATGAGTGAATCAGTCCCCCACCCCGTCCACTGACTCGCCATGTAACGTTTTAATGATGCGCCCTGTCCAGGCCAGATGACTCTCGATGCTTATCTACCCTACCCTATTGCCACCAGCAGGCACACCCCTGCGACCCATCCCCTAAAGTCGAGCACGTGCCACGCTGGAGAAACGCACATGTGACGGAATACGCGATTGCTCGTTACCTCGATGTCAACGAGTAGTTACTCCACGATAGGTCGTTCATTAAAAAGATACGAAATGTTTCTGGAAAATTTTTACTTATTATTTGGAGCATCTTCTCCGAGAATATGAAACGTGAAAGGAAAGCGTGTTGAAGCAGCCTCGACGAGACAGCGAGGGTCCCGGCGATTTTGTCGTCGGCGATAATTGAGAATGACGTACGTGTTCGCGCGACGGCGGCGGCCTTTCAGATCTCCTCGAGACGCCGAGGGTGGGCGTACTAGAAACGTCGTTGCCCGAGATTATATGCACGCCCGTTATATACCGCGAGAAAGGTGCAGTGCGAGAGAAATAAAAAGAGACGAAAGGAGAGAGAAAGAGAGATTGGCAGACACGCACGTGGTGAGGCTCGGCTGGTGGAATACGTATTACCTCGGGGTGTCGGAATTATTGCCCCGTGGGCCGTGGCTGAGCCGCAAATGGGACAGGTTGTTTCGCGTTGGTGGAAATGGCCGATAAATTGCGGAAATTAAATCGACGCCATCGGCTGTCGATAGCCGTCCCGCGAGCACGACGTACGAGGGCCGTCGGCCACAAAGAAAACCAGGACTCGTGGATTTCAACTTCCTACCTGGCCGCGCGGTACATGCGCGTATCTGGATACATAATGATCCTGCTGGACCGCTCCGACCATCCCGAAAGAGATCGCGTACGTCAGCTTTAGGGGGGCCGATATTTTCAGCTGTCGTCGATACACGAATGCCGAGTTATCGCCACGGGAATTCTATCTATTGAAACATCTGACGATACGATTTAATACGACTTGTGCAATTATATTCGTAAAATTGAAAGCCATAGTCAGGTACCCGAAATTTTCAGGTTTAATAGAGTTAACGACGATGGACACAGAATTCTCCCACGAATCGTGCAACGTTCCCTCCAAAGGGACTTCTCCAGAAACGAAGTCACGAATGTCCGTTAGGCGTAATAACTTAGAATAGAATCGGTAACGAGAATTTCCATGAAGCTTCGAATGATGTTTCCATCACGAACGCGTTGCGTTCGAGGGAGTCTATTGGCAGGGACAGCGAAGCGGTGGCCAGAACGGCGTCGCTCTCGAAGATCCGATCGTGTTTAAAGGTACACCGGGCATAGCGTGCGGAGTAAATGTTCCAATCGTCGTCGTGGCCTGTCCACAAATTATTCCTCGTGTTCAGCACGATGCGCAGCACGAGTTGGTCACATCCATACGATACATCCACACACACGACCTTGGTGCATAGGTGCACGAGGCGGCCGAGAGTTCAGCGGCGCCGGTTGCAGCGGGTGCAGCGACTCTTCGAGTCATTCCGAGAACCGAGGTATCACGTCTCGGACTCGTAGAGTCCCCGTCTTGTCCCGTATGCCACGATCGACCTAGCTGGACTCGATCCAGGGTCCAGGCTGGCGTGGATTCGAACGGTCGGCCGAGAAAAGAATGATGGTAGAGAAGAAAAGAAACGAGGATGAACGGAGTTAGCGAGGAGGATCCGAGGAGACAAGGAGAGAAAATAAAGAAAGGGATTGCTTGCACCACGTGTGCCCAAGTTGCCTCGTTTCCTTTCCTCTCGTTTCGTTTCGTTTCGTTTCGTTTCGCTTTGCTTCGAGGGAACCAGCAGTGAAGGTGCTCTCGTTTGTTCCTCGTTTCGAGTCGTGTCGTCGTTCGCGTCGTCAGGAGCTCGTGCAAGCTGGCCACGCTCTCCTATCTCTCATCTACCGTCCACCTGTATTCCCCGTATTGTCAGCACGTGGAATTCCGTAGAAATTAACGATTGACCCCCGCGAGAGTCTCCTCCTTATCTGACTTGCTCGATCATCCTATAGAACGCGACTGTGGCCTGCGCAGAGAACTGCACACGGCCTGCCTTACCCTTGCGAGCTGCTATTCACGGCTAGCGATCGCAGATATTATACACGACGCCGAAGGTGAACGCGACGGTAGAATAGAATTTGAATAAGTATATCGTTGCTTGACGCGCTTCAGGGCTTGAAGACATAATACCGATGCCGCGGCTGCGTCTAATCTCGCCAATTAATTACAGCCCCGTTCCATCCGTTCGTTCTTTCATGAACTTTGCAAAATTCTTCGGCTACGATCATTGAATAAACCAACCGCGATAAGACGAAGCGACTTCTTTTCTTGGGGTCTTCTTATTTTTGCCTCGGGGGTGGAATTCATACGGCTGGAAAGTGAATTTGTACACGAGTATATGAATAGGTTCCAGTTTCGTAATTGAATTTCCTGTTAAACGATCGCGCGAAATGCGCTCGCATTCGCACGTTCGAAACGAATGAAAACGACCGCATCATTCTCCGAGCACGGAGTCGAGAGTCAAGGCCCCGCAATGACAGGGTACTCGTGATACGTTGCATCTCGTTCTAAAATGTAACAGGCCCCGCGAACCTTATGTTTTCGTTGCTTTATCAACCAGGTGTATCTTGGGAAAGAGATACCTCGTGGGGTGAAGGACTGATCCCCTGGGTGGAAACCACTTGCACGTACCAGAATGACGACGTGAAAGTCGAAATAGAATCGTTTCGGTAGCGCTGCACGGATAAAGGTCGAAGAATGTATTTTAAGAGACAACTGTCGCCGTAAGAAAACAAACTCATTATTTTTATTTATGAGAAACGTGCAGACATTTGCTGCGGTAGGAACGATTCAAACCTTCTGACCTAAATCTACGAAATCTGTATAACTTGGAATCGAAAAGAAAAAAGTGATATTAACATACGTGGTCTGAAAAGTAGCGAGGTGTACGAAAAAAGCACCTGTTTGTCACGCGTGGGCAGAGGCAAGGAAGAGCACGATTTGTAGCGAGGAGGACGACCAAGTCGTAACCCCGAAGAGGCGACCGCGCCCATATCGAGCGACAGCCCGTTAAGCCCACTCTGGACTCCATCCAGATATCATCGCGAATGCTAAACAGAAGGGCAACTTTCCTCCCTCGTTCTCCTCTCTCGGCTTTCGCGAGGCCGGACGACTTTCGTACCGATGTCGCAGCGACCTTTGTGTGCGAACCTGCACCGAAACTGTTGGCGATTTCCAACGGACGTTTTATCGACTTCTGACGCATGAGATTCCATGCGAAGAAGATCGAGCCCGGTAATGCGAGCATGAAACGAGGAAACGATGATTCGAAGCGCATCGCCGATAGCAAAGTCGATAAGGGATTACTGTCCTTAATCGAACAGACTCGCTGGCCCAATTTGAATTTACAAGAGTCGTTCTATAAATCGCAGGCACGGTCATCGCGGAATAAAGCGAATCGATCTGAAGGATTACAGGATTTCAATGGATTCTTCGATGGAAAAATTGGAACCAAGTTTATTAAACCCTCGGGCTAGGAATTATGCAGAAAACTACTTCGCGTTAACGGTACTCCCGGTTTATTTGTAGAAGGTGCGGCGATTTTCACGTACGAAAGCGAAATCTGCTAAAATCCGAAGAAACGAGCCGCGTATAATTTTCTCTCGCTACCACCTGCGCGGATATTTTTATGTCGCCACGTGGGTGGACGAGGAAAGAAACGCGCGTCTCTTTGTTACGAAGGAAAACGTAGGCGGCCGTATAGGTCGCGCCAGGTTCGCAATACATACCCGGTACCATCGTCATCCTCGTATCACGGGCAAACACCACGAACGTATAACACCGCATTATAATATATCGCGCGAATAAAATGATTTTCAGTGGCCCCGAAGGATTTCGATGGGACGTTATCGACACGACCTTCGGAAAAAAAACCGTTCACCACATTTGTTCGAATCGACCCGATTTTACGGTCTAATAAAAACCTCGGAGAGAATTTTATCGATTATCAGCGAACATGATTCCGCACCGTTACCGATACGAAACGAGAAATTCGTCGAATGGACGCGAAGTTTCGCTCGAGAGCTTACTTAATTTTCAACTTTCTCTATGCTACAGTTTCGAGCTGAAGAAATAAAAAAAGAAGCGCAGACTTGATTCGAGGGCAAGGAGTTAAAATAATGATCGTGCGAACTATTTACCGCGCAACGTGGGCGTGATTAAGTCTCGTGGCAAACGAACCGTTCATTTTCACCGTGTACACTTTTTCTTTCAACATCTCCGCACCTTTCCGGTGTAGTTACTCACAGGAAGTAGGCCGCAGGAAGAGACGAGCGATCGTCAACGCGCGACGAGGGTATTGCAAGTAGGTGTCTCGTACGTGGGCAAGTCAGGAAACGAGGGCACTCGAGGATATCAGAGAGAGATCCCCCTTCATATTAATAGGGACAATCGAGCGTCTGTCACGGGACAATGGCCAGGACTACGCCCAATGGTCGCTTACGTACGTATTGCAATGCGTGTAATGTGCGTGAACTCGGTTCATAAGTTCGCGCGAATTGCTGCGTGCTTCACCGTGTCATACACGTGTCTCTACGACTTCCGAGCGGCAATGCGACATCCGGTGCACCTACCCTGTCAACTTTGCGCCTGTGACATCGGGGCACACCTACCGAGGAAATACGTCGCTTCCTTTCTCGCCATCAGAAGAAAAAATTCCATCTCTATCGCTGAGTTCGTTTATGACATGCTCTCAAAGCTTCCATTATCAACAAATTATATCGCAGACAAATGGAGTTCTACCATATAACTGTCTTCTAAGAAAACACTGGAAATCCTTGAAAACCTTTCAAGAATCTTCCATTTGTCAGTCAGTCTATAAAGCCCAACTGAATTTGAAGAATGCAATAGTCCCTAACGATTTTGGCAGAAGTCAACTCTCGTCCATCGAATTTTTATCGACGCGACACACCTATAAAGATGATCCCGGGCTCTCCATCAGGATTCAATGGGTCTAGAGCCGGTGGAGCGGTGCTGGCAACGAGAGCGCATGGCTCATGTCGCGGTATCTTTGTCGGCAGTGCCGGTTCTTCATCATCGTTTTGCCGATACGAACGGGCCCGTGCGATGAACAGAGGAGCAGAGACGAGCAGTAACGAAAGCGGAGAACAAGAGGACGAAGAGAGAGAAAGATAGACGGTGAACGAGTCTTTAAGATCGTCCCGAGAGACGAACCTGCTCTTACCGACCCGATGGTGCTCATATATTAATTAGTACGAGGAGTCCGAGTTATTATTGGCTGGAAATTAATAGACCCTTCCGCGGATAAATAACCAAGGCCCCCTGCCTCTCCTTAGGTAGCTCGAAACCGTTCCACCTTGCGTCATCGCGGGCTGAACAAGGAACGAGCGAACAAGAGGAGGGAACAAGGGACGTGTTTATTGGCACGGGTCCGACGAGTTTCCTTTTGTCGAACAGATACAAGCAATTAGTTTCATTCGGATTCGTATTTTATGGCGGCGCATCTCGCCGACCATCCGCGTCTTACGATCCGAGATACCACGAGAAACGCGTCCTCTACCAGCAGTAATAAAATTGTCTTTACAGTGGAGGGATTCTGCGATCCTTGGCGTTTCGCGGATCAAACTGCCAATTAATCCTTATGCGAAGTAATCAGCTACTAATGGGCCCAATTACATCTTCGGCACGGTTGTTCGACGATTTATTATCTCCTAAATGTGTTAAATAAAAAGTTGATATGACAAACGCGAGCGCAGTCTCGGTTTCGAATTTCGAAAAACTCACATTTAATAACAATATCCTTATTACTATATCTACATTAGATATAAAGGGTGGCTCGACTCGTTCGTTCGAGTACGGGGGCTGAAATTTTCTCCGGAGCATCCAGTGGATCATTAATCGCCATGGCGTCGACGATGCACGAAGCGAATATCGAATTTCCTGGCGCACCCTCGATTGACTGATACCTCCCATTGTACAGGCATCGTGATCTACGAGGCGCGAACTCGTCGGTATCATTTATAAAACCATTGTCCGGCTTGACAAATGCTCGCACGGTTGAATATAAATGCGCTCTCGCCGCGGAAATTTATGTAACTTTTCCTTAAAACACGTACCGCCGATGAATCGCTCTGATTAGCGAGTTGACGGTTCGAAGGAGCGATTACGTTTGTTCAGAAAGTACATAGAGAATCGTTTAGTTAGCCAGTTAACGATCGGCGAAACGTTCAAGAGATCTCGTTACCGTTACGTCGCAATTGTTCATTTAACGTTTCCGATAGTTTATTTTCTAACTGTCAGATGCTTTGACTCACCGAACAGGTATCCAGGCACGTTGAATATACGGCTTTCCAATGGCTGTCGCGGTCTTGATCGATGTAACTGGAACAAATAGTTGTGATTATTGAAAACTAAGAATCGGAAATTTGTCAGTGTAATTAACTATTGCCATAAATCTCGCCGTCGTTTCTTGTAATTTCTTGTTACGCGAGCAATTGCAATAGTCGTTTAAGAAATATGAAAATCATTAAATCTCGTTCAATGACCGATCGATCGATAAATCAGAGCGTAAAGGGGAAAAAGGTCGGTTTAGGGAGCTAGGGCGCAGGTTCGGAGCAGGTTGCCCGTGATCCGACGAAATCGTGCTGCCGGGCGTGCAGGGTGGTCCCAATGGCTAACCGGAGGACAAACGGTGACACGAGCAACGTGGCTCGCATCATATACCCCCTTCCACGCACCCCGTCGTTCCTCGGCTGCTTGCATCCCTCTCGGTGGACGTCATAACCGTCTAACAAATGGCCGACAGATTAGAACTAGAAACGGTGTCTCCTCCGTGAGAGAGGCGGGCATCGTCGGTGCCTTTCATGAAACTGGATCTGAAGGGGGCCGTCGCCCCTCCCACGCTGTGCAACCATCCAAGATAACAGGGCAATAATTCAACAACTTCACGATACTGGGACACGCGCGGGACTCCTCACCGTGAAAGATTAGTCACGGATACATACGTTTGCGCCGCGCTTCCCTTCCGCTGTGCTGCATCCTTCGTTTCAGTTCGCCTGGCTCTTGGTCGGCGTCGTTTTTCTACCGACCGCACGAAAAGCGTACGTACACACTGTGGGGGCCGGAAAGGCCGGGATCCGGCGACCCGGCGTCGCTTCTTGCCGTCTACTCCAGGCCGGCATGCGACCACGAGCGTGGAAACGATCCACCGGACACGCTTCGCGGACGGAGAGCAACCAGCACCGCGGCCATTGTTTGCGGTACTGTTATATGCAACAGAATATGTTGCCAAGAGTAATGGGGTTTATGACGGTTATTAATCCTCGACGGTTACCCCTTTCGTATCGACGGACCTCCTTTCCGTCTCGATCAAATGGAGATTTAAAAGCAGGACAAATTGCGACCAGCCGGTCGACGCACGTTCCGACTATTCTCTCGCAGGGGGTTCCTCCGGCGAGTGAACACGTGTAGGCTGTAAACACCGCGACAAACAGGAAGATTACGACGATCTTAATTGCACACCGTCGACGAGCACGAGTTCTCCCAAGTGTAACAGCTTTACGACCTCGGTACCGAGTCGGTACGCGAACGTGATAGTACACCGGGGGGGCACGCGACACACATCTTCCGGTACGATCTGCTTCCGCGGGGTCATTTCAGCGATGATGTTTCCAAACGATACCCTGGTATCGTTTCAACAGCTCTGCGACATTTGGAGTTAAGTTTGAAATGACTTCGTCATGATACCAACCGTGAGGTATTCCATGATCCATCGAGAATCCAGCGAACGGTGAAGGTTGATTCGATCGATCACCCAGCAGATATCACGCAGAGAGATCAATACAATCAAGGGACGTATCGAATGATCGGTATCCATGCTAAGAGATCGTGGACCACCCTGACTTGATCGGCCGGGGGTAATTAAGTACTGAAGAGTGATAGGCTGGCGTGACCAACGGTCATACATCGCGCCTCTGCGTTCGTGATCCGATCCGCAGGTTCCCGCTGATCGTTTCGATCCACGAATCGCTTAGCTCGATCGATTTCTTCGATCGATCGAATGGGACAATCGCGTTCAAAGTAATTTATCATGTTTGTAGATCGAAACACTTGTAACAGGGCTATTGATTCGGACGGGGTATCACGTAAGTTAGTAACAACCCTAATTCAGAATATTAACGAGTACATAAACCCTGATGAGCTAATTACAATGCTGAAAAACATGAAAACATTACTCTAAACACTTCAAACTAGAAAAACGATTACCATCAGGAGAATCAGCCTGTGGAAGTTTCAAAGACATAAATTCCTCAAACTCATTAGTCAGATTTTTCATTCGCAATTGTCGAGGCAATGAAAGAACGTCTAATCAGCGATCGTCGAGGATGAAAACATAGGAATTCTCACTTTGCATTTAAATCTCCCTTCTCAGTTTTCTGAGATGCTCATTTGCAGCGGGCGCGCAAGAAATTTCTTATTCCGCGAGTAGAATGGCCGCGGGATACGTTTCTTCTCTTCGTCGAGTCACGTTTAAGCGAATGCGTGCACGCATAGATCGCGTGCGCGAGAATTGTATTCGTACCTTTAAAGACTCGACTGTGCCTTTGTAACTTCGATTTCCTGAATACCGCCTCGTTTTCCATTCCAAGAGATTCTTCTTCCACGCGAAAGTGTGAAGTTGAAATTGCTCTCGTTAAATGCGCAATTTATCGAATAGTTTTGATATCTTCATAGCGGCGTATTCCCCCGGGAACTTTTTAGAACGATCCACTCGTTTCATTTGAGATCGATAATTCTATGGCTGTTCCGCGAACGGGACGTGATATGTGGAAGCAATTTCCACGATCGAGGATCCCATTTAACGTCGGCAGCAGTTATTAAAATGTAATTTTCCGGGTTGTCCGGTTGAAGGAAGGCCAGGAGAGAGGATTTCACGGCGACCGGTGTCGAGTTTAAAGAGTACTGGCGCCGGTTTTACGCGATCGTCGCTCGATACCGCGGCGTTATCAATGGCCCTCGATTACAGAAACGCGCGATAGCGGTTACTACCTTATAAATCAACGACGAATCCGCAGGAGATTCAGCCCCCGATTCGCCGACGAGTTCTCGATTAGCCGATCCCCGATCTCGTCTAAAGCGCGTTCCTCGAAAGAACTTGAAACTCGGATGGTTTGAACCGGTGAAGATAAACGGGCAATTAATCGACGCGATATTTATTCGGCGAAAGATTCATCTCCCGATAATTGGTTGACAGAGAAAGAGTACTCGATACTGGATTTACTCCGAAGACCCTGCGAGATAGAAAATCTAAATCTCACAGTACGATGTCTCTCGAAATCAAACGAGTAATGTGCGAGGTAGATTAAGCGTCGTTTATTTAATGAATCAATGACTTAGGGAAAAGTTTCAGCCTGGAGAAAAATGCTGGTTACGCCAATGACCGCGGTAGTTGTTAAGCTTCGCTAAGCAGAGCGGATGCTCGAGAAAGAAATCTACCTCCGTGTATCTGATCCGAATGGTTTCGATCAATAATCAGAGTTAGAGAACGATCAGTCATGGCTACCGTCCGCAAAGTAGCTCGATGCAGGATGCAACGACCACACACGTCCACGGGAACGATTCCCGACGATGATCGGGTGCTCACGATCGGCTCTCCTCCGTCCCAGGAACGAGCTAGTGATCGCTCAATCATGCGTGTTAGGTGCCGACGATAATTCGTGCTCCGATGGATGCAATCGAGCGCGAGGTCGCAAAAGGTGGTTCGAACAGGTTGCGCAAGACTACCGTTGTCGTGTACACGCTCGATCGGGGAGCCGATAAGTGGCACCGGGAGTCCGCAGTTGGAACATTTTGTTGCTAGTCGACCGGTCGATCTTTGAAGCGACGCTATAATCACCGCAGGATATCCCGCAATACCGATCCATCGAATGGCATCCCCGACTTCTCCGCTCGTGTCCCTGCCGTCAGCCTCTCATTACAGCCTTTCCATCGATGCGCGAGAGACAGACTCTCACGATATCCTCGCGTACACTCGTCCCGGGTTCCCTCGATTTTATAGGACGCCCGTAATACGCTCGATCGCGGCGGTGGATCGTTGACGAAGGAAAAAGAAGTATGTACCGGGTATCGAGTTGCTGCTGGTCCCGGGAGCGAAAGGCGTTAACGATCGGAATCTGTGTTCGCGCGTGCACACAGGGACGAGCTCGAGCAACGATGAATTCATCGCGATTAAGAAGATTGCCGGCCGTGGCCGACCGGTGGACAACTTGTTCCCCTTGTACCCTTTGGTAAATTAATTTACTGCCAGGCTCGAGCAACGTGCTGGAACCGCGCTAGGTGGCTGGTCTCGCGGTTTCGAGGCTTCGGCCAAAGCGCGGAGCAGGTTTCGCGATATGCACCATTGATCCGTTGCAAGGATCATTGGCTCCGCGACGTCTGAGATATATCGTTCAACCTGGAGAGGCGTTCTTTTCTGCGTCGCGGAATTCCGCGGGAACATAATTAATTCGCGGATCGGGAGAGGAAAAAAATCGACAACGTTCGTATTGAAATACGAACGGCTCGATAACACGGGCGACCTTTAAATCGCGAGCTGGTAGCTCGCCATTATCGTGCAAATTAGTTGGCACCGCGGTTGGATAGAACGCGCGGGTCACTCGTGCTTTATGCACCGGTTTCCACGTGCTCCGGACACGACGGGGCTGGTCCGACACTCGTGCTTATCGGCACGGTGCAAATTATAGAAGCTATAAGCGGATCGGCATATCGCGACGAGAGCAAACTGGACCCCGCGATGCATATTCAACGGCAGGCCCCGGGCCAGCCGCCTCGATGCGACAACAATCAGCGAAACAAACCCACTTATGATCAACAAGGGTATACGTCAGCCGTTAGAGCCGCGAGCGTCTCGCGGACAACTTGTCCGCTGAATATTCATGAGCCTCCGCCATGCGCGCCGCACGATCGGAGCCAGCGAAACGCTCGATACCGACGGCCGCGACAGACGGACCTTAGTCGCGATTCCATTGATCTGTCGTCCGTGTTACGCGCGCGCGACGCATCGATATCGCTGCATTTTGATGCACTTCCAGCGGAATCGCGAGCCTGCGGTCTCTATTCCTCGCTGATAGAGACGACAGCGGGACCAGCGATGCCGCTGTTGCCGTATGTCTGACGCTTTCCACGATCGATCGATAGGAATCCGCTTTTATTCTCTTACAGCCAACTACGTGTCGATGCAGGTTGCACTTGTGCCTTGCAACTGCAGCCATTTGTCACTTTGCCTTGGAAGATCGATCGACGAGCATGAAATCGAAGTTCCAAGTGCATCATTCGATATGCGAAAGAGTTTCGGAAGATTCTGGTTTAATTTTTGAAGCAGTTTAATTGAGACACGAGCCAGCATCGATCGCCAGTAACGTATCACTGGAGTGGGATCGTGTTTTACTCACGGCCAGTCCATAAAATCTAGAATTTCACGTCGCTTACCAGAGAAACGAGTCTGCCGTCTCGATATCCGACGCGTGGGTGAGGCTTTGTTCCTAACATCTTTATAGCGGAGAGGAAAGGGCCCGTGGCGGGGTCCGGAAGTGGCCTGCGACACCCGTCCGCACGACACGGGCGCAGCTTATCGATATTAAATTGGCCGTAAATGGCCGGTTATCCGCAACGATGAGCAACCATCGGTCTTCCGGGTCATCCTATTAGATCATGACTCAAGTATACGCGAGCCTCGCTTCTCCTTCTCAAGCATTTGCCTAGCTGACAACGGCTCCGAGGGATCGCGTGTACGTGTGCAACGAGCGCCGTGTGTGCGCCCGGTGATCGTGTCTCGCACGTCCGCGAGGAGGATTGATTTATCACACGCCAAGAGACAGATTGCCGTACGACGCTCGTTCGGCTCCGGAGCAGTTGTGGCCGGGCTTGGTAGGAAGCGAGAGAGAAAAACGATGCAACCAGGTAAAGATGAGGGAATGAGAGAGAGAGGAATCGAGGGGATCCCGCTTCGGAAGCTGATACTCGCCGCTCTCTAACTTGCTTATCTAGCCCTTTCCCGTGTATCGTTGCTTCTGCTAGGGCAGTCCAACGTAAATGGAACGAACGTGCGGTGCAAGCGACAAAGGGCTGCTCGCGGATTTGCCCTTTAACTTGGATTACCTTTCTGTTGGATCTGGAGAACCTCTGTGCATAGAGAGATCTTAATTTGGTAAAATTTAACTGAGAATATTTGTTCAAGGAATATACAGAAGCTGCTCCGCGCGAAAGGGCAGCAGTTTTAGAGACAGGTTGTCCATGGAAGGGAATCAGGTGAAGTTGGTTGGAAGATAAGCAGGTTCAAGGACCAGTGTCCAGCAACCATCGTTTACTCGGGGAATGGCACGTTTCTCTAAGCCGCATGAACGCGAGGAAGAAAACGATGACCAAGGTGAAGGTGGACTGTGTCCATGACTTTTCGTCGAGAGATAACAACTTGATAATGACCACGGTGACCCAAGGTCTCGGAAGATAACCGAACGACGTTGAACATCACGGAGTCGGAGCCCCGTGGCGGTATTTGGATCCTTGTCCGGAGTGCGCGCGGGGATCATTATAGTGATTAATGCTGATGGAAGGTCCCGATAGCGCTGATTTATCGATGTCACCGGCAACGGATCCGAGACGGTGACGAGATAAATGGTGGACGCGTCCTCTTACGCCTTTCCTCCCCGCTCGCGAGGTAATGCCCGCGAAATAGTACCGATCAAGAGCGAAAACTGCCGGCCCTCGATTAAAGACCATCAGCCACGGATTTCTCCCATTAAAATCATCCTGGCAGCAGGAAGATGAACCTACACAACGCTATCCCGTTGAGATTTATTTCAGACCTATATTGGATCATCTGGAATGTGGCTAACTTGTCTAACGTAATTCGAAATACATTTATCCTTTGTATTTTATAAATCGATGATTGATAAAATAAAGGAATCGAAAAGATTTTGAAACAACTTTATTCCTTGATCCATTCCTCGAGGTTTGTACTACCTGGCAGACAATACGCTTTCCTTGTTCGTGTCGTACGCGAGTTGCGCGCTGTTTTCTTCGCGGAGTGCCTTTCGTGGCGTGGGCTAATGTATTCTATTCGATTAAACAAACACGGTATCTCGTAGGGAAGCTTGTACATACGCAACGTTGCGATGCAGAGAGAGCAAGAGCCGAGGGCAAGCAGCAACCTGTGCGGATATTCAAAAGCTGACCTCCCACTTTGCAAGACAGATCGAACGCTTAGCGATTCGATTAGCATTTCTTAAACGCGGCATTAGTTGACGCGTTAGAACGTGAAATCGATGGGTCAGAATGGAAGCTAGAATTTAGTTAGGTCGTTAGGAAAAGGAGACGTCTCGTAAAATTCGGTCGAGCTCACCGGGACAAACCCACGCCTCGCGGTAATCTCGGCCAAGTGGGCGGAAACGAGAGTTATACCATGTATTGTCTACGATCCATTTTTCCTTTTTACCTTCTACCGTTCGTCTCGATAAAATACGATAAAATTTTCTACCCAGAGAGCAACGAGGTTTCGTATTTGGTACACTTATACGGAGAACTACCCAAGTGTTACACTCACTTATTAATGAAGTTATTCAAAATAGAATATAGAATTTTAGTTTAGAATTATATAGAATCTTAGTTATTCAGAAAGAGACAAATTATCATAAAAAAAAAAAAAATGGGAACCAAGGATTTGAACCGAGGACCTTTAGATTGGAAATCATGTGTTTAACTACAGAGCGGATCCATGACTCGCAATCTGAAGGTCCTCGGTTCAAATCCTTGGTTCCCAAAAAAATTTTTTTTTTTTTATGATAATTTTTATGTAATAGTTATTCAAAAAGAGACAAATTATCATTAAAAAACAAAGAAAATGTTGGGAACCAAGAATTTGAACCGTAGATCTCTAGATTGCGAGTTGTATGTGTGAGTTTGTCATACTTCAGAATGTAAGGAGTAACTAACTGCAATTGTTAATATCTTGGGTAGTCTGATAAGAAAATTTCTCGAGTATACTTAACGTTATTTTAGAAACGAGCAAGAAACGTGGGGCGATGGGATTGTCTGGCCGAGATCGCGAATACGTTTGCGTTCATTCTTAACACGCGAACGAGGCATTTCAACTTTACAGCGTACGCAGTGAGAGATGAGAAGTGCAGCGTCGTTTGTAAGCTCGCCATTCAAATACCGCCTCGTGTATGATAATTCGCCGTGAACCAACCGGGAGATGTTAAGAATCGCGGCTCGACGAGCACCGGCTAACAACACGGCAGCCAGGCTTAGGTGCGATAAGCCCGTTACCCCGGACCACCCTTGAGAAACTATCGACGTTGCCGGGAAAACTTTCCGTGGATATTATTGAATAGAATGCAAAGGTTACCACTTTGGTATCAGGTTCTGCAGAACCAGTCTAAAATCGTCGACTGCGAACGTAAACGCGACAGATATTTATGCTGATCATTATCGTCATTGTTACGGGGAAAGTTTCAAAAGATACCATTGAATAAAATACAACGATATTAACCTCGGCACCGCGTCGTAAACAAATGCGCGATAAACGGGTCAGGTTTGAGCCGTGAAGATATTAGGTTCCTGCGAATGAAATGACCGAGTTACTTAAAAAACACTCTCTCTTTAACACCCGCATAAAATCGAAGTAACTTAATTACTCGTCGGACAAATTATCATTCGACGATCCCGCGGTGAACAAGGTACGTTGTCAAGACAAAATAAATGCGTCGTGATTGAAAATTAAATTAACACTTATTACTCAACATGCAAATGAGATTTGACCGGTGGACCGCCGAGGAGTACCGCGATAAAAAATTTATCTCGACTTGAACGACGACACGGACCCGCCGCGTCGCGTCGCGTCCTCCTCTTCGACATCCAAATTTATCTCGTTATCCAGCCGGATATCAGGGAATTTTCGATCGATCGTAGAGACGCACGTGGGGTCGATACATACACGGCTAAACGAATCCGCCGGCTCGGAAACGCAATAAACGTCGGCGTGGCGACGTCGTACGAGCTCGTTCGGGCGACAGTTAGGTGGCCACTTTCCCCGCGTCCAACACCGCCATCCGAAGCGCCGGAAAGAAATGTGGCGCTTAAATAAGAGGGACCTCGAGATTACCGCGCGAGAGCTCGCGCGCGTATAAGTAAGATCTCGGGATTTTATGTCGTTACCTCACACGAAGCTGCCGCTTCGAACCGGCCATTAAGCGCGAGCCTACCTTCCCTCCTCTTTTACCTTCAAACATCCTCTCTCTTCAGCTTCGTACCGTTTTCATCGATCTGTCCTTTTCATCCCTTTTCTGTTATTCCCCTATCTCTGTCGCTCGCTTTCGCGCGCTTTTGTCGCGCTTTTGTCGTGGGTGGCTCGATCGCTTCGACACGTAAACAGGTGTAATGGGAGCCGACATTCGTGCTCTCGAAGCTTGACGATCCCTGCTACAAGGATTTCGACGAAACATGCGTGGAATTTTGAAAATTGCAGTCAGATTTTCATTTCTTCATCGGTATGCCACAGGTAGCGCGATTTACCAGCCTGTTTCTGGACGTGAATTCGAAAGAAAGATGTCTTTCTTTTTCGTCACGGAAACGATTCGGGCATGTGTTACGTTTAATTTATCTTTACGACCCGATTTGACGTCGCTATAAAACGAATGGATTCTAACACGAATCGCGGAACGATTAAGAGGGAACAGTTGGAAAGAATTCGGTCGGGGATCGGTAATAAACGTGTTGGGATTTTATGGAAGAAATCTGTCGCGTTGCTCGGACACGGGTTGGATTTTAACAGGACTGCTGTTTTTGGAAAGTTGATCGCATATTGGAATTTACGATCCTTATGATACTTTTTACGTAATCGGTGTGAGGTGAGATAACAGAATCAGAGGCGCACCAATTGCCAATAAAGAACGAATTTATACCAAACTTTTAATCCTCTTAGCGTTGCAACAATTCTCTAAAACAAGAAACACGTAATCCTCTTTTGACCCATTAGGGACCAGAGTCTGCTGTATGGCAACAAAATCGAAAGGATGACCATTTCGTACAATGGATATGTTTCTTCAGGAAAATTAGTAAAACCAAAGGAAGGAAGGTATCCTAGTGTTACTAGCCAGGCTAATACCGTTTCGCTGTTAAACGAACTATAAATAAAGCGCTTCTATTAAATCCGCGTTGGATAAATACAGCTTGAATAGAGCGATTCGAAGAACTCCGCGGAATAAATACATTCTTTTAAGGATTACTCGTCACTCTCGCGGCTGTAACATTGTACATTCTGGCGCCAGTCTGCCTACTTGCACGTCCAGCCCGGGGAAAGTGGGAATGGAGTAAAGTCGCAAAACTTCTCCGTGGCCGTTTTATCGTTCGATGGTAAAATGTATGAAATACGATAAAATGTACCGGTATTTTCTCAGCGGACGCTCTTTAACACGGCCGGGACAAGGTGGAGGCTCTACGAGATCGTAAAGTAAAGCCCTATTGGATCGTCATGGTGTCCATGAAGAATCGTACGAGGCAGATTGCGGCTCGCGTACCGCGCGAACCAACTCGTCGTCCGTCGCCGTGGACGTGGGCTAGTAAAGGTTTATGGCCAGGTAATTGAACACCCATGTCTTTCGAGATTCCTTCGAGCTGATTTAAGCCTCCATAATACAGAGAGAGCAGCCTGCCAGGTATACCCATCTATGGTGTATTCGAGCCGGTTGTGTCATGGGTGTCACCACCCCCCACAATGCAGCCGATCCTATCATCATTATTCTCACTGACAGATAAGCAAAAACCGTCGGGTATCCCTCCAAGCAACAGACGCGACATGCCATCGCTGCAAAGCGGCCGGAAACAGCATTATTACTTTCTGTCGCGAACCATCATTTTTCCACGATGACTGTCGCGACGTAGTCTGCGAAGGAAGCGGATTTTTAACCCTTCGAAAGGTTATAAACAACCTCTCGAAACGCAATCAGCATCCCGGGTAGGATAAAGATACTTTCCTAAATTAAAAAGCACGCGACGCGGCACCATTTAATTTCCACCGATTAATCAGTCTACCGATAGAAGATTGCATCTGAAGTTGTAGAACCGCGGCGTAATAAGGGATAGAAGTCGCGCCGGCCTCGTGCAATATAGAAGGCTGATTTTAATCGAGAACGAAGGTATCTACGACTGTAAATCAATAAACGATACTGGCCGTGGTTAACTCCTCCTCTGTAAGTTGCCAGTGGCAGAGGAAGAATATACAGGTATCGGCTGAGACCGTTCGGAACATTTCGATAGCCACGAGTAATAATGTACAGCCAGAGCGATGCTGTTTTCTTTTTCCTTCGTTTCTTTCTCCTTTTCTCCTGCCTTTTTTTTTGGTCTCTTATTCTTCTTGCAACTCGTAGACGACCGACCGGTCGTTACTTAGTAGCTTATTTATTTTTGCATAGATAATCCGCCGGAGATACGGAACGAGATGTGGGTGGAGCGCATATGCTTGAGTCACGTGTGATTAAGCGATGTTATCCGCGGTTCTCGGTGCCGTCGCACCTGTATGCTCGGAACGCCTACGACGCGACTTCTTTCGCTCGTTTCTTTTTCCCCAGCACTCTCGCCCCCTCTTCGGCGTCCCTTCATCCCTGAAGCTTCAGCAGGAGGATTGACGGTGCCGGTGATTGTCCTTCGCGACGGAGGAATATAAAAAAGAAACGCCTAGCGGTTCTCCTTGACTCGTTAGAGGAGTGCAGGATGACGCGAGCGAGCAGAGGGAACGAATTAGAAAACGATGATAAATTATACGATAAGGGGATCACGAAAAATTAATGATAGATATTATTGCTCCGGTTGTTGTTCACGTGCGCACACCTGCTATCCAGTGTCCGCGTGGTTAGAAACGCTTTTGCTCTCGAGAGTGTATTATTCGCATGCTCGTATGCATGTCAGGGTCTCGCGTGTACTACTGCTAGGAGGATGGAAAAATTCTCTACGAATATCGCCGCGACGGCGATACCCGGAGCGGTGTAATGCCGCCCCGTATTTATAATTGCACTTTCTGTCTTGCAGCGGCCGATTGCGGTTCCATACGGAGAAAACAAGTGCAGCGACGGGACAAGAGGGAACCGACGACGGTGACTCGGTGGGTGCTGGGCGTTTCATTGGACCATTATCCTGTTCGCGAGCGCCGACCGTGGAAACGGAGAAAAAGAAGAACATGGAAATCGTGATATTCAATATATCACGACACTAAATTTCATCTCTTTTTTCCTGAAAAATAAAAGGAAACGACTCTTGATGGATCAATGATCATTTCAATCCCCAGGTATAACACGTACCTTCAATATAGCAAGATTTCGAAGCAGCCACCGGTACGTAGAAGGATACATCGTCGCGGGTAAATTAAGAGGGGGCCACGCTCGATTAGTCTGAACGGCCGTGAAGCGCGTTCGTTCTCGTTAGTTATCAGGGTACACGCACGGCTGATACGGGAATCGGCCGTCACCGGGACGCGGAATGAAAGGAATCGTGATCAGCGTATCTCGTGATTCAGTAGCTTCTTACCGAACCGAGTAATGCAGTACTCGTGTACCGACGTCGATACACCGATCGTCCGACGTCCTTTTGCTCGCCTGTTAAACCCGCCCGTTCAATAAGAAAACCGCTATCTGCTTTCCATGCCGATATCAGCGGCGAGCACCGAGATCGGTCCGAGAAATCGCGCCGCTACTTTTGACCAGCCGAGAAAACAACACGGCTGATATTCGCCGGAAGAGCTTAACTAAGTACTATGCATCCTCCGTTTTCAGTCAACTAGGATTTTCAACAGCCATACCTTTTAGTCACAGTACGATTATTAATGTACGGAGCAAAGGGAAATGCAGTTGACCTTTATAAGACATTTATATATACATAAATAAAGACGCAATAAATACTAGCAGTCTGTTACACTTTCCACAGTAGTTGTGCAAGTTTCAGTGTCCATAGTGGTTAAGGGTTAACCACGTGTACGCGTGTAACCGTATCGCGCAACGGCCATTGTATATACTTTCACGACGTCAGATCAAAATCTACCGACCGGCCGGTTAACAATTAATTTTTTCCCTCCCCTAGTTTGGAGCAACGATAATCGAGCTGGCCGTGTTTCGAGCCGCGATTACGTGGCCGGCTAATTGTAACTCTCTCTCTGTGTTCGACCCTTTAGCAATCGTCGAATATTCAGCTAGCTTTCTAGCTTTGTCGGTATTTCGGTATAAGGCGCAACAGACATCGCGAGTTCACGCTTGGATTTCCTCTCGAAAGAAGGACTAACGATAATGGTTATTACCTTTGGATATTTTCGCAACCACACCTGATAACATTAGCATATTTATCAACTTATCATTGATACACAGTCGCGGCTGGTATACATGCGTATAAACGCAGCGAGAATACTATCTGATCTGTTGGTAGATTGAAAAAGGAACTCGTTTATTCCGCCCCAATTCCGCGGGTCACCGATTCCGTGTAAAAAATTCATATTTACTGTTATCGTTACCGTGGAAAAAGTTACGAGGGTAGATTATTATGCGTGCGGGGGACCGGTGTGATAGTGGAGCGGTTCGTCGACCAGCGACACCGTCGCGCCTTTTATCTGGATAATTTCTCGATCGCACCTGTACGAGATCGGAATTCGACGTCGGTATCGGCCAGGTCGAGGAAGAGAACGGAGGGTAGCCGAGAATGGACACGAGGCTGGCATTCTTCGCTTAAGTGAATTCCACGCGTGGCACGCGGGTGTCGAAAACAGCAGCGTCGAACGGTGCACGCGTACTAAGCCGGGACGAGTCGGTTGCGGGCGTCGCGCTAAGTGCATCCTATGCACCGGCACAGGTTGCGTGCGCGCGTTTATGCACCGAGCAGGGGCGGATCCTTTGTGTTCCATATAAAACGAATCATCGGACGGTTAAAAGGGACCGCTGGAATTACGGCTACGACCACGAGGACAGCAGAGAGAGCTGGTAGAAACTTGCCGGACAATTTCGCCGTGTATCGCTTATTGCGTCCTGGTACCTGCCACCACCCTGCCTCCCTCGGGATTACGTAACGAAATTTATAGAGCTACTAGGGTATCCTCCCGCGCAACCGCGCGTTCCTTTGTCACTTAAGACCAGGACCGACCTTAGCCTCCTTCACCCCCGCGTACCTTTTTCCAAGCCTATTCGAGGGAGCAATTGACACGCGACATAACTTCGCATCCAACCAGCCGGTGGCTGGTACATAGAACCACACTTAGGGGATATATATCCCGGCAAAGACGCGCGAGAATACGAAACGCGAGAGCGATGTCCACTCGGTGGTCGTCTCCGAAGGGTTAAGCTTCCTCCCGACACGCAGCCGCGGTAGCCACCTTATAACCTATCGCCATCCAGGGACGCAACGGGATGTTCCGAGTTTCTCGTAAAACTGGCAGATTTATGTACTATCCGGCTGCCTGGTGAATCCGTCTAAATAAAGTCACGACAGAGGCTGTAAAATTATTATCGATCCTCGGACAGGACTGGCTGATTTGTGGACACTTATTCCCTTAGGTGGAGGAGACATTGAATTATTTTTGATTAACATTTTAACAGATCTTATGACCTAATATGCAGATGAATTTAGAATAAAATTAGTTAGAACACGTTGCAGGAGAATACTATTTCCGCGATTTGCATTGATCCGTACAAAAATCGCTCGGTACACACGGGGGACTGAGAAAGTTGAAAAATGCAAATGGAGCAGAAAGATTTAACGCCTAGAACGCGGCCCTGATGGAATTTACCTTTCCGCTTGATATTCACGGTGCCGCGCCGGTGTGTTAATTAATTCTACTTAACGTACACTACCCGAGAGCGAAACACGCTCGCCCGATTACGACAATGTACACGGCGTGCTCGCGAGTGGAATTGTGTCGTACTTCTAAACCCTCGGATCGCTGAAGTCGAAGTGGAAGCGACGTGAATGTTCTCTCGCGGAACACACGCGGAGGATTCGTCGAGAAGCAAAGAAACGGTTGAATTATCGTCTATCGATTCTGCATAGACGATTTCTGCGGCACGGCAATTGGCGGTAAGTTAAACGGTGCGTTAACGCGTGTGCGTTACTCCAAGTACAGTTATCGTGACGGGGAAGAAGTAATTCACCCTACAGGTTGAGGGTTAATACACCGGCTGACATTAACGCATAGGCGAACGTTCTTCGCTTCGAAGGTGGAAACTCTGTTCTGAACTTTTCGAAAACCGTTGTCCCTCGGCAATCGTAGAAATTATGCGACGGAACGGACGAGAACGGGACAGGTTGCGCGGTTTCACGTGGGCGCCTCGAGTTTCCGGAGAAGTTACGATACACGCTTGATCTACGGACAACAATTAAGCACGCCATTATAAATACCGCAGTGCACGCTTGCCAGCATAACTTCTCGGGCTCTTTGCTCGCCCGGAGGCACCGTAATGGCGCGCCGAAGATGCGTGTCTGCGCTTTAACGCGTTTAGCTTCACCTACGCGCCCGGTGAAAACCGCATCCACGGAACCCATTTGACGAAAAATATTTCTGAAAAGCTGACAATCTTCCTGCACGTCAAAATTATCGTAACGTACATCTGGCATTAATGGTGCTAGGATGTAATCGCGTGGATAGGGGCAAAAGCAGAGGGACATCGGAGAGCAACGAAGCGGTGCCGGTGGTTCGTAATAAATGCCCGTGTGTCACGGTCACATCTTGCGTGCTCGATCTCGAAGCTTGGACCTCTCGGTAGTTTATAGCGGTGGCCACCTCTGTCTTCCTCTTCTGCTTCTCTACGATAATGCACGCTTTTCTCTGCTAGTGTCACCGACACGAGAAGGCATAGCATTAACTGGTCGTTGCTCGCGCGACTCCGCGTACCGCTTCGAAGCTACTCTACGATCACGGTGGAATCTTCGGTCTGTCAGGGGAACGGGTTAGTGGCGTACGGTAGCCGTCAGCGTGTCAACCGTTGACTAATGGATCCACGCTGATGAGACGACGTGGCCGCGTCCCCCTGGACGTAAGTAGCGGACTCGGTAGCGGGCGCCGCGGCGATCGGTAGCGTCGCAAGCATCGCCTTATTATAAATAGATTCCCCTGGCTGGATCGAGCCGGTATATACTCTCGCCCGAGCCCATAAGCATACGAGATTCATCTTATCGGAGAGTGGAGGAGAAATAAATTATAGTCGTCTGTTTCAGACCGCGCGATTAGAACAGGAATGGACTTCCTCGATGGATCGTCTGCTCTTTTCGGACCTTTTTTTTCTATCTTTCATTCGAGACCCCGTTTCGTCATAGAAGGCGTACACGCGAGTCATAGAAATCGTGTTACATCGATCGAACACGAATCGCGCTTCGCGATTCATTCGCACTTATTAATGGATTTATCCGACGATGACACGACGCAGCCATCGTCGATTATCGGAACGTCGATGATAGCGAGTCGAACAGTAATTAAGTGCATTGCTGACGGCGATCGACGCTGAATGATGTAGCCGGCTGTGCAGTGTGCGTGACTGTTCAGATGCGCCGCGAATCGAACCTGTACTAAACACTTTTTCTCGTTTCTTGCTCAATCGGAGGAGCAGACGTCGTGTAAGATTCTCGATGCTCGATGTCTGCATCAACGATCCGGTGTTTCATAAAATTTCCCGTGTCGATGCGAAAGAATCGCCGGAGGGTGAGCTACGGCGTCACAATCATCGATGATTTAGCCTATGCTAGTTACGCGTTCCCTCTCATCTTCCACCCTTTTTCTTCCAACTTTTTCCTTCTCGAAATCAACCCTCGAGTGATACCCTCGCGTCTGATTTATCATCCGTCTGGCCTTCTCCACCTTTCCTTATTTTTCCACGTCGCGATTGTACCTTTCACCCTCCGTGTCCCTTCTTCGTCGTTCTTCCTCGACGATCCTGCATAGAACAGGTGACAGGGCCTCATCTAATACAATTACCGATGATCGTCGTTATTTATGGCTCATGGAAAACGTCATTGATATCTGAACGTAGATCAGGAAAAAGGTGATGGAAGCTATGGACAGCTCCGGGCAACGAGACCGCTCTGAACGCGTATCATGATTGAGAGTGCATAATACAAGGTGTTGAGCCCGGACTGGCCGCGGCGCTAATGATCGGGCGTGGGTGAGAATTAAACGGCCAGAGGAAAACGGGGCACGGTAACGATGTTTAATAACGCGGAACGCGATGGAAACAGTGAATATTATATGCGTTGATTGTCCGGCTGAATAAATTGCACCGGCGCGTACCAATTTTTCGCCGTTTCGAATCTCTTCTACCGTTATTGGCTACAACTCCGTTATGCAACGTTGTCGGTGTAAAATGATAAGCTGCAAATCCACCGTCTTCGATGTTACTTCGCAACCAGTCAGGCGGCAGCGAAATTTTCTCTGCCGACGATTTTAACACTCGGTTCATTTAACGACGCTATTGGTCCGCGTCTGGCTCGCGCTCGCTTTTAATTGGTATCGAATCTCAATTACCGGAGATTACGAGGCTTTTTTCACCTGCTACCGGTGGCGGGCAGCGAGGCTACTCACGGCACGCCGTACGATAAGGTGCTTATGAATGCCGTAGCAGGGATACTCGCGACTCTCTCCCTCTCATCCGCGATCGGATCGTCTCTCTATTCCTCTTTCCTCGCGGGTTCCGCTCGCGCGCTTTCAATTTATCGGGCCTTAAGATATGCGGCCAGCACCGAGGCGTGCAGGAATATCATTTCTTCGTGGCAGTGGCGGCGAATGCGGCTACTTACACCAGGCGTCGTCTCTTCCGCCTCCGTAAAGGATCGCCAGCGGAGCGTTCCGCGAGCTGCTGACTCGACCGAAAGAATAAGCCAGTTCCCCGGTCACGCGTGTGCGTGCGAGTCCGCGCGGGCTCATAACTCATGCGACATTAACGGAATTAGCATAGCAATCTGGCTGCTCGGCTATACGTGTGTCCAGCCTCTGCTGGACCAGTGTCGAGGCTTAAACTCGCCCGGACCGTGACGCATCCGCGAGCACGAGCTACGTTTTCGTTTATTCTTTCGGTGCACCGAAACCGTTGTGCAATAATTTTGTCCAAAATATCGCACTGTTAAATCTACTAAATCGCGCTCGTAATGTCCGCCTCTACGCGACTACGTATCGTAACTCATGCGTGACTCTATAATTTTCTTCGTCCGACCGTGCATTTCCGATTGTGTTAAACAAAAATTCTTCCGCGTCTGTTTATTACTTCTCATTAGAGTCGGCAGATTTAGCGCGCGATCGCGTTCGACGGTGCCCCGCTCTCACGATATCGGACAGCTGTTTCGATTATCAATCGGCGATCGAACAGCGATTTCACCTTGTTCGCCGTTTGATCTCTCCTTCCTCGCCTCCACGCCCCGCTTCCGCGTTTCCACGATAATTTACGAGCCGATGCGAGCCACTTTGGTCCGCGTGAATTTATATTCCTCGGGTCGCGACGAAGCCCGCGAATCGGCGGAACCCATTCGTGGGGTAATAAGTTTCGAAAGTAGGCCGGGGAAAATAGGGGGCAGCTCGCGGCGGGTTGATTACTTTGAGCGTATCAACACCTCGGCGCGTTGCGGCTCTCAAAAGGTCGAAGATACGAGGTTTTAGCGTGTAGCCGCGAGGGAACGGACAGGCGCCGGGACGAAAGAGGGCAGGTGGGAACACTCGACTGAGACGCGGAGGGACAGGAGATGAAAAAAGAAGCCGGGCTGTGATTAGAGCTCGCCGCCCGGTGATTTGTGACCGAGCGGGCCTGTTAATTGTCACCAGGACGCCCCCTCAGTTTTCCATACTCGCGAGCGACCGCGTTCAAGTACCTTTTATGCGCCGCTTGTAATGCACTATCAGTTGCAATGTTTATTTCGTTCGTACTCGTCGCCCGGCTAAGGAACACGTAATGGCACCGAATAGACCCCGAGCTAAGCGGGGAATAGAGTACTTTATAGTCACCATCCGAGCGTATATACCGGGACTCGGCTCGTTTCTAGACTCTGCTGGATGACATTGTGACACACACCGGTAACTCACACTTTTGCCACATAGTTTAACGCTGATGTCTTCACCAAGGTTCCTACTTTGTATGAAATACGTTAAGAGCGGTCGTAAATTCCGGCCATTTTCCTACGAGCCTGCCCTGCGGAATCGTTCGCTCGTGATATACATTCCATCATAAGGTTCGAAACTTTATGGTCAATTGCCGGGTCTAACGCGGTTCGCGCAATTTTAGATACTTTATATTCGAAATATCTTTTCTTAAATCACTTTTAAACGGGCCATATCCCCGTGAAAATGTTTGTCCAGATAGTTAAGCCGGGTTTATACGCAATTCGTAGAAATGAATTTAATTTTCTAACCTAAAATTGAAATGGGAACGGGGTAGATGGAGCTAGCTACGGATAAAGAGAAGTACAAGATGGCCTCCGTAAATGGCGCGTGACAAGGACGAAGGGCGACGGTGTCCGGACGACGTGTACGTATGTGGATACGTTTAGGAACGCATCAACGGGGCAACGGGGAGGAAAGGGTAAGAAGGGTAGAGCCGCGCGTGCACAATGGCCACGTCCGTCAAGGTTGGATCCTCTTAATTAACTCGACTGGTTACATCGTTCCTTCTCTCGTGGACATTCCGCGTGCACTTCCTTCGCGTACCCTTCGTTCATTCCTGAAGATGCTCTTCTTCTTCCAGTCCCTTTACCTCGACCTTCCATTCTCTTCTTCCAGCAACCAGAGCGGTATCCTTTTGTCGGGATGAGTTGTGTCGTCGGGTAACCGGCCGCTGGTGTCCGTCGTTATTATATCACTCTCATTATGCGCTCTTGCGCCAAAGGCGGTACCGGTCCGATCTCTCATACGTCCACCGTTTCGCCGCCGCGTAGCCGGGACACAATGAAGCAAAACGAGGAGAAGTCGAGAAAACGAGCGTGAGACGACGATTACCCGCGCTCTCGATTCCTCGCAGGTGCTGCTAGATCACCGATAAGCGGCCAAGAATTGACTTCCGGGGTGGTTGTTGCACATACACGCGCCCGTTCGCCGATACAACAGATACGATAACTACACGAAGCAGGAAACGTTTCCTCGACCTTTGTTCGTCTTTTTCAATCCTGCCGAGCAACCTGCTTTCTGGAATTCGATCATATCCATCGGGGGCACAGGTGTAGGGATGATTTTTTGGTGAACGTATACGTTTGGGTGCGTAAAGCGTACGATGTTGCGAAGGAGACAGCTAGATCGATCTTCCTACCGAGGAGTCCGGTGTATCCCGCGCGACGCGAGAGGTCATTAGGCTCCCAAGCTGCGTCGGATCTCGGATGTCGTCGACGCGGGACGATAAATTTCCGAGGAGGTCCAGCCAGGGATAACGAGGATTTAGAGATACACTAGCGGAGAAAAGGTGGAAGGAGGGGTCCTGTTTCTTAACCCTGCTCGGAACCCGTTGATCCCGGTGTCAGTGGAGGAGGACGTCGAGAGTTGTCGCAGAAAGGCCGCGAAGGGCCATCCGTAACGACCGTAAACGTAAGGGCGTAAGGAACGTAAACGCGAGCGTAAAGAGCTTAAAACGTGCCTCGTAAACCGAAGCTAACAATGTATATTCTGTAAGCGGAGCGAGAGTACCCTTTGGATGAGACTTGGACAACTGTTCCTACCTGGTCCCTACCTTCTCTGTCTTTCCCATCTCTGTTACCCCGGAACTCGCGAGATATACGAGCGAATGCAACCTGCCCGGTAATGAATGCAGGCCGTAAAACAAGGATACCTTGATTTACTCACCGTGCTAATGCCGAGCCTGCAGTATTAATAAATTATCGGTTATTAAGTGCGCGAGCATCCTTTTTCATCGCTTGGTCGCTTCGGTACGCTGCTTCCTCTTTTCGCGCCAAGCGTCGAACAACGATCCAACGTGGCGTTATCTACGCTTGTTAGACGCCTCTCTACCGTATACCGCGATGTCCACGTGCACCTCCGGACAGAGTGATTTAATTGCCTTTCAATCGCCATTTTAATTTCCTTCCTAACGAAGACCGGACCAATACCGAGTTTTCGGATTTTTCTGATCCCAGGGCAAGACCCTCGGTGTTCGCGACGGATAGAAGCGACGGAAATGTACGATACGAGTCCAGGACACCGATAAACCCCGATCGAACGTGTACAAGGTGACTAAAATGGCGACAGGCGCCGCGTACTCTCTTCGCTACCTTCCCCATATACCTGTGTATAAATGGTCCGTAATCTCGGGACGGGCAGGACCACCATGACCGCTCCGTGGTCTCTCCCGTGTAATACGACAGACTCGTAACTCATATCAGGGCGCCCACGCCCTCAGGTAGCGGCGACAACGCCGGACAACATCGGACACCCAGGGCGAGGACACTCAATTAGGTTCCTCTCCTTCCATCGCGTTCTACCGATAAAACGTCCTTACCTGCGGTCGCAGGACGGAAAAGGACGCAGGATTATCAACCTGACGCTCTACACCTTGCGCTCTTTCGATACTTTTTATTCGCGCCACCCTTTGCTCGTTCGCCATCGAAATACCTGGAAAGATTCTCGTATCCCTGCTGCCCTATCAACCGGAAATTAAAACGCAGCGTGGAACGAAGAGTTTACAGGGTACCGGAAGTAGGACCAGACCAAAGTGGTCTCAGCCGGTGGTCACACACCCACGACGTCGCGGAGGACGAACAAGGGGACTATTACGAGGACTAGCACGGCGACGGTGGTACAGGTAGAATCGGCAAGAGATCGGTATAATGAGCACAACCAATATTAGTCGGTGTGGCCAGCGTCCGGCAAAGGAGTTGGCGAAGCAGCGCCAAGCCAGGGATCAGCCGGGTAATTGCCATTACGATATCATCTAAATGCTCTCACGGCTGTCCGTAATGAAGACACACACGGAGAACGCGGTTCGAACACCTACGTTCGTACGCGGCTGGATATCGACGTATTTCGCGCGTGCGGTTACATCGTAGCTTACTCGTTCGATCCAACGATCGAGCATCCTCGTGACTGCCCAATGCCATCGACGAGATATGAGGCGTGTCTAATTACGCGATCGGTGCACCTCCAATCAAACTGCCTTCCTGTCGACCATCACCATTATCGCGATCTACCTTCGACTGTCGTCTCACCCTTTTCCGTTCGCGCCTCCCTGAATCACGGGACGAGCTTCGCCGAGTGTGTCGGTGCTTGACCCTTGCGACTCGTGCGTAACGATCCCGCGTAACTCGATCGACGCGTGTTTCTGGAAAGTTGCGAATTTTTCACGACGAACCGATAACAGATCGGAATCGCGCGGAATGCTCGGTAATTTGCTCTCGGTTCCTGGAATAATTTCACTTGGAAATTGTAAATGCGACAAGAGTCGGTCGAGTAATAATTATGGGTATCCCGGTTCGACGAAATCTCGTTAAGTCAACACGCGCTGGTCCGCGGCTAACCTTTCGACGTGACTTTTCTACGATCAAACTCGTTCCCCGATAAGATCGTCGGATGGCGTTAGGTTCCGACAGGTATACGCAGGTAATCGCCGATGTTGTTGCGCGCAAAGACCAAGGGACACCTGGTTTTTTCGGTCCCCGCCCAAAGGGCCACCAACGGAAGGCGGTGAACGCGGGAAAATGAGCTTAACGGGGTGTAATTCAGCGTGCTATCTTCACGCATGGTGGGCACCGGTAATTGCAGATTTTGCCGGCAATCGGAGCATGAATTTATCGTATCGAACGCGTACGGGAGGTTCGATTACCTTCATTTTTCTTTTATACCCGTGCCTTCTGCTCGGAACTCATTGAACCGCGTTACTCGAACGCTGCTAATTAGAGCAGTTGTAATACTAACCAGCGATCAACAGCCAGGAATCCTGTTGCAATTTGTCACTCGTTGGCCAGTTGGCAATTTTCCTCGCGAAAATTAAAAGACCCCGCGCTAATGTCGCGCTGGTTATTTATACGTCTCGCCGCCGGCAAGAGGGAACATATGTTAATGTATCCAATAAAAAGCTCGTTGTTCGAGAATATATAGGAATTAATGTTTCCAGATGATCTGAAATAATTACTTAATTCCTTCTTGTAGCAAAAACTTGGATAAATTATTAACACTCGCGCGTGTTCAACGCTGCAGCTTCTTGCCGCATCATTTCTCTCCTGTTATTTGCTCTACAAACTCCTCCGCGTTTATTTCCTTCGAATTAATTGTCGAACGCCTTTTCAAACGTGTTTCCCGTGAAAGTATCGCGGTTACGCTCTAGTATCGTCGATTTGCACGTACACGAGCGTGGATCAACAGCGTCCGCGCCGCTTCCTGATCGACGTCTCGCCGCGGACACGCTACACTCTACACGCTTCGAATATCGCCGGGTCTAACGCAGCGCGGCGCATGTTTGCCGTGCAAACTTGTCAAAAGACGTGTTCGTCGAACGTGGGGGCAGTCAGGTCCGACAACCTGGGTGGCAGACACGTTTCGAATCTCATCACCCTAGTGATGCTGGCTGTTGAACTCGTTTCGACCAGTCGATCGGAAAAGACGAACCGACAGGCTGGTCGCGCGAACGCGAGCCTTTTACCAGCGCGTTTAACAAAACGTCGTGTAATGAACTGCGCGCAATCGACGCATCGACGGATGCGTTAAACCCCATCGAAAGAAACCGTCCCTCGTTCAGAGAAGGTTTAAGAGAACGGCCGTTTAGAACCAGCAATGACTTCGAAATGATTGATTCTCACGATAGACCTGCCCGCCGTTAAGAAATTCACGACGATACGCGGCAGTAAAAATCCACCTCGATTTACAGATCAATTAACTTAACGACTTTGCAACCACGACGGCGGCAAGTTAACACGGTCTCGCGTTAACGCGAGAAACGCCCATGGAAAGTCTCGTCGAGCGTTCCTAAAGGCGCATAAACGCGAGCGTGACGACGTCGCGGGTTTATTAACGCCGACAATTATACCGCCGCAGGCTAGGCGTGATTTACAAGGGGACTTCGTGAAACGTTGCAACCATTGGCCGAGTGGTTTACAGAGTGCAACGCGTACACGGGCACCGGCGTCGTTCCAGAAACACGAAAATGCTTCGTGGAAGTTCTCCGCTCGAAACGGGCCAGGAAATTTAGGGTTGGACTCGGTCCAGTATGAAGAAACGAGGCATAACGTCGGGATTTCTTCTCGGGAATGTTATTGAAAGAGCGTCGGTAAATCTACAGGTGTGCTTTGCATTTGAAAAGTAACAATAAGGGCTTAATAAACGTTCGGAGGACCTCTTTTTTACGATCCCTTAAATCTTTCAACTTCAAATTTTTTAATTTCTCGTGGAAAGGGTGCGCAGAGAGGTTGGGGGTTGAAATAAAGAGAACGGGAAGCGGTGTTTTACTCGGAGGAAAAATTATGTACACCGTCGAGATGAAGAGTTTAAAAAGGAGGATGAAACGAGTCCGCGGTACCTGTAACTCGCCACGTAACTCTTTCTATAGCGAGCAACCGGCCCCAAGAATGTGGCTACCTTCTGTTCCGAGAAGAAAGCCAAGTGGACTTGAACCCTGGAAACCGCGCTCTCTACCCCGGCTCCAGGATTCCCCTAATTTGTTTGAGTGAAACAATATCGAGTTACGAGCGATGCTATCGCTGAAACACGCACGTGCTACGGCACACGGAAGGTTCATCGCGGCCCTCTGACGAGCTACCGTGCCGAGCTATCTTCACGAATCTCCTGGTCGCTCCGAAAAGAAGAAGAGGAGGAGGATGAAGAAAAAAGAAGCGCTGGAAGATGAGAGCGAAAGGGTTACTGAAGAAGATTCCCTTCCGACACACTGCAACCAAGAGAATTTCTAGACTTTCCACGAGGATCTTTTAAAAATAAAATACGAATAATAAGAAACAAGCAGAGTATCATTCTTCATCAGGTAGAATTGTATACCACGAAGAACATGGTCTCAGCTTGAACGATTCATTGATTAAAGCCAGATAACGATCTGGTACTTGTATCGAGAAGAAAGTTCACTTCAACGCGGAGATCGATTGCCGAGGGGTTCGAGGACACGACCCGTGGTTCAACTCGACGAGTATCCGGCTTTCCGGTCACCGTTCGTGAAAGGAACCCTGGCGCAAAGGGTTACGTACTACCGTGGAAACTCTTTGACAAGCCGACACGCCACCCAACGCGCGAAATTAGGAGCGTATCGAGGAAAAAAAGGGGCCGATGTCCCGGCACCGACAAGATGTTGCTGCTTAAAATTCCACCCATGGCCCGTACGACGTGGCATCAATGATGGATCCACCTTCCCTACCCTTTTTCTTCTTCTCGCTGCTACACGCCGTTCCACTCTTTTTCCCGGTCCTCCTGCGACGGGGAAACCGGCAGAAAGAGTGACAGCAGAGAGACGAACCGAGGAACGTCAAGAACGAGATCACAGATGCGAGTCCAGGGGGACAGGAGAAACTGTCACGCGACATCTGTGAACGTCACTCGATGAAGTGTCAAAACAACGATATCCTTCTCTCGCTAGGATTCTCCTCTTCCTCCTTCCTTTCGTTTAATCCAACCTTTGCTTCCTCCTCGTCCTTCTTTGCCCCCTTGTTTCTTTTTCTGCCCACGAGAAGCAACCCTACGTCGAACACGTCGTACGCGCGTGCGGACCAATCGCATTTATTAAGGCACAGTGTCACCGAACACGTTACCTCCGTCTACCTCGTACGCGTACCTACAGCCTCGGCGTGTCAGCCACGTCGATCGGGAACAGGTCGCGACGCGTGTCCCCCCATCGTGTATCCTAACGAGACAAAACGAAGCAATCGAACCTGGTCCTCCTGACGCGTTCACCCTGCGTCCACCTTCTTCGTACCCTTCCTAATTTCCAGCACCGAGATGCTCTCTATGTTAATTAACATTTCCCGGTGTAATTCTTCCTGATTAACGATCGAGCCGAGGTGTATTCTTACCGAGAATACGGAAGATCGAGAGGGTAAAATTACTGGAGGTTTAACGATACCGATGATACCGCGTCATCCCATGGACGTGGTGTTTTACCAGAAGATTCGAAACGTGAGAGGAATGCCGGCTTGAAATCGGCCACGTCGGAGCCCGCGGGACGGACAAAGGAGATCGTGATTCCTGTCCGTCAGTCTCCGTATCCTGTCTCCGCGAAAGAAACAAGATCGTGTTAGGAGGAGGCGGAGGAGGAGAAGGAAACGAAAAGTGAAAAGAAAGAAAGAGAAGGAAGGAAAGTGGATAGAAGTGTTCGTCGACGAAGGGAGTAAAGGGCGAAGAGAGACGTTTTGAATGCCATGTCTCCTTTCGGAGAGCCGGATGCTCTCTCGTCTCGGGCGGACGCTTCGCAACGTAATCCAGTTTATGAAACCCTGGACGCAATGTGCGTACTTGTGTGCGTACACCTATTTTGTCGACGCGAATGGACAGGAAACGGCTTGCTCTGAATACTTCTGGAATTGGATTAAAACCATTCTAGACCGGGGCCAGGGTTATGCCTGCGCTTTCGTCATGGCGATGCAACGTCCTACCTGACCGTTGTTACGAGTTCCTCTTAAAAATCAGCAGATTATCCGGAGAATTTTTCACGAAATATAACGCAGGATAAGTCGATTTTGAAAATCAGAAAATAAATACCTTTCACACTACTGTGCTGCAATCAAAGCTGCAAGCTTATCGAATATTCCTCTCGCATAATCACGGTATGCCCCTAACGAGCTACCAGCTCTCGCTAATTGCGCAATTAGTTTGAATTTGGGCGGAACCGAGGCTCCCGTCTCGGAAGCGCCAAGTGAGGCGTACGCCCGGTTAACTTCATATAAACCAAGGGGAAAAAGAATAAGTAAAAAAGGGAAAGCAAGGTGGTGGAGAGAAGAAAGAGGTAGAAGAAGTAGACGAGAAGCACTAATTAGGCGCCGCGCGCGAATACCGTGTCGGTATATATCGGGCGCCGTGATTATGGCTAAGCGAAGCCTCGTACGAGAAGGCGAACGGGATAAAAGGTGATGGAAAACGAGGGAGAGCGAGAACGACTAGGTGTACGTGCGCGGCTCATACGTGGGCTTCATTAACGGGCCGTGTTAATTAGTCGCAGATAGCCGATCGGCCGTGGCTGGCATACAGTACTGCAACCTCGTCGATGCCCTTCGTCCTGCGGCCAACGAATGGCTCGCATACTCTCCGCTGCTAGCTCGCTGAGAAAAAACGTACGTGATCCTTGATTTTCATCGAGTCCACGTGGGCACGGGTCAAGAAAAGTCATTCGTTTAACAAGCTTTCAGGATAAACCGTAACCAATTATAACGGGACGTTTTCGGACCACCCGGTTCCTCTATTTGCACGCCAGCTTTCTGCGTTAACTCTTCTTCCTCATCAAATTCTTGTATCGCAAGCGAATTCGAGTCCAATTAGCGATTTCAATGCTATCTTCAAATTCCTTCCTATGCTACATTGTGTCGCAATGGGTTACCCTTTACCGCAACTTACATGCCGGTCGGAAGATGCGATCGATCAAAGCCAATGATCGGGACTACGATCGTTCAGGAAGGTTTACCTTTAATATTGCATTATTGCCACGGTTCGGAGAGGAAGCATAAATCGTGGGGCACACGTAATGCTTGGAAATTGTTAGTTGAAATTGATTGGACACGGAACGCGTCAAGTAATCAGGAAATATGGTGTACATGGCAAAAAGGCCTCGTTGAGATGTGGAATAAAGCGTGCAGCGAATACACGGAACGAGACGTTAACGACACGTGGTGAGGCACGCCTACCGACAAGGCGGCGCAGGTTGGCCAACCGCTGGCGCAATTAACATTAGCCGATCAGGCCGGCTCAACGTTAATTAACGAAACGAGACGAAACGAAACGATACGCCGTTTGAACGTTGACTTAAACTCGGCGACAGTGAAACAGGGGGTGTAGCAACTGTTGGAAGCGCAAAGAGACGGCGGCACCTTTCGTCTCTAGCAGAAACTATGCACGCTCCAGCTATTTAACAGTTTTCAGGCTGTCCACGCGCGTCAGGTACAAGACAGCAGACGAGGACAGTGTCCAACCTTCGTCTACGATGCTATGCATCGTTGCACCGGCTGCCATCGACACACTGCAAACATCCTTTGCGGTAAAGCGGCTGCACTTGTTCATTAAGGACCAGAAGATTGTTTAGCCCCTGGTTAAAGAAACCACGAAGCTGGTCCATTGTTATAGCAAAATACAGTAGGACTTTTGAAAAAAAGATCGCAACAAATGATCGTAAATTGTCAATAAATTCGAGAGGTTGGATCAGAGATCACAGAAGACACAAAAGGGATACGAAGAAACAGAGAAAGTCGGGCGCGGATTGGCGGAAGACGTGGAAACAAAGGAACGTTTTCTCGATGCATTATAATAATAAAGGACAAAAAAGTTCTCGTTGGTTACTTGACGAGTCACTCTGGTTCATGCACCTACACCTCAGCTCAGCGGTCGAAACGTGGAGTGGGCACACAGCCGGGGTCGTTTCTTCAATGGAATGGTGGGCGATCTACCATGAATGGAGGTCATTTATTCGCATTCAGCATCGTCCGACTGCATCGTGGACCTGCCATTGTGCCCAGGAAGATCAAGACTATACGGGGGCAAAGTCTATGATCCGACAAAAAAGTCGGACACCTCCGACATGACACCACCGGGGCTGACGTCTATCTCTCCTCTCTCGTCCGTTTCGTTCCGTTGAATCATTTTTAAAGGGTATCTCGTGTCCTGTCTGCGACTACACGTTGAAAGATCACTTAGCCACGGCTCCTTTTACGGGACTTTAACCTTGCCTCTGACAGTCACAAAACGACTATATTACAATCACGGATGGAGGGACGAGATGTTGAAGGAATCGCTCTTTCTAGATAGCGAAGGTCGCTGACCTTATCAAGAATAATTTCGAATTTGAAGATTCTGGAAAAATAAAATGATCCCCTACTAGGGCCCGGTAGAATTCGTGTAATCTTTATCAACGATCAGCCATGCGTAAACATTAGTCGAAAGAAGAAACGTTTCTTATGAAGTTATACAATGCATCATGGAAGCATTCGGAACCGTGTTTTCCTATCCTGGTGGTTGCATGAAATTCAAAGTAGACCCGTGTGAAACTGTTGCTACCTCAATAGCTCAATGCTCGCGATTCAGTATATGCAACAATGTCCGGCTGGCTCATATCGCGTAATCAAAGGCGAACTGCTGAGACATTGGTACACCGTACACGTCCACAATGCGAAACAAGTGGTAAGCAACGGTGGTCGGCGCAACACGTGCTATTGTGCGTGCTCGAGCTACGCATAGGGAACCCTGAAGAAAAGGCTGTAAATCCCCGAGTTCTCTCATGCGAGTTTCATTGTGCACCGTGCTTACAATCTCGCTCGTTTCATGGCAAATCCTTCGTCAGGATAACCTGTGGGTCGACGTGTGTGGCCTGCGCGAACGCCGCCGCACGAAATTCATAGCGTTCGCGATCCCACGCACCCATCGTAACGAGAACATCGCCGGCAATCAAGGATCATGGAAGACAACGCTGCTGAATTCGGAATTTAATGCGGTTAAGGTGTGGTCGAAACTGGATCAAGGATCCTTCTCTCGAAACACGAAGAAAACAAAGACATTTTCCCGTAACCTGACTTTAAAGGTCCATTAAGAGGGGTCCTGTTTTCCAGCTATTACGAAAACACTGGACCGATGTTCGCAACAGGTGGCCAAGATGGCCAGAGGAAAGCGATCCTCCCCGTGGACCCTCGTCACTGATCGAGGGATCCACGTACGAGCTAGCAAGGTGGTCGAACCCATGGGGGTGGATAAACTCGACCGTTTTCCCGACACGAGGATCGATTTATTATTGGCAAGGTGGCGGATAGCTCGTTCCACGGCCCCTAGAGGGTTCGTACATAGCGCCAGACACGCGCCATGTGGAAGCTGAACTTGCTATGATGTATTGCGGGGGTCGCTCGAAAATTCGTGTCGAGGATCGTGCACAATTCATCGTGGGCGTCACCCCGAGGATTAGGAAAACAAAAATAGATGAAATATCGTCGTCGAACGAGATCGCTGGAATTTTAACTTATGGTATCGATCTCGGGATCGTTATGCTGTAAATTCTAGGTCGAGAGGAAGTCATCAGAGAACCTGCAGGTCCAAATTCAGAAAATGCAACATCATCGTGATATCGCAGTGAGGAAGCAAGGTATAACAGCTGACATTTACCTGAAGCGACTGCTTTGGTGACGGCAAAAATCAAATAGAAAACACACGGTCGGACGTAGACCTGACAGTTGCGGCTACAAATGAGCCAGTGTACCGACCTAGGGCGGGCCACATGGTGCAATTAAAAACGACGCCGACTCTCTTTGTGCCACGCGTCCCGGAGGTGCCATATGGCTCTTCGGCACCCTCTTTCGGTCCTCTGCCCCCTCTCGAGGCTCGCGGTAGATAACTAAGTGGTTAAGAACACAGGCTCGAGTGCATCCTTCAAGATGTCTTCTTCTCGAATGAATGGAGAAGGTCCCTGGGTCATCGGTATCCGAGACAACCGCACCGTTTGTCTACTTAAGCCAGTAATTCTAGCACGGCCGTTCGAAAAACTGGATAATCTTGTTAATTCTAACCGGGGAAGAAAGGATTGACCTTTCAAAGAACCGCAGGGTGCTGGATGCTTAAAACCGTTTCCGCGTGTAAGGACCGTTAACTCTGATCGCAATGCCGCTAGCTATGGCGTTTAGAATAATTTCTGCGTTTCTGTGCCAACGACTGAGGGACTACGCCTTTCGTCCTTTATCCTTTTACCGTTAACTCAACCATTTTTTAGGCCAGCCGAGATAAATTGTACAAACAACCAGAAGTAATTCGAAAGAGGCAGGTTCATGTACGACTGGAAAAATATTTTTGACGCGATTAAAGGACGTGCCTGGAACTCTCCCTTTTTTCGAAAAAGGAAAGAGAGGATTGTGAAGCAAAAAAAATATCAGGATTTTTCTGATCAGCTGGAGAAAAGGTCGCACGGAGGAGCCGGAGCGTGAAAAAGGCGTGGAATCTTACGTAAAAATCTGAAAGGATTGCGAAAGCCTTTGCTACGACAAACGCAGCCATCACGGATCATCTCCGAGAGTCTTATAAAGGTGCACGAGGAAATCACGAGGAAAACGTCTTTTCGAGCCTCGTATTCCCATGCGCAGTCTCTCTCTTCTTCGACAGGAAGGGGAAGGGCGGAAAAAACAGGGAGAATAGAGAAAAGACCGTTTCCAAGATTCGGGCAACTCTGTGGGAAAGGAATGAATGAACCGTGTACCGGTGTCCTGCGGTGCTCTAGTATTATTCCTCGGGACAATGGAGTCTCAAGGACAGGCTATTTCGAAACGAGGGACACCGTGCCCCGCTCGAAAAGGGACTTAATCGAACAAATTAAAAAGGGTATCCTTCCATCCATACCCCGTTGCCCTCAATATTTGTCAAAAAATGAAATCTCTCTATCGACGAATCTAAAACAATTCAAACTGAGATGCAAATTCTAAATAGCGCGTTGGATCAGCAAGGTCTCGGCACCGCCATTCGAAGGTTAATGGCGGCGGCGTTCCACGAAAACTAGCGCGCAATTTGAAATTCCTTTCGGCTTAAACGGACCGCAGAAATCAGGTGTGGTCGGCCCCTTTGCGTTTTCTGCATAGGTGTTGCCGCGTCGTCACGACGCTCGGGCGACAAAGGACCCGAATCCGCGTAAAAGCGAACTCGTCGGTCGGATAGACAAGCCTGGCGGCGAAACTTCAGAGGGACTTCGAAACGCGGCCCGCTCGTTGGAGAAGCGGAGAAAGAGGAAGAAAACGACGAAGAGGACGAGGACGAGGTGAAACCTTCCTCGCTGACGGTGAGCAGTTCGCGATGCGTCCGGCGCGTCGTTGTTGAGAAAAAAACTTGTCAACAACGAGACTCGAGGGGAAAAAGTGCATTGTACGGAAGAGCGAAAAGGGGTTGAGGAAGAGGGAGATGCCGAGTCGGAGACGGAAGATTAGCAGCGAAGCTTGGATGGTAAAAAGAGCCCAATCCACCGACTGAATAATGCTCGGATAGCAGGGAATTTCGTTGGCAGGAATGCGACGCGTTTCAACCCTGAATCCTTCCACCCGCTGTCTCGTACAAATTTGCTCTAATACCGTAAAAACGTAGACGCGCCGATATTTACTTCACAAATTTGCCCGGGGATCGTATAAAGAATCGAGACGCGGGACGTGTGCTATGCCAAATATCCAAGATTACTCTGCGCGACAACTGTCGTCCATGGAACACCGTGTTCCTCGCTGGACTTTTCAGAAACGAACCGTGGAAAATAAAAAGAGGAAAGATAAAGAGATCGTATCAGGTGCGTTGCCGCGATAAGCCAGGTCTCGCCGTTCAATGAACGGCTTGATTCTTTTTTATGCAATTGTCCTGGCAGGTTCATTTGAGGAAAAAGAAGGTCTCCACCGAGTCCATTATTCGAATCGCTTGACAAACGGATCCTAGCTCCATCGGCTCAGTGTGGGGGCGTTCTTTCGTAAGAATAGAGAACGCGGAGTAAGAAGTAAATCCGTACGTGAAAGAAGAACGAGCAATGGACGACAGGTTTGTCCTGAGAGAGAAAGGAGGTTCCCCGAAATGTAAACACGATAAAAATCAACAAGGAACAGAGAGGCGCAAAGAGAACCAGATAATTCTCGATACCGTGACGACACGATCAAGAGGAAAGCCGAACAGTGAGATTCTTTTCTATTCAGCTTCGTTTTTATCCTGAATGGAAGAGAAACGTTCGACCGGTGTCCGTCACTGAAGGTACCTGTCTGTATAGCCGTGTTACGGGCTACCATCCAGGCTCTATGGAAACGTAAGGTGCAAGGTATTGTCGCTTGGGCATGAATGGACGAAAGAATGGAGGCTGGAACAAGTGTACTGACCCACAATGCCGGGAATGCAAGGAATCCAGAGTGATTTATGGAGTCGGTGTGTTGGTGAGCTCATCGACGCGAACCAGGACACGGGTATAGACGACGACGCCCACACGGCCCGGAGCGTCTCTATACCCGGTGCCAATTACCGATACCGTGAACATTCATAAATCGTAATTCGTTAATTCGCCGTGTTCGTAAGCGGCGCGCGAGAAGGAGCGCGCGCACGGCTAGCGGTATTCAAAATACGAACCCAGTACGAGTACCGCCCGAGGCCGGAATGCTATTCATTCGGCTCCAGAGATTCGCGTGGCCATTGTTCATGAGTTATGTTCTTGTAACGAGAAACGAGCCTCGCCACGGTGCACGGTGTTAACAGTCGCCAATTCGATCGTCTCCCCTCGACTCGGTTTCGTATCGACTTGGAAACGCAATACAACACTCTGCCGAACGGTACAATTTCCTTTCCTTTTTCTCTTCGCGCTCGTTAGACCTCGATGGAAGTTGATTTAAATTTCGAAGATAAATATAGAATTCTTTTGTTGCCTCTCGGTATTTTCTCTTGGATTATCATAAGATTGATAGGGATGGAATGCAATCTGGAATATCGGAAACGATACAGGTCCTTCAAAGCTATCCCTACACGGATGAACGAGACTATTATTCGCTTGTGAACCTGCGGTGTATGCGACCCGCTGCCAAAGTCGGATTTACTTATGGAGCTTCTGGAGTACCTAACCCGAGTTACCTGGACGCCATTCCCATCCCACCCGCTTCTTCCTCGCATTCTTTCTCTTCCCCGGCACGTAATACGCCGTGCAAGCACCATTATACCTTCGAGGACCCATTAATTTTAAATGGTGCTTTCCGAGGCATGCCATCAGCCACGGAGAAAGAAGAGATTCGTTTTTAAACTGCTTGTAGATACAATTTCTTTCGCGAACACGAATGGTTATCGTTATAAAAGTTAATCCGTCGATGCGATACGCGTGTTTAGAAGAGGGAATGAGACGAATCGAGGAAAAAGATGGACCGACTAAGGTTTTATTATGCGTGCGAGACGATTGTCAGCCGAGTTTCTTTCCTATAAATCTTACGGATCCCGGTCCTGTTTTCGTGCTCGAGCACTCGAGCGTGCCGGCTAAATCTCCACGGCACAAAGGATTTCATAAAGTGGGTGGAACTTGTAAAGTGACCTTTTATGATCCCAATGAATGAGCGTCACGTGAACCGCCGCTACAATGCTCCAGGATTTTCCAATTTTCTCTGTCGCCCGTCCGAGTCGTGGGAGATCGAATGACTGTCGTGTGAACGGGCAAACGGGCTCAAGATTTTCACTAAGTTGCAGAGAATGGAGGGAAGCACGACAAAGGCGTTAAAATGGACTCTCGCGGATCACTGGTGTCAGAAATGAAAGTCTTTTTCGTCTTTATTATTCCATGAAACAGGTCTTATCGAATTTGTTATTCGCCCTGTTGCCGAATATTAGAATATTAAAATTTCAAACAAGTGTTCCAGAATTCGCCTAATGAGAGAGCTGACAGTAAGACCAAAATCGAACCGGTTTATCATTTTAACATATTCATTAGGTGCCGTGTCTAATGAATCTACCTAAATCATCTTAGGACAAATATGAAATGAAATGAGAAGAAACGCGTTATCCTACGATTGTTTCTGTTCCTGAAATCGCGACGTCGAGAAAAGGTTAAAAGTCCACGATCAACGAGATACTTGTTTTCCACAGGTGGTGCCTTCGATCGTGAGGAACAGTTCCTTCAGAGAATAACGGTCCGACCAATGACATCTCTTCGATCTCCACGGAATGACGTGACCCCTGATCGGTCATCGAGCGATCAGACTTAACCTCGACAGTCATTGTTCTCATGTCCGTGACACCCGGAGTAACCGTAGAATAGAAACGTTTCCCTCGCGAGACCGGGCCCGTAATTATCCCACAATATCTTAGGGAGATAAAAAAGGAACTTAAAATTGCAACGGAGAAATTCCATGAGAAAATAATCGAGGAATTATGTGACGTTTGCGGTGGCCCCAGCTTCGACTTCCTGTACCATAATCTCTGCTTTTCACGAATTCCTCCGGTATTAACTATAACTTTGAAGATCATTGCCGTTCCTTCGCAATCGTTACCGATTCCTCGCTCGAAATCGTTTGAAAGTCTAACACGGCGAACGGTGTCGGTTCTTCCGCCACGACGACGCTTCGTTTCAATGAAGAGGCATTCTAAGAGACGCAGAATCGTGCGAGGGCGTGACTGGGAACACTTGGACGTTCCACATCTAGATTCGCTTCGTGCCCCAGTGGCCGTAGAACATACGGTACTCGTCGTTTTCTCAGCGGCGAATCCCGGTCCGGCTTGAGAGACATCCCTGCCGCGGTACATCGAGCCGGGCAATGGTAATGACACCTGATACTCCGACCGTCCCGACGAACGCGTGACCCGGAAACCGACCCGGGGCCATTTTTCCAGTCTTCGTCCAAGAGACGGCGAGCCGCGATCTAGATGCTTGCCTCTTCTCTTGTTTCTCTCGTCCCTCTCTTTCTCGTCGAACTTAGCAGAGCAACGCGACGGACGCTCTTCTTCGTCGCAACAACGGTCCGTGTAAAAGCAAAGAAGAGAGGGGAATGGACGAGATTAGAGGGACGATGGTCTCAGCTTCGACCGTCCTGGACCTACGGTCTGTCCGAGGTCAAGCCGCTTTGGGGCATCGTGCTAACCGCACCGGTGGATCCTTCTACCCGGAAATGGTTTCCATCGGCCTAGCTCGGTCGATCCTAGGGTAAAGCTGCTGCCTCCACGAGTCTCTTCGTTTTCCGGTTACGATCGCTCGTAGGGGTTTTATGGTTTCTTTGCTCGAAGGCGGAATGTGCTGCTCGTATCGATGGGTCGCCGTCAGTTATGAGGGGAATACTCGGACGGACGCGATTCAATTTCACTGGCTATTCGTGCTTTCTCTCTGCTATTGATATCGAATGGTAATTCTATCGAAGCATGATAAGAATGATAATAATAAAAATACTCTGATAGCAGTCTCTGGAGTTGATCTATTAGTTGAAACGATTCAAAATTAATCCACGGTGCTGAAGACCACTTTCAATCATCGAATCAGTGAATTGGTATAGGGGCAATTTGTGATATGGAAGAGTAGAAGCGAGTCAATTCGGGTCAGAAATGTAACACAATAGGTAACGAATCGAATTAAGCAATATCCCTCGATCGATCGGCCACGTACTCGGCTTCCTACTCGAGGTTGTTACGAAGATGAACCTTGTTCGATCGAGTAGCCGCACCTCCGTGCCAGATGATTATCCGTTCTCTCGGAGGATCGTCAGGCTAGAGAGGCACACGACTTCCTTCCTCAATTCTCGTGGCAATCAGACCGCGATTTCTACCCTCCTCTAGACACAACGGGCAATTAGTTCGTCGAGCGTGTATCGGAGTGTATCGACCGATCGGCACGGCGGCCGGCGTCCTGCTGCCGTTCGTGATTTATGCCGCATTGTCTTCTGCCCCACAGCAGCGGTCGTACAGCATCGACCGTTCAAATCCATCCGTCGCTTATATATCCGTTCCTCTTTCCTTCCACGGCATCTTCCAGCTCTCTGTTCGAATCGTTGCTCTCGCCTGTTCAGGTATCGTGATTCGGTATCGTTCTTCCAGACCTCGAACCAGCGAGTTGCTTCTACGCGTGACCGATTCCTCTTTCTCTTTTCGTCTCTTTCGACGCCGAGCTGTGTCTCCTCGCTGGTTTCGTGCCACGCCACGCCATGCCACGCCGACGCTGTGTTGCCGTGGAGGAGTGCTGGTCGCGGCTCGGCGTAACCTCATTAGTCGGCTGATGTCTCTCTTAATTGCTCGCCCTCCTCCCCGCCGTTTATTTATTGGCGTTGATCGTGATCGCCCGTGGGTCGCCACGTAGCGCACCGTTGCTTCCTCGATGCCCTTCGCGACCCATTTCGATTCGGCGCGGCGGTGAACCCTCGTGACAAACCCGGGACGCGTCCATCGATCGGCACGTTTCATCCATGGTTCGTGAAAAATACGGTACGCGTACGCGTACCCTCCTTGTGTTTCCTCTCGTGTCACCGCACCACGCGGTCATATATTTTCCGACAACGAACCATGACTCCTCTACATCCTCGTGCCGTCGGCCGTATCGATCTCTTCTCACGAGTGATCGATGCGCAGATCCGAGGCTATGCTCTCGTCGATCGTCACCGTCGTCGATACCGTCGTTGTTACCCGATGATTTAAGTTCCTAACCCGAGACTCCCGCTGTCTCAGCCGCAACACAACGCCGTTCCCACTTCTACGCGGACCACGCTGCTGCACCCTGTTACCTGTCCTCTTCTTCTTACCCTACCCCTCTCTTATCGACTCCCTTTTTTTCCCCGCTTATTTTCATGACTTACGATTGTTTCGAAACGTCCCCACTGACACGCGAGTCACGTACGTGTGTCCCATCATTTATACAAGTAGAATGCTCTACGTAGGAACCCCTGAGGTACGCTATTGTTATTGCTCCGACTATGCATCCAGCTACGACTGATACTCGAAAGAAGCTCTTCGTTCAGATTTCGCGGACGTCGCTTTGATTCCTAGATTTATGCAGTCTCGAAGAGGCACACGCGTACGACGCAAGTGCAATCGAGCTGGCGAAGGATAATATTGTTCTACAAATCCGACAGCACGCACGCGTAGAGCGTGTTCAGGTGCGGCCGCGAAGCGTACCTGGTTACCTGGCCGACTCGCTGAGAAACAAGAGGGAAAAGGCCGGGTAAAGAAGAAAAGGGGAAAAAAAGGTGCACGTACGTCTTATACGTAGGATCGCGAGAGGATCGAGGAGGTAGACCCGCTGAGTTATGGACACATTCGGGATTTCTTCGGGTTGTACCTGCTGGCACTGGTTACACGGAAAGGGCATAGTGCTTTATTGAATTGGGCTACATGATTTACGATACCGCCTCCAGATCTCGCTCGATCACTACTCCCTGTCGCGGTTCACTCGTTACGCCTTAACCCCTTTCGGGGAGCGTCTCCTTTCTGTCCGAAGGAACAAATCTCCAACAGGTGGTGGTGATCGAACGATTCGCGGAATAGAATCGAGGAAGGAACGAGCGAGGAATACTTAATCTCGCGTGCGACGTAGCGAGACAGTGGACACAGGGCATAGACCGTGGTCGAAAGACACACCACTTGTCCATTGGTCGTGTGGATATTGGAGGGTTCCGTCTTATCGCGACGGCTCGAAGACAAATTTCCGACAAGCGAGGACGTTAAATAGTTCTCCGGAGGAGGAGCGAGGTACGTACACGCGATATCATGCGGCCGAATGAGAAATGTAAATTCTCCAGCACCGTAGACCGATGTAATTTAGTGATGCCCGAGAAACCTACCGATCGTCCGCGGGATTGTACGTGCGCGCTCGCGGAGAGATATTAGCGATAAGGTGTATCTCCTTCAACCTGCTGCACCGAGCAATATTGCCGCGGATTGATATAGTACCGCGTCCCGGTGAATACGTTCCCTCGTGTACTGTTCAGCATAATGACGTTGTACAGTAATGGCATGGTAATCACTGCAACTATTAATACACCAACGCGATATTTGTTCTCCGGCACGATCGTTCAGCGGTCTGGTACGTGCTCGAGATAGCGCCGGCCGATTGTTCGACGCGTATTCGCGAGAATTATAAAGATACAACGAAGATTGCGCTCTTTTATCGATCAGATCTTAATAATAACCCGGAGTGTGGGTTGGCCACTTGGACAAATTTCCCCCTGTGTGGGGAAGAGAACAGAGGGCATTATTTCAAACCGCACGATTGAACTTGGGGCACGCGTGGCACGTGGGCTGGCTGTACTTCACGGATACGTAACGATAATGCAAAGGTGAAATCTTTTCGTGTCCGTGCAAGGTAGAACGATTTCGGCGCGGTCAGCCAGGATGCGGAGCACGCGCCTCGTACGTCAGTAAAATCAGCGGGTGTGGCTCGGTTCATTGTCAGGCTGGTTCAGGGCCGCCCGGATCTCACGATACAGGAAGAGAGGCTCGTAAAGTCGAAGAGAAATAGTCGTTTGGAGGAAAATTCTGTTGATCGACATTGGAATGCATTCCCGGGCGTTGCTCGTCTGAATCGAAGAAACAAGCGTATTTCGCCGGGCGAAAGACGACACGTTACGATGCACTTAACACCGGAGAGTCCTGTTATAATTCCAACGTATGGATTCGAATTGATTCGCGGGGAAGTTAACCTTTTGTAACGAGGCGATCGAGCGTAACGGTGTTTTTCAGAGATCGTCGATCAAAGTTAATCGAGAGCAGCGCGACCGGCTGTCGCGATTGCTTGACGAGCGATTGCATAAAGAATTGGGTAATCCGACAGGACCGGTATAACCACGGATGCAAACGGTTCCGCCAATTTGATACGACCTCGAAGCTGGCATATACTCGGAGATACCGAGTCTGAACTTGTTGGCTCCGACGTTGGCGTGTGCGGAGGCCTGACCGATGTCCCGAGCTTAGAGCCGTGTACCACGGGATCGCTTCGCTATATCAATCACCTCGCTTCTTTCTTACACGCAGCAATCGCGTTGAAAAAGGTAAAAGTCCGAGCTGGCCTGTCGGCATAATTCTTATCCGCGCGTACCTCGTTGCGTACGTAAATAAACGGGGAAGGAGAAGAAAAAATGGCCGCTTTCGCGAGGAAGAAATAATCGGGGTCAAACGAAATATAAGTTACAACCGGCCAAATCGATATCCTGAATTATTGCCGGCAACCAAAGGGTGAGACCGTGTAAAATGAAAGATTTGTACGACTTGCGCGTTACGGATCGCCCGAAGACGCGGAGAAAAATGTCGTTTCAAAAATGGATTGCGTGCTCGAAGAAAATTGGCAAAGAAACCACTTTCGTTCAGGACCAAACAGATTAAATGAAAGAAGAATTTCATGATTACAGAAGACGTGAAACCCTAGGCTCGATTAGAAATACAGCTACGTGTCCCAGGGAGCAGAGGAGTCGTAATACGATTTATCAGTGATTTAATAAGTGGGCAGTATGCACGGTAAAGAGAATGTCTCCGACATCATTGCTCTCTGTTCCGCATCCTTTCGGAACGTTATCTCCACCTTTCTTCCAGTTCCTCCTTCTCTCTTACACGATCTTTCCTCTCGATGGAACTCCGCTGGACGCCGCCACACTGGCGCCACGCACTCCCACCCACACTCACGTATGTTCAGCTAAAAGTGGTTGCACTTACGGTGTACACGTACACAGGATCGCGAAGCGCACTCGCGGCAAGCGATTCACGGCTGTGCAAGTGCAACGTGTGCATCACGTACATCGACGATGATGTCAGAAGAATTTGCACCTGGCGGTACGCGCATGTACGATTGTACGGTGCGAGACGAAGAAGGAGAGGCGAATTCCTTGTCGTTAGAAAGTACCTAGCAGCTCTTGGCGAGCGATGGTTACACGGGAAATCCTGTGGACGATGGAAAGTCCTGGCGAACGTACGGCTACATCTTATTCCGCGAATAATTATCGTGATTTAGTTTACGATTACCGGCATGCTATCCTTTGCTACCGCTAGATAACAACATGGACGGTAAAGTAGATGTACTGATAGGGAACGAACACGTTGATAGTCGTGGAATAAATTATCCCGAACGAGGGTACGATGATTTCGTTAATAAATTTCTTAATAATCGTGCGGTAAATTGATTACACGATGAGGGAGGCGAGTTTCGTTGGTCGCGCAGGTACGAGAGGCAAGAAACGCGATCGCGAAAGGGAGAGCAAGCGGCAAAGAGAGGGTAAGTGAACGAGATACAGGTTGATCGATTCGGTAGACAGGTTACCGGTTCCTCAGGGGCGGCATCAGTGGATCTTCAGAGGTCCCGTAGAGGCTACTGAATTACTGACAGCCAAATAACAGGCCGATCCCTGGCGCGATGTTCCACGCGTTGTCGGCGCCCTTTCTCTTCCACCGTTCCTCTTGCTACTCGACGTCTCTTCGGCTCGAAGCTGCGCCGCTCGGTTGTCCCAATATGGGCCAACATATTATGCATATCGGCCATCGTGGTTCTTATCTAAACGACGTAAGTACGGCCGCTTCCCTTTGGAGTAAGCCGCCTGCGAATGTTCATCGTGTTCCCTCAGCTTATCCTTACCCGCTGCCATTCGTCGGATCAACTTGATTAGGCCAGAACGCTTCGGACAGCTCCGTAAATGAAACGTATACCTATCTCGACGGACTAGCTAAGACAATTGCGGTGCTACCGTTGCTTACGATATCGTTGGGAAATAACGACGGTAATAATTCGACGGTTTTACTCGCGGGTCAATGAGTCACGGTCGTTTCAGTTTCTATTAAGGATTTCGTTTCTCGCCGTGTCGGGTCGTTGCACCTCCAGCATTCGGGGAATAACGCGTTACCGGTACGAATGCGTGCATCGAAACAACGATTCAACTCGATCTCGCGGGACTGGCGTTTGTCTGGGTCCGTAACGTGCGCCGATGTAATTATAGATTGTGTCTCTGCGCGACCCTTGAGCGCTGGATCTTATCGAGGCATCGTGGAAAAGTATCGCGCGCGATCGTAATTATTGCGGCAACGAGGTTTTAACGAATGTCTACCTGGACGCGCTAGATCGTTTCCAGATCGATTCGATTCCTCGTGTACCACGTATCCGTGTGTACGCCGAGCAGAGTAAGAGGACGAAATTCGGGCGCGGCTGTCGAGAGAAAGGAACAAATGACAGCGATTATACGTACATACATTAAAGTGGATGAAACAAATCGTGGCAATTAATCGTATCTCCCCGGTCTCTAAACGGTATCGCGTGTCTTGCGTAATTTTCGTTTAGAACGGGGCTTAGACGTTCCAACGGATAGATAGCTACCGATTGTCCTACCAGATTTAATATTCCTCTAGGAAGCTAATTTTTCATCCTAACGGGCAACCACTTTTGATAGGGACAGTCTGTTGGAACGGTTGAACGAATGCACACGCGTTACGAGCTTCGGAAGTGTTGACTTCACCTGCCGTCAGCCGAGTGGCAGTACCTCTTGATCGGGAGACCCTGTATCGAATATCCAATGGGACCAGTCCTCTTGTTGCGTATTTCGATACGTTTCATCGCCTTGTCATCGATAAAGTTGGCCGGTGCATGCGATTCGGTTATTTCCAAGCATTCGGTCCCCAGAAAATCCCCGTCCGACCCAGATGCGGCGAGCAAACATTAATTTGTTCCCCGTCGAATGCAATCGAGCCACGGGAGAGTTTAACCGGGTATGGCAGCTTGTCGTGTCGCAGTTAGTCAACGGTGAAGCCGAGACCACCCCGGTTTGCTCGGCTTGCCCCGCGCAACCGTCTTTCCTTTGCTTTCCTTCATGGTGCACCGACCTCCGTTCCTCTCTTCTTCTCCGTTCCACCCGTATGCATTTCCTGCTTACCCCCTTTTGTACCTCTCCCTTTCTTCCTCCTATGTGATTCATAGACCGGCCAGAAAGGATCCACGCGCGGGTGTAGATCCACCTCGGTTCAGTTCCGTAGCGACGGTCTACCTGCACCTCTTCGATCCACCGGCCTGGGACCCGGTGGCGCGGAGAAAAATATCAACCAACTAACTGTAGAAACATTTATCCGCGTTCATCGTTAGCGCGCTATCGATCACGCGCCTTTTATTCTTACTCAACGGGTGTAACCGATGATAAATGCTTTCGTTAGCCGGCATTAATTGGTAGTTTTCACTTGATCGTTCCACTCGCTTGATCGCATGGCGAGAGAGGAATTCGCACGTTCGAAATTTGTCACGGCGCTCCCAACGACACCGATTACAGACTCCCCGAGATGCATGGGAGGGAACGTGCGAAAACGTTGACTTGCACGAGCTGACGCGAAAATCGGCTTGGTCATCCTGCTCAAATATCAAGGCTATGAGAGTGTAACCAATCACGATGACAATAATCTTGTGGCACTTGGTTGATGATGCAAATTCAGGATCGGTACCAAAGATCGTCGAGGCTATTTGAAAAATTTCTGGAAGAAAATCGAAGTTCCATTTGACTGTATCTCTCTAAGAGCAAATGGTACCGATCCTTATAGCAGACATTACGAAGAAATTCCAATAAATTCTCCCCCGCAGTAGCAGTTATATTTAACGATGCTGAGAAAAAGTAGGATTGGCACGGTGGAAACGTGTATAAGTAGCCAACTATCCAGCAGTCGGCAAACAGATAACGAGGGACAGAAACGCGGTGGCTTAAAACATCCGATAAGGAGCACACGCACAGAACGACGCTTAACGATTTCATAAAGGAGATAGCGGCGAAGGGTTAGAGCTAATTAAGCGATATAATCCCTACATTCTGATGGCCATTAAAGGCAACATCAAATGTACGCTGCAGGAGGATGGAAAGTATCCGAGATAGCACACCAGAACATCATCTTACCTAATTACCGATGACACTGGTAATACCAAATAAGATTATAATGCGATTCCCTGTCCCCGGCGACATGTTTTAACGCGCTATAAAGCGAGATATATTACTGGCAGATACTCATAGACCGGGGGTAGCCGCTTTCAATTTACCGTAGCAGCAATTCTTTTGTAATAAAGAAAAGAAAAGAACGCAATTACCGCGCAAAGTAGCAATTACAGTACTTATGGCTACGAGCTTCATCGCAACTAGTAATTCTTGCTCGACCAGTTCCCTCTTGGGACCAACGTCTCGCTGGAAATCGTTCAGCAATTAGTCAGATATTCACGTTCGAAGGTTTTTTCTCAAGTTTCCAGGATTTTTCTGTCCTTCGCGATGATCTCGAGAGAATTCCATTCGGAAGATCGAACATTAGACACGATGAGGAACCTCGTTGGGCGATAGAGGATGAATAGATGGAGCCGATGTTACCGAGTGTTCGTACCTGTACAAGACAGGTTCGTAGCCAGAAGTTGATCCACGATTATGGCCGTGGCTGTCCTTGTTCTTTCGATCTGGCCCGATAACCGGGGCACTTGATGTAGGGATCCGTAGGGCAGTTTTCGGCCAGAATCGTTTTCGATGTCGAGCCAATCTGCCTCGAGTCGGAATGTGGCGCTCACTGCCGTGGACAACCCGCTGGGCCACCGATTTTTCGACTCTTAACCCCGTGATCCGCGAGGACAAACGATCTTCCGAGCGGGAATAAATTCTCCATGCCGTGAGGGAACGATTGAAATAAAAAATCGGGTACAATCGAAGGAGTAAAAAAGCGTCTCGATGATAATTGAAATACAGTGTAGCCTTCCCTAGGAGAAAAGGCGGAGAAAAGGCGCTCTTATCCATCGCGAAACTCCCACTCGCTATCAGGAGGAGCGCAGGTGTGTCCTTCCGTTTCTTTTTCGTCCATTCTCGCCACCGATTGAACACTCTTTTGCTCTCCCGCGTAGACCACACCGGTCCGGGAATGCATACTTTCTTCGTCTGTTTATGGAAACGCGAGAAGTGTGCGAATCGGTTCCACGTACCGGGGTGGCAAACAGAGAATGACGAAGAGAAAGACAGAGATCGTACGGTTAGACCGCACCTGCATGCAATATCATTGTCCGTGATTATGCTGCTGCATAGGTGCGCGCGTTGAGAAACCGTGCGCACCTGATTACGTTCAGGCGAACCGCAGAAATTGCACGCGGAGAAAGCTCGAGTGCTTATCAGATGATGAACGTCCGATCGGTGTGCATTTACTTGCAACTTAAAAATCATAAGCACCTTAAACGGTTTTCTTAGAGAGCTCCAAGTGCAACGCCTGGAAGAATGCAACTGCATCGCCTGAGAGAATGCAACTGCATCGTCCTGGGGCAAAGTTAGCCATAGGCTGCAGAGGTTAATCGCGATGATTCGTCTGAATTATTTAAGTAGCGAGAGAATTATCACATCAGCATAAAAATATGCTGAATAATTCAATTTCAATCTAACGTCGATAGGTGTACACAGACTCGGAGGTCCCAGTACTCCCTGTTCAAAGAGAGAATATATTTTGACTAGGTGGTTGATTCATGACGCGGTCGTACTCTTGAAAACGTAAGAAGAGAAGCATCCTGAAAGGGACACCGTGCTCGCTGTCGGAGATTACCAACCGAGAGGATCCTCTTAACAACTGTTGGCCGATCTAAGGGCTCGCGAGGCTGGATATGTCCCGAGCGGACCGTGAATACGAGTCGTGGTACGCTCGTAAAAAGATGACTCGGTGACAACCGCTATGACGCGAAATTTACGACGCCGAGGTCGTAGCCCAGGTCGAATCGTGAACACCGCAGGACAAGTTGTCGTTGACGTTAGCAAAAACCTTCCCCCCGTCGCGTCCTCACCTCTGCGCCATCCACGTCTATCTCTTAGAACGAGACGTTAAACGGTCAGCATTCGTCAAACATTCGTCTCTGTTCACCAATTTATTTTCCGGTTAGGAATAACGGTTAGAAGAGCGATCGCCGGTCACGAGACGGTCGTAGGATAATACGGAACGTCCGAGCTAGAATTTTGAATTGCAAAGAAGAGTTTAGGACCGGCTAATGTGGTAGCTGTGTCTATCGAGATTAAGACACTTTTAAGATGGATGATGTGACAAAGTATTGATTTATGGTCTCATCGTAATCGACCGAACCGGTGATAATAATTCGTTAGAGTCCTCGTGTTAGCAGCAGCGACCGTTCGCATTGTCATTCGAAACGATATTAAAGCGACCGAGCTTTCTCCGTCACCCATACATAGATATACCTGCCGGGTTGTCCGATGTCTCATTAATATTTCAATTACCGACCACCATCTATGATCTAACAGCATCTCAGAGCGAGTAGAACGACCGATAAGTTTTGTCATTGTGGTCGACGACATCTTGGTCAATCGCCAGACAGCATTCCTATCAAAATTCCGAAACAGATTTGTCGCAATAGAACGATTAGTATTAACGTTTCTCTTTACGACAACGTAATCCATCGTCGCGAATTGTACAAGAGGATTTCAACGGTTCTGCGGCTTCGTCGCGCTATTACTCGCATTATGACTGTTATTACGATTGTAATACAATGCGAAATCGGTGTAAATCAGTGATTAGAAATGAAAATTTAACGAACTTCCTGTATTTCTTGATCGATGAGACAAGGCAATTTTTCATCGACGTTGCACCAGGGCAACAGGTTTCTATTATTACCATAATAAAAAATGAGGACTACATCGATAGCATCGTGCGTTAATTATGCATGGTCGATCTGCATCGTTAAATTTGCGCACCGTTGAAGATCGAGCACCACGGCGATCGAAATTAATTTCAAAAGAGAGTGTTTTATGCGAGCCGCGGTTCGAGAGTTATACGAAGTCAAGCTGGACGGCTTTCAAAAGTACTGCGCCTTGAATTTAAGGATCCTTCACGGACGAAGGAAACCTTAAACTCACTTCGCCGGCCCCCATGCGATATTTTAAGGTTCGCGCGTTTTTTTCATGAGCGCGACATCAGGAACCGTAACCCCGTGACCCCGGCAACGCGAGGAGGATAAATCGTTCGTGGATGCCGTGAAGAAAATTCGAGGAGGGCCTTTAACCGACGTTGAAGACGACTTTTTCTCCTCCTCCGGCGCGTTGGATGCAGGTCTCCGTTTTAATCGGTTCCCCTACGTAATTAATTGGCCACGGTAACGAAGTACGTGTAGAGGATGCCTCGCGAGACTCGACGCCGGATTTACGAACATTTATCATGTATTAATTAAGCGATTAGTCCAGCGTCGCTAACGAGAAGCTAGCGTGTGATGGAATTTTCTTTGGCTCGCGTCTAACGCCGCCGGGCAATTTCTATCCTAAGGCCGCACCGGTCCCTACCAATCACGATAATCGCATTCTAATTCAGTTCATTACAAATGTGGATACATTATATCATGCTTTCTCAATTACTCCACGATCTGTTACACGCCACTTCGCGCCATAAATTGGTCATTTCGAAACGTCTATTCCCTCGCGGTCGAAATTATTACGCGATGATGAAGCAGTCAGCTGGCGTTCGTTTATCGAACTATAAAAATGATTAATGAGCACTGTTTTCTCTCCAAGTGCATACCTTTAAAAGCATCCCAACTATCTCCGACCGAACCAACGATGCGACTACAAAGAATCGAATTTTCTATTTAACGAATGGTTTTATTGCGAAGATAAGGATTTATGTTCGTTACGGTACGGACAGTAACGCGTGCATTTACGATTTTTGTTCGAAGGATCTACAAAGTACTGTCTACCGATAACCGAACGTTTTATCCAGCATGAAGGGTCGGTAATCGTTACACTTTATGTCTGTATATACGCATTCAAATGGCAAGCGTGGGTGGCAAAGAGAAAAGACACAGGTAGGTTCACGATAATGCACGACGCGGTGCACGCTTCACGCAAGTTGATAGACGAGGTCCTTTCAGAACCTATCAGTCAATACTAGAATCCCTAGTGTCCAAATACCAATTAGGAAGGTTCTACTGTATCTCCCTCTGAGGAAAAGCAGTACTATCCGGGGAAATTCGCGCACGAAGTTGATTTCTTTTTTTCGGGTCGCGTGGGTGATCCCCTGTTCTGGTTTCGCAAGACACCCGTTGCAATTGCTCGGTGACGATCCGCCCCCACGATTTTCTCCGTGTTACCGCGGGAGGAACCCTAAGCTCTATGAGGGACATTACATAGCGGTGAATTTCGCGTAGGTTGCATCTTGTCGCCTGGTGAAGCGTGGCGCCACCGTGGCGGGACAATACGCGCGTTACACCGATGCCACGCGCTCGTTTTACAACTTGCACGCCACATTTCTACGTGTTACAGTTCCACGTGAGGCCCGTTTATCAAACTGTTGCGCAATCCTGTCGCGAAATTGATCATACAAAACGCTCCGTTATAACCATTGCCCCATTATTCCAAAGCGTTCAGAGGCGTAGGCATTGGCGTAACTGACGATAAGCTGGGGACCAGGGTGGGTTTGTCCGAGTGAAAATTGATTCCCTTTTCCAGAAATTATCGAAGCAAGTAAAGAAACATTTGTAAAATAACTATTTCAACTAAAGCGCAATGTTCCTTTATTATTTTGGTAAAAATAAAAGAATCTGACCCACCCTCAACAGGAGACCTAGTTACGCCAATGGGCGTGGGTCGAGTCGGGACCGATTCGAGTAATTCCCCAACGCAACGGCATTTTTCATTCGCCACGATCAATAATGCTTCCCGATCAGATTGAACCGTTCACAAAGAGACGATTCAGTACTGATAAAATTATCAGAAAGAAAGATGATGGCGATTTCGTCGATAATGGACAACGAAGAGGTACCGTTGTAACCGCACCGAGACCGAGGATCGGTCTGAGGGTGCCGTGATCGTGATCGATGTAGATCATTCCCTCCATCTATCCACGGCAATCCATGCCGGCCACTCTTCTATGTCTCCACGGTACTATACGTGTATTTGTATATACATACATAGCAGCTTATTCGAACGCGATCCATTTCCGGGTCACGCCGTGGCAGGTTGACGCCGGAGGTACCTATACGCTATTGTCCCTCGTATCCGATATCTCGATTCCTTCGCATCGATTAGCATTGATTTGTGAATTATCGATAATACCGACGGAAAGAAGATCGAACCGTGCACCTTTCGTTTGATTCGAATTTTTAACCCCTAAAGTTGAAGGAAATCGAGCTTGAGGAAGTAGTTTCATTTGAAGAAGAAGCGATCTAGGGTTCAAGTGGAGACCATGGTGCAACATGTTTATGGTTCGACCAAAAGGAAATTCTCATTGCTGTTACGTGTCCATTGTGTTCCCACGTATGTTATGCTTTATTTTATCCAATTCAACGTGGCTACGTTGGAAGATACGAAAATGAAATTAGAAAGGCAAGAATTGTGCTAAATAAATAAGTTTCTTGCATGTTCCTTTTATCGAGCACAATGAAAGCTGCTCCAAACCTGGCTTTAATTGCATAGAAAGGATTTCTAGCGAATCGATAAAGACACCTGCGAGCAACAAGAGCTGCAGCTATCCGAGTCTTCCAGATTACGTAACGATTCATGCCTAACCGAGTGTGGGACTCGTTGTATTTCAAGCAGTCTACGTCGAGAGACCCTTAGATTCGAATCTCTCTTCGGCCAGTAAAATCGTATAAACTGCAAAGATACGATCTACATCGGCCACGCCTCGAGAGAAGATCGAACTGTCTCTACCGTATACGTCGAAACAGTTTTTGACGTATCCACGAGGAATTAGCATAAGGTGCGTCTCGTGGGTTTATCAAGAGTCAATACCGCCATTATTTTGCGTAGAAACATGCTGAATAACGGAAACCATCACTCTGCACTGACGTTGGACAATAGTGGTCCCGTGGCAGAATGATTCCTTATAGGATCTCGATATCCTATGTAGTTATAGGTAGACTCTAGAGTTCTCCCGTTACTCTACCAAGAGTTTTTGAATAAATAATTTAACAATGTGAAAAGCTGCCTTCTGTTCTATTTCGAGAAAGTCAGAGGAGCTCTGAAAATTAAAGGCTTTGGATGATGGAGGAGGAAAATTCTATGAATGTTTTGAAAATTTTAACTGAAGTCGATGCTAAGTGGGAACTTTAAAAATTATATTTCTAACAGGATCCTACTCTATCTGTGACTGGTAAGAGCGATGGCGGTTCTCAGGTACCCACTGAAAATGTATAGAAATCGCCCTTACCCTTATTCACAGCTGATTATAAAGAGATCCAACTATCAGATGTTGCAAATATAGAAAAATATTTTATCTGCTGGATAATATACAAAATAAACTTATTCGAGCCAACTATAGGTGGCCAACGACAAACGCTCATTCGACCACGTGAGGGGCGTCGTGACATCAGGATTCAAACAACACCCAGAAAAATCCTTAATTCTCCTCAATTAAACGACAACCTTCTCAACCCTCCATAAATCAATCAATCACGAGTTTCAATTCATTCCTTCCCCATCGTGTGCACAATGCGGGGAGCATATTTCCCGCATGAAAAGCAGTCATTCGAGAAGTTGTACAGTGTTCGGCCATTTTGAAACTATACAGAACCGACCATTGGAACAAGTGTGAAAGTAAAATCAGACGCTTGGCGTCGAAGTTCCCTGGCTCAACAGTCGAGAGAGGTGAGAACACGCGGAGACATCCGGTCTGTACACACAGATTCCACTCATGTAAGTAAATAATCATCTTTTCTCTGTCTACAGTGCACATACTTGCGGCTGTATTACCGATTGGGCCAATGGGATGCCGGTATGATTACAAAAATAAAAAGGAAACCGTCTAAGCTCGTTGTTTCGAGAGATTTTCAAGGATAGCTAGGTGGGTAGATACTCATCGTTCCTATGAATGATGTAAGGCTAGTCTAGCATTGACTTTCACCGATTCTTTTAAGGAGACACGCTGACGATTGTGTGGGTGTAGGGGTAAGCGTGTTAGTGCGACACAAAAAGTACACGCTGAATAGGTGAGGTCGTACACCTACACTACTCGCACAGGTGGTTCCTCCTCCATTCACACTCCGTAAAGCGAGTGCACGAGTCCGTCTCAGGGAAACCCGGCTCATTTTCACCGCGATGCTCAACGCGATAATGGATTACGTCTTCTCCGTTAAATACTCGGTATCGATCGTGCTGATGTTCATCGTCGCCGATATTTACGCTAATTACACGGGCATTGATCTACCGGCTGATCACATCAAGTACTACCTCAACGCTTTTCCCACGGTAGCCGAAGAGTGCCGCAATGATACCGCCTGTCCGTACAAGGTAACACTAGGTACAACTAATAACGCAAACGTTAAGAATCGTCGATCGTCGCATTCGCGAAGGGCACGTATTAATCGAAGAATTTTTCTTTTGGAAAAACTTAGGATAGTCTTGATACCAAAGCTTGCTGGGGTTACGAGCCGAATTGCAAAACCGAAAATTCTTTCTCCTTTCCTCAATGTCCAGGTGACCACAGAGGATGGGTGACCACGAAACAGGCTCAATTAGAAACGTTTTACGCTCAAGGGGATTTCGGCTACGTGCGCGACCAAAGGAAAGAAATGTCCATCTTCTGCGAGCCTTTATTCGTGGCAAGTTTCATTGGTAAATTAATTAATCGTGAAAGAAACCCATGAAATTCATAGGTGCAATGTTTTCGATTGAAGGACGATTCCTCGTTAGAATGCTCGGAACACATGAGATTCTGTCGCGCAAGGAACATCATGATCAATTTCACGGATCTGATACGAAGAAACGAGCCTATACGATACAAAATGGATGTTTTGAAAGAGGGTGAAATCGGTGGATACTGCACGTGAGTGAACACAGAATTGCAGGATGTATCGTGTGTTATGAATGAATCATATTTTTGCGATTCAGATTGAACGAGAAAAGACTAAACGAGAACGCGGATCATATCAGTCCTCTGCAGTCCTGGGGACCTGAACTGAGAAATTTTCGAAAACTACCTCGACCACCGATTGTCAATGGTGACTGTGATATCGTAATCGAGAAACCTACGTATATAATGAAGATAGACGCCAGTAAGTCGTAAGAAATGATTTGATAGTGATCGATTTCGACGAATATGAAAATCAAGGGTTTTCAGATAAAAAATAGTCGATTTAAATCTGTGGCAGAGAAATCTTTCGATAGGAACAATTGATCCATTGCTTTCGTAATACCACAACAATGGTACACTTTTTTGTTTATCATCGGTGAAGTTTCACTTCTAGAAAATCGGCGTGAAGGAAATGAATTTATATTGGCTATTTCTTGTCAGGATACCCTTTACATCCGGCATCCACTCATTTGTCGAAGTCGTTCTGTTTCAGTAGTAAATATGTATCATCATTTTTGCGACTTTTTCAACTTGTACGCGTCATTGCACGTAAACCTCTCGCACCCCGCCGCCTTCAGCACTGATAATCATATAATGATCTGGGAAAGCTACAGGTAATCGACACCGACGCAACAGAAAAACCACGAGTTATCTAGGTATCAAGAGTTCTTTCACTTTCAGCTACCGTTCAGCGTTCCAAGACGCGTTCGATGCTTTCACGAGAAATCCGCTGTGGGATTTAAAAACGTTCCGCGGTGAAACTGTCTGCTTCAAGAATCTCGTGTTCCCGTTATTACCGCGCATGATATTTGGTCTTTATTATAATACACCTCTTGTACGATTATTTAAACTCTCATTTTCTAAATTACATCTTACTTTCTAATTATAATAATAGAATCTTAATATAGAACGAATCATTTTAGATCTACGGCTGTGAAAAAAGTGGACTATTCAAAGCTTTCGGCGACCACCTGCTGCATAGATTACGGATACCTCTTCACGAGAGGAAAAACCAAAGAATAAGAGTAACTTTACTTAGCAGAGATACCCAGTATAGGAAAATCTTAAACGAGGACGAACTGGTGAAAGCTTTGAAAGAGAATCCAGAGTACAAAGTAAGAAAGGTAAAAAATTAAAAGTTTTTAAGAATAATACTTGATAATAGGATGAATTATTGAAGAATTGTCGAAATTGGAAGAAGAATTATTGGGATGTGATAGTGAAAGCGTTATATTTTCGCAGGTAGTTTATAATAAAAAAGTTCCATTTAAAAAGCAATTAGAAATAACCAGAAACTCTGATATCTTTATTGGTATACACGGAGCCGGATTGACGCATTTAATGTTTCTACCGGATTGGGCAGCTGTATTTGAAATGTGAGTATATTTAACACTGATGGGTCACCAGAGGCCCACTATTTAAAAAATCTTAAATTTCAACGTGTTAAATAATTTTCCCACGGTAAGCATGTCTTACATGTAATTATTCTTCAGTTATAATTGTGAAGATCCGGGATGTTACAAGGATCTCGCTCGTTTACGCGGAGTCAAGTACTTCACGTGGGAAAATACCTCGAAATTAGTACAACAAGACCCCGTAAGTATTTCAAACAATTTGAATTTCATGTTTTTCGAGAATCTTTAGGTAATTGTATTTATCACGAGAACAATTTAAACCATACAGGGTACGCATCCTGACGGAGGAGCTCATGCGAAATTCACGAATTATAGCTTCGATGTTAAAGAGTTCCTGCGTATAGTCTCGCTCGCGACTGATTATGTAAAAAATCATAACGATTTTAAAAAATTCGTCAGTAAAAGAGCGCAACGAAAAAGAACGGAAGCAAAGAACCAGACGAGAATAAGCGATGTTAATGAAGAGCAGGATCCAAAAGCAAAAAAGGCAAATGAATTGAAGCCGGTTATTCAATCCAAAGATGAATTATGATGACTATGATAGACGATTAATTTCGATGACAACGAAAGATCTAGATTAATACTATAGTTAAATGTCGAACGAATTAAACGACACGTTACCAATTAATTCCCTTTACTTATTTTTGTACCGATATATGTACATATTTATTTTAATAAAAAATAAATAAATATGGATACTATTTTATACATCTACGCGAGGACAATGAAGAATACTCTGAAATTATCAGTCACTTAGGCTGATTGTGATTTAATGTTAATTGTGTATATACATTACAATATATATAAAATTGTATACCCTGATGCGTGACTAGTACAACGAATCGTACATTTTTATAACTTAATCTGTACCTGTTTCCTATACAACAATAAAACTGATGTTATGTTTACAGCCATGTATGCAATCAATATTTGCACTGCTTTTGATTGATTCACATATAACGTTGGTATTAATATATTAATACCACCGGTCATTAAATTTGATAACAAAAAGAAAAGCAGACCATTGTAATTCACAGCTTCCAATATTTCGATGGTATCTACAATTATCTTTTCCTTAGATTCTTCGACTACGTGTTCCCGTTTATTTCTAACGTTCGTTTTGTGCGTTCTGCTTTTCTTTTCCACGAATTCTGAATCCGTGATTGCATGAATTAATAGGTCCGTAATTATTTCTACCAATAATAATAACGTAAGTAACATGCTACCTAAGGTAAGTATCCACATACAGTAGCCTGCATTTGCTAACCGTCTCGAAACTCTAAAATACGAATCACAGAACAAAGTGGCTGCACAAGTTTGTGCAGATATCAAAGATAATTTAATACACAGTATCATGGATTCGTTGTAACTTGCGTCGAATTCGTATCCGAACAATTTGATATGGAACGTTTTATGCTTGTACTGTAATGAATTTTGACCGCGTGAATTCTGATAAGTGGAATGTATCAGTCTACCAATTGCTACACCTATTAAATAAAGCCCAACGTATCCGGGTACAGACACCACTCCCTCCCTGTTAGCAGAAACAAAATCATTTCTTGGTCTATTACTCAAAACCCATTGTTTCAACCCTTTGGTGCTTAAAATGTATTCATGCATTCCTAAAATCCAGATGCCTGATAACAATGAGTATTTAGAATTGATAGTACTTGTAATGGAGCTTGTGAACAGTTTAACAAAAGCCAGAGTTATGAAAAAATTCCAATGAATCCCATATTCAGTTACGTGTTTCTGATATCCTAGAACTTCAATGGCTACAGACCGGCCAAAACCTAATATCAACAATGGAATACAACTTCTAGCTGATTGTTTTATGTTCCTGGATATAGTGTGAAGGAAACCTATTCTGAGTCTTGGAGAAAAGTCTCTAGCCTCTGGAGCTACTAAAGCATTGGCTAGAACAAATAATCCAACACCAGTGTCCATCAAACTATATCCAAACACCTCGGTTTTCGCGAATTTGCGAGGAAAGATGTGAAAATCTATAGCTAATATACATATTGCTGTTATTATGTTAGTCAATGCTCTAAAATATGTAATAAAAGGCCTTTTGCCATAAGTAAGCTTTGCATTGCACGTTGGCAAAGCACTTGAATTAATTCCTAGCAATAGCATGTTGATAATAGATATCACCATCATAGCACAACACACAGTAGCAATGTGCTCTGATAATATTGTGCAACATAAAATGGATGGTACTACGATTAATATAAATTCTATAAGAACCCTAACATTTTTATGAATAAATTTTTTTATAAGACCTAGTGTAGTAATAGTTAAAAGAATGCTGCATATGTTTGGTAAAAGTGCATATACAACTTCTCTGGATGTTGTCCCACCATGACCAGAAACAAATGCTTCTTGCTGTTGACGGTAAAGATTCCTGTTCCACACATTGGACATATTTATGGAATAAGCAATTAATTTTCTCAGTAGACAATATCCTGCAAAAAGGTATTGTTCATTCATTGAGAAAATTACTCTTCTGCCATACAAATAACTTACAAGATAATTCATTTTTATTAAAGGTGTAAGAGGAATCACCTTGTTTTTATTTCCAACTCAGTATTTCAGTTGATTTTGCAAAATGAAATATTGTCAATTCCCATTTATTTTTTATGAACCTGCTTTAGAAAACATTTCTTCAGCTTATACTATGAAATATTACTTATTATCTTCAATTATCAATAAAAATATATCAAAAACTGTATACACTTCTAAGCAAATGCTTTTACTTGAAATGAAACCCACTGACAACTATTGACCAGCACAGATGGCGCTACTATTGATTTTGTTGATTTCAACAGAAAGCAAAAAGAAATGTGAAGATCAAATTGAATGTGTGATACTTAAAACTTTATTTTGGAATCAAAATATGTTATGTCCACTGTGTAGAAAAGAATATTCTCTAGAAGAAATAACAAGTCACCTTGATTTATGTTTTGCATCACTTGATGTAACTCTAAAGAATACATCATCCACCCTAAAGAGGTCCTACCCTAAAGAGGAATGTGATGAAAGAAATCTAGCAAAGAAACACAAAGGAAGTTCCACAATGGATGTAATAAATATGAATCAATCAAAAGCAATGCCAAACAAAGATCAGTTTCCACTTGCTGAAACAATGAGACCTAAATGCCTTGATAATTACATAGGTCAACAACATGTTATTGGTTCTAATACAGTGTTACAACAGTTGTTAACAAAAGGATGCATTCCTAGTATGATCTTCTGGGGTCCACCAGGATGTGGAAAGGTAATATGAATATTAAATGCTATTAGTTTTTAAATTCCTAATAACCTAAACATTTTTTTAGTCATCCCTTGCTAATGTAATCTCAAACTTGAGTAAAGAAATACATGGAAGTAAAGTGCATGTTATAAAATTATCTGCAACCTCTTCTGGTGTCAGCAGTATAAGAGATATTGTTAATAAAGCAAAGAATGGATCAAAGTTAAATCATGAGACTATTGTCTTCATGGATGAAATACATCGTTTCAATAAGCTTCAACAAGATATTTTCCTGCCACATGTTGAGGCAGGCACATTTACTTTGATTGGAACAACCACAGAGAACCCTTCTTATAGTTTAAACTCTGCTTTATTAAGTAGATGTCGTGTATTTGTTTTAAATAAATTAACCCCAGAAAATATTGTTGAAATTCTTTGTAAAGCAACTTTATCTATTGGTGGAGAAATATATGATTCCCAAAACCAAAGATTGTCAAATAATTTACAGAATAAAGTAGGTGTAAGTTTCAAGCCCGGTTTCTCAATCAATAAAACCATAATTGATTGGCTAGCAGAAGTATGTGATGGGGATGCACGGGTTGCATTAAATGGCTTAGAATTAGCAGTTAAGACTAAAATATTGGATGCACCAAATCCTTTACATGGTGCATCAATTACCCTTGATGATATCAAAGATAGTTTAAAACAAGCACATATGTTATCAGATAGACAAAGTAAAAATACGCATCATTTATATTCTGCTTTACATAAATCAATAAAAGCTGGTAACGCAAATGCAGCTTTGTATTGGTTAGCAAGAATTATGGCAATCAAAGAAGATCCGGTAGATATAGCAAGAAGATTAGTAAGAATATCAAGTGAAAATGTTGGTCTAATGGATCCTGATGCTTTAGGTACATTTCTTATGATATAACAATTAAATATTTCTTTCAATATCAAATAGAAAAATTTAAAATTTTAGGAATAGCAGTTCACACAATGCATGGATGTGAAATGATCGGAATGCCAGAATGTGATGTTATTTTAGCAGAATGTGTTGTATATTTAGCTAGAGCTCCAAAATCTCAACTTGTGTATAATGCTTTAGAATCAGCCAAAGATTTTATCATGAATTACAAAGGACCACAGCCAACAGTACCAATACACATTAAAGACAGATCAAGTCAAAGAAAACTTCAAAACATTTTCGGTAAGACAATTTTCATTAGATACATACAAAATTCGACCATATTCTCTTGATATTCTTTACAGGACATGACGAGAAATATTTATTACGCAAAGAAAAGAGAGGTCAAAGTTACTTACCCCCGGATTTGCAGCATGTTGACTTCTTTCAAGATACTTCGTGAACTCCTCCTCTCCAGAAGACAGGTTACTTTCTGCTGGATGTATTCAGGCACTACACTTTTGAAATAAACTATTTTTCCGAATAAACACTTTGTTTTGAACGAGTCCTTTTGACGCACTTGAAGGAGACGCGGGACGAATTCCACGTTTAAACTGCGGCAAAGTGCGCTAACGCTCCACCAATCAGACGGCGACCGGCTATGAGTCACTCGTTCGGTGCTGCCACCATTCAGTGGTGCCAACTCGTGTGTGCACTGAAGTATTAGAAGATTCATTGTAGACGTCTCTTACATTCTTTTGAGTAACATCAGGTTTCTGAGTCAGTAGACTCACCTTGCTGTGTGAAACTTGTAGTTTTTCGTGTAGTTGTTAATAATTTAAATTATAGTGTTAGTGGATACATCATACTAAAGAAAATTTAACAAATATGAGGTTGTGGACGTCGCATCACACTTTCGAGTGAGTATCATTTAAAAGTTCATTAGTTTGTAACTTTTAAGGCTAGGATGTGAAAATATTCAATGACATTTCGTTATTACTCAAAAAATTCTATCTTTCAATCCATATCATCGAAGATTCAATGCATTCTTTATGTTTGTAGTCATCCCTGGGAGACAGTGGTGAAAGCAGCATGCAGAAAGTACCCAAACCCTTTAAATCCATCTGTTCTGGGAACGGATGTCATTGATAGAAAAGTCGAACAAGGTGTCCTATATTCTCACAGATTGGTTACTACTGAATGGCGATTTCCTACGTGGATATTACCGGTAAGTTTTCACTTATGATAAGAGTTATTTGTCCTATATATACAACATAACCTTAAGTACATATTACACACAATATCTTTTATTCTGTGTGAATACAATTAGTAATTTATGAATCACGATATTTGTTATAAATCACAAAGTATGATACCAATATTTAATCCAAAGGTAACTCATTATTTTGTATTATATCAATTGTTAAGCTCAATATTTTTTTGCTTATTATCTCCTGTTACAATCATTTGATAAGAAGATATTAATGTACTTGTCAGTTTCAATATGTATGAGACCTGACCTTTGAAAAAACAGCTGTAAGCATGCTTTGAGTCATATGATATTCTCTTGTATATCAGTGACTCAAAAATATATAAATACTTAAGAAAGTTTCTTAATGAAAGTTGTTCAGTTGTTCATTATTATTAGTCATACAGTTTACATGTGTCTAATGAATAATTAATCCAGTGAAATTCCATTAATTATTGGCTCATCTTTCAGTATGTTTCATTTAGTACATATAATAGCCGTCTAAGCGCTGGTATCGTTCAAGGTTTCTGAGATTTCGGAGTCGATTTTACTGACCACTGTAAGTAGAGTAGGGAAATGTTAACCTTGAGGAAGATTATCAATTTCAGCTTATCGATCCTAAGCTGTACCCTTTACTTTCAACCATATCAGAATGACCTTTCGACTTTAATAAACTCATAATCTTAATACTCCTCTTAGACATCGTACCGTTCTATGTTTCTTTGCGGTTTCATTGACGTCGATGAATGAAAGTAACGAAAGTCACGAGTGATTACGTACATTGCACGTACCAGAATAATTGGCGACGTGCCAGTTGATGTAAGTGGAAGAAGCACGCGCTAATTCTTACGTAATCTATCGTTTCCCGCAGTGGCAAGTAGTACTGACGTAGGTCGTAGTCATGCTGCGGCTAGTTTTTAAGTAGATTATGCATTCTTATACTCGGACGTCAATTTATCCTCACTGATAACACGATACTCTCGTTGCATAACCAGCAAACCGAATGTACCTTCGAGTAGAGTTAGTATTGTACTAACAATTTTCATTTGACCCAAAACCGAAGTATAGTTTGTCTTAAAGTTTGAGTAACCCCGTAAGAAATCAATTTACACGCGATGTTATGCTGCCGTTCTTTGCTGGACGCCCAGTTTATAGACAAAACAGCTTCCCGCCGTTTGACCAAGCGATCCATCCAAACAGCCGGCAGGAAATTCGAAACTTTCGACAACAGGGAGCAAGAAGAAGGTGCAGGGTAAACCCGGGTTCGAGGCAGCGAATTACAAAACAACGACATCGACCGTATCAACTTTCATAATGAGCGGCCTCCTCCTTCGCCTCGCCTCTCAATGTTACGCTCTTTGGCAATCATCCAGCGAGGCGCCTGCGTTTCGGCATACACACCGAGAGCGGAGCCTCCCTTAGAGCCTCCACCCTCATCCCTGTTTCTTCTCTGGCCAACGGGGGGAGATTCGAGCGTCGAATCCTTTTCGGCTCGGCGAATTGCTTCCTTTCGCAGGATTTTCTATAAGCTTGGCCATTTCGCAAAGCCGTCCTGTTGTGCCGGCTCGCTCGCTCGAATGCCTCGAATCACAGTTCCGTATATAACGAATGCATAGCAGGTGGAGAAAAGAGGAACCGGAAGAGAGAAGAAAAAAAAAAAAGTAAACGGGAAGCATCGCCTTCGCCGTTTTAGGCACTTCTGAAATTACTCGACGGAAGGGAAAGTACAAAGGCTCGTTTCGATTTGAGTTAGTTGCCTTGTCTTTCTTTATTGTTCATTTCTTTTTTCTTTCTTTCTTACTTTGGTCTTTGTTTCTCCGCTCTGTAACTGCTTCTACGATTTCGTCGAGCCAGCTGCTGCATCGACGAAAATTTCTGACTAATTAACAGGTGCACTCGAACAACAAGGCGCATTTAAAATTGCTTGCTGCTACGTTCGAACGTTTACCAATTCCGAGGGTAAGAGTTATATCGCGTAGGCATTGTGATCATTGGCCGGGTCGCGTAATTAAAGTTCAATTAATCAGGGAAATGTAATCAATTACTGGGTGAACGGAAACTCAATGATGTTGGACTTGGTTTTTCGATGATTTATATTTCTGGATACCCAGACTAAATTATGCTTTCAAATTAATTTAATTTTCTTCGGTACGGATACGGTATATTTATCGGTAACGTTAAATTGCTTTTAATTTATCGTATATGAATTTTACCAGAGCGTTGCATCGAAGGACGTAATAATTCGCTATGCGCGAACGTGGATCTTTATTGGTACAAATTGGCGATGTATCTCAAGTAATTGAATCAACAAATATTTACTTCACCGTGGTTCTTTTCCTTTTTGCTTTCAGACGGGAGTTTGTAATTCAGTTTCAAATGATATTTAATTTGTCCTGTGAAAAAATGTTGCGTTTATTTTTGTTCCAGTTCTTCGGGCATCGTGGTCCATACTACGCTAGCGAATGGAGCGAAGTTAATCCGGAATCAAAGGAAATGGTAGTCAGAACAGTGAATGTAAGTAAATGTTAAAAATTCAGTTGCTTTTAAATAACTCACGTCTCTGGTATTTTCAATCGAATTCTTTCGAATAAAACACTCGCAATTTTCTCATATTATTTACTTAATAATGGATTTCCACTGTAATCGAAAACGTAGTATAATATGTGCTCGTTTGCAGATACTTAATTCGTATCATTAATCAGAATATCACGTGTAACGTTTAATCAACCGAATACGAATTTCCATGAAGCATGCCTCTACAGAGATTTCATTACATTTGCTCTTTATTATTCGCATATTGCTCGACAAAGCACTTTGACCGAATTTGTAATTAATCTTTCGAAAGCGCGATAAATGGGGAACGAACGAATCGATATTCAACGTGTGAATGTTGCCTTGCAATTTCATTAATGTGTATTATGCAACACATTGATGGAATCGTGGGAGATAATTTGCCGATAGTAGAAATGGAACAAAAAAATAAAACTTCACGAATCGCCCATGTTCCAGAATTAAATGTACACGTTTTTAATATTACAATTTTCCCGTTTAACAATTCACACCATCATCAGACTGATTCCTTCTCCGCGATTGCATTAGCAATTCATTTGGTCGGTGCAAATAAATTTGATAAACGAAATGCTGGCACACAGAGGCGCGCGAGCACGTTGTAAGCGCGTAATCGAACAATCAATATATTTCCAATTTCATTGGAATCGAGATCAGCAACAGTAATTGGAAAATAATTTAATGCAATTTCACCTGTGGAATTACACTCGATCCTTTCGACACCGACACGCTCTTGATGCACCTACCTACCTTCCGATCGAAATATTTCCAATTTATTCCGTTCAGTTGCGGAAGTAGAATGAAAACGACAGAAATTCGTCGGTTCTATCATTGGATAATATTTGTTCGAAAAATTGACCGATTCCCAGCTCGAGAAGTAGATACATTTGCCAGTGGAAGATCGACAAGAGTTGCTTGCACGTCTTAGAGTCGAGGTGCACAGCATCGTATCGCATCTGGAAGGGTGGATATGATAGGTTATTGATGCTCGCATTACCGGAGGGTTCCATAGCTTCGTGGTCTCTTCGGAGGGCTGCGCCAGCAGGGTTTCGGGAAGACAGGATGGAAAAGGGCGAAGTAAAGGGAACGGAAAGTATTGGTCTTAGCTGGTTGCACGCGTTGGAGATCGTTCTCCTGCTGGTTCCTTGATCCTCGGTCAAAAAGAAAGGAAAAAGAAAAGTGATACCGGGATGCTGGATGCATTACTGCTATGATGAACGATCCGCAGGTGGCTCCGAGCAAAAAGTGCATCCTTTCCATCTACTACGAGCTGCTACCGTCGATCGTTTTTACTTATCGAGCCACTTCGACATACGTATACCTGTGTAGCAAACGGCTACTTAGGCGGGTAGAAAATTCGTACACGAAGATGCTTTCACCATCGCGAGGAAAAATCCTCGCTTTCTATATACTTCGCGAAATTCGTAAAAACCAGCGAACCACTGAACAACTGTTCGCGTAAATATCTAAATTAGCGAGTCCATTTTTTCGTATGCGAAACACGAACCTTTGAAAAATACAAAACTCCCGGCTGATTTAACGTGAAAAACCAGAAACAGGAAGATTTTATTTTCGTCGCGTAAATATTAACAATGAAACGCAATGCGGCTAACCGGGTGTCCATTTATCAGCTGTTTTACATGTAACTTGGTTGTTTGCTCTCGTACATCAAGTATGAAGCGTAAACGGGCTGGCTATCGTGAAACGAGATACAACACGAATCCCGCGATACGTGCTCGTCGCTTGAATATCATGTTTGAATACATTACGCACCGCGCAAACACTTTGGTGCTGTTAATTATTTAAAAACATCAAGTATTCAGATATTCCATTATGAAAAAAAACGCGACGTCATCGGCCGATAACGAAACGTGGAGTTCCTTCGCGATCGTTAGTCCCTCGAACGCACGGGAAGTAACCATCCCCTCGGTTCAAGATCCTCGTCTTCTTTCCCACCGTCGTCGCTCCAATTAAGGTCAGACGTCGGCAGGAAGTGCCGCGTGATATTTCCCCCCTGATCATCCCGCGGCCGCGTAATCTACGGGGACGTGTTTCCGCGTTTCCTGCACGCCGAGGGCTAGATACGAGCTTCAACTAAAATTGAACAATTCCCCGCGGGATGTCAACGCTTTCTCTGTCCTATACACCGTTCTTCGTCTGTTTGGCGAGTACACGCACGAGGAGGACTTGGCGAAATACACGCAGCCGAATATAACGCTCGCGCCTACCAAACGAGCGCAGCCAACAACGTTGTATAGGGAAGCGTACCGGAGGCAATGTATTCTACATAAGCTCGCTAGAGTCCGGACCAGGTTATAACGTATCCCCGTCGAATCCCAAGGGGGAGATATCTTTTAGCAATTTACCCGTGCCCGTAGCGGGCCCTGATGCCGCACACGTTTACGCGGCGTGCATACGTATCGTGCCGTCGCTGCTTGCTACGTAATGCGGCCTCGTATCGTTCAACCTAAACGCATCCGGCGTATATAGGTACATCGGGTGCAAGCTGAACATAATGGGCTCTGTTGCCGGTCCGGACTCCTCCTATCGTTCCACATCCCGAAACCCTCTGATCGCGAATTCAGAGATGTTTCATCGGATGAATCTTGAAAAAGAATACGATCGTCCATGTGCGTACGTTCGTATCGTGCCAACAGGACTGTAAATATCGTCGCGTTGTAAAATCCGGCCCTGTTAATCGAAAACAATGCCCGTTGCTGTCTGGGGAATCGCGCCGCAGTGAATGCAAGCGTTCGACAGGAAAAACGATGAAACATTTTCCCGATGGTGTAGCTGGATGGATATTATCGGATTATCAAATGGACATACCGTAGTTGCCCGTCACACGACGATCGATCGCGTTAAGTTAATCGTGTTATTATTTAAAACCTGTTGTAAAACGTGCCCGGCTTTCTAGCTCGACGATACGAGTTTGTAAACGTAGCGTGTCTGGTGCACGGATTAATGAACTGGAAACACCGGCATTACGACGCGTTTGTCACTTGAAATTTCAACCCTATCGCGGTATTACGTTCGCGTTTTCAGAAATCGTGGAAAAGTGAAAGCCGATAGATCAGACGTACATAAGTCTTCGCGCGACACGTTCCCAGCGATACGTCGTAGAACACGAAGGAAACCGGAACGATATTTTACCGGCGTCGACTTCTGCACTCTCTCTCAAACGATACTTCCTTCGTTCTGGCACGAATTTCCGTGCGTGCAGGCGCGAAAACCCGAGACAGGGTAGAGATAGAAGGATAGCAGCCTGGTAGAAGGGGTGGCATCGGACGAGAATTAATAACGGACGCGTGTATCGGTGATGTATCCTGGCTGTGTTCACCGACTCCCCGTGGACTTTGCTGATGGAGAACTGGAGGATGGTAAGGGGTGGTTGCATTCGGCTGGCGTACGGGGCTGACTGAACGTGCCACCGACTGAATTATTGTACGCGCAGCCCTGTAAATCATAAAAACAACAAATTGCGCACGGCTGAACGCGGTGTGTATAGGGTCGGCCCCGTGTTCCTAAAGCATCACATTTACGGATTTTTGTACGGGCCTGTGCCGTTGTACGCAAGGCACCGGGCAACCCCAGCATTTTTTGAATCGATTGAAATATGGAGTCGAGACAGAGACGGGGACGGCTTAATGAAAAATGGTAACTTCAGAGCAGCGAGATCCGCGGCTTGTACGATGCTCCGTGTACAAGTTTCGGCTTGAAACCCTTGATCCCAGTGAATCCTCGTCGAGCTTGTTGTCACGCGACAACCCCATCGAAATGTTTCCAACGCTATCCACTGACGCGTTGGAAAAATTTTTGGGAATGGATATTAATGATCCTACGGGGAATAATGGAGGGAACGTATCAAGCGATCTTAAATATTTTTTCATATTTATGGTTAGCTACGAGAAAAAGTATAAAATCTTCGATCCGGAATGCTTTTAATAAGTGTCTAACGGACCGTCGAGCGTATCGATTCGAGTTACGGATGCGGCTCTGTTTGTTGAGAAATGTACATAGACGCGGAAACAAGTAATTGAATCGAACGTGCAAGGAAACCGCGCGCGTATCCATTCAGCCGGGAGCAGATGACTGGAAGCTCCCGTTTACACGATCTAATACGGATTTGTCAGCACACGATTCCCAATCTCCCCAAAATCCACTGAAATCGGCGATTACCGTGCGCAAGAGAAAGCCCCGGGCCGAATTCTATTCGAGGTCGATCCAGTTTCCGACATTACGTCGTAGTGGATTCGTGCTTCCGGCGGCCCTGGCACCCTCTACAGGCATCGAATGGTACGGCCGAATTGGGAACATAGACGGCCCAGAGAACAATGCTGCCTGGAGCCAGATACGTAAAGTCCCTCTCAATTATGCGGCGATGCTAATTACTCGCGAGTGCATACTGAAGAAGGCTCTTTAGCCCACACAACGACCCTTCGCAGGGTCTCGGCAATCCTTCCTACCCTTACTCACTCTCTCTCCTCGTTATATCGGCGAAAGATGAAACGGAATTACGGGAATTCTTGATTGGAGAGCATGCGAGCTTTGTTTCGACGATAATTTACTCTTCTTTCCTACCGACACCATTATTACTTAGAGTACTTCGTTAACCCTCGAATGGCGGACCTCAATTTTAATTTTTTTTTTTAATTTTACACTGTTTTAACAATTATTCCTCTATTTCTTTTAAAAATTGCACATTTAATTTTAAAGAGGAACGTGGGGAGATTGAAATTTCTTTGATCAACCCTTTTCGTCTTTGCCGGGGCTGAATTAATAATTTAGTAATCAATCAGTCCTATCTGTAATCGAGTGGTCGGTTCTTTTACATCGGGTTCTTGATTTTTAGTTAACGATTTTCGTCCTAACTGCGCTACTAAACGCGATCGTGCCGCAATGCTGCGGTAAATGAAAAGCAAACGCCGTGCTCGGTGCAGAGACCGAGGGATTGGCAAACATCGGTTTCGACGCGCGGCTGACGAGAAAAATTTCAATTAACCGATGCACTAGATCGGAGGGAGACAGGGTCGACGATGTACGCTTTTCGTACTCTCCGCTGTGACCGGGAGAGAGAGAGAGAGAGAGAAAAAAAAGAAGTGAAAATTAATTACTTCGTCGTTGACGCGAGGACCGAGAGAGGGATCGATCGTTCGCTTGATAGGATTAAATCGCGTGCCAGGCGTTTACCTTTTTCACGGTCTCTTTCTTTTTTCATCATTGTCACGGTGATACCGACGCATCGCATTCTGTTTCCCCTGTCCCGTTGATGAGACACAACGGAAGATGATTACGTCGCGACGCCACGGGACGCTCGCGGGAAAAAATATCTCTCCTCGGTCAGAGTTCTTTTTGAATGTACCTAGCGTAAAAAGGATTTAATCTCGACGCTGAAGAAAGAATCGCGTTTCGAAGACCCGCGTGAAAGCACGAACTCGAGACGGATTATTTTGCGGAATTTAATCGGATTTCTGTTTTAAACGAAACTTGAGACACGCTTTTAAACGAGTTCTATCAGAGTAAGAAATTATTCGTTATTATGTTTGATATTTATCAGTTCTATTACGTAATTCATATTCTCTAATTGAAGCTGGCTCTTTCGTTTGACGACAGTCTTAATGACTTCGATTCGCGCTAAACGAAGCGCGTTTTTATTATTACGTTAAAAGAAATCTTACCTTATGGAGTTCAGAATTGCTCGTTACGGAAGCTACCGTTCGTCTTGCCAATTACTACCTCCACCACCTGTGTCTTTTTCTTTTATACGTTTCTTTGTTTTCTGTACCGAGTCTCGATTCGTGACTGCAGTGTCCGTGGCACTTAACTGATAAGGGCACAAGGAAGGCGCGAGGTGTTAATTACTCGTACTGAAAAGAACCTTGTTTCAACGATGAAATTGCTTCCGACTTCATTTCGCGCGGATTGAAAGTCGTAACCCAGTGTATAAGATTCTCTATTTTTCATTGCGAAATACATGTGACTCTGCTCGATTCCCCATGGGATAGTTTTAGAAATACGAACAATACGAGGCAAACAAAAGTAACGTGCGTGTAATTCGAACCGAGTTTACGCGAATGGCGAGAAAACAAAGAACTGTATTCGACAGAATTGAACGCAGCTGAATAGCCCTTTCGATTCTCGATTTCTCGCGAATTAACCCATCCGTATTTTCCCTAATCCACGATCCGTGTAATTGATGAAACGCTATTCGAAGCAGGGCGTTAATTTTTCTTTTATTTCTCTCTGTTTTTTTTTGTCTCTTCCGATTGTACGGGGGTGAGAACGCCACAAGATTGGGGGTTGGAGGCAGGGAGAAACGCGACGAACTGGATAGTCGGTCGCGATGTAACACAGTCGACTTCACTGATTGCCAATATGGCGGAGAGAGCATAGAGGACCGGTCCTCCTCTCTATCTCGATCACAGCGTGGATCCACAATGTGCCGCGGGCGTTAATTCCCCCGTGAAACGTATTGCACCCCCGCGATTCAATTGTTCCAGCTGCACGGCCACGTCGCTTCACGGTGCACTGCCGCGAATCAGTCGTACGCAGCTCATTATGATGTAATTTTCAGACTTGCATCATTATCGGATCTTTATAAAAGTGATACGCGGAAAGCACGCGATCCTGTTTGTTTTATTTCTTCTAACCCCGTTCAATGGAGAGCTCCATCCCCTTGTCTCAGCCTGATTCTGAAAGAGAACACTGAATTATTCCCATTCTTGATTACATAGGATTTTCGTGTCTATAGACGATCGAGAAATTCGTTGATTCGTGTTTCTGTTTAGCGAGTGTTTTATTCAATACTCGATGAATAAGATAACGACAGTGGAAACAACTTTCAACATAATGTCCGAGAGTCAATCAACGTGCAGCAATTTCGCTCTGTCACGAGGATCGTTGGTGAAACTTTACCCCGGTGGCGAGCTTTATTTCGTTGCATCGATTATTCAAGGCTCCCACGTCACTTTCGTGGAAACGTTTTATCTTGATAACGATAGCCAACCATCTATCCGAAGGTTGGTAACCCCGCGAGTTGCACGACATGCTCGATAGTAGAGCCACGTAGGTGAAATGAGAGACCTTCGACATCTAATGATAAGAATTGTTAGAAATCGTTCTGCGAAGGCGACTCGAATTATTTTCTTTCTACTTTCAGATAAGCTTGGGAAAGCACGTTTCCGTTGGTGAGGTAGTCACGTACTCGGAACATCCGGAAAACCCGGAGACAACGCTATTAACACAACAAGCAGTAATTTCTATCACAGGGGTGCCCCTTATTGATCATCTCGAGAGGTTACTGACACACACCATCGAACAGAATGCAAACAAGGTACATGATTTTATAATTCTTCCTCAATTTTTATAGTAAATTTCTTCATTTTTATATGATACTGATGGATACTCAGATTCTATTGCAATTTAATTTATATTAACCCTTAATTGATGATGCGGGGTTTGACATACCCTAATTGTTTTAATTATCAAACCAATTATTGGATGAAAGCATAATTATTTTATGAATACAAATTGGCGTTCGTTTAAAAAATTTCGTTGCTTCTGAAAAACACCACCCTACCAGTCAAGGGTGCGATTTTGGTGGTGGATAGGTGCAGTTTGTTCTTAGGAAAATTTTGAAGAAGAGTTGATGAATAATTCTGAAGTGGTGTTATGGAGTGGTGCGAGATTCTTGTTTCTCGCTGTAACGAAGTGTCTTCGACCGATTGCGTTTCAGGGACGGCAGGCAATGGAATGGGTCATCGAGAAGATCCAATCGGAAGTGAAAGATATCGCGTCGTCTGCCGCCAAGTCGACAGACGACTTACTCAATCAGACGCGACGTCAGTTCGATGACATCACAAATATCACAAAACAGGGCATGGAAGATTTCCAGAATGCTGCTAAAAAATCGTTCGACGATTTTCATAATTTGACAGTACCACCGCCATCTCAATCGATACCGAAATTATAGCTAATATATCGCACCAGCTTCAATCTCTTTAACTAATGCTACGAAGATCTTTGATGGAACGATTGAGAATTAAAAATGACAAGTTCTTAGGAAAATACTCGAAGGAAGATATGTTTATGTTACTGCCAGAATCATGGGACTGTGAATATTTAATTAACCTTTTAATGGCAGGCCATTGAGGCAATGATACTTTTAATTTAATTTTTGATTCCTTTTTACTCCAATTTTCTAAATTTTACATTATTCCTTTAAATATTAATTTTCCACTACGTGAAAGTCTTTCATTAAAAAAATTTCAGTGCTTAATTTTAGTCGAAGCTTCATTACATGAGTTTATAGATCTGGGTCACGATTAACCCGGCTCCGCTGTTCGACGATTAAAGTAATTAAAATGGGGCGGAATGTGTGATATTTTTGAACGGGCAAACAGAACTGCAAGTTTCTATTTGATTATAGTGATTAACACCTTGCATTGTCAATCGTTCCACGAAAATCGTTTAGTGGAAGAGTTGTAGCTGCGGAAAGTAATAACAGACATTAGAAAGTTTTGCGAAACATTATGATTTCATATCGAACTCGTTTATGAATAACTATACTTTCTAACGAAAGGTCTAAGAATCTGACGATAGATTTCTTACGAGAGAAGAAAAAGAGAATATTTAATATAGAACAAGATCGTATCGCGTTCTTGTGTTTATGAGATTGAATAGTCGGTGGAACATATATCGAATAGAGGGCTTATTTTTGATAAGCTTCGTTTGTGTTTAGACGTCGCACCTATAAAAATGCTTCAACGTAATGCTGTTCACACACATTAAGAAACGTCAGTGTTTACCTCATTTCCTTGTATCAAGCTTTATATTTTATCGTGACTAGAAGTAGATTCGACTGTGCGTACGTCTCTCGTGGTTGCTGAACAATACAGCACGTCGATGTGAACTATTTATTTTCACGCGAGACATTCGCAATGGTCGTAAATATATTTAGAACAATTTTAGCTAATAATCGTGGCTTCAATTATACAGGAGATAATAAAAGAAAAGAAACTAATGGTACTCGTATGATCGTTAGTGCACGTATTTCGATGTCAATTGAACGAGGTCTAGGGCACGGCTTGGGTTCTACTCCGATGTTTATTGAATTGGAAAGCAGAGAAAATCAAGTATATAGATATATTTTTAAAGCAAAAATGAAGTTGCGTTAATTATTTCCACTGTGAAGTTTAAGAGTTTCCTGTCGAGTCAGAAGTAATCAGGTCTCGTTATCGAAACACGATCGATAAAAGGAGTTGGAAGCTTATTCGAAGCGGTCGTTCGCGAGAAAAAGAAAGCAAGAAAAGAGACAGCTTTTACTGTTAAGGAAACATTGTCCCCAGGTGGTCCGTCGATACTCGTATCGTTCGAAATCGTGCGCCACGAAATACCCTGATGTCTCTCCTCCCCCTTCGGCCTCTATCATCCCCCGATTCTCTCTCTGGAGGATATTCGCGCGAGTCAGCGAGTGTTTCCACGCGTCGAGGACGAAACACGCTCGTACGATACGGGCCAAGTATCGATTCGGCGATGGAGGACCGGTCTCGACATTCCGCTCGAGTAATTTCCAGCGCAGCGGAATTCCGAACGGGTCATTATTGTTCTCGCCGGTCTAGAGACAATTTCCATCGGTTTACTCAAATCTGGCCGGCCAGCTATCTCTCTTTAGGTAAGTAGAAAGAGGGACAATGGAGAGCGCGAATCGTAGAGGGTTGGTCGGCAGGCACGTGAGGCCTGGAATACGAAGCGGCGCAGAGGGCAGGAAACGGACGAAATTTGACATCAAGGCTCAACCAGCGGTATGTAAGAGATAATTGATGACGTTACGGTTCATCGCTCGCTACTCGGTTACCGGACATAGACAAATATTGACAGCTTCCGATCACAGGACCTGGCCCGCTATCCTTTGTACCTAACTCACGCACACGTACCTTCGATGTCTGCTCGGTTTTCCCGTTGAATCGCCCCCGCTTAGTCCCTCGTACGTTAGTAAATCAACCGGCTCCCCGACGGGGTGGACGTGCATGTCGAGCAAGTTTCGCAAATTAAAGTGGCCTCGTTTGTCCCTATAAAGCTTGACTGTGGCTATCGGTTGCGCATGACGTTACGCTATGCTTTGACGACAAAGCGACAGTTTTCCCTTTGACTTACTTTTATTACAGCCATTTACTGTATATATGTGTGTGTGTGAGGGTGTCTTCTAGCTCCTTCGACTGGAACGCGAAATTACGAAGTTGAAACTTAAGCCGGAGAATTCGAAGGGCTTTGCTTCGAGAATCGAGGGACCAAGTGCAGATGGTCAGGCTTGCCTCGAGCATAGTTTCGAGAACATCGATATGTCCCTACTGCATTGTTCATCTTTAATTGCCCGTACGGCTCTCACTTTGGTATTTTGCGAACGAACGAGTCTTCAAAGGGAACTTTCCCTGTAAATCGGTTGCTAACAAGTTTCGCTAAATTCGATTAGGTAGCTCCTCCTTATCCTGCGGTAAGAGGGACAAAGCGTCCTGTTCTTCTAGTCCTACTAATTGCTTCGTCTACTCATTACGAACGCGTTAAAACTTGCATTATCAATTTCCTTCAAGTATGCCGTTTAAAGGCGATGCATTAATTGAAAAGTTTCCCAGTGATTACATTGAAGATCGTTCGGGTAAATCTTTGAGATGGACGTTTATTTGTTTGAAAATGCTCGAGTTAGCTGGTTCGGAAGCTTACCCGGTGTCTTGAAAGGGATAGGATTTTCAAGGCCGCACCCCGCCCGCCTCCATTTTCCATCCCTTTAGCCCCGGTTCCGGGAGAAAAGGAGAGCTTCAAAGGCTCGAGCGAGCGTCGAAAAGGCTCATGGTTTACACATCGCTACGGTGCTCTCTCGTCAAGCCTCGTAAAAGCTCTCGGGACGATCGACTGTAAAAGTCGACGACACGGTCAAGTAGATCCTTCTTGATTTCTCGCTTCTCGATTCACGAGCTCGTGAAAAACCGCACTTCATACATTCCTGGTCACTGCCTTATATTATCCTTTCTTTTTGCTTCCCACCTACTTCTTCCTTCAAATTCAACAGAGGATCGCAATCTACCCTTTTGTATAGTCAATCGTTTCCTTCGAAGCAACACAGTTTGCTATTCTTCTTTTTCTTTCGTCTGGAAAGAGAATAAAAGATGTTGACTGCGAATCAAGTCCCTTTGAAATCTCTCCGAGTTGTCGCAGTCTCAGTGACGGGATAAAATTGCAGCAAATTCTTCGATTCATTCTTTGAAATTTCATTTTTTTGATACATTTTAAAGAAAATTCATGATATGGAATTAGATAATGTCAATTGGGTATCATAGAAGCGACGAGAAACAAGGAAAGTGTAGGTGTTATATAACGCAGCTACAGTAATAACAGGCAATGTTGAGCTGTTCTGGGCGACGTGGCGCATACGCTCCGCCTATTAGCATACAATTATCTTTATGCTTCTTTTATGATTCATATTTAGTGCCAGTTACGCTCGGTTTTCGCTTCGTCGGCCAGCGCGGCAGCGCAGCTTCAAGTTTGCAACTTTTACGATCACGCTTGTTTCGAAACTTAACGTTCACCGTTTCACCTCTTATCATCGTTTCTCCGCGCAGCCATCGTGTTCTTGCTAAACGTGCTTTTGCAAATACCCCCGACGTACCCCCCCAGAGGGAAGCCCGAAAATTTGTTGTCGTACGTGCTGAAAATCAGCAACAGCTATCGATTTCTCTTCTACTCTCGTATACTTTGTTTCGACGATAAAAGGACTTTTCGAACGGATATTTCGAAAGAAATAATCAAATCATAAATAAACCTATTATCTGTTTCCACGAAAAGGTTTCTGTGCTTCACGAGAGAACGTTTAAATGTGATTTTTGTTTGGTGCAAAAAGTCGAAATAATAAAGACCGATAACGAAGAGACATCTCTAGTTGCGTGTCCTCCCATCGTTGCGCCATTCGGTACGGTCCATGGGTACGATCATGGTTCCAATGACCCACCATTGCTACCTGGCTACGACTGACCATTAATTTAATTAATGCAAATCCATTTGCAGCTGCACGCGAACCAACCATTCCCAGCCTTTATTTCGCGCCATTTCGACTTTATTTTTGACGGAACGCGAATTCGCTACGGCCGTACGGAATACCAGTACCTCGTCAATTTTTGTTTAGTTCGACCATTATTTCGGCCACATTTACATTTCCGATGCATCGTTTATTCAGTTTCCTTTCTCGCGTTTCGCCATTGAATTCAGCGAGCGTTTAATGGAACCACTATGAATATAGTTTTCATACTCGATAATTTAGTAATCTAACTTTCACGGAGTGAATATTCGCGTTAATTGAAAATCCAATTGAACAGCTTTTGTTTTCGAAATCAGCTCATAAATCGATGAGTTAATTTTCAATTTTTTCCATTTTAGAGTTTATTCGTTCCATCGAATACGATCGAAGCGGTTGTATAAATTAGCCGGTTAAGATCGTTTACACCGGGAAAGTTTGATTTCGGTAGTTTTAGACCACATCCGGCCGAATGGCTAATAACGGACGTGCTCTGACTACTAATCGGCTTTACGGAGATTTCCCGATGTTCGGACGGGTATATGGGTTAAATGCTGCGGAGGTGAACGGGTCAAAGGGCAAGATTAGATGCTTGGGATGGACTTCTGCGGAAGTTGTGCATAATGCATGGCTCCTCGATAGTTTGTCGGTTCATAATAACTACTCATCCTTTCGGGATATGCGTGTACATGAAATTTACAGTACCGATAACAGTCAGCGAACAGAGGATGCGTTTTCGAATCCAGTAAATAACTGAAACGAGCTTCGAATCGTTGTAATTTGCATCGCGTACGCGATACATTCTCTTCGTTTTTGAAATTTTGCAAAGTTATGGTACGAATTTCGTAGTAAAAAATTTGAGAATATATGTAGAATTTATGAAATTTATTTTGGAACAGCCTCTCCGGCTACGAATTCGTTTACACACGATTCTGCAACGGTTGATTGCATCTCTAATTGCTCGACGACGAGGCTCCGTATCCAATGAGCACGTAAAGTTTGTTTTAATATTAATTTCTTATCGTTGATCTTGGCAGGGAAGGTTATATTCACCGGGTATCACCGGTCTCACCTTCCATGCCGTGCAAACATACTCCGAGAACTAGTCGGTTGAATATCTTGCGATCTCTACGAAGCAGGAAGGTGTAAGTACCGTGTTAGTCTTTGGGGTTACGTCGCTGCTCGCAGAGCTAACTAATAGCCTCTTAGCCTCGGCTTAGGGAGGATCATGCTACAGGCAGCCGCACCCTCCTACGCTACCAGACTCAGACCATACACCCTTAGCCCTTGGTGCAATCCTTAAGCCACGCTCGGCCTGCAAACAACCGATCTGTTTCTACAGCCCAGACCGTGGATTAACAATAATGATCGATTGCTTTTTACTTGCTTTCCCTTTTTCCTTCTCGAAGAAAGGATCCACACGAGAGATTTATATTTAATCCTCGAACGGTGGGGCCGAATCTTTACTAACTCGACCTATGATTTAGAATTTCAATTAATTTTCATCCTTATTTTCTGAAAAATTTCTGCGACAAATATACCTTGATAATACCACTGGCATTATAACTCTGATTACAAGATGTTTCTTAGAAATTGAACTCTTGTTCCATCTCGGGGAATGGAAAGCCTGCACGTGTCACTGATTAAGACCGCGTGCAGTCTCATTTTAATTTTCATTTTCATAAACAAGGAAACATAATAAATTGTAACCGTGTTCGAGGCAGAGATTTTCATGCAAACCAGTGACGCTATTGTACGAACAAATGAAGCTGTTACCGAAGGACCTCCGTACAGTTTACGTTTGCCCCGAAGGCGAAGTCAGACCGAAGGAGATTTGCCCTGTTATAGTTCAGCCAAGAGCAGACCGTTTCTACTTGTTTCGCCATCAGCGAGATCTCAACGAAAATTCGATCGCGGTTTCGTTCTGTATGCGCTTACGTATTTTTCAAATCCCTCGCGGATAACCCTCTTTTTCTTCCTTTTCTTGGATATCGCTTGCTCGTTCCCTCGGCAAATATGTACGGGTACAAATCGAAAACTCGTAAATACAGAGGAAAGCAAACGGAGATTCATTTATTCGATACAGCTACCCGTTCGTGCAATTATGTAAACATTTTTCCATATAAGTAGAAATATACGGATAAAGGGAATACGATCTTTGAATGTGTGCAGATGAAGTGTCTGCTTTTTTTTTAACGTAGTCTGGCTTTGGTGAAAAACCGCTCGCGAAATCCCGATTGGGCGTGACTGGGTCTAATTTATTTAGTAGCTCAAAGGAGAGGGACAAGTTCCGGCGCGGTCCGACGTTACCGGTGCCATTGTATCGGCAGGTTTTCACCAGTTTGATATATTGCCGTCCTGCCGGGTTGTTCGGACCTCCACCGCGATCCTGGCGAACTCGAATTAATTCCACGAAGAAACAACTGTCCGCTCGCGCTGTCTCGAAATTCGAGAACTCAATTTGCTGGAAATAAATTCTATCTGCCAACGAATTCTAACGCGAACGTTGGACCAAGTGGATCTCTCCTTCTTTTTCCTTTTTGTAGTTTAACGAATGAACTTTTTCGAGCCGGAATACCTGGATCGGACCGAAAGCTGCAATTCAACTAGCGGGTGGTACATGACGGCACGTTGCGCGACGTACCTTCCGAATGCAAAGTGCGTACATCGAATTCGCTGCAGGCTGATTCACAGGACAAGGAGGCAATAATAGAGGAATGAGAATGCTTCGACCAATATTACGAAAGTTTCCGTAGCCGCTCTTGGACCGCTAAAGTTTAACCGATCTCCCTTTTCCGACGACGACACGCGAACGGAAAAGGAAAGAGGAATGGCACTCGATGCTCGATGGAATTCAAACGCGTTTCAACGTCGACTGATATTCAAAGCTATAGAGGAATTTCCACAACTTCCTTTATTCGCGAGACAGACGGATGTGCGGCCTTTTTTCTCAAACTTTATCCAAACGCGTTTTCGAGCGTTTCGGATTTAAGCGATTTTAAATGGCCACTTTATGCAACACTCCGTTGCAGACGAAACTTTCGCGAAGGCAAAAGCCGGCTTTCGTTGGAAAATTTCTCTCGTGATCGAGATTTCAAACGCTATCTTTTATTTCTTCACTGTAGAAGCACGCGTGTAACGTTTAATCATCGAGCAGGCAATCGATCTGCAACCAGATCGAGACCTCGCGATAGGAGACGCACCCTTCTTTGCACCCAGTCCTCGATACCCTATAAACCTCCTAGAAATGACGAGCTTTGGCAAGGGTTGCTCGATGATGGTTAACGTTTCAACAAAACGACCATTCGTTCGTTCGATAAAAATCACGTTTCGCCACGGTTGAATTGCTTCTTCCCTTTTCCCTCGAGCATTCGCGCGATACGTGCCACTCCTACGAAGGATAAACCAGAGCTTACTTTTTTTTCACCATTCGACGAAACGAACAGTACGATTTAAAACGTGTCAGAGAAAACATCTCCCGCGGGATCAGCTGGATACGTATCGTTTAATCGTCTATCCGTGGGTGTCAGGAAAGAGCGTAGCTGTTCCAGAACGCTGTTAAAACAAGGATGCCATTTCCCGAATTCTCCGTTCCCCGGCTCTTTTTATGAGGGCTATACGAAAATGTCTACCGTTTTAAAGGCAATTCTCCTTGTTATTAAACTTTTGCATAATACGACGGTGTTCGCGTGGCAGAATTTTTTCGAATCAGCCAGCAGCATCCGAGGATATTAGATTCCGTGGACGGTGCAAAGTGGCCAGTAAAAAGGGTCCTGCTAGCATAAGCGCGGCTACGAATCCTACAAACTCGGAGCTTCGAGTCGGTAGACGTCTATGGAGATCCCGGCGACGTGTAACCACGTATGTAGAGTAACGGTGGCTGGTTGGGGTGCTCGGTAATATCTGTGGTTGGCCGTAAAGGGAGTTCGTAAACGACTGCTACGGCTTTCCTCCACCTGTATTTTGTCTCCTAGTGTGCAACGACCGGCCAGAATGTGTAGCACCGTGCTACTCCGCTGGAAAACGACGTGAAACGGAGAATGAATATAGACTTTGCTTCGTACCGTTCATACGTGCCGACGTGCCCGTCGCGAATTTTCGCGAGAAAGACGGTTCCCTTTCGTGCTGAAACGCTTCTGAAATTGCCTGCGAATGAACCGACCAACTCGTGATCGTTTAGTTCCTCTCGTGAAATCAGATATTTCTATTTCACTCGTGTAACGAATTGAAATTAAACGCTTTCGAGAAGTCCGAGTTGAAGTTAACACATTCGACGGTCGATGGATATCTGATTTAAACTATGTATATTAGTTTTAATACAAGCAGATGATATTATGAAATATATATTTATCTTTCATTCACAGGTTCGTTATCAGCGCGAAACCATTAAAAGTTTCGCCAGCTGATACTTTTATTTATATATTCCATGGAAATTCTGAAAATAATTTATAACGAGCTTTGATATTATCAAGAGACACGCTTAATCGTGAATCCTCGCAAACGTATGGCATCTTCGTGTCAGTCGGTGATTCGAGGAAACGGATTTCCTGTACGTTTACCGTAGCTTTCCGTATGCAGATGCCGCCCGTTAATTAGCTTTTCTTCACGTGTATCTCGTCCCTCCTCGATGCTCTACCAACGATCCTCTCAGCTCGGACAAGGACCCGAAGAGTAGTATAATTGACACGCGAAATTGTCTCACGTGTTTGGGCTCGGGTTTATTTACTTCTGAACTTTCGAGCGGTAGACAGAGTTTCCGGCTTCCACCGCGCGAGTTCCCGACAAACCGAATCGAACTTCTCCTAGTCGGCAAACACGCGGAGAAAAGCTCGGGACATCCAAAGTCTTAATGGATATTTTGACAGGGTAATTATCGTACAGCTGAGGAATTCGTTAAATTATTATTAATGGCTTTTGTGTTTTTCCACGTGAAAAACATTGCATACGAGCGGAGAAAAGGTAAAAGAAGCCAGCAAATTGGTATGGTAATTAAAAACATGTTATAATCGGTTGATAACGCGTATGCACGTGATTTGTGCGCGTGTAAAGCAGCGTAGAAAGACTAATAATGGGTTTCTCCTTCGCGTCGCGTGATTTCATTTTTAACGCAGGAAAAGGGCGGTCTTGATCGTGTCTTTTATAGAAATATACAGAGTTTGATAATAATATTCGAACACTTATCATGAAATACTCCATTAATTATAATAACTATATTATACAATATTTACAGAAATATTATTAAAATTATGACTTTAAATTATATAGGTCAAGTTTCTTATGAAGTATTTCTTACAAACATAAACCTGGCTGATGCCACAAAAGAATTAGAACACACAGAAGCGAGCTCTGAGAATCAATGAAATCAAAGTTTTTCAAACAGTGAATGTAAACATTCACCGTTCTTAGCTGTTCTACGGGTCAATCGTAGTGAAAGTCGAGCTGGCATTCGCGATGAAATATTCTATCGAACAGGTGTCTCAAAGCATCTGAAATTTCTAAAAGTGAAAGAAAATTAATTGTGAAGTGATGTAACGAAGGAAAGACGTATGGTGAAGTAAGTAAATTATTAAATATAAATAGATATGTAATGATACATTATATTCTTAAACGATCGAAATCTGAGGGATTGGGAAAAGTACCATCAAATTGTAACTACCGTTGTAAAATACGATGTTCCGACCCGTTAAGCCGGATTACGATATCTGGTAATTACCTGTTTTAATTGCGACCTGTAACCGCTGTTATCCGCAGATACGTATCGCGGCATGGCGCATTGGCCTAACGTTTAAAACCGAGATTTTCTCCGAAGATTATAAGTAATTACGTAATTCCGTACTTAACTTTATAGCTGAAATATCAAGAGCAACGGGAGCAGCTTCTTTTCGCGGCAAAAAACGGAAGAACCGAAGAGTTGTAAAGGCACAGAATTGAGGTACAGGTAAATAACAGTTGTGGTACAATTACCACAATTTGTTTAATGAGAATGATCGTCAAAGAAGTGAGTGTTAACTATAAACATCTGAAAAACTTAATAACGCGTTACTAGACTGCATTTTTTAAAAATTGAATTTCAAAATGTAGAATTATGCTATATAGCAAAGTTAATCAGTAAAAACTAATTAGAGCATTCATATCTTAATGATACCGTCTAGACGTTCGCGATTATCGTAGAAACAAAACAAGACATTACGTATTCTTTACTCTCATTTGCATGAATGATTAGTTTACGAGTTGTACGAGTGCATTACTCATTACCGCGTTGCAAAAGAAACCACTAGTCAAGACCAATTAAGAAAATATAATTCTAAGAATAAGTTACATTTCAAAAGATTGCTAAACGCGTGTTTACATAACCCGCGAAAAGAAAGTAAAACAATCGCGCCCTCTGTGCCGAAAATAGTTAAAGTCGAGGCGCGCTCGAAGCGGGTTCCATGTGAAATCACGTCGCGCAACGATGTTGTTATCTCAAAGAAATTCAAAGATAAATACAGGCACGGCCTGTAGAGCTAGGGACCGATGGAAACCGGTAGTATCATCGCGACTCTCCGTCTGTAAACACGGTCGCGTGTACGAGCGAGGTAATACCAACGTTACAGGTTACATCAGTCGGGACGCGTGATTCACACGAGCTGAAACGAATCGTTGGTATTGCTGGACTATCGGTAAATCGTTATCGCCCAACGAGACTTGATAGAAAGTAAAAGTCCTCTTTCCGATCAATCTGGTTCTTCGATTCGCGCGACTCCGTTTCATTTTTATTGTTCGCGCGACCGCGAACCGAGTACCGGCTCGGTGGCTAGCGTGTCGTTTGTGTTTGTCGGTGTGTTTGTGTGCTGGTGTGCGTGGGACGGTATACAGTGCGCGTGCCACTCGTCTCTTCTCGACAGAACGACATGACGGCGGAACATGAAAGCGATACGAGGGTGAGGTTAAGGAGGACGAAAAGTGTCACCAGGGCCGAGGAAATCCAGAAAGCCGAGATGATGGCGCGGAAATCGCAGCCGGACAAACCGTAAGTCTTTCTAACTGTACCGAATCCTAGTGATACCCATATCTCGACAACTAGTTACGTACGATTTCTTTCGTTTTATTCGCGATTTCCACTGTGCTGTTTGTCTCATTATTGCTCGAGAGTGTCGATACCGAGAAACAATGACGAAACGCGATGCAAGTCGACGTAAAACGCGATTGGAACGAAAGAAATTTTCTGGCTGCTCCACAACGAGCGGACGTAACATAGCCGACTTTATAAGGCAATGCGCATGCGTGTCTCGCTTTAGATCGAGCGCAACCGTGAACACGTGATAACCCCTTCTTTCAACGATCCACTTTCCTTCCCGTTTTAACATACGATCACCCGCGCCGTTCTCGTCGAGTCCCCATGATCAATGCGGAGGTCAGTCGGTAGTGTCGTGCTCTTGGATTCGCTATAGATCGTTTCATAACACTTTCCTAGATCATACTCTACTAATCCATTGAATCACTCATTATTTTTAAAATGGTGATTGGTAGCACTGATTTTTTGGCGTAAGACTGATAGGAGATATAGAATGTAGAATTGGCGCCAAGTTTAAGTTAATTCTTTTTAAGTATTGAAGCGAATAATGAAATCATTTTTCCCTAGAGATAGTTCTATATACCATACAAGGGATTTAGTATAAGAAACATAATGACCATGATATTACTTTGTTATCTAAATGTTTTCAAATTTAGATAATGTCATTCTGATTATTTAAAACACTTAAGATTCCATCGTTCAAATAAAAGATAGACAGGGTTAAGGTCCACCTTGGATCTTAGTCACGATCCAACTTTTATAAAAGATAAAAGTATCATACATTTGCATTGTTAGCACGGAATAAAGTCATAATTCTTTGGAACGCTGTACGTACACTGGCAGGAAGTAATAAAATTTTCTTTTTATTTTGACACCTGGCTAGTCTGCCCGCAAGAATACAACTTTTAATAAACTAGAGTTACCTGGCGAACGCGCGATAAAGTGTAGGATTGGTTATATAGAAACGAGCGACGCTATGACCAATATTTACTCTGGCATGGAGTAAAGGTGCGAATGAATGGTGCAAAGTTCATTGAAAAGAATGGTCACTGGCAACAGACAATCGAATGCAACTCGAGTGCTCGTCGCGGAAACGAAAACTTTCTTAACGAGCCGTTCGCCGTTTCTAATGGAACGGCACGTCAAGAAAACACGACTAGATAATTCGTTCGCAGCGATAGTACAATTATTGAATTTCATTCTCTTCCTTCGCGGCAATGTCGCGGAGAAAGTTATCTCGATGCGGGGCTCGCGATAACGCGACACTGATAATCAGGATTCTCGCTTAAAAACAATAGGATCATCGACCAAAGTTTCGTTTAAATTTTCACCCAAACTTAAAATGGACATTCCGAATAAAGAACGACGGTTCGGATTGCATTTATTTCTTCTTGGGTGCGATTTGCATCGTAGCAAGTAAATTATAAAGGGTGTTGTTACTACAAGGACTTAGCCTCGAAGAAAACATCGTTTCATCATTTTCAGTGAAGGATAGTAGTAAATTACAGAGTATTTAATAACACACCACGTTCGCAGTAAATATCACACGCCATTTGATGATTCAGCACGCTCAGTACACAGTTTCGCATCTGCGATTATTCATAATTAAGAAATAAAAAGAATTTATTTGTCTTGATTGTATAATATTTGTTTGTTACTTATTCTGCGTGTAGCCTTCTGATACTTTAATGTACGTTTACGAGGCAGCTGGTATATCGTGGATTAGCAGAGAAAGCAGAGAACACTGCGACGCAAACTTACAGGCCGTTAATAATCCTGAAATAATGCTCGCTTTTCTTTGCACAGAAGATTATATGTACACGGAATTCTATCATGTTTGGCCGATAACGTTGTTGGTTTATGCGCTGAATCGTCTTAAGATATATTTGCACGCTATTAGATTAGAGTTTACTGATATATAAATAGCAGTACATCAAGCTTAATCGCGACTTTGTTCCGTTACACAAACGGAACGTTGTCCACGTACAAAGTTGACAGTTTTATTGCAACCTGCATTATTTACACGTAATTTTATCGGTTACTTAATTCGCCATTAGCGTATCGGGTGTCGATTGGAAAATTCTTTATCAATTATGTACGTCCCGTTTCATTACGGTAATCAAGGCGTTAAATTTGCATAAATTACCGGAACGAGGTTAAAAAAAAAACAGAACCGGTGAGTTGTTACTAAAGAATGCATAATACCAAGTGTACTCGGCATTCTGCATGCCAATGACGTTTTTGTCAATAGTTTATGTAACGCGTACCGATACTCGACGCTTGTTTTACTTTCAACGTGGATTTCACATCTTATGGAGGATCGTTGTCACGCGAAATCTCGGAATAAATCCCATAGCAGGCCGTTTTAATAAACGGGAACAAAAGGTTGTTGACGCGGAACAACAACAACTACGTGGGGGCTCTCGTTTGTTATCAAATGTTGCGAGGCTCGTTGCGGTATGCGTTCGCCAACGGATTCTATTAATTAACCGATCAAAAACCACGCACACGGATGAGGCCAAAGAGGCGTGCTTTGAGTAACGCCGATCGAAACAACGCTGGTTGCGTATTCTCTTTGTCATAATTACAGAATGATTCCCTTAGCCAGAGCAAAGCAAAACACATACCGACCGCCCGGTGTAATTAACGATTCCTCTGTCTGCCCTCCTTCGCGAAACCTTGCGTAATTAGCTCGTTTTTTTTTCCTCTTCGCGCTTTGTGATTATCGTGAAACGAATTACTCGACCAGCCTTTGAATTACAATCGTCCACGTAACGCGATGTTCGAAGTTCAAGGTGGTACATTGACGTCCACGAATATTGGGACATTATCGCACGAGTGCACGAACGAAATCATCGAATAATTTTAACCATCTTCATGCAAATCTCCACCGTGTAATGTGGAGTAATTAAAACGCGGTCTTTATTCATGAACGTGATCGCGTCTGATTAGTTCAATCACCTCTCGACATCGCTCCGTCGTCATTCTTCCATTTTTTCCGGCGCCTTGCGAAATCGCTGACGGGTGCTGAGTCACATGGGTGGCCGGCGTGTTTGCCGCAGCGTGTCCTTAATTAAAATGTTAATTTCAGTGACGAGGCAGGAATACCGATGGTTAGAACCGCGGGTAGATTAGCGCGATAACAGAACACATCGCGAGAAGGGGGGGAAATATTTGCGGTGATTCGTACGCGTTTCGCGACGGATGAAGCATCATAAATTCATGATTGGTTTACGGCATATCCAATTCGAAGCCCGCTGATCCCGCGTTGCAATCGGAATCGCTAATCAAAGAATGCTCGGTCGTTCGCGAAAGTACCGGGTAAAAGCTAACTCGCGTTAATATTTCTCCGTAAACAAAAAGGAGATCGGAAGCAAGAACCGGACGGGGGGCAAATTCTATTTGTCCAGATTTATGAACTTCCTCCCGGCTTTAATATCCATCCAGCGGCGGAGAGGAAAAAAAGAAATTTAATCAAGTTTCCCCACTATTTCCATCGCCGGTTTAATCGGGCGTACGATCAAGAATTAATGTCTCAAAAACGGGATTAAATCTGGAACATTACGGTAAAGTGAAATGCGTGTTCGTTTTTGGATTTCAACTTTACAATTCATCGCGGTTAGACTGTTTCAAGACGCTGTTCGCAGCAGCGTTTTGAAAGAAGAAATACGGAAGCAGTCAGTTCGCACGGTAAACGTTAATTAGCGAGATGGGACGAAACTACTCGGAGCGGAGTAGATGATACCCGGTGATGCTTCATTTCAGAACATATCCCTCCAACGAGCTTCGTTTTATTAGCGAAAACTCGACTAGCTAGGCAAAGAAAAAAAAAAGAAAAAAGTAACAGCGAAATCTTTCTCCACCTTTGACATGCTATAATGACCTGCAAACAAGAGTTCCTTTTTTTTTTTCTTTTCCACTCTTCAGGAGGGAACACTTTTCTACCTTCGGTTGTTTCTTCTCCTATCCCCTTCTATCTTCGCACCCCTTCGCACCCCTTCGCGCTTTCTTGCCTCGGGATCGTCCATTATGCCGTAGAATCAGAGATGGCACCACTCCTTCGCCTCTTAAACAAACGAACCCTCTACTGTATTTACTCGTTCCGTGTTTGCCAGATACTTCTTGTTTTCGCCAACTTTGCAATTAGACGCGGGGCCCCCGGGTTCGTTGGACGCGTTGAATATCGAATGATCTCTACCCCTTTGGTCGGATGTAGCCGCGCGGAAAGCTACGTCTGGCTCGTACCTACGATCTTTCAATCACGGATTGATTTTAAAGTTCCCGTTTGCGCGATCCTTCGACTGGAAGCAACGCCGGCTACGTTGTGTTCGTTTCCCAAATCGAATCTACTTCACGACGGCTTCCATTCAGTGGGAACAAATTAAATCCGGCCAGAATCGTGGATCGTATTCGCGACGCAACAATGCTCATCTTGAGTTCAAGCTTGGTTCCCTCGGTAACATTATCCGTAATTATAGATGGACAATGGTGAGGAATGTCGTTAACGTCCAATACGAAACAGTTTCCGATAGCTCTGTCATAGACTGAAATGACGTACTACTAGTGAAGGGCAATCATTGGGTAATATGGAATCGAACGAGAGACGGATAACAATGATACCCAGGCTATTTTTCTTTTTCATTTTTTTTCTTTTTTTTTTATTCTTTCTCCTATATATCGATCCTTTCTCGAGCTTTATTCTCTCCGTTCCGACTGCCTCTATCGCTCTACCCCCGCGATTTATCTTCGTCTCTATATCGCGCCAATATTTCCGCGATACCGCTAACTGCCAAGCTGCTCTCGTGTTGCCGGGATTGATATTCGAATTGCTAATAACTTCGGACGTTGTTTTATGCGAAAGAATACAGGAAGTTGAAGCAGAGCAAATTGATAGATCATCTCGCAAGACTTGCTTCCCCGCCTTTTCCGCAACGAATGCAAATAATCTTGCAGCGTTACGATATTAAACCGTTCGTCGAAGGTAGAAGCTATTTTCTTGAGGGTATCAGTTAAGCGCAAATAGGAGAATCTTTGTCTTGGAAAGTTTATCTTGAATTGGAGGAAAATATTTAAATTTAGTAACTGGATATTATTTTTATACAACGAGGAAAGTTTACAGGCATACGATAGCCTTTTTCTGTCCTTTCTCCGCGATTTTTTCGCGTTCGACAAAAACTTTTTAATCTTCGTCGCGGGGTGCCACGGTTTCGGCTGACGCGACTTCGAAACGAATGAGGATTAACGGTATTGTGCTGTCAATCCTGGCAACCCTTTCGTTTCATCCCTCGGCTCTTTTCTCCGCGCGAAGATTGCGGCTTCGGTGTCGAACGTCGCGCACGCCAAATCAGCCGGAAGAACAATGGGAAGCGATTACATCGATGGTAGGGTGTGAACCAGCTTTTCGACCAGGTTTCCCAAGACGATTGTGGTTTTCGAGGGAAGACTCGGTGTTGCTGTGAACGAAGCCCGTGTCATCGGCTGCGGTCGATCCGGCTGGGAAAATCGTTCGTCCGCGGAATCAACTCGGAATCCATTATAGAATTTAAGGTACAATTAGGTCAGCCTGACAGAGAAGGAAACGAACACGTTGGCTGAGAAATAATTGCATAAAATATACGCGGTCCGGTAATTAAACTAGATCTCTCTTACTTTCCGGTTTAATTCCTCGTCTCGAAAGTCGAGTCTCAAGAATCTATTTTACATCTCGTTTCGTTTCAAGATCTCGCGTAATTTTTCAGGCCACAAAGCTTTGTAAGAGGTATTCTCGTGTGCAAACTGCTCGCTGCTTAACCATAGCATACGTAATCGCGAAAGAAACGGCGAGGGGGAAAAAGGGTTCGAATAATGCTCACTTTGCTCGCCGTGTCAAACTTGAGGTAACCACTTTCTTTTCATCGTGCGTCAAACTAAATGGTCGGGAAATTTATTCGCCAACGTGCCCGTTCTAAATGCAACGCGATTCATGGCGGCTTAAGAAGGCGGTCTCGTTTAAAACGCGACGGTGAAATACCGTCGTCGAAGTTCCCAGTTAATTCGACCGGCTCGTTGTCGGTTCGCGCCGTTGGATTTTCTATTTTCAATGGGAAGAGCGACGTGAAACGAGGCGAGCCGAGTCTCACAACAGGTGAGAGGGATCTTGATGAAGCCCCCCTCAGGATCGTGTGCACGGAATGCAACGGCGAAAGTTAGGGATGTCTCGGTGAAAGGCAGGAGACAATAAAACAGACAGACAGACAAGCGGACGGAACCGACAGACAGACAGGGAGCGAGGAAGACGGAACGGCGGGAGTTGGTAATCGATTCCGGGGTGGTTCCAGGCTGCAGGAAGAATGGGAATAGAGAGGAAGGAAGAGGCGAGGTGAACGAAAACCGTGCTAGCAAGAAGACCTGTTTAAAGCGCCATTTAATTTTCCTTCATGAATCATTTAGGGTATTCTTCTACGCTCCTGCCACCTCTTCTCGATCCGCCATTTCTCCTCCGACCGGCAACTTTCCCTTCTCATTACACAGCTAATATATGTATATCCGTTTATCGCTGAAATATTCACGAGGGTTCCGGTGTCAGGAAGATTCGCGAAGCAGATACGCGAACCCTATGAACACAGCCGAGGCTGCCCCTTTCTGCCATTCTACGCCCTTACTCCTCTCATTCCTTTCTTACCCATCCTCTCGTGTCCGCCCTTGTATGTACAACGGCTTCCGTAGCCGTCGGAAACTTCAGATTCGTGGAACAGTCCAAGGGAGCAGTTCGAAGAGAAACACGAGTGGGTGCTCGCTTTTGTGGGACACGATCCGTCCTCCTCCTCGTACCCTGTCTCTCTCCAGACGAAGCTGGAAACAAAAGATTTGGCACCTTTTATCTTTCGCCCGAGCCTACAATCAGATGACTAGCACTTTCGTCGACCGACTACCGGATTAAACGACTGTTAAGCCCGCTGGTATCGTTTCGCGATCCAGAAAAGGCCATTTCGTCGAGTCATTCAGCGAGCCGGTCCGCCGTGCGGTGACCACCAGACAATCTCCTTGGCATCCTTTCAAGCGACGACCGTATAAGGCCGACGACAATGTTGACAGCGCATAATATACTTTTCATGAGCTCCTACGGTTTAGATAATGGCCCCCAGTGCTTGCTACCCTTATCGCGTACCAAATAACGAGTACCGGTATACGCGTAACTCGTATCTATGCTACAATGGCACTTTTCTCCGCTTCGATCGTCCCGTTAACCCTAATACGCTCTACGGCTGAAAATTCGCTCGTTTTTTATTCCCGCCTGTTGCGAAAGTCTTTATTTTTTATGGACAGCGTGAAAATTTGGTGTAGGAAGGGAGTGATTAAGGGTCGATCCCTCGGCGTAAGTAAAACGAGCGCGCAATAATTCGATGCGCAATAAAACGTTAGTTAATCGCGCACGCTGAGCCGAATATTAATTACACAGATAGAACCACAATTACTCAGACCGGTGGTACCGCAGCCCGCGGGGAGCACGTCGTACCTCGTTATCGGTATCGATAATTTTAACGAGCGTGTAATTAACTAACGGTATGCCGTTCGTAGGTCACGAGTTTTTCGAATTACACTTTCGCCGCCGCGAACGTGAGAATCGAGTAAGGGGGAGCGTTAATAGGTTTTCCAAATTCGTTTGAAACGTGCCGACGTGCCGTGCAAAAATGTAGATAACGCATTAAATTCAATACACCGTTGATTACCTTTTTTGTTCTTAACGAGATTGATTAACTTCCGTGCATTCAATAAGCCGCATTCGGGAATAAAAACTTATTTCTCCATCGAATATTGATCAGACGTATTTCGAGGCAATACCGCTGTCCGTTGGATGAACAAACGAACGAAAAATCGAAGCACAGTCGGCCGATCAAAATTTCAGGCTGTCCACGTGGATCGCGACAGAAAAAGCTATCCAGACCGAATCATATTACCCGGCCGTCACACGGACGAATAATTATACCAAAACATTGTTCGCCGTCACGTTTCGGATGGTCCGGGAGGTAAAAACGTGTTTCGTCCTTTATTTCGTTTCGCGCGGCCGGTATGCACCGATTATTCTCTCCGTTTCCATTGCCGTTTCGTCAGGACACCGTGCAACGAAACGGCAGATTTTCTTTCTTTTTTCTCTTTTTACTCTCTCCCATGTTCCACCTCGACTTCTCTAACGGCACGATCGGCCACATTTTTAAATTAGCGGTCGCAGCTACGTCGGCCGTATTAACGCGGTTTCAGTGCCATGAATTTTCGATGTTAACTTTCGAGTGTACGGAGCGTGGGAGTCGACGACTGGGTCAGCCGTCAGTTGAATTAACATTTTAGAAATTTATATGGCAGATAAATATTTCATAGAAAATCCATCGCGAATAGACACGTGGCAACATCTGTTGAAAACAGAGTGTTTTGTCGGAACGAGAAGCGATCCATCCAGTAGCGCCGTAAAAAGGCACAAGTTACCGTCAACTTTCCAAAGTTTCGATACTCGGTATCCCGGTTTTCGAACGGGCACGCCAGTTTCTTGTCCAACGGGAACCAGTTGGCGCGGTTTTCTTTCGGCCAGTGTCTCTACAAGCGCGGAAGGAAGTTCGTCTCGAAAGGAGGAAGTTAGCGAGTCGAGTTTTCGTTGCGGATCGGGAAGACGATGCTCGATTATTGATGTCGTAAAGCGAGTCGGCGAACTGTTTGCTCGTAACGTACACGATGACGAGGCACACCAGTGGTCGCGGTAATAACGTCGGACATAGCATAATTCCGCGAAGGCAATAATATCTTCACGGTGAAGCTGTTCACGCGACGACACGACGTGAATTATTTCCTTGGTCCACCGGCAGCGACGTCCATTTAGTCGACCGTGAATCGAGGACAAATCGAGCTTGCTGACGATGGCTGCTAGCGGATCGTTAAAATTCATCCGTGTCCGACACGAAACACAATGTTTTCCACGGCAAAAACCACCTATCAAATTTCACGGCGCATCAGGGTGCTTATTTTAACCGTAGAATACTGATGGCTGGCTCGTCGGTGACCCTGAGCGTTAAAAAATAAAAAATAGATATTAGCGCAACACCTTGCGTCATAAGATAATTACTCCATTAACCTGTTAAATCGATTATTTCGTTAAAACTGAATTCAGCTATATAGCAGTGCGAGGACCTTGCACCATAAGATAATTACTCCATTAACCGGTCGTTTCTTTTCTAATCAATTATTTCGCTAAAACTAAGGTCAGCTATAGCAGTTAGTAAGGTGTTAAAGATTTCGTTTGACGAGCGTGCGAGGTCCCATGAAGTGCACCCAAGCGTGCACTACAGTCCGAAGGATCGTTTACGCGTTTATTGTTCTGCCTCTCGTTTCTGGATAAGTCGGTCGCGACACTTTGAACACCCAGTAGAGCAGCACTCATGCATATGGAAGTTGCCGGTGACACGTCTGCATCCTGCCATGCAGGCCCGAGCCCAGTATCAGAAGTGTGAGATAGCTCTTCCTGTGCGGCTCTCAGCCGACCCTGCTGGCTTTATCGCGGCTCTATTAATTACCACGATCTGCCATAAATTCAGAGTAATAGTTGGGATTTACTCGAGACAGCGGGGAGGTTAAACGATCACATTAAATGCACATAGTTGCAGGACACAGGGGACTTCTGTCAGGTAATTACGCGGGACAAACGGCGCTGTATTTTCGAAAAGGCTTCCCTACTTCGTTTCTCTTTAATCTACAGCCTTAACCGTAACCTTCTCCTTTTACCAACTTTTTCACCACTCGTAACTTTCATTCTCTCCCTCTTTTCTTTCTCAAGCTCGATGTTTTTGGCGGGTATCCTACAGCTCCTTTGAGATTTCGAAGACTTAACGTCCGGAGGATCAGACTCTCTCCGATCGAGTTACTCGCAGAATTTTTCCTGTAAATACTTAAAACTTCGAAACCTTAGAGAGCTAATTTAAAAATGGAGCTTTTAATCCTTCAGATCCGACGATTTACTTGGGCAAAAGAAATTTCGTTGTAACACGCTTCTTTTGTCACGGAGGTTGAAATTCTCGGTAGAGTTCACCGGAGACTAAGCTTAACTGACTGAGAAAGCATACGTGAAAACGGGCATTGTGTTTTTAAGCAACGTCGCGAATCCATCGCGCTTTGTTTCGTCTCCCTAAATTCTCACACTCAGGCAAGCACGTCTTATCCGTAGAAGGAACAAGGCTCTTTCTCGAACGCTTTATGCTTCGAGACAAAACGCTTTTGAAAAGTTTACACGATGGTCCTTGTCGGAGGCCCCGTCGCGGCACCCAGTCACGGAGGGATGATACCGGTGCTAGTTCGCGGAAGCCGATTACTCAGGTTCGCCCCGATGTATTATCTGCGTGAGAGATACCCCAAGACGAGAGGGTTTTGTGCTCACCGGTACTCGCCGCGATCTTCCAAGCTCGCCATTGAAATTTCACGAGACAGACCGTGTGGTATTGTTAACATTGTCCACTTAATAGTCGCCCGAGTCTTCTGCTGTGTATAACACGCGCGAAATTCCACTGTTCGAAGCGTTTCCCTGCTGCATAAACGATAACGTGCCTGCAGGAAATGCGAGGCGAACACCGCCTTTAATACGCTTGTCTGACGTCGCTTGTCCGTTTCTACCAGCTTCATTTCAAGCGGAATGCATCGCGCGCGGATCATTTCTGTTTGTCTGGAAAAGAGACATGGAAAAAGAGAGGAAAAAAAAATAGAGAAAGTACGGATAGAGAGAACGGGCGGTGGACGTAAGAAGAACTCGAGCAAATGTTTTCAATACGTTGCATAAATCGCGTGTTTCTTCGTAAATTGAAATGGAAATGCATATAACCGTACGGTATGGAAGAGACTTTATTGTTCCATTCTTACTTTAGACGACGTTTCTATGGCGCCTTTCTTCTTTTATATCGCGAACGACGAGTGTGCTATCGATCCGAAACGAGAATTTCTTTTAACCTGGACCTTCCATTTCTTCTTACAGATGTCATCGTCCTAGAGACAGTCTCTTTTCGTGGAGCTCCGGGTTCGACAACTTCACGGGATTCGTCAACTGGGGCTTTCTGTTGTTGGGCATCGGTGGAATCCGATTGCTGCTGGAAAATTTCATAAAGTGAGTATATATCGAGAATGTTGATAAGACCGCTACCGTATCAGACGTGCCAGCGCGGACGATACGTGAGCGGATTCGTTGAATCTTCGCGATTCAAAGCTCGAACCGGCTACGAACGGACGGTAACTCGAAGAGAAAGTGATTTATGTTCACGTACGATCTATGACCAGTGTTTTCGGGTTAAGTCGAATAACTCGAGTTCGAATCAAACGAATTGTCTTCGAAACGAAAAATTGTCGAACCTGTCATCCCGTTTGCCTGTAGCAATTTCGCGGTCGTAGGAATAATTCATCAAAATATTCGCGTCGTCTCGTGACACTGATGCCTCTATCTTGTCGCGATATTGCTCCGAGTTCGGTCGTTCAACGCGTCCCTTGAGGATTTTTTCGAATATACATAGAAGAGGAGTTATGGAAGCGCGGACCTCTCGATCATGCGACTTGTCGAGGGGTGATGCTTGGAAAACAGGAAGAAAAGATTGGTGAATCTGGACACGGTTCGATCCGAGGCCCGAACGTGTCACCTGCCGGAACATGTTCAAAAGAGCGACAGCTTCATTAAGCCCGCCTCTCGAGCAGCCAAAATATATATGAAAATATGGAAAGATTAACCGAATTGTTTAATCGTTGCATGCAAGTTAATGAAATGAATTATTCGTGCCAATTAGTAACAAGCGTGTTAGCACAATTTTCGTGAATATTTCAGCTGGAATTTGAGGTGTTCGATGAAAATAAACGGGGGAATAATCAGATCGATAATGAAAAATGAGGTTTCCGGGCTGTTCGAGCACAATGCAGGATTTCTGCTCTATTCATGTCATTCTCATTGAAAATCAAAGTCACCGTCACAGTCTAATCTATTTCGATAATTACGTCATTATCAATGAGCGTTACAGCACCGATAAAACCTTTATGCACGACTATAAAGGTTATTGTCAGAGGCACAGCGACAGACATATTAATTATCCTCGCGGCTATAATTCAAACCTTGCTTGTACACTAACCAACAATCCTAGCTAATGTTGAATTTCAATTGAATTATCGTATCGATTTCCCCGAAACGAACCTAATGTGTCTTCCAAATTATATCCTCTCTTTTGCGTTCCCGTTTGTGCAAACAGAAGAGCCGATTAAAAATTAATTATAATTAACGACACAAAAGGATTCTCGTAGCTAGTCTGATTAAAATTAACAGCACGTCCGATCTTCTCCGAGCCGAAAGATTTTGCCAGTGAAAAGAGAGAGAGAGACAACCCCTACCAATTTTCACCCGTTGAACGACGAAGGGCGAAGTACAAGCACAACCCCCATGAATAATTTCCACGAGATTTTTATCGCCGTTGTAAAGTCTCGGCCGTGCGTCCGGTGGCTCTCAGGGGCGCGTAACAGAAATTTATCACGCTCGTTAAGCGTGGAAAAACTTTCGAAGGAAAGTTTCGCGACGTAATTGCTCCGGGTAGTCTCGAAGCGTTTCTGAAACAAACGTGGCTGCAGGTCACTTCCGGGCGAACGGGGGAAGTGATTCCATGCGTGACCAGCAGGGAGAATCGTCCTCTCCCGAACGGATTCGACAAATTATTCTTCGATTGTACGATTCTACTTCGATACTTCCGCAATATCATTTCGAAACTTTTCATCGATTCTATCCGAGAATTTAATTGTATCCAATATTTATAGCCTCGATGGTTTTTCATTTGAATTTGCGATGGTGTTTCATTTGAACGTTCTCTGGTTAATTAACCTGTTTCGTGATTAGCCAATTTGTAAAAAAAAATCTGCCGTTACGTTTGCCGGATGTAAGGAAGAAGGATTCGTCGGGTCGAATCAAGAAATAAAACGAAGGGAACGAAGATTTCACGACGATCGAGATTAATTGATGCGAAGGAGCGCAAGGGCGGTGGTTGAAAAAGACTGGCTGGTAAGAAAGAGGCAGAATGCTTCTCGGGGAAGCGAAGAAAGTAAGAAGAGAGCTCAATTAATCGGACTCTCGGCGAAAGACTTGAGCTTCATCGATAAAAGTCCGCGGAAAAGGTTTGGAGACAGGGTATCGAAGTTTCTTCCCCTCTTTCACCCTTTTTCCTGTAGCTCCGTTGAGGGAAACTTTTTGAAAGGTTCACGATCTGCTCATAATTTATGCACTTAGACTGAAACTGTACGGAGCTCCGTGCGATTCTTAACGGACCGAGTTTATGGGACCACGATTTCGCGAAACTTGGAAGGAGACACGGGAATCGACCACGAAATAAGGACATCTTTTTGTGTTTGCTGGTCGCTCCGGAAACCGATAAATCGAAAAGAAGTGTACTCGAACCGAGAATCATCGAACTTACCCCGGAATCGTTTTCGAACTTTAATAAGTTCAAGATTCAAGATATCCGATCAAAGAAAAACAGTTAACACTTCGTTTCTTTTTCAATCTACCAATGTATTTTCTTTCTTGATTTCCCAATGTTTCGATATCTTTCAGATGTTCCGTCTGTCACGATACAAAGATACGGTACCACTTTAGTTATTGGAACAAGGAAAAGGGTGAGGATCATATTTTTATCGATAGGTTATTTCTCAAGGGCTACCTTGGTGTCAGTTGAAATTGCTGGAAGTTTACGATTTCGAACCGATTTTTTTCCTACATATTTTTTGTTAATATCTTGAAAACTATAAATTTCCAGCAATTCTGGAAGACATGACACGCGTTCCTGATCGTTGTCCCAGCAACTAAAGCCGTGCCATGGATACCCTTGAACAATAAGTAGAAACTATCGATTCACGATCAAGTTTCGCCGGTATTTTCAGGAAGCTCTCGTGCTGGTAAGAACGATTACAACGTCCGGCTTTGAAAATTTTCCAACGATTCGATATCGGACCGTCCACGTCTCGCGGAGAAACGGTCGAATCCGTCGTGTCACGTTCATCCCTTCCGTTCTATTTTGGCCGCGATTTTCGCAAGGATTCACGTCATGCCGAGAAATAAAACTCGTCCACCCGTTCATCCGGATTACACGAACCATAGTCGGAGAATCCTCGAAACTGCACCGTTTCTCTCGGTATTACTGCGCGAAAAATGGCATTAACGTTTCCAGCATCACGATAGTTTTTCGTTTCCGCCGTTTCCGCCTCGTCCGTCTTCCTTTAGTCTCGATATTCGCATCGCAGATCAATCGTATATGAATCTAGAGCTTTTAAATGCGCCTTCCTTCGAATCAGCATAAAACGTCCAGAAGTTTATCGTCAAACGGCTTAGCGTGACGTAGGAAGCGCGTGTTATCCTGTTAGAAATAAGTTTGCTTTAGAATTTGGCCTAAAGTGGTCGGTAACTTTAGTTTGTTTTCACAGGATTTGTTCAGGTTTGCCGCGAAAGTTCACTCCGCGAATTATATGACAGAAAGCTCGGGAAAATTGAGCTAAACGCTTCAGTCCTTCTTAAGCCAGAAAAAAGAAAGGATATTTCCTTTTCGTTTCAGATTATCCTCCAGCTCCGTCTCCTTTCGTTTCATGATTTTTCATCGATCACCAACGTTTCTGTTTCAAATATCCTGCGGCGGAGCGGGTAGTTCATTAATTAGTCGATTATGGCGCGAGTCGTCCTGGACATGCTTTCGAATCTAATTGAGGATACCACTGTTGAATGTTTACGCCGAGTTGCATGCGCATTCCGGCAACACTTTAATCCGATTAACGATCCCACGGAAAGTGATTTAAATTGACAGATTGCACGATAAACCTTTGTACCCGTAATCGGATCGTGCCAATTACACTATGAACTTGAAATTCCATTAGATGATCGAGCCGCCGGACAAAATTCATCCCCCCACTGGATTACACCCCTAAACGCGCTGTTTTAAATCGCATTACCGATCCCAACGATGATCATAAACGGGTCATCGAACTTTCACCTCGAGATCGAGCTACCACTTGTTCTACCAATCTAAGCTTTTCTAGTCGATTGGTTCTATATAAAAAATAATGAAAATCACACCCCTGACACTTGTCCCACGTTTTCTGTTAACACGTGTCGATACATTCGATATCTCACGGTCAAAAGTTACAACGGAAACGTGCCCTCTGGTTCCAGCAACCAGATAAACCCCTTTCTCGTTATTTATCAATATTTCTGGGGATATTTTTTTTTCTTCCAATGGTACGTTCCATATTGACACCATAACTCTTTCAATCTCCAGTCTTTCCAGTCTTTTCTCCCTTTCTTTATCGGTCGATTCGACTGGTACGACCCTTTTCTCGTTCGCCCCTCTATCCATCTCCGTTCTTCTTTTCTGGTCGACGCGGAATTGGGGATTTTATCGTGACGCTGTATTAACGAACTTCGCCGAGCGAAGAACGGGGGCGCGCGGATTTAACGGGTGCGCCCGGATCAGGGCCGGCTATTCTCGTGCGGAAAAGAAATTTAATATCGTTCCCAGTCACGCCTTGGACCGATGAGTTTCGATGGATGCGATATCCCCTCAAGTCCTCGCCGTTTCGGCTGCTTTATCGGCCTTATCTGAAATAAACAGCCACCGTAGCGGCCTGTTTTTCATAGATCCAATAAAGCTGCACCCCGACGCGACGCTCCGCGCCGGAAGCGACGCGTTTCGAACCGGCTGAAATACAGGAACGGGTGATTGAAATTTTTGTTTATACACCTACTTTGCTTTTTCCATCCCCGATGGAAGTAGGTGTAAATACGATCGATAGCCTGCGAATTCTTTCTAGTCGTCGATATTTACCGGCTCGGTGTTTCGTTCAGCAGCTTTTTTATCGTAAATTAATCTCGAACCAGACGTCCTAGCGTTGTTTGCTCATCAAACTTTCATACGTTTATTAATAAACATGAGCGCGTTTCCGGAAAATTTTGTTTTCGAAACCGAACAAACGATAAAGCCATTCATTGCGCGTTTTGCGCTGGTATTACGGAGGTTTATAATGCTCCGTTTCTATACACGAATATAAATGAAAATATTTCAACGAACAGCTAACGTTTGAAAATTTTCGAACGTACAATGTACACTGTGTTCTGTACATATTTATCAAATTGACACATATTTTTCGTACACATGAGATGTGCACGAAGAAATCGATGATTAGACCGCAATTTGCATGAATACGAATTGATGAAAATTAGAGGTATCGTAACGAGTCTGCATCTTCTTCATGTGAATGTACCTTTAACGATAACTGTCACTTCTTATCGTTTCCAGTTTTCCGTGCGACGAAAATAGATATTTTCCAGTTTATTCGGTGACGTATGATGTACATTATATTTCACTCGTAATTTGACGAGGTCGGGATAAATTTAAAAATGAAGAAATCCAAGCACGCGTTCCAGTTACCCCGATCGGTTAGCCGTTCAGCAAACTAAGCAGCTTTCGAAACGCGGTTCATCAATCCGATCTGTCGATTCTTTGTTCTCTCCCGCAAAGCGATTTCCAATGTGTCCGGGCCTTTGTGGTTTCCCCCGTTTCATTTACATCGCGAAAAGGTATTAACGCGTATTACCGGAAATCCTGACTGCACACGGTGACGTATCGATTTTTTCGCCGGTCCGACAAAAGTGTTTAACAATTCAATCGGCGAAACTGCACAAAGATATACGCGGTCCCGGTTTCGCGCAGTGATTTACAGTTCGGTAATACAGTAGGTGGGATTGGTGTGTTCCCTTTCGAATCACTTTTGGCTCGCCATCGCGTGGAGTGTGCAGTAGCTATCAATTATAAACGTTTGATTTTTCCGGCTCGCTCTTCAATTATCGTTGGCTGCGTCAACGTGACTGATTGCGTTTTGCGTCGACAAAGAGGGTCAGGAACCCGAAAAAAAAAAAAAAAAAATACAAAAAAAGAAGAACGAAGAAGCAAAACGAACCGACGATCCCAATAAATATCCTTCCCTCGTGTCGAACCGCGCCCACTTCAAATACTTTAATTACTTCACCTATAAGCCTCGTTTATCATCGTTAGTCGACGCGTTCGACCTGAAGCCATTAGTGTCGGTTACCCATCTCTTTTCGTCATTTTTTTCTTCTCTACCCGATCACTACGAATGTAGTTCGTTTGTCTTCGTTGAACGGTCCCAACAAACGCTCCCGATGCTTCCGATTGATACGATGGCACGCGATAAATCTCCTTCGATATAGAGTTACGCGTTGGTGCAACGTGTACACTTGGCTTCAACGTCCCTTGATCGGTGCGGATCAAGAAAGTACTTAGGGGCACGGGCCAGTTCGTCACCCCTGGTTTTGCCTAAGGAACCCTAAGTTACCCGCGACTGTACCTGAAATCGTTTCTTATTGAACGCAGACAGTAAAGAAGTAACCGTCTGAACGGGGAGAACGAAATCGAAGGTTCGAAATTTATTTCGATCAAATGCTACGAAAGCCTACCTATTTATCCACGAAATTGCTTCAACAGACAGGATGATCTGGAACGGATAAGAAACGCCTTCGTTCCCTTCCCCTGTCTAACGGGCTGTTTTAAATTTCAGAAGCGAACGCCGGGGAGACGTTTATTATTTACCCCGAAAGAACAAAGGGATCAAGGGGTCCGTGACTTTTTATTTGGCCTACCCTTCGTTCATCTCTTCTCTGTCACTCTACGTGCGCGTGTTTTTTTTTTCTTTTTTCGAGGACCCAGTGAAGAGCATCGCGCCGAAGGCAGACGTTAATAACGACGCCTTTGCCCTTCGACCCGTGTCGCAATGTAGACACTCGCTTAACGTGACTTCGAAGATAAAACTGGAAGGGTGACACCGGGGACGATAATAACGAACAGAGGCGTTTCTTCTTTCTTTTTTCCTTGCTTTTCGAAGTGCTTATATGCTTCTCTCTTTTGTTCTAGGTACGGAATTAGAGTGGATCCGCGGCAATGGATTATGTTTGTCGGGGGCAAGTACGAGGACGGCGAGGAATATCCTTCGATTCTCCTCATCATCTGTAAGTCATTCTCTCGATTTTTTATCTTGAACGATCATTAAATTAAATTAAGTAACATTATGGAGAGCCTGGGGTTGAAAGGGTTGAAATAGAGTACACCTGGAATATTTCCAACTAATAAAAAACTGCCCTTTCGTATGCAGTGAACCTAACACAAACGAAATTAAGATGAAAGTATCATTCGTGTTATAATCTCTGGTGTGCAACAGACGACACCGGTTCGCTGCCAATCTCATTCAGTCTCATTCGAACGAGTAACGCGTCTGTCGAGATTATTTAACGCGACTTTTGCTCGTTTGCGAACGGACAGAAGCGTCGCGACTCGTTATAAAAAGGTAATGCGTACTGGTGCAACGCGGCCGAAAGCCGCTAATTTAAATGTAAAAGTAATTAGCGCGTGACCAGTCCGCGAACAGGAGGAAAGTAACGCGCCTTGTTAACACGCGCGCTCTGGCGGAGAGGGTGCAATTACTTGTTAAATTTCAAAGATATATGTATATATCTCTGCCGTTATTCTCCAAGGTGTGTTCAACGCGTGTTTCCCGTTTATTGTAACAAGCGAAAGTTCAAAAACACGGTCCGGTTCGTCGGATAGCCGACGACCCCCGGGGGGTGAATTCAAATTTATCATTAAACGGCGAGCCCCTCTAAACCGTCGTTTAAGCCGGACTTAAAAGGCACGAAATTTAGCGCGGCGAAGTGGCGTGGCGCGTAAATTTCGACGCTCTACCAACCCCTGACGCGAACTACCCCTACGCATTGTTCTTTCACCGCCTCGAAATGCACTCCGGTTATCCGCGTTTTCATCTACAATCCGGCGCGACCCTCGTGTGAGTGTGAAATGTCCTGCGTACTTGGTTATTCCATATGGTCGTGTTTCAGCGGTGCAAACAAGCTTGATAAATTTGACTATGAAAAATGGAATCTTCAGCAGTCTTTGATTATATTTTCGTTGCTAGGCGGACACGAAAAGTCGGCCTGACACGTACGTTTGCATTAAAATCTACATCATGCGTTCTGAACCTCGTGTTTCCTCTGCGACTCGACTATACTTTCGTAGGAAACAGGACAAGGATGTACAGGGTGGTTTGGAAATAAATTTATCACCGTTTCCGTGCATTGCTGAAGCTTTCTCGTTAACCCGCAAACTTGCCTCTTCTAATTTATTAACAACCTGTTAATATTGCCATTAATTTTCAATGAACAGCGGGATGCGTGGAATTCGCTCGTCGTCGAGTGACTCGATTAACGGCGCGAGGTCTCGAATACAACCCCCTCAGTTTCGTAGTAAAGTTGCGCCCCGAAACAAGCTGACACAACAAGTAGCAGCGCGAGTGACCTAGTAAAACCGTCTCGTAAGTTGCACTAATTTCTCGATACCGCTCGACACTCGGGTCTAATTATCCTCGCAATTAGGTTACGAAATTAATTTCACCCCGAGAACTTTCCGTCTGCCGGTCTTTACAAAGAACCCCTCCGCCTTCGACGGCATGCGGGAAAGTTGATGCTTCGCGAACACCCTGTGAATGCGTTTAAACTCTCGTTTCGCAGCTGCGCCAGCAGGTTGCACGCGCGTGCAAGCTGATGCATTAAGGTGCATCTTTACCGGTGTTCGCGAGTCATGTACAAACTGTACGTGAACTATTCGCGAATTGTTCGCGAGATATCCGCGAGCTATTCTTGAACTGCTCGCGAATTTTACGCAAGCTATCGGCGAACTGTTAGCGAACTGTAAGGAAGTTTATAAAACGTTTGGCAAGTGTTTGCCGGTGAATGTACACCTTTAAACGTAGAGGATCGCAGGTAGGCGAACAAGAGGGGCTGCAAAGTATCCGGCAGGGGGTTGGTTGCATTATTTACACATGAGGGAAGGTAATGCTCATAGGGAACTACGGTTAATAGCTCTCATATTTTAGAATCTTCGTCGTCCTAGCCCTCCACCCTTCTTTCCTTACTGCAGGCCCTTAAACCCCCTTCGACCTTACTCCATCCTCTTTTTATACCCTCGCTCGGTCGCTCGTTCGAGCGGATACACCCTCTGGCGTGTTCCTCGTATCCCGTGGCCGTGGCTCTCGCATAATAATTTTCACGGCTGCTCCACCGCCTGGCCGCCGAGATTGCTTTTTAAACGGTGCTCCAGCAGGGTATCACGGCCTTCGCGTCTCGCTGTTTCGCGATTAGAGGATTAATTATTCCATGGACGTTGCGAAGCGCGAATTAGGCCGTTTAACGGCTCTGACCTCGTGATTTATTCGATCCTCGTTGATTAGCAGCGAGCCCGGCGCTGCTGCTCTCCAAGCACCCTGGCAGCCTCTTTTATTTTATTTCAGCGTTTAATTAATTTTTCAAATCAGCCCGAAAACCAGCAGCTCGAAGGGAACTTGCTCGTCTGGTTTTTACGGCCACTGGTGAATTTCATTGTTACCGTTCTTCCGGCTCGGTTATCCTTGCATTTTCATTCCATTTCCTGGCTACAGCGTTTCGTTGATGCGACTGCCGTTCGATAGCTCACCGAGAGATCTATTTTTTATGCGACCTCGTTGACCGTTAATTGCATACTTTACAGCTACGGCGTGATGCAATTTCCATGCGCTCGTGAGCAGCCGTGAATTAGTGTCGAAAGGGTCGTATCGTGTTAAGGGATGCGTTATGACATCATTGTTATAGTTTCATTCTGTCGGAATCTAGGTTCTCTCTTTATTCCCCTTCTTTATGTAGAACACTCATCGAGAGGGTGCTTGTTCATTCATTCCCTGCTATTTTATTCCTCGGGAATGTTTCGACGAACGCAACACGGAGGTTGCATTAACGGTGTAATTGAATTCCGTAGGGAAAAAAGGTGAAAATAATAAAAGTTCCTTCAACCCTGTGTCCATTTCTGCGGATTCACGTGTTCCGCTAGAAGAAACCGTGGAAGTTTAGCTCGGTTGAAAGGGAGCAAAGGAAAACAGACGCAGTTCCGTGGCCTTCCAACCCCTTGCGTTTCTCTCGAAGGAAACGCTTCTCCCCTGGTCGCCCATTGAAAGTGTCCGTTTCGTGGTTTTGTGAGAGTTTCGGGATAGCAAGTTTCTCGGCAACTTAAAGTTACCCGTAACTCAATGCTCGCTGTACACGACTGACGTAACGAGTTAAAAGCCAACGTGATAAGATGCAGAGACCAATCACTTTGCGATTTGCTATGATCTCGTTCTTGGTTCTTTGCCATCATTTTCGCTGGTACCAAGAAATAAATCGTCAAAAGTTTCATCATTCGTAATTGCGTTCTGATTAATGAATATCATGTTACATTGGAGGGTTGAAGAGCTCTTTGGACGAATTAAACATGTATAAAAGAGAACGCCGGTGTGGTTTAAATTAAGCTGGAAGTGACGGTACGGGAACAAAGACAAATTGACGCATGAAATCAATAATTCTTCCACTGTTCGAATCCATTGAAACGACGTCTGTAGTGGCCTAGATTCGTTTCGAGCGAAGCGTTATCGAGCGCAGCTCGTGCGCGAAAAATTCAAGTAATTATCAACGGTATCAGCCATTTTCGGGCAGATTTTTGCCGTAACCGGAGGAATTAATGCAGCCGATGCCCTCGCCCGTTAAAATACGGCCCATTGAAATATATTTTCACCGGCACGGGGCGAAATCCCGCACTCTGAAACCGCGTAAGCGTCGTTAGCAGTCGAAAGTTGTAGCTGCTGGAAAGCCATTGAAAGAAAATATTCGACTCTCTTCTTTTTTCCCTTTTTTTTTTCTTTTTTTTATTCGTTCGTGCCCCTCTTAATGATCGCTCTGGCCGGTCCGCCTATGAAACAATCGACGCCGAGTTGAAGTTCAAAATCCATTCCCCGCGATGTACCAACTCGACGGATCGCTTTCAATCGAATTACGAACGACCAAGGCACGAGAAACTTTGGCGTCGACGTAGCGGCACCGGGAGGCACCCTTTTCTCCCGAAAAAAGTGAAAAGAGAAGGGGAGAAACAAAGGGGGAAAAATAGCTGGCAGACATCTCTCATTATTTTTGACCGACCGCGATGCCAACTTTTCCAGCGGCTCGCGTAATTGACCGCGGATATTAAAATTTTTCGTTTGCCGGCCGAGGTGGTTCGAACAAAAGGATTATAATAAAATCCCGATGAAAAAAAAAATGGGGATAACAAAACGCCACGAACGCTGGCGAACCTAATTCGTTGTTTTTACGGGCAGATTTTGTTCACCCCCCGGTGATCACGGAACATCGGTAATTCGTTCGCATGAGTTATTCACTCCTTCTACAGACCTTTTTTTTCTTAATTTAACTGGGATAAATTTGTTAAACAACAAACTATGGAAAATTTTACTTCGAATACAAGAGTGAATTTTGATCAACGCAGACGCGATTTTCCGTGTAAATCGACCAACATGTCTATGGCAGCTGATTTTCACGTAGTGCATGGGTGTCATGGTCGATGGTGTTCCGTGTATGGGGCACGGAAATGGAAGGGGACGCTTCGCGAATCCCCACGTATGAATTACTTAATCCACCGCCTGTACACGAAGCCTGGCTATAATAATCGAATTAAATGCGAGATTGCGTCTGCGAAAAGCCTTTCACGCGTACGCCATCTGCGCATCCGGTTTAATGTCTATGCCGTGCGACGTATCCGGCTAAATACCCAGGCTTATCAGAAACACTTGTCGACTTTGCGTCGCACAGCCGGTCGGCTTTTCGCTCGGATCGAACTTCAGTTAGCCACGCTGGGATTTGTTTGCAATTTATGGATTCATCGTGGCGATCGTCCGGGATTACTTGTAAAAAAAAGGGAATTTTAACAAATAATATATTTCTTTAATCCTTCGTCAGGGAGAAGTATACGCTTTTATCGTGTTGGCTAATTAAAGAATTATCAATCAATATTGCAAATTTAATATAATCGAATGGTTTAAATATTACATATAACGTAGCTATTAAAAATTTAATGAGAAGATTAAATGGTAAATTCATGGTATTCGTTGTTGTACTTTGTCTGACCATACGTAGTTATTTCTACTGTGGTTGTGTTTTAATTCTTCCAACTCAATGTTTAACGCGCCCTACTTTCTAAAATACAATTTTGGGCCATAATTTCAACAATTACAGTGAAAATAGTAGTTTATTATATTTTAACGCAATTGCATGTATTATGTCAGTACAATGCATCCACGTTGGAAATGATTAATTAGCATTCTCATTTGCAAGTATTATAGAAAGTTAACAGAGAATAATATACATATTTATTTTATGAGACGGTGTTGTAAACCCTGCCACGTGTTACATTTGTAAACCATGGTAGTTAAGGATTAATATATCTAAATTTTTATACATGTTAATCCAACCGGTGTGGCAAAAATCTTAGGTAAATTGAAAAACGTCGGAATAACAGCATGTAAAGTAACGATTACATCGCGCTCGATTTCCATAATTCCACGTAAACGAGGGGCAGAATTTCAGCGTGGTGCGAGAGAGCCCCATCGAAAGTTTCATGTCTGCGGGTACGTTGCGTGTCTTCAAAGCCGATCATTTCTATGGTGTTAGCATGCGTTTAATAGCGACGGCAAAGCCCCGGTATATTATACGTACGCCTTTGCTCGTAATTCGTGTACCGTTGCAAAAGGGAAGCCTTAATTAGTACTCATAATTATTCGTAATTAGCACTCGGCAGCTCCGCGGTTTAGGGTGCTCGTGAAGTTCTTCCGGTTGACGGTGATGCAGCTACCGCCGGCGGATGCAAGAAGAGAAAGGAATAAAGGGCAGAGAGTAACAGATATAAAAAGGGAAGAAGTCGAAATAAAAGTAAGGGTGTAAGAGAGTGCCGAGTGAAAATCATTGCTTTCACTCCTCATCTCCTCAACTGAGTATTTATACCTCGAATTTCCATTTTACCAGCTTTCCTATTTCGTTCTCTTTAATCGCGCCTCTTTTTTCGCTCTATTCTGTTTTATATATCTTTGATCCTGATTCAAGTTCCCGTCATTCGAACGAAGGCTTTAACCCTCCGCTTTCCCAGTCCAGCGAACCATCACGCAGCTCGTGGAGATTTATACGCGTAATTTAGAATCTCGATTCGATATCGAAATTGCTATCGGCTCGAGGACGATCCACGCGAAGGATGTTACCGTTCGATTCCGCGGTTAGGCCATTATTTTACAAGGAGAAGGGTAGAATTTTCCCTTTCAAAATTCACGATACTCGACGATTCGTCATCGGGCTCGGAAATAATAAACCGTAAAATTCCTCGGCTTCTTGGCCTCCGTCCTGACAGTCGTATTTTTTCATCAAAGTTTTATTAAAAACGAAGGAACGTTGCCAACTCGATGTCGGGATAATTAAAATTTGCCCGCTACCAGGGATTTGATCTTATCCCACGGGCTCGTCTCCCTTATCCTCGTTTCCGGCAGCTGTGCTCACGCCATCCCGGTCGAAGGCTTTTCACGAGTTGCATTCGTAACCAAGGCCGGTTGTCGTCGTAGCTCGGCTACCTATGCGAACGTACCACGAGGCGAGACACTCGAGAAGATAGAAGAGACTTACCAAAGGAAAAAGTCTTAATTAGCGGCTGAGATCCGAGAGGTGCTCAAGAGTGGAGGTCGATTACCCTCGAGGCTCTGGATACCGCTGCTCGTCTCGTCTAGTCTCTGTCTTACTCGAGGGAAAAATTTCACCCCTCTACCCCTGCGTCCGTCCCTTTCGCGCTCCTTCCTTTCCCGATGAATTCTCGGAAAAATTTGATCTCGTTAATACGACGGTCGGTTCGTTAGGGAGCAAACTACCGTAGCTCATTAGGAAATTCACGGAGGAATTTTAACACCTGAAACGCTCGAAACTTTTCACCGATGATGACTCGAAGATGCAGAATGTCAAAAAGCATTCGATTTTGCAGTGGTTGTAAATGAAAATATATCCAGTAAAGGGTAGGTGTGAACTCTTTGAGAAGATTTTACAATTCGGAAATATAATCCAGTTATATTATTTTCAGTTTATTTGTTCCTCTTAAATTACGAACAGTTTCAATTGCGAGTTACGAGTAAATGTTCCAATTGAAATTTACTGCCACATTGTTGTTTTATATAATGGTTCTTTTGCGAAGCAACATTTAATATATTTAATTACGAAACGGATTAATGCCCGTTAATGTTTGCTTGCTGTTGAAATATTGCTTCTTTCTCAGCGTACATAGTTCTATTCAAATGATTCGGTAAATCGATACGTGACGCATTTTGTTCCCCTGCACGCGTTCGCTGGTTTATTTACCGTCGAACGCGATTGTTCATTAAAATAACGAATAGCAGGGGCGCGAGCTTATTTCTAGCGGGGGATAAAATTTGATTTTATCAGGGTTGTTGCGATGTGACAACAAAAGGTGTCGAAGAACGACGCTTGCCAAATTGCGATGAAAAATACGACGCACCACGGGCGAGATAAATTCGTATCCCACGTTGATGATTAAAGAAAAAACTGCTCTGTGAACGTGTTTTCGATAATGTTGCAAAGGGAAAAATTGAAACGAAATTTTAACTTAAATGCATATTTTCAGAGCGAGAGTGAGCTTTCCATTAATATCTATTAGCAAGCCGTGCTCGATGTCAATTAAATTTGTTTTCTCTCTGTATCGTCAGCCCTTTCCGTAATGCCAGGAACAGAGGACGGTAAAAAGGGTCGGGACAAGGGATTCCGATTATTCTAAAATATGAACAATCGTTTGTTCTCATTTGGAAGCTGGCCATATACGTCAGTGTCACCTGGCCAATACGTTTCTCGAATTATCCGCTTGATTAGGAGGATGTCGAGACGGGCGAAACTTCGATGCGTATTCAAATAAGGCTGTCGCTTAAACTTCCCGTCGATGCACGACTCGATAACGAATGAATTTCGATCGGTGGCTGTTTCGAATTGACGCGTCAATTTCCATGCTAATTTGCCTCGGTTATACCCATCGCCCTTAAAGGTGCATGCCAGTAAATCGTGACTTTTACCATCGACAACAAAGTTCCATAGTTCATGTTCACGATTCAGCGGAAAAAATAGCGACAGATTTTTTACAGAAAAGCCGGACGGGTGATAATTTCGACGAATTTAATTAACAGCCATTCCAATGGAAATTTACACCCCCTCGTAGTCGCACGGTTTGCCCGCCGCCCCCGGCGAGATATATCGAGACACGTGAACGCTATTTATCCCGTTAATCGACAGTTCTATAATTACCAAATTTTTTACGTGTCCAGTTGCTTAATGCGACGCATTTGATTCGTTGATCAAGCCTATTTGTCTTCGTTCGTCGCGTCGGTGGCGCACGTGCGCGTAATTCAGCGCGGTGAAAGCGAGCGGTCGTTCGAATCGGTCGGAAAAAATGCTGGAAACTCGGGAAACGCGTTCGAATTCAAAGAGCTGGTAATTAGTCGTGGCGAACACGTGTGCCGGTGGCCCGTTGCGAAACAATCGCGTGCCCTCTCCTCCGTGCTTTTTCTCCCGGCTTTGTCCAACCCGAACACGGCCGGTCTCGAGTTTCTTTTTAACCAAAACGCTGGTAAACTCTATTAACGGAATATTCGACGCTATAGAGCCTGGGAAATCTTCCGTATGCGCGGCACCGTCCATTGTCACGTTTAATTGTATCAAACTGAATCAAATATCGAGGGTGGAAGAACGCGTATCATTCGGTCTAACGAACGCATTTTTGAATTCTCGCTGATTTCGACGTTCTTTTCGACCATTCGGATCGTTTCGAAATGGATACCTTGAAAAATTGCACCAAAGGTAATTGGCACGCCGGAATCTTTTATTTAAACCACGGAAATCATAACGAAATCGAACGATTCTTTGTTCAGGGAAATATTGCACAACGGAGTTTTCGATCACTGAGCGCAAATCATTAAACGAAAATCGAGGAAAGTTTATTGGAGATATTACTCGTTTCACGATCTCACCGGTCATGTGCTCTTTCAATTTTCAAACGTCACTACTTTGATGTTTGCTGTTAGTTTTCGCGTGAATTCGATCGCGGCTGATATCGCATGGACGTCAATTTGCCTGTAAAATGACGGGGAATTTTGCATTTCACAGTTTGAGCTCATTTCCTGCTGGAAATTCACTAATTGCCATTAATTCCATTTATCCAGTCATGTGCATCATGCATCGAGTCAACTTTTCTTCATTTTGTACTATTTAAATAAATATTGCGGTAGAAGTATTCCAAGGGTAAAAAATTCGGGTACTCGAACCAATTTATATACTGGTCAAATTTTTGGAGCTCCGCCCAAACCTAAAACAAATTTCTAACTCAAATATGAACCGAATGGATAACTGGTATTTTTTAAAAAGAATTTGATTGCAATTTTCTATTCGTTTAATTTTCGTACACGAATTATATCCTGAAATTTGCCAGTACACCATCGTAGATATGCGAGCCTCAATGGTTAACTATCCCGAACGAACAAGAACGATAAGTCATAATATACCTCTTATCGTAATTAAAACGTCTCGGTTTAATTTCACGTTGATATTCTTGACGGACGCTTTCATTTTCAAACGTTCGTGTGTTTGCGGTTCGTGACCCGTTTCCAGTTAGGATCATGCGACTCTCAATTTCTCGAGTGTGCCTATCGTACGGTTGCATCTCCTAAACTTATTTAAGTTTCGCCATATTTTATCTGTACTCGGAACGAGGGGACGGACGACACTTCGAAGAATACCAGGACGAACAGCCCGAAATGAAATCGTACGCGGTTTCTGTACCTGCGCTATCGCGCTGGCCCGCGTTGATACCCGCGTAATCTACCGAAGTGTTTTGGCTCCATGGATTCTAGAGACAGTTTGGAGAGTGACAAAGGAACGATCGTCGTGAAGTAAAATTCATACTGTACAAACGTTTCGATACCGATTCGCGTGGAAAGACTGCTTTCGCTTGGGATTTAACCCGGGTAGTTTGTAAGATTGTACCTGAAACCATGTTTTCTATCCTGTAACTTCTTTCCACTTTGTCAAGGATCTTGGTGGAGACATGTGAAAATAGGAATCGAAGTTCTAAACTTCCTGCGATGTTAGAAATTTAAGAATCGGAACGCAGAATGTTCTACTGTGCATGGAAAACCTGAAATCAGTAGTATAGTCGGTCATTAGTCAGACATTTAGGAAAACGGGCATTTTTGGGGTCGAAAAATCGAATTTTTCAAATTTTTTTATTTGATAATACATAATATTTAGAGTCAGAATTTATAATTAAAACAACTTTTTGGAAATTATTGATGGACGGAAAATATTTACAAAATTAGGCCTAATAAAAACGTAAAATCACGTTTGTCGGTACTCGTGTTCCTTTTTCTCAGTAATCATTCGATCGGTATATAGACGAATGATATCGGTATCTTTATTGCTTGCTAAATCAAAGGAGATACGCCAAAAGCTGTTATCGTTTTCAACGAGTTCGGTCCTTTACGCGAACTCGTAGGTATACGACGTTCAATCGAACTTCCGTTTTGTAGCGAGCGCTATTTTGGCTGATTTATCGGTGAGTTGCTTTCGTCGTTGCTGCCTCGATATCGGTTTTTCCCTTTCTCTTCTTTTTCCTGTGTATGCGTTATCCACCCCGGCCATTCGAGCGAAGCTCTCGATCACCAGTAGCGTTTATCCTCCCTGTACAGCCTTCGCCGCACGCCGCTCTCTTTTTCCTTCCGTTCGTTTCTCTTTCCCTGTTTCGCACCCTCTTCCCTTACTTTTCGATTGCCTTTTGCAACGTGACATCGCGACGCCGAGCCTCGTCACTCGATTCTCGCAATTGTACAAAGAACGAGCTTTCGGTGACTGACCTTTTTAGAAATTCGTTATTCACCCACCAAGCAAAGATCTATGAAATTTTGTTAATTTTTGTTTCATTTTTTCTCTCTTTCAGATTCCACCGTGCCCGTTGTACTGTGTCTGCTGATCGAAAAGGGACTGTCCGTGGTGAGTAGCTGCATTTTGTAAAATCCTCGTCGACATGCGTTTATCGCCGGAACGCGTATTCTCTGCGCCATGTAATACTCGCAACACAAGGGCGGAAGGATATTAAAAAACTTTCTCGCGTCCAGTAAAATTTCGCACATTTTTTCCTACCACCGCTAAGCAGCGCGGGAAAGAGGTAAAACCGTGCGAACGCGGTGTCGAAAGAAGAGCTACGTCGCGGGACGTTAACGCAGGAGAGAACGAAACGAAAAGTTGCAGAAATATTTTTCACCCTTTCGCCTCTCCTTTTTTCTCCCCGTTGTTCCGCCGGCCAAGAAGCACGCGGCTAAACTAAACTAATAATAATATGTCGGACATATGACGTAGCCAGCGGGTACTTTATGCGGCCACGGGTCAAAATGGGCGAACGAGAAGAAGCAAAGGTTGTTACATTTTTCTCGTCACGTTAGAAAGCATGCTTCTGATTCGAACTCGTTTCTTTTTGCGTCCTTTCACGAATCCATCGTGAAACGTTCACGCGTACCATCAACCTTTGTGGAAGTCGTAAACTGAAGGGAGACCTAGCTATTTACTTTTTAGAAATTAAATTTTTCCTTTACGATCCCTTCAACGCGAAGCCAATTTTCTGGTCAGTAATTTTCTGGCTTTATGAGTTTACGACCCTCGCCTTTCTAAAGTAACGCACAAGGTTTCTGCACATGTCACTTAATGGATTTTGCGAACCTGAAACTGACTCGCTGCAGAGTTTTTACCCTCAGAAAATCATTTTTCCTCCCGAATTAAAGCTTCTGCTCGACGTATAATCGGTTCGAAAAACGGAATTTTTGAAACCCTCCAAATCCATAAAAAAAAAAAAGCGAACGCTTCCACTTAATACCGAATCGTTTGAACGATGCAAAAAAACATACACAGTGCTTTTCGGGAACGTTTTATTTGATTTGATTGGAATAACATTGTGTATTCTGCCTTTAGCTTCCTGTTGAACTTTGGGCACCTAGAAAATATTGAAACTCCGGTGGAAAGAATAAACCGTGTTTATTGCCCGTGAACCCATAGTTTGGTTAACAATTAATCCACCGTCGAAAATTATTTTATTGAAAATTCCATTCTCCAAGCTATCGAAGGAAATTCTAATCGATATAAATTGAAAAGCGTAATAGATTGCAAATAAAATTGATAACGTAGGATTCGCTGTCAAATCAATTGGTTGTTCGAAGGGTCTTCGTCGAGGAGATAAGAGCGACGGTATTTTTCCCAGTGGAGGACAGGAGGATACAGGGTGTCGTGTACGAGGACGAAACTTTATCTGAACCGATAATGGCGAGCTTAACGCGGAATCTGTCCTCCTTCTCTTATCGTAACGCCATAAAGATGGTCAAACCAGCCGATGAAATGCGCGCATGGGATTTGATGATCGGCGTACCACGACGATCGCGTTTGAAAACGTTCCTCTCCTCCGCGTCGACGCGAATTAGCAATGTTCGAGCTAACGTCTATATATGTTATATCGTATATTCCCCTCGGCGGTGACGTAAATACACGTCTACCGTGCGGTATCGTGTCAGCGTAAACATTGCTCGTGCTGACTCCGTACCGCAGGGGACCGCGACGTGCATCGATCAGCGCCATAGAAATCCACGTCTGTGCGCCTGAACTTTGTGCAATCCCATGGAAAATTGACCGGAAAATTTTTCAACGATAATTCTATGACAAAGAAGAAAAGCAGTATTCGAATAAATTTATACGGTCTCCTCCTTTGGACGCAGAGGCCATTTCTGTATAAACTAAATACATTAATTAACTTTGCAACTGTCAGGGGGAAGATAAATTTCCTTCTCGATCAACGATCCGTATAAATTTCCTTGAATCGGTGTTTCGCTCAAAGTACCCAAAGTTCGTTGAAATTTAATCGGATATGCACACAAGGGTGTATACTCTCGAACGATATATTTAACTTGTAATTAATACGTGTACCAGCCGAGTCAGCGGTCGAAATTACATTCTTCTGGAAGCTAATTTGCTGGTTGCTACAAACAGAGCCGGTACCAGCCAGCTTGCTGAACTTGATAATTACCATAGCCTGATTAATCGTCGGCCGCTAATCGAGTAATAATTTGGCTGATGACGATCGCATGGCAACAACGTTGTATGAATAATTTGACGATACGAATAATCAGCGGGGAGGGTATGAATAATACGGAACGAATTAATCCTGAAAACTAACACGACTCTCGACGGCGTAACTTTCAATCCGAGCCTGGTCTCGTATCAATTTCCACAGGGATCTGTCTCTCTATGACGCTGGAAAACGCTATCGAGCGTGAAATATACGAGAAGACTGCAAAAAAAAAGGATATCGAAACGTGGCATTAATTAAAATGCAAATGGCCGCGCGAAGTGGTCGGGTGTGTCGTAAGTAATGCCACGGTTTTACGAGACACTAGTATCGGCTCGGCTTTTACCTCGCCTGATTATCCCGATAGATCCATTTGTCTCGATTAACACGTCCTATTAATTCGATCAGCCGGAATTCCATTTCCTGTTAATACCTTTCCGTCCCTCGTTCGTTGGAGCCGATCAAAGGATCGGAACGGGGAATCGTTATGCTCGTCTCGTTCGTTCCTCTTTGTTCGCGAAGACGAACGGAATCGCGTGTTGCTGGCCAGTGTACGCGGCTGAATGTTTCGGCCGTGCAATTTGCCGGACCGCGCTTGAAATTCATGGTATTCTTTTGTCTCGCGTAATTGGGTCAATCGCTTGGTAAATATTTGCTTTCGCCTGGTTGTGTTGCCGGTTCAGTTTGCGCCGGTGGACAAACGAGCCCACGATCCTTGTAAAGCTACGTCGATCACCGAGTCGGTCCACGAAAATCCCATGAAAATTCGAGGGATCAACGTGATCGCGTCCATCTCGAAGGAAAATCTCGTGATCCTTCGTTAACGTCCTTGTCACAGAACATCCAGCTCCCTGTCTACCTTGAGTATTTCGTGCTACGTAAATACGGAATGCGTAATGAATAGTCGTCCTTCTTCTTTTTCTTTTTTTTTATCTTCTTTTGAAACAGCTGGAAGCAAACGGGGCAAAGCAAACGTCGAGGCCTCGGTCGGAAAATATAACGCGGAAGCGTGCCACGGAATATTTTATATCGCATGAAAATGTTTCATCGTGGTCGCGCCGTTTGTTTCTCTGCACCATCGGCCGTTACCATCGTGGAATCGTGCACGCGTGCACGCGATGTTTTATTAAGCCAACCGGACGACGCGTTTGAATAATTAAACGGTTTAATTTCTTATCGGACTCGAAACAGCAGATACCTTATGTATCCTCTCCATTCATTTTTTAAACATCGAATGCAATGCGGCAATTCGTGACCGGTTGTTCATTTCGTTCGCGAGCACTTCTGATGGCAAGTGATGGAATTTAATATTGTTATAAAACACTGAGCTCCGTTTTATCGAAAGCGGATGAATATCTCGTTGATCGTTTAGTACGGAGAACTACCCAAGTGTTACACTCACTTATTAATGAAGTTATTCAAAATAGAATATAGAATTTTAGTTTAGAATTATATGGAATTTTAATTATTCAAAAAGAGACAAATTATCATTAAAAAAAAATTTTTAAAAAATAATCAACGGGAACCAAGGATTTGAACCGAAGACCTTTAGATTGCGAGTCATGTGTTTAACCACGCAGCGGATCTATGGCTCGCAATCTGAAGGTCCTCGGTTCAAATCCTTGGTTCCCAACATTTTTTTTTTGTTTTTAATGATAATTTGTCTCTTTTTGAATAATTAAAATTCTATATAATTCTAAACTAAAATTCTATATTCTATTTTGAATAACTTCATTAATAAGTGAGTGTAACACTTGGGTAGTTCCCCTTGTAAGGTACGAATCAATTTTTATAGTACCGAGTTTGTAACTTTTTCATATCTTCAATTGCATGAGCAATAATTATAAAGAAAAAGTGAAATAGAGTGCGAGGGGATAGCCGCGTCTTGAATTCGGTCGGACACCTCGGTTCCCGTCACGCCATGTTTAAACAAGCAAGCCTCGTAACGGCGGTAAGAACGTTTAGTTTTGCAGTGGATTTCGCAACACACGTAGCCGGATACGGTGCCTCCGCATGGATAATAAACGACTTTCGGTAGTTCAACGGACTGCGTTTCGGCCTTCGTATTTTGAGAAGCTCACGGGTTCTCCGACCATTTCAACTGGTCGCGTCCACTCCACCCCCTGAGAACGAGGCTGACTCGTTTCCCGTTTCTCCCCCCTTGTCACCCTTGTTCATGTTACCACGCAGCTCTCTCTGCAAGCAACTTCCGCTCGTAACTTGTACCTCTCTATTTTGTGCCGCAGGATATCATAGCTCACGGGCCAGGAATGGTGTTCCACGTCGTAAACCTCATCGTGATGGTTCTGGTGCCGATGGTGGTCATCCACGTGAAGGATTCCGGATTCAGCCTGTGTAAGCGCCATTTTACGTATCATTTCACCGGGCGATTCTCGACATCGCGGACAAGCGATACCGTTCCTATCGCAATGAAATATTGAAAATATCAAACAATACCAGCTGCGATATCGCCGATCCGACGTAATAGCGACAGTACTTTCGTCGACGTCGCTATTAAATTACTCGTCGTCGAAGTTTCCCCGTGAAATCTTTCGTTATTGCGTAAGATTTGCGATTGACACTTTTAATTTGAAAGACTTAATTAAGCGTTAGACGCATTCTTGTTTGTCCGGCGAATTAAAACTTGTTTACCAACGATTTCCAATTCCGTTCGTTGGAATTGGATCAGATGTTTCCTACGGTCTTCTTTGTCAACAAAAATGGTATTTTTTATTCTCAAAGTCGATCGGTTCTGTTCGAATTGAACAGGAAACGTAGGCAATATCGCCGCTTAAAAGGAAATAGTACCGTTGATGGCGTTTCGTTTGGGGAAAAAAAATGGGATAAATTTACGAGAAGCTATCCGGTATGGTACAATTCAATAATCTTGCGAATCGTCTGCACAAACGGTAAAAATTGGAAAGCATGCTGCCCCTGAGAACGCACAAAGACAGGAATTTCGAATCGAAACTTTCATCTAGGTTGAAACTTTATAGCGTTCCACGAATTGCGAGCGTCGGTTCTCTTTTCACGCGAAATTGGTGTCCACTGAGCTGTTTAATTATCGAAACCCTATCGCGCACGATGCTCGTTGCACGCGGTATTTAATTTTCCGCTACGAAGAATGCCATTAAATCGAGCCGACGGATGCTTTTTGAATTTTTTTAATTAACTTTGTCCGAGCGCAAATCGACCGGCTGTTTACCACCTTGGCCGAGAGCACGGCGCGCCGTACAAATTGTCAATATACGCTGATTAACGAGTTATCGACGATTTACACTCATTAGCGAAAATTTTCAATTTTCGAACGGTTTTGATTAGTCGTTTCCGGCCGGGACGTCAGCTGAGGCCGTTTTAATTCTCGTTACGGTAGATTCGCAGTGCCGTAGCAGCGTATCAAAAATTCTATTTAAATGCAATACGAACGGTGACCCGTGAGACACGATGACCGAATGTCATCGCATATGCACACGGATGCAATTACACGATGCATCGGTTGATCTATTATCTGACGACGGTTCGATTACGCAGTTGTTGGATTTCGAGGATTGAATCCTTAAAATTCTCGTTTTACGCGAGTCAAAAATGAACTCGTTAATCTAGGAGGTTTTACCTCGATATCTTACTTCGCACAGATAGCAAGTAAATATCGCGTGGTAAGCAGAGGCAGAAAAATGCTTTCTCGCCGATCGGATTCGGTCGCTAAAGCACCTCGCGAATCTCAATTAAGAGAGATTTTATTGGAACGTCTTTCGGGGTAGCCGGAAAGCGTGCGAAGCGATCGAAGAAAAAGCAATTAAAGAGTAAGCGCATCCAAGAGTCCGTGGAAGGCAGTTCTCTAATTAAAGGATTTCAAATTAAAACATCTTCGGCAATGGACGCGTTCTACGAGTTTTCCGTCTCGATCGGTATAGCCCCGACGAATTGAGAGCATCGTTTTTTAACCTAGTGCCGTGAAGTATTATGATAAGGAGGTCGCTTAAAGTTTTACAAAGATTTCCGTGTTGATTAAAGAACCTCGGATTAAAAAAACAAAGTGAAGAACAGGCGAGAAGCCGATGTAACAAGACGCTTCCACGTCTTCGAGTAATATTAATAGCTTCCAGGATTTCTTGTCGAGCGATGGAATTTTTCATAGCTCGTCCCGTAGTAATTTCTGTTTGGAAAGAACAGAATTTTCTAGTGTATCAAGAACGACCTTTTCTTGCAGTAGCGAATAAGAATCCGTAACCTCGTTAGATCTGAATCTTGTGTTACCTATTATTCGAAGGGCTTCCCTTCGTTTCTTCGGTAACAGTAGTCAGCCTTTAGTAACAGAATATTCTGGGATCGTGGTATCCGTTCTAACGAACTCGTATTATTTAATACCGTGTGAAGATAGTCGTCCGACAGCTGGGAGTATCGCGAAAAGTAGAAAAGAAGGCGAAAATGGAATGATAGGGAAGGTCGTAACTTCGAAGAGAAGTCGACACAGCGTGACACGTGAGCCACGGTAGAGATTCATACGTCAACTAGTCGCTACATCCGGTTGTGTAAGCGCTTCTTAAAAGTTCTGAAGTCCCGTGCGAGTGTGCCTGCAGTCTGGAAGTAGTCCGTGAAGTGGTTGTACCGGGGAGTAACAGAGGCTGGCACGGCCTCCTTTTCTTCTTCTCCGTTTCTTTTTTCCTTCTTTCTTCGCCTTTGCTCTCCTCGACCTCCGCGACACGCGAAACGACTCACGTACGCGAAAGTGTGCACTCGAAAAAGCGTGTACCCGGTCGCGCAGACAGCCTAGATCCCGAGGTCTTTGCGCGAACAGCAAACGAGTCGCTGTGTTTCAAAGCGGTTTTGTCTTTCGATTTACGGGGAACGAGGCAAAGCAACAGCCCCGTGCCTCGCAATTATCGACGAGCAGTTTTATTCGAGCTCTCCCTTTACCCGGGACGGAATTAAAGACGTCAATGCTCGCCACTTAACGCTGTCACGCGGAAAGAAGGGCTGCCTTTGCAGGCCGGTGTAAATTTAATGAAACGGCTGCCTTCCATTTGTCGCGGCTCCGTTTAAATTGCATAAAGCGACGAGTGATTTTTCTTATAGCCCCGGAAAGTAACTGGCAGCGATTCGATGGCTCTGAGCGACAGAAAATTATAGATCCGTCCTATCAGCAGTAAAAGAACATAGATTTCTTTGAATTCCAGTTTTTTCAATGATCTTGTCAAATTCCGAATGCCATCGGTCTCATTCGAACGGATTCTCCGATCGTTTGTTTCCTTCGATAATTACCGCTTTTTACGACGGATCCGCTCGGGGCGGTCGCTTTTCCAGCGCGACGAAGGGAAGGGTGGTTTTTTTTTTCGAAAAAGCACAGCTCGCGTTCGATCGACGATTTAATTCTCGCGCTCGTTGCAGTCGGTTTCAATGACGGCGACGTAAAGCAGGAGATGCCGGCTGAAAGCCGTAGGATTTCAGCGAGAACAGTCGAAACAGGGCCGTCAACCCTCGTAATTACGAAGCCTGTACCAAAAGTATTGACGAACGGTCCACCGTCGAATTCCATTCCGGTTATCCCTGTCCCGCGTACATTGTGCTCCCCCTTTTTAACGTGTTCGGGAACACGACACCCGGTAGCAACGTGACATCCAGCTATCGACCTACGCCCGTTTCATCCCTCGTTCTATCCACCCCCTTCCTGTGTTCGCTCTTCGTTTCTCCTACCGTCCACCATTTCCACGCTCGCATAGCTGGCGCCCGCAAATGCAATAAAAGGCGTCGAGTGTTTACTCGCGCTGTTAAGTGGTACTCGGTATCATATTGTCGCGGAACAAGCATTCTCGTCTTCGCACCGTGATTGGACGCGTGCACGAACCGTGACGGACGACTGACAATTTCGGCACTTTCTTGTCGAACCGAACGCGAACAGGGAAAAATCGTCAAATGGAAGAACGATGTAGAATCGAGCGAAAAAGGGAAGGACTGAAAGTGCATCGGTGCTGCGAAATAAATCGCAGTTTTATCGGGATTAATTAGGCTGAACGAGGTGTATATTTGTCGAACGATGTTTGAACGCTCGCAGGCCGACTACGCTGAAACGCGTGCTTCTATAATCGCATTATCGTGTGTGCGAGTTTTTAGTTGGCCATTGGGTACGCGATTTAATTGCGGCAAATTATTGAAAGACCAGGCACACCGTGTGTATCAACCAATACGTATATTGGTTCAATTGTTGCGTTAAAAGTGTAACCCTTTTATTTAATGTTTCTCTCCTTTTAAATTTATTGTTCTATGATTTATATTCGTGTGAACTGAACGCAAATATTGTTGACTTTTAAAATCATTCATTGAAGGGATGCAAATATTTTTCTGAATAACAGTTTCCACAGGTTTTAAAAATACTATCGTTTGACTGACATTCGTGTTTTCGTTCCACAATGCAGAGAATGTTTTTTCCGAAAATTTTCCGTCTCTGTTCCGTCACTGTAACACAATAATCGCGGAGCGTGCGAATCATCAAGCCACTCGGATTTGCACAATTCCAAGCGTTGTTGTTGCAAATTCTTGTGCAGCTAGGTTTTACGCTGTCACCGGTGAATAAGTTCGCCGGAGCTGCGCGTGTACGCTTGCATTCTAATAACTCTCCTACGCCCGCACTCTTTCAATTTCGCCCTCGACCCATAAATTCGTCCCGAAGTGTGCACTCTGCACGCATCCCGTTTCGATACGCCGTCAGCCCAACATAAAGTTGTAACGAGCGTCGCGACACCCTCGGCCCGTAAAATCCCCAACACGTACTCGCGCGTACACCGTCGGGTAGGATGGAAATGTAATAACGTTGAAGGGGAACAAAGAGCTGAACCGGAAGCAGCCTCTTTTTCGAATCAACCGACCTCGCGCCATATCGTCGCTCGTCTGCCTGGAAAATTTCATCGTCCTCGCCTTCCAGCCTGTCGTACGTGTTAGCGGGAGACACGTTTGCGTTAACGGGGCCTAAAGGCGACGGAGAAAGGAAACGGTCACGCGACGTATTTCAAGATCGTGCCTCGAATAAAAGACGACGACGTTCGCTACTCTAGATCGCAGTCAGGGTGCTACTATAGTCTTCTATAGAATAAGATAGCTGTTATGTCTTCCTCCACTATCGCGAATGATGTACACTTTCGTTCATAAGTCACGGGACACTCACCAGTGTCAAAAGGTGCGATAAATCAGAGGTCCTGAATGTGAAATTTTAACAAGAATCAATTAAAATTTCACATCCTACGCATAGATTGCAGTCCGAGTCTAGTTTTGTGTTTGAAAGTCTAGTTAGTCTCTGAATGAAAATTAAAAAGCCTTGACGGGATGAAGTTTCTCGGGTCGGATAACGCGATGAAGTTTAAATGAGTCCTACAATCTTTGAGGTTGAACGAGCTCCTGCTAGCCGGAACTGTTTTACTCCATCATGGCAGCGTCGGTAACTGTATCTGTGACACAGATTCCATGGAAAATGGCGCGACCTAAACGCTTCTCCATTTACGATGTTCCCGTTTGCTCAACTAGATCCTACTGGATTACCACACGATAACGAAGTAGTTATTCCGGCTGCCGCCTCTTCTCTCCTCTGAGGTGAGCGGGAGAGAAGGCCGAATAGGTTTGCGAATTAGTCGTTGGCCCGCGATTTGTTATTCAAAATTCACGGTAAGGCGCCCACCTGGGCCACATATCCGGTACGTTCGAACGTAATTTCCGTTCCCTGCTAAAGCTCGATGTAAGCCTGTTATGTTTGAGCGTAGCCAAAGCTGTAGCTAGCTGGTACCACCTCGAGCGGAAGAACATTCATGATTCAAAAGTCGTAAATAGCCGTCGGAGTATTACAGTTTCCCATCGTGGATCATTAACGATAATCGAAACTTACAATCTCGTCGAATAACCTATCCGTTATAAATTCACAGGGAAGAAAGCCGACGTTTCTTTCGAAAATTATGCAAAGTCTCGCGCTCTTTCGCTCGTTATTTACAGACGAATCCTCGTCTTCCTTTCGTACAAACACACAGGCTGATTGCCTCTTACGTTTCACGATGCTCTAAGCCTGCAGCACGACCGTTCCACTGCTCCGACCAGCTCCTAAATCTGATCCGGTACTCCTTTGTTCCAACCTACCCTACTCGTTGCCGCCTAAACCAACAGTGGCTCGCTCCTTTTCCACGGTACGTGTAGACAGAGAGGCAGCCGAGCCCGGTGGTTTCTGGACGCGTGATTTGTAATTCCCGTGGAACTCATCCCGCGTGCCGGCTAGTCGAAGGGCTCGCGGGCGTTGCATAATTTGTAATTCCAAAGAACACCGGGAATACGAAGTGGCCGAGGAAAGAAAAGCACCGACGCGAAGAAAGATCGTCGACCGGGGAAAAAAAAAAATCGAGCAACGATGAATTCAACCCTCGCCCCGTTGTCGGGGGTTGTAAGAGGAGTACGCAGCCAATTTCGTCGACTCGAAACGAGCGGGAGGCTCGACGTAGCGTGAAACGCGAGCGAGCCAAGCGAAAAAGACGCGGATGGTCGAGCATCGGGCGACGAAAGGGACGCGTGTGCGTGCCGGATCCGCTTCCGTGCACCGTAATGGCGATCCTCGGGCGCGAGAATACTATGCATAAACGAGCCGTCGGCAAAGGAGAGGTTGGAGAGGGTGCTGGGAACGGACTGGAGCCTAGCCAGCCGCCGTTAGGCTAACTAGCTCGTGGCAGTCGAATGCACAAAGGAGGCCAGTCTGCCGGTTTACATCGGATAATCCGCTAGCGAAATTACGACGGTAAATTGCTTCCCTCGCGAGTAATACGAACGAAGTCATCGCGCTTCAGCTGTAGTCCTTGCGAGAGGAAGGGACGTCGCGAGTTTACGTGTCGGAAGTGGTTGACTTGATACCGGATGCTAGGCTTTGTTGGACGCGAGGCGACGAGAATTTAACCGGGAAGATGTAACGGCGATACGCGCGGAGGGTCGCTTTGTAACGGCAGAGGTTAAACGAGCCTTCTCTACTGAAATATTAACGTCGTCGGGATGCTCCTCGTCCGGCGACGATTTTCGTTCAACTTTGATGTTCCGTTTCGTGTACGCTTTAGCTGCCAGTTGTTTGCGGCCTTGCGTTCTGTCAGCATCGTTAGACTGTATCGTTTAAATCGGTCATTCTCGGGGTGGATGCAGTTTCGAGTGAGCGATTAGGTTCGCGTTGGCTTTGCCTTTGAGACGAATAGTATCTTGAATTTCCAAAAGGATTCGGCTATCCGAGAACATCCCTTCGCGCGGGAGTAGTCAAATACAAATGTATAAAATCAAAGTTGAAGCAACCGTCGCGTTAAGGATCTCATCATCGTTTCTCGAGGCGATTTAATCCGATTCATTTGAAAAAATTGTGTACCGTTCGAAGCAAACTCCGCGGAGAAGCTCGGTTTGTACCCTTTTGGCGCTTGGAAAGTTGGCTTCCCTGCAACGACACGCTAAGATCTTTAGCTGGTTCGCAAAGTCGCGGCATGAAATTTAAGACAAAATCGATACCCTCGAGGAAGATTCGAGGATCCAGCTTCAGGGAACTCGCCGGATTCTTCGGTTAGTTCGAGAAACGGGCGGCGAGGTATGGGACGAGTTGCAGAAAAGGATACTTGAAATTTAATTCGAATTCGCTCGAGTGAACGTTTCAGAGAATACCGCGTCGATTGCAGCGTCTTCCTTAACCGAGCGAGGAGAAGGGGATGGACTAAGAACAAGCATCAGATGCGAGAATCTGAAAGAAAACTTTTCGACCCATTTAAGCGAAGAAATGATTGCCGGCGAAGGAAGGAAACCCGGTTGAAAGGAGTATCGTGTCGTATCAAAGCAAACGCGCTGAATTTAGCGCTTCCGTTGCTACAGTCAAAGGAATTTAATAAATATCGGTATCGATAATTCTTTGTTGAATAGAAAGAGGAACGGATTCCGCAAAATGTACAAGTATCAAAGTGTTGGAACCGCGATTTCTGTTCATCTATTGACTTTCTCGAGACGAAAGAGCCCTGTTTCATCTTCTCGAAAGCCACATAGAAACAGTCCAGCAATCTGCATAGTCGCGCGTGAAACGAATGCACGCAGCCTGCCAAGATCTGGCTTCACGCACGGTAACTTCGCGAGGTGATTACAAGCCCGAGCCAACTGGATACCGTGCCAGGATCAGAAATGTCCCGGGTGGAGGGAATCGTGGTACGGGGTTTAAGCCCGTGAAAGTCGAAGGAACGAGCAAACGAATCGTCAGGACGTAAATAGGGAATTACGCGTGTCGGGTGAATTACGACCGATCGATCCCGAAATGTATATACGTCCTGTATAAAAGCCACGACTTCCGGTTACGCGGGGCAAAGCCGTGCGGTGAATTTATTGGTCATCCCGGAGCATTCTTGAAAAATAAAGAGCGAATGGTTTTTACGCGATCCCAGCTTCCCTCGTCTCGAGACGAGCTCTTATTGGCTTCGTTGTTGGAGATTATTGGAGATAAAAGAGAAGAGTTTTCGATCGTTCGATTTGATCGGTGTTATATTGATTGTTCCGCCATAAATCAGTGAAATGGAGGCGCTTTAGAGTTGCTATGGCGTGTTCCTTATAACTGGAGATCAGGTGTATCTTTGAAACAGTAGAAGGTGAAAGCAAATGATAGTTACGTTGTAAAAAGTATTTCGATTTTAAATTTGATAGAGATGTTATTGGAAACGGGATGATTTAGAAACATTCTGTTGATCTACAACTACCTTTCGTAATTTTACTTCGCTATGATTTACAGTAATGTAAACCTAACTGCACTGTACAAAAATAATGAGAAGATTTTGCGTCTACGGAGCGTATCGAAGATACTAGAGGTTTTGGAAAACTGCCAGCATCTTGAAATCTTATCCCCTATCATAATTCTTCCATATTCATGCACCTTTTCTGTTTGTATTGGTGAAACATTCTTCCGAAAGCACCCGAAGCAAAACTGATTAGAAGAGTTTAACTGCCCTTATGATTTAATAATAAGTTGGTGCAGCTGAACGGTGACGTGGTTGAAACGATATTTTGAGATGAATATCGAAAGCGTATCGCGAGTTAGCCAGTGACGATGATTTCGTCGGAGGAAACTCGATATCGGTGATTCGCTCGTTGATATCGTAGAATTAATATAACTGTTTTCATCGAGGTATATTCGAACGATGAAATTGACGCGGCTCGCACACGTCGCCCTATAATTACTCGAAATGTAGCATTATTTCGTGGAACAATCGCTCCACAACCGATTAACAGAAACTTTCGACACGATACTTTATTACAAACAACTAAATCCGGCAAATGGTTTTACTCGTAGAACTATCGCCACGTTAAATTCGCACGGAATCGAATCGAACTATGTTAATTAATTAGAATTTCGAACAATTTCGGTCTACAAAAATTCAACGAGCTTTGATGACCGCGGAAAGATTTAATGGACAGAGCAACGGTGACACGCAGCTGAAAATAGGAAGAAGAAAAAGAAAAAAGAATGTTTCCGCTTGTTGTCCTTTGTTCCGACGAAAATAAAAGGAAACAATTCCACCCCGTTCTCTCGCTGTTCGTGTATTCACGTTGGCGCAATGTCGCGCGTCTTTCATCCGTGAAACGCCTTTGACATTTTTATTCCAAGTATTACGGATTTTTATGAAATCGTAATTTCGAGGGTTTATTCGATTCAGTACGCACGCTCGAATAAACGTTTCCCGGTAATAGAACGCTATGAAAGAATAAACTCCTGAATGAACGGATGGATACGCTAAGAAATTGATGAGAAGAGGAACATTTTAAATTCTTTGCAATTAACTCTCAAAGCCTTGTTTCCTTAAATTAAATGGAACATACCAATTACTAAAGTCATGCCATATTTTTTCCATAATATTTATATAAAATATTCTTTTTATTTTATTGTTTTCGATCACAATCGCATGGAAGATCCGTACGATCGGATCACGGTGTTCTTTTTCGATTCTGTTCCACGTTCTCCCTTTTCCTCTTTCCTTTTTTCCTTTGTATTTTTCTTTGTTTCTTCTCCATTCGGCATGCTCGATTTATATACACCCGTCGCTCAGGTGTGCCGAGTACGCGCGGCTCGTTGTCACGCCAAATGCAGGATGCACGCGAGCTGAAACAAGATGGTAAACGTGTACGTGCGACATTGTTCCACGAATTCGACGTTACTTCTAATGCTTTCGATGAAACGATTAATGGAGGGTTACACGTTAGCCTTGATCGATCTTTTCGAACAACGAAATTTATTTCTCGTCGGAGGCATTCCATCGAATTCGAAGCACACGTTTTATACCGCTAAATATTTAGGATACGAAATTGAGCTTGAAATTTGTATTTTAATTAATTGCCTGCCCGATGTAGTACGATGGATCAATTTAATATGCATGAGTTTGCAAAATTCATGGTGAAAAAGATATATCTCGTAAATTCGGGCCTGTTCGTATTACAGGGCGAACAAAACAATTATAAAATATTCGTCAAAGCAATTTGGTTCAACTTTTAATTTGCTACGAACTCGCGTTTGTAACTGTGTAATTTTATACGCGACAGGTCTGACTGATCGTTGACCTCTACTACTGCAGCGAAACAGCAGCGCGATATTAGAGCTCTTCGTTCAAGAAATTCTGTAACAGATATAAAAAATTGACAAAGTAGAAAAGACACAAAGTACAAACTACCCAGATTTCAGCAGCTGAAGAATATAATACGAAAGAAGGAAAATTGGTGTCGCAGCACTCACGAAGGAGCTTTCGCGGTGCTTATTCCATCGAAAGAAACACTGTTCACGGGGTCGCAGGAGAAATCCTATAAAAGATGAAGAAACTAAGTCGTAGCAGGGTATAAGAGTATCTGAAAGAGGGGACGTTCTCGATGACACGTTTCCTGGCCAAGGGTGAAAAGAGTCTCGAGTCTCTTCCGTTCGAGGCGGCACGTGGAAATGGATCCTGATCAAAATGCATCAGTCTGCTTTTTCTGATATCAGTACGATCGAAAGAAAAGGGAGAATGAGGAAAGGAAGATAGGAGGAAGGAAGATGGTGGTAGAATCGGCGTGCCACGGTTCTTGGATGAGCGGTGGTGAGATGAGGGGGTTGAAAATCGCGGGAAATGGGATGACGGAGATCGGGGGTTGCGGATCTGGAAGTGTACCAGGCGACAATGGGGTCCGAGGTGAAAACTGGCAATTCCTCAGCTCGACGAGCGGCCGAAGAAAATGGAGAAACTATTTTCGCTGCTGGAACTTCCGCCATTGTTGTACGCTCGCTGCACAATGCCGGTGGTTGGTTTGGTTCATCGTGAACGCAGTGTTCGTAGCAGCGAAATCAGTGGAATAATTCTGTACGTTAACGCGAATCTTTCTCCCTCTATTTTTTTTTTTTTTATTTTTCGTTCATTTCATCCCTTTTTCGAGCCCAACCCATTGTCGACGATGAAATATGACGGTGTCTTCAAAAATTTCGGAAAATTGTTTGCCGTCGAAACGATATATCTTCGCGGGCTTATATACGTCTGTCTCTGTTCCTCCCTCCGGGACAGGTGAATCGAGTGTGGGTAATAAAATCATTGATACGGATTCGAGCCAGTGAAAGAGCGTGTTTGCATATAAATAGTTACCATCCACCTGTCTTCGATGCTGAAGCTTTATAACTGTCCATTGTTCGGCTGTCAATGGTTCGCGTGGGTTTGGGAAAAATAATAAAAAAAAAAGATCTCCTTTGCCGTCATCTACCGATTCGGATTATCCGGCTTCCGCCGTGTAATACTGTCGCTCGAAAATTCCAACTCTCTCGACGTAATTCTGCGTCGATGAAAAATCTCGCCGGTATATAAATCTGTCGTGGCATGAGCACGCCTTGCACCCGGACAAATTGTCACGACTTAATTGCGCTCCTTGCCTCGTATATTGCGGCGAGGCACGAAAAAGCTGCAACAAGCTCGCGAGCAAGAACAGTGATTCCGATCGATCTGTGAGTTTTCAGCTAGGAAACAATTAAGCTTGGGCGTAGAAAAATGTAGCAGTGAGCGAATCACGAACGCCATGATGAATGACGAGGGGAAATAGAATATTATGATATTAATTCGTACGTTTGTTCATCTCATTTCGTATAATTGACAGGAAATTAATATCGTAGATATTATTAAGATATCAGGTGAAAAATTTCAAATGGAAGTCATTTTTGAAACAGCAATCAATCTTATTTGCCGACAGAATTCTCCTTCCGTGTACATTTCATTCTGTCTGTTTCCAAGTTTATCTCGCTGTCGATTCGTGTTTCTCGCCGGATCGTTGTAAAATCGTGCGGGTGACACGCGGACACACGTTTGCACAGGGTGACGGAGGCGTCGCAGCCCACCCTCTCGGCAAGATAGATTCGTTTCAGCGTGCGCGGTGCCAAACTATAGGGAACGCGTGGTACACGCGTCACGGCATTTGGCAATTATCTCGCTTCGGTACAGGTACACAGCTGGTATATACGTTCATTAACGCCCTGGGCTTGCTAGCGCGAACTGGTATGTGCTGCTGAAGGAGATAGAAGAAATAAAGGTGAAAATCTACAGTGGAGCCCGGCTTCGTGTGGCTCTCCTCAAAATTATCTGAAATCATAAATGATAAACAGAAACAGAAATGTACTTCCTTCAACTCCAGATAGCGACCACGCAATCAGGAAAGACGTTTGTTCTTTCAGAACTCCCTTCCTATTTGCATTAACGAGCGATTGATCATTTCAGATAATCGCAAAGCGTAAATATTAATTCCTGGTTCGATTCGTCGTTGATCTTCAAGATGTTTTATCGTTGCCAGGAAATTAATGTCTATAGTTCTGATGGCTTTTTAATGAAGGCAAACGAATGGAGTTATTAAAATCCCGTAGGATAAATATCAGACCAGATTTAGCTGTCGCCTTCTCGTCGCGGAGATCGCGAAGAGATTAGAGTGAAAAGAAGGAGAGAAATCGAAGACTTCTTCGCTTCCTTAACGTCTCTCAGGGTGGAACTCGTTCGATGTCATTAACAAATCTCGCAAGAGTCGTTTCCTCGTCAAAGGAAGACGGGGGGGCTACTCGCGCAAGGCCGAGTATTTAAACGCGTGGTTTCCACGGGAATCCGAGAATCCCTCTAATTAGCACCTCGCCTCTGGCTTTCCAGGTGGGCGTGCCAAAGAAAATATTTCTTGCGCGAAGGATGAGGAAAAGTGCGACGGGGACAAAAGGGAGCAGTCAGAGAATATTTAGTATCCACTTTTCCCTGGCAAAGAACGTTCTCACGGTTACGTCGGAAGCTCGCTTCCGCGGAGCCCTGAAGGCGATGGAAAATCCACGTACTCCTCCATATTACCTGGAAATACAAAGTGTGTCGGGAAAAGAAATCGAACTTTAATTTTCCCGTGTTTCTTCGCCGAGGCGCACGTTCGACAGAATTGTTCCCTGTTTGTCGTCGAACTTTCCCGGGAACGATCACCACAAGCAAGCTGTTTAATAAATATTTATTCGAATTAGGGTTTTTATTTGCATGCAAATTACGTTGGTAAACGAGGGGTGTTTGCGTGGGTGAACAAGCTTGCTAGCAAAACAAGGGAAAATAAATTTTTAATTGTTGAATTAATATACTAGTTTTATTTATTTTTTAAAATTCAAAGTCAGGCTTCTTAAAGAATCTCAATGAGCTAAAATAACTGGTGCTAGCAAACAGGATTTAATTAAGATACGATCAATCTGGTTGGCGAAGGAGGCAGCGAGGATCGATGAAAATATCGAGGAAATATGAGGATTATCCCAAGCCTGGCTGGCTCCGTTCGTCGTCCATGGTCCAACGCCATTAGCTGGCAGCAGCCGTTACTGGCATTGCATAATAATAATTGACATTCTTAGGATCGCGATGCAAATACCGTTGGCCATAATTAAACAGAACCGAGCGCTACGCTCGATGAACGTGGCGGGAAAAAGAAATTCGTTCGGGTCCCGATGGTTTCAACCGGTTAACGCGTCGGGGAAATTGCAAGAAGCGTTTGTGAACCTTTAATCATTACAAACGTGTTCCCAGCGGTGCCATGAACAAAGCCGCGAAAAAGATAAATTCAACGCGGATGAAACGGTCGGCCGTGAATGCGTAATACCGTGTTTTATAAACCCCTTTAATTGCCACATTCGGACACGTACGTCCGGCGTGTAACAACGTATGCTTTATTCGCACAGATGTATCTGCTGTCACGTTCTCGGGTGCCGTGTAGAATTGCGATGATTAAAACGTACTTGCACGTTCCGCGCCATCCTGTCCACCATCATTTTTATCTCCTCTTTTCTTGCCTCTCACATCCCGCTCTACGTTTCCTTTCTTTTTCATTAATCCGCAAGAAAGAACAGGGATAACGAATACCCGTATCTTTCCGCGAATTTGTTCAACGATATTCTTGTGAAATAAATATTACCCCTTGTCAAGATGTAATGAAATTTTAGGGAAACGCGAAAGAAAGAATCCTCGGAATCGCGTTAATTTACCTTCCTCGCTTCCTCGTGTTAATTTTAAACACACTTTCATCAAGGTACCTGAACTTCGGTCCTATAGGTTGACGAAGTGGGAGGTAGGAACGGTGGTAGAAACGTTATGCTCGACGACAAGCTGCCACGATGGTGTGCAATGTTATACGTATAATTAATTCTGTTCGTTGTTGCAGTCGGTGCCATGTACGTGTGCATGCTGTACGCCATCCTGTTCCTGAAGCTATGGTCGTACGTGCAAGTGAACATGTGGTGTCGGCTGAGCAGTCGAAGAAAGACAGTGAGCCAGGGCAGAATACGACGGCAATCCCTGTCGTACAACAATCTACAAGGTAAGTAGACAATGTTCGCGTAACACCGTCAGACATCGCGTTTCCCATTGTGTCTCTCTGTTGCCTCGCATCTTCGTTTGCTAAATTTCCGAATACATAGGTCCGCGAACCCATGGCTACGTATCGCTTTGTCCTGGAGTGATAATCACGTTTCAAATCAAGTTCCATAAAGTTATTCTTTATAAAATTGACCTTGACCCGAAAATTCAAGGCCCTCTGCAGTAGGTGCACACTTGAATTCATCCCTGGTAACAACACTCCCTCGGCAGGGCGTTTATTTCTATCGAGCGCGTCAATTCATCGCCACGAACTCGCGTTAAAACGTTGTTTCCACCACGCGTTACGCACGCCTGGCCACTTTCGGTAACAAGTATCACGCATTCCCTTTACATCGTTTCGCGTTTCCACGGTATGCCCTTTAATTTCACGCGAATTCGGCAGAAAAAAAACCGTCAGCTGCGTATATTTTTGTTCGTGTCACGAGTTCGTTACGATATATTTTTTCCTCTTTTATCTTGCCGTTTCGGTGTCGCGTGTTTTGCAACCCGGGACGCCGACAAAATTGCGAACAAAATTAATTAAAGGAACCCGTCGCGACGGAAAAGCAAAGGATCCTACGAACAGTTTTCTGTTATCATATTTACAATCGGGGGGGATCCATGGTCGGATTCTCACGCGTAACACGTAATGTAGAAATCGAATTAGCGTGCACGAATTTAATAATGGAAACTCGTAAGTCCTTTGATGTTGAATCAAAGAACTGATTATTCGGTGCTGTACGTTGATCCCAATGTGTTTGGATAATGGAACAACAAAGAAGAATTTTCCTTTTTTTTTTCATTCTGGTAATCCAGTTTCGGGTGTCAGAGGTATTTGTTCGGTTTTGAAGGTGCACACACATTGTCGTGGTTTGCCAGGACGCGTGTGCACATCCCAGGCTTCGTGAACACGTAGCCACAGTGGAAGAGGCGAATAATTTCCACCCAATTTAAACTCTCGATCAGCCTCGCGTCTGTTTCCGGGTATTGAGTGCAGCCTGCTGGTATATCGATTATTCAGAGCTGGCAAAGTCAAATTATACGAGCGACCTTTCCCCAATAAACTCACCGCATGGAATATTAACCCTTCCCTCCCTCTTGTGCGCCTCCAGTTCGAAAGAGAGGGACAGAGAAATGTGGAATTGTAAAGACTTCATGTATCATTTTGACGTGTTATGGCTCTGTTTCGTGCAATGAAAATCTGTTATACAATGCTTCCTGTTTCTTAGAACAGCTTCGAAACGACCTCGTAAATTCTTGTAGCAACTAATCTTTAGTTTCGTAACGTTCAGATTTTCTTTCGACTTCTCCTTTAAACATCAATTTTTTTTTTTTTCTAAAAAATCTGAAATTTTAAATATCGATTGACACGCTCCTAAAGCGAGGGTACAAATTGTTCCTGTTTGCAAATTCGATTCAAGTCCATTTCGTCGTGGCCGAGGTTTCCTCGTTTCCTGACTTCTTGTTCACGGTTGAGGCTCGTTAATCAATGCCAAGATAATGTGGGAGGAAGACATAATGGCGGATGCGTGTGAATGGTGCATCGCGGAGCTGATACCTTTCCCGGAAGCCGGTGGAACAGATGTTGAGGAATGGTCGAACGTTAAGTATCGCGAGGCGGGATAATGTAGTCGTTAAAACGTTACAGTTGCCTCTGTTCCGGTTCGCCGAAACGAGACCAGGCTGCTTTCCATCTTTGAATACGTAATTCGCGGTTTCCTCGTCGCGAGACACCGTGACGGAAAGATCGCTCGTCCGAGAAATAAACAGACGACTGTTAATTCCCCGCACGACCGGACCTCCAACGTCAGCCAGGTTGCTTCGCGATCGTACGATAACGCCGGGCAAAGTATAAAAAGTGCCGCGGGCTAACGTGATTATCGAAAATCGATGAGACAGCCTGTCGCAGACGAGGAGAACGCGTTACACGCGGGATCGATGCGACCGATCGATTCGAAGAGGTGCGATAGACGATCGTTCACGGTCGTATACCTCGCTAGAGCTACGAACACGCGCATAATTCTCTCTCTATACCGTTCGCCGTGTAATTTACCTCCTCCACCCTCTATTCGCTAGCTGTACATCGACGTATGCCGTATTATTGCGTCCTATAATGGCGACGTTGACTTCTGTGCCACGGTGCGCCTCTTTTCGCGGAAGCTTTTTGTCCTTTCGTGTCGAAGCAGCGAGCATCGATCCTGCCGGGGTAAGTCGGGTTCGATGCCCGTCTCTTTCGCGTTATTCTCAATAAGCCCGTAGGCTTAGGGATGCTTCGTAGCCGTCGTCGAGTAGCCAGGTTCATGGCGCGACGATGCGTATAAGTTCAGCCAGGTTTCGGGACGGTTATCGACGCTATTTGGCTTAGTTTACATGAGTCTAGTAAATGGATCTTTCTTACTAGCGTTGGTGTACTCTATCAATATAATCTAGGCTTAGAGCTGATCGTTGGGAGGATAGAGTGGGATAACAATGTGACGGGGTAAGCCTTCTTCCTACGGTTCAGTATACCAACGCTAGAATACTCTATTAGTTACTTTACTAATGTAAACTTGGCCTTAGCATTCTGTCAATCGAACGAAGTTATAGCGAAGTCACCCAGTGGACTGACGGGGATTTGGAGACTAATTAATTATAATTAGGACGAAAATTTAAGTCCCAGTTGTAGTCTGAATCACTCCGATTGTTATTCACCGAAAACCCAGAAACATAATCGATCTACGAGTTCTTCTTAAAAAGCAATCTATTTTAATGTACGTCTTAGTTGTTGTTAAGGTAGAAGGCTCTTCGAAAGGTCTTTCTGAAACGCGAACAACGGTCGGTGAACGAACAGCGGACAAAAATGAGGCAGAAACGGACCAATCATTGGGCAGACGTGCTGCACGACTATGGTTTCGCGTGCCATACTGCCATTCGAGTCGATGAGCTCCTGGCGAACGTTTCGATGTTCCCCGAGGAAGCTTCATATTTTTCTCTTCTTTTTTTCCCTTTTCGTTTCGTCTCTTTGTTGAACCTCGACGCTTGCATCGCGTGGCTGTTGTGTAGGAAGAAGGTTTTTAGCGGTCGGTATTTTTCGAAACTGTTAGCTAGGATGTGTTAAATAATGCATGGACCGCGGATGAATTTATGGATGGTTTCAATTTTGGCAATTTTAACGGAGTGACACTTCCGCTTTCGTCGACGCTTTCTTGAAATTAATATTCCGTTCCGTTTCGCGATTAACGTTCGTGTATGGCGTTATTTTCGCTCGCGTATCACGTGACCGGTCTCATTATACAATGTTTTAGACACTATGAAATTTAATAGAATTCAAGTGTCGAAACTATAGGTTTGATAAATGCAGGTTTGGGAAGCAACCTTGTCGCATAGAAAATGCAACTTTCTGCATTGCACAAGATTTTATGACGCGTGTCAATATTATACTAAAATGGAATATTTCATAAAGATGAATATTGAATAATAGATTAACACTTCATTTTATTCCCCTTTTGGGTCTCTGTTAGAACCTCCTAAATTTGAATTACTATTCTGATCAGCGATCCATTATTCAATCAGGAATATTACACTGATGTTCTTTAAATATTTAAAAGTGATTAGTTTGACGTGAAATGGAATATTTCCTAAAGATGTATATTCAATAATAGATTAAGACTTCATTTTATTCCCCTTTTGTATCTGTGTTAAAACGTCCTAAATTTGAATTGCTATTCTGAACAGCGATCCATTATTCGATCAGGAATATTCCACTGATGTTCTTTAAACGTTCAGAAGTGATTAGTTGATCAAAATGCTATCGATTGTTCGCCGATAGTTGATTTGCAAATCAACTATCATCTGGCATGTTTTATTCATCCCAGAAGCTATTGTACACTCGGTAACGATTTCTTCTAAGCGTTTCACATAATACTCGTGTTCTCATCACGGAGTTTCCCGGCTTGTCTCGCACAATAACTCTCTCGCTTGTCAGACTTCCCATCATTTACGGTTTTAAATACTTACGCAACGTTAAACGCCGTGTCATACATCATTGCCGGATAGAAGGTGCGAGTGGGAGTCGTCTAACGCCACCGTACGACGCGTTTCCCTCTAATTTATTACACCGTTGACGTCCAACCTTTCACGGTGCAAGTTCGCGAAAGCACCCACGCGTCGGAAATCTTCTTATGTTCTGGTATCACGAGCTTCGCAGCCACTGCAACAGCTAAGGAACTCGACGAGTTCGCGCCAGGAAGGCTTGTTTTCATAGAAGGTGCAACGGCTTTGAGAAACTTCGCCTTCGCGGAAGTAACTTCTATTACTTTTTAATTTCATCGCCGCGTAATTTTATATCAGAGGAAATTAATACATTCGATGTCTCGCACGCGATATCGCGTTGGAACTCTTATAAAACCATCGCGGTCGAATATCGATTTGTCTGCGAACTGTGATTTTGCACCGTGTAAACGCAATCGCAGGCATCAGTTCCTGTTTTGTAGGTGTATTCGTATCGCAACCTGATATTAAAGGGAAAATATGGCTTGTACGAAGGACTGAATGGAAGGTATCCGTCTTGACGTATGAACTTGCTGAGTGTAATACAACCAGAACAGAGTCTTCTTGATTATTATCAATAGTGTTACCTGGGAAGCACTATCGTTGATGCAGTGATTCATCATTGTCTGGTGTAAAATTGAGAAATAACGAGCCGCGGTGAAATTTATTTTTATGTAAAAGTAATATGTCGAAAGTGTGCGAGACGGTGAGACAGTAGGAAGGGAAGTGCAGCAAGGGGGTGGATAGCAAAGCGAACGAGAAATCTCACAAATTAAGCTTGAGCGGTACAAGAGACGAAGCTTCCGACCGATAGGATTGGCTGCAATCTTCGACAAGGCAATCCGGCGGACTCGTAAATTTCCTGGAACAGCGCGAACCGAGCCTAACAGACCTCGGCTGTCTCGATACCAGTTGGCCACAATTTCCCAACGACATGGAGATCTAATTCTAGAAATTTATCTGCCCGATAAACTGAAGGTGTTTTCAACCAATCCTCCTGATTCATTACTTCAGAAACGCTACCAATTTCTAAACGTCCCTCAATTCAATGAATTTCTTTCGATTTTTGCTCGCCCACGTCCGCGCGTCTGAATTTTCCAGAAGAACAGCGATTTTTCACCTGTTGAACCGGTATCGCTGCTTCGCCGGAACCCAATTCCGCTCAACAAGTTTCGGCTCCTCCATAATCGCAACGGGATCGAGATAGGCGTATTAAAAATTCCAGTCGCGTCTCGCCGATTCCCATTACCAGAGGTGGAATCCTCGCGATATCTCGCGGCTCGTTCGCGCGGCGACGTATTAACTCGAGCATCGCGACGGAACAGGAAATTCCGTGCTCGAAGCGGTATTGAGTGCGAGGAAACAGCCGGAAAAACACGAGGGCGAATAAATGAAGCCGGGCTGCGAGACGGAGACGGAACGTCGGGTCGAACGAAAAAGAGGCAGCAGGAATTTAATTTGGACGAATTCTTCGACGCTTATTACAGGGGCTGAAGGCGTGGAACGTCGCCAGGCGTCGCTCGGACGTCAGACGTCGCGTCAGGACGACGGATTTCCGCCGCTTCCAAATAGCGTTCGATGACGTCCGACGCCCAGTAGCCAGAATTCAATATTTTTTTTTAAATTCCATATGTTTATTCGATGTAATTTAAAAAGTAAATTTCTGGTCATTTTTATCGACGTTTCGGCGCAGTGTGCAGCGTCGCGACGCGTAGCCAAGCGGATCGGTCCGATCGGCTGTTCCATAGCTATGGTAGTCGGGTAACAGCCGGTGCAACGGGGCTTATTTGAATTCCAGATTGGATTATCCGTCGGATTTGGATAAATGAGGGGATTCTATCAGTTACCTATTCGCGTAGCAAGCGGATTAGACGCATAGACGAGAGAATCGCTCTCGTCTCGGTCGAATAACCAACGAAAAGCTTGTCGAAACGGTGGAGATTTTCCAGCTGCTTGCTACGGGAACGTCTCCCTTTGTCTCGTTCAGACGAGCCTTGAACGAGGATCAATTCGAGAAATAATAATCGTTATCGTCGCGTAACAATCGAAACTTCTATCGCTCGAGGGATCGAAGTTTAAATACTTGCCGGTTCCTCGCGGAAGATTAAACTATTCTTCCCGCTCCCTGGAGAGGCTCGAAATGATTCTGGGAGCTCGACCGTACAACTTCTACCCCTAGCTTTTCATCAAACTCCTCCGTCCAAGCTTTCGCTTTTGGATTTTTGTTTTCTACCCTTTGGAGAAACTTGGAGCGTAAGGCGGGAGGGAGGCCGGTGAAATTCCTGTTGCTTGCCAGCCGCGTGTGATTCATCGCTGTAATTTGTTTTTTCCACGTCTAACGCGGATACAATTCGTTGTTGCAGCCTCCAGCTTGAACGTTGCAGAGGTCGACGACTCGAAGCACGAAGTAGACGGTGCTGGTACCTCCTTGGTGCAATATCCGGACAACCTGAATCTCGGTGATCTCTACTACTACATTCTGGCCCCTACGCTCTGCTATGAACTGAATTTCCCTAGGACACAAAGGATTCGCAAAAGGTAAACATTAATAAGAGTACGTCGAGGTTTCTCCTTTTTGGTTTTTCCAATTCGGCGTATCGAAACGTATGCAAAATAGAGATTAAAATTGAGATTTAGATTGTTCGATCCGTGAAACATGAAAATTACCAAGTCGTACAACTTACGAAACGAATGAAAATTAATGTTTTAACAACGGATATACGAAGGAAGGATTTTTGTATACACGAGACTGGAAGATTAATCTGCTTGTTTCATGCGACAGGCTCAACGTGATCTCAGCTCTCTTGCAAGGATACATTGTCATCTATTTTTCACGGGTATGCATTACCCGTGTCCGTATAAAACTGGACGAAACTTTTCTTGAAACTAATATTAGAACGCTTTGCGACGGGGAACATTCAGTTGTATTTCAGAATTTTTATCGTGAATTGAAATTTCCTTCTTAGAATGCAGGTACATTGTAGAACGTTTGACCTAAAATTTGTCGAGTACCGTGTATTTTTCTTTTTATTGAAGCTCCTAAGAAAATTGTTTAAAATAATACTAAAACGTAGCCAAGAAATTGAAAATTAAGCAGAGTTCATATTTACCATTTAGATTTCTCTCGAAAAATATTTTCGACACAGGTGTCTTGTCTTTGTTCATGAAATATTATATAGATTATTAATGACTGCAAAATCTTGACACCAAGTATGAAAAAAATGATAAACGACTGATATAATTAAAGATAATTTATCTTGCCTTAATTCGTTACTTCTCAGAGATCTAGAATACATTATTTTTAAGTAGTTAAGGTCAATAGAAATTCAGACCGTTCCGACAATTTGCAAAAGGCTCTGTTTTAATTATTGGGAGATCGAGTAATGGTCGCAACGATCAATTTCAGTTAACAAACTAAACGACTGAAACCGAGTTCGTAATTAGATCAACTAGAAAACACTCGTGTTCCGCGTTAAAGTTCCTTTCAATTCTAATCCTGTCGGTGAGCACGTTTATATACGTACCAGCTCGTATCCGTTCGCGAGCACTTCACGAAAAGTTTGCCTTCTTTTTCGCTCGGTTTCAATCCTACACACTTCCTTTGGAAAGGAAAACGGAGGGAAGAAGGCAAAGTTGGCGAGCGGAGTGTTCGCGAAATTAGATTTAAGTGGGCTATTGTTGGGAAAATAGAAGAGGGTACGTTTCGATGGACTCCGGGTGTAAGGTGATGTATTCCTTTCCATGCTTCCGGCTCGTACTTCCGATCGTATCCGGAATCTCGAAAATTTTCGTCGAACACTTTCTTCCGTCTCCGTCAACGTATGTGTTTCGACGATGCATATAGCCGGAAGTGCATCGAGAGTCTGGCCATTTCTTGCCATCGGCATGATTGCTGACTTTCTAGGAAAAATCACGATGGAAAAGAAACGTCACGTGCCCTCAGAAGTCGTATCTTTTATTATAACAGAGAGTCGAGTCAACGTTTGCAGCAGTCGATTAATTAAAATTCATAAAGTCACCCAGTTTCCAAGATCGCCCCTTTAAGTCAGACTCAGAGGGTTCGTTTGAATCGAAAACAGATCCATTTAAAAAAATTTCCTTTTCACGTGGCATTGATTCAACCGAACTAGCCTGGTGACGACGTCACGAAGAAACGTTTTATTTCTTCTTGCAGATTTTTGATTAAACGGATCGTGGAGGTCGTGGTCGGCTGCCAAGTGGTCATGTCGCTGTTTCAACAATGGATGGTCCCGTCCGTGAAGAACTCGCTGGTGCCGTTCAGCGTAAGTGTTTCATTTACCCTTCTTTCCTTTCTTTCCTTCAGCAGGAAAGAAAAAAAAACTTTTCATTACGTCTGCCGGGGTAGTCTTTCGAACCGTACATCATAGAAAACAATCTACTCGTTCTTCTATTCTCTTGTTCGTTCTACCCTTGGCCCCATGCATCACGCGGTTATCCCTTTTATTCTCGCTGGGGATAAATAATAATATTCTATCGATACATCGATGCACCTTGGACATTATTAAGGGGGCTAATTATTTATTGGGACGGTGATAAATAAATGGGAGACTAGCCACGGTAACGGAATGGCTTCCTAAGATAGAGAGAGCGGCTGAACAGAAGTGTAATTTGGTTTCGGCAAATAGGTACGATCAATCTTTCTCGTAATTCCCCGACTAGAGGCACGATACGCACAAATATATGGCCGACCCAGGGCTAACCTATACTACTCCGCTCGCCTCTGTCTCTGTCCAGCTAGAAAATCCTCATTCAAACCCCCTCTAATGATGTGTCTCTACGCGTGTCGCACAATAATAGCCCTGACATGAGCCATCAATTTTTATCTGGCCGGCTGTTAAGCGCTCTTTTTTCTCCGTTTCTCTTTCTTTTTTTCTGGTTATATTTGACAGTCGGCGATCATTTGTTAGGGAAGCAGGGCCGCCGGCCACGTTTCGCGAGGACCTACGAAAATATTCCACACGTTTCGGTTACTATCGCGACACACCGCTCCGGCTTGTAATCAGGATGGGGCTGTAAATATTCGGGATAAGCTGGTCGGACAATTTAGACGGAACGCTGCGTCCAGGATATTACGATTGTATCTCTTATTACCCGGAGGTACCGGCTCGGCTTGAAATAACGTTGCCGGAACGAGAACGGTGAGAACAAACACAGCGGGACGTTGACAGACGGTCCAGGTTCGGTAATTGAGCCGCGGACCTTCATAATTTCGGCGTGTATTTTCGCTGGAAATTTGATTCGATGTCGGAAACGAGGAACTTGAGATCCCGGACTCGTAATTAATCCCGTTGGTTCGCCTCGATTGTTGACCAGTTATTCATTAACGTAATGTCGCCGAGAAAAGTTTCATGAATTTTATATAATCAAACAATCAAGGGAAAAGATACGGCATTGGAAAATCGGATACATCATCTATTATAGAGCTGTTTATTCGAAATTATTGAAACCATGTGTTTAGAAATTCCAATTGGCAGAAGTTAAATTGTTTCCACGAGCAATTTAGAAGTAATGCTTGGGCTTGATTATTTCGAACTGCCATCTGCGCGGACACGAACCACGATAAAGACAACAATGATCTCGTGCCCGTAATGAGTCGACAATTTCGCGTGCATGCAGCAGAAATTAGCGTTGTGCAAGCAGTAATTGCCTGCGGAGACAGAATGGAGAACCCGACAAACAACCGTCGTTGTTAGTTTTTCTTCAACAGCGGTTGGTATATTTTATTTTTCTCTTAGTAAGGGGCAGGAAACACGTTATTTCGCGTGTCGCTACGTTTGAAACGCAGACGTTCCCGGTTCATTTCACTCCGATGGGGGATAATTAACATCTGACGTTTATTCATTTAATCCGGTGACATTAATTGAAAAAATCCAACCGCGCTGCGGTTTTGATTGTTCGTTAACGAGGGGATGAATGGTTATCCTGTCAGTGTGCACCGGTGGCAGAAATTTCCCGCGCGTGTTCAACCAGCTTCGTGGATTTAAATGGATCCTTTTACGCGGACAGTTTTAACCACGGCTGATCCGCGCCGGACATCCGCGGTTTACCACCTATATCCATAGATGGCCGTGTTACGTAGTCGACCGTCTATGTTCCAGCATTACGAGCAGCCGGGAAATTCGATGATCCCTTTGTTTTGTAACGTCCGATCGCTATTACGATTTTCTCTTCGCGAAAAAACTGACGGGCGAAAGTCAATCTTATTTGAAGCAAGTAGAAAGTATACGCGTCTAGTCGGACACAATAAAGAAGAAAGTTCAAAGTAGAAAACGTAATTACAACCGCGTCGAGGAGCAATCATAATTATCAGTTCTTGCGAATGCTTGCAATCTATCAGACGGGAACATGAAAGCAATATCGATTTCTTCTCGATGTCTCGATTCTCGCGACAGTGATAGACCGTCGCGAACTAAATCGAAAGACGTAGATATTTTCCCGGTAGCCAGCTGGGGCCAGCCGATCGTCGACGTGACTGTCGTCTCTGTCATCGTGATTCGCAATTATCGAATCCAATTTGTCCGCCAGAAAGGTGAGGATCGGTCGAGGAAGCATAGAAAAAAAAAGAAAAAAAAGAACACAGGGGTGGACCTGATCGAAGATAGAGAAAATGACGAGGCGGACGACGCGACGTGGAAATGGATAGAGAAAGAGCTCGCCACCCCGGAATTAACTCTCGCTCACCTTGCACGGTAATTACTTCGCTTCCGATCGATATCATGAATTCGTTGGAACAATGGCAGGCTCTGTCCGATCGACACATTCAAGATTCTCTCGTTTCTGTTTCTCGAACGATTTGTGGTTGCAATTTGTGTTCGGTTGAAAATCATGAACCGGGATACTCGAGTCTGTTCTCGATCGAAATCTCGAGGCTGGCGAGAACGCTGCCACTTACGTCGATCCAATCGATTCGACGCCATGGAAACGCTTAATAATCGGTCGACGAGTAACTGGAACACTAAAGGGTTCGCTTGAAAAGGGCCGAGGGATGTGGTGGGAACTATCTGATCGCGGACGTGCAAGTTCTGCTATGGTAGTCTTGGCTAAACGGTAGCTCTTGTTGTTACAAAGTTCCTCGACCAAGTGTCCGGTTCGGGGGTTATTTAGGGTTGCGCCACCATTTTGGAACCATTCGAACTTGAAGCGTGCTTGGAAAATTTTATTCGTCGAACTGCGGGATGCGAATAATTTTCAGGGGAGAAGTAAATATTTTTAATTAACATTATTGCGTAACTAGGAGCACAAAGAAATTCCCGACATTCACAGTTCGTTATTGTATTTTAAGTCATGGTATTATTCTTTAATTGCAATCAGGTTTGTCGGAATGCCTTTCGTCTTGGTCTCAATTAACAATGCAAATTCATCAGCTTCTTGTTCGTTGACTCCGTTGACGAGTCGTTGAGTCGAGATTACAAAACGGAGCAACCGGTGTCAAGGATCAAATTGAATTCGTCGATTCAACAAATCAACAGCATCGAGGTACCTGTTACCGTTAATTAACAGGAAGGCGAGGTTCGATTGATCAACTTCTCGTTCGTCATGAACTGCTCGTTTCTTTAGTATACTCTCAGAACGAATTCGTCATGAATTTTGTTTCAATTAATTATTCTTAGTTATCAGGCGCTGGTATCAACAGCGTATCGCATGCCTAGCCGTCGTAATGCATTCATTGTCCGCGCAATCTGCCGTTTAATCAGACTTAATCGCCACTTTGTGTTCCGCTTGAATGCCGTGGTTTATTAATTAATTCGCCGTCGCCTGGGTGTCAACGAGACAATCGCCTTTAATGAACTCCGTCCTGGAAAAAGGATATCTGGTTGGAAATTTTTTTTCGTTCAAAGGGCGATACTAATTCGCATTATAGATCGTGGGAAATTTACTGCTGGTGAAATGCAAATGGCCGGTAGTAAGTTTCGCCTATCTTTCACGGCGTTCCAGCACACGGATGACTTCACACTGTAGGGCAATCGAGCGATCGAAAGGTGACGGCGGGGTCGCATCGAACGTCGGCTTATCGGCTCGACGACGTGCTACTCCTTAAAGGGATGAACGTTTAAAGGATTTTCGAGGCTGCCAGAGGGGACGGGGATGAAGCTTGTGGATGGGGTGCAGCCTGTGCAACTTGGCTGCTCGCACCTTCGAGACCGTTGACGGCGAAACGGATGAAATATCGTATCGATTTCCCATCGTGAATGCTCGTAAACTCTTTTTCTCTCCCCTCTACTCTTCATTCTTTCTCTTTTCATTTTTCTTGCCATTGTACGGAAACTTCTTCAGACACTGTCGATGCACGGGTCAACTGACAGTCAGTCGGGGAAAAAAATTGTATTCTATTTTTTTCTTGAACGATATTGCTTGGAGATTTTGTTCCATTTCGAAGATGCTTTCAAAAATTTTTCCAGGTGGAAAAGAAATTTTCAACGTGTCGGATCTTCGGTCCAGATTCGTTCGAAAGGGTTGGAAAAAGTATTCCCATCGGTCGCGATTGAAAAGTCGATACTTCCTTTCTCGACTGACAGCCGAGATTATTACAAATGGAACGGGCCAAGGTGCCTTTAATAATTTCGTCCTTCGCGTTAGAGGATCTTGTTCCGACCCGGCGCTGCTTCCTCGAGCTTCGACGTCGGAAATTGAGGTCCTGTTCACTCGATCGTTAACTGAAGCGCGTGAAAAGTATTCCTAGCTCAGGCAGAAGGCACTGATTAATGGAAGAAATGTTATACTCGTTCGAAGCGATCGAGAAGCAGCACAATTTCCTAACGCTGTAACTCTATCGTTTTCTCATTCATCAGAGGTTTCTGTTTTAAAAAACATTCTTGTTTACCACTCCCGCTTCGCTTTGTCCACGTTTTATTTTAAAACGAAATGAAAGAGTACATTTCCTCGTTTAATTAAAGATAAAGGAATGTTTCAGCTTTTTATAAAAGGAATTTCAGAATGTTTCTTTGATAAATCCTTAAATCCCTCCGCGATAACAATACTACGATCACACAAGTTTCCAAGTCGAAAGCAAACGTTCCCCAGAGTCACATTATAAAATGGTCCGGAAATACGAGTGGGTAAAATATTGAAAACAGAGTACTTTGAGAGATATCTCAAGTCAAGTGTAGCATTGCACTTACTCGATGCACATGCACTTTTTTTATAAATCAATTTTTTTTTTTTTTTTTTACGTAGATCGATTCTTTCAGACTTTCTGTATAAGAAAGTATATACCTTGCAAACGCGGAAAGAAACATTTATCGAGAGAAATTGGCCCTGTTTACTCAGCAATAGGAATCCAGTTATGGGCATAATTTAATTTAATAAATGGATCACCTTCGTGTGTCTTTTTCTTTGAAAGGTACAGACGTTTAATAAATAAATAAACGCGATGGGGATTGATTGGACGAGAGAGCAGAGAGGAAGTAGAAAGGACCTCTTCCGTCATAGCGACCCTCTGTCGAAATTACCCCTAATTTTTCTGCCGCGAGTGGCGCGGAGATGAGAGAAAAATACGACACGAGTACTGTCGATTACGGTGCCATTGTCGGCCCGCGTGGAATTCAATTCCTCGCTCAGTGAATTGCCAGCACTCGAGGTTGGTGTTCGTGGATGCAAAATCGTAAATCTCCGGCCGCTAATTGAAACGATGTCGAAAGAAGGAAATAATAGTTCGCAAGTTTCCATGCTCCCTTTCTTTTTCCTCGCACCGTTTCCTTTTCCTTGATCTTCGTCCAGTATTCTTGCCACAATAAGAACACAATCCACTGGTACTCGAACAGTGTAGTTATTCGAAGCTCGGCTCATATTCAGTCCGTCGATAAATGGACGTAAACTCGAGGCGCCTTCGACGGTAGCAGTGTTCAGTTTCAGTGGTGTAGTCAGTTCTGTCGATGGCTCGAGTTACGACTATACCGGCCTCGAGAGCGTTCGCGTTTTCGCTCGAGACGGCTTATTATAACCCCTCTGTGTGCACTAAGGTTTCTCCCACGAAGGTTTCCGGCCTTTGATCCGTTCGGACGATCGATCCTCCGGCTACGTTCTCCCTGGTCGAAGCAAGAAGCAAAGGCGAAGACGGGAAATAGGAGGAATCAAGTCGACGCAGTGTCACACGCGTGAGATTTAAACGCGACCCTCTCCAACGATACGCTCTACTTTTATTTTCGCTTCAAACGCTCTTCACTTTCCCCCTTTCGCAGTGCTTTGCTCGCGTACACCACTCGAGCGGCACTATTCATTCGCGAACGCTTTCGAGGCAACCGAGAGTACCCTTTCGACGGAAAATATAGAACGCGATATCGCTTAGGATACCGGGATTTTCATCAGAAATTCAACAAGTTCCTCTCCGGACATTCTGTAACGACGGTGTCGAATGGGCATGAATAGAAATGCTCGAGAATGGCATTCTGTTTATGGATCACGAATCTAACACCCAGACGAGAATTGGCAATCATCTAATGCCCGGAGAATTTTAATGATCGATCAGCTGGTAATTCTGATAATTCAACTAACACGAAGGTTCGTTCAGTCACGGAAGCCTATCGCATGGCTGGCCAAGTTCAATTACTTAGTCGGCGAAACTTTTATTCGTTCGATCGTAAGGGAATATTTAAGGTTCAAAGCGGTCCTGGGAACAAAATCGGACGTTGCAAACAGCCGACTCGCCTGAAATTAGAATATTATATTCTGAGTTTATAACGAACGTGCATCAAACGCTGTAATTACGAGTCTCAGGATGCGTATAATTATACATAGTTTCGTTTCAATTTCTGCGAAACGTCCGCAGGAATTGCCGTGTCTGAAGAGAAATCGAATTACCGTTTCATTTCAGCGTGTCCGACAAATACGAATCGCGTAATTTGAAATTTTCTGAAAAGTTCTGAAAAGATACCGATTCCTCGGAACGAATCTCGTTACAGGAATCGTATTTTTGTTCCGTTTCTCTGGGACGAGAAATTGGAGGATTAGATTGCGCCAGATTACGGACGCACACGCCGGGGGTTAAACGGACACTCGTGTGCAAATGGTGTGTTGAAATCGACAGCAGGCTCTTTAGGTATTTATTTGTAAGCCTGGTGTATAAGCACCGTGGGTTCTCGTGTTGTGCCATTCCGAGATACCTCGACAACCGCCACTTAAGCGAAACGCCGGAGGGGTAGTTTCCTTCCCCTGTATTCAATTAGTACACCGCACGAAATATCAATTCCATTGCTGGAAAGCTCCTTCGACGTTTTCCAAGCGTACGGGAATAAGAGATACTTTCCGGAAACCGCAAGTATTCCGAGCTAGTTCCTGCTGAACATTAATCTAATCGGCGAAACTTTGTGTTTTCCATTTGGTTTATTAATACTGATACCGCAGAATATATTCTACCTACCTCGTACGTTTGCATTTTTGACAAGCGCTTGAAACTTTGATAATAGACGGCTTTCCGATTCAGAGTTAGAAATTTTGACGCTTTATAATAAATATTTGAAACAGCGAAAATAACTTTATACGAAATGGGAATACATGATTTCAATGGGCACTGAAAAGGTCGGTAATTTATACTATAATGGGTCGACGTGTTAATTAATTGTGCGTTCGATATTTCTACTGAATTTCACGGGTCATAAAATGTTCTGCAAATAGTGCGCAATGACTGTTTGATGAATAAAAATGATAATTCGAATTTTGCCGAGGAGACTGAAATATATTTAAAAACTTTTTAATTCTTCCACGCTATTTACAGTCACATTTCATTCGTACATTTATGAGAGAGGAGTAATAAAGATATATTTATATTGAAATCGAGAATAAATGCAACACGAGGGATGAAAAATATCCGTGATATTTCTATATTATTCATATCACAACGAATAAATATAAATGTTGACCGCGGTGAAGTGTACACGGTAGAGCTTTTAAAAGATAAACATTCGCGAAAAGTACCGATGTACAGTCGATCGAAGCTCGAACAAAAATCACCCGGCTTCTTCAATATTTTTAGAACTTTTATAAAATCCTGCTCAGGATGGGGCTTACGAATATCCCAGCCCTGTTAATTGTATTGGCGCTTTAATTACGAGCCACCCCCTGTTTCGTCGTAATCATTGTGCAAAAATTTCCGCGCGAACTGGCGATTTCGAGCTACATATTCCGCGGGTTCGAGTCCAATTAGGAACTTTCGTTTCGCACCCCCTGTTCCGTCCTGTTCCTCCGCCCCTAGTTCCACAACTTCTATCCTAATTGTGTTTACCGTTCGCCTGGATTTCTTCAAATTAATAATCGAAGCTCGTTTATTTTTCAGAACATGGACGTGGCGAAGGCTTCCGAACGGATGCTAAAATTAGCTGTGAGTATAATCCACTTTCGATTGACAACAAAGCGAACGAAAATAAACCTACACCCAATTAGCTGAAATTTATATAATTAGCTCGATTTCAAATATTTACTCGAAGCAAAATCGTCACATAATACCACGGGAATCACAGTAATTTTCTCATTAGATCTAGGTAAATCTTCTTAGAGCGTTGTTTCCCGCTTTCGCAGAAACTCGGTTTGGTACTTTCATTGGGTGGTGCATAAAACCACGCAAACGCACACAATGGTACATTCACATGGATAACGCAGCTTCGTATTCTACATGTGTTCCCGAGCGTGCACGCGGCCCTCGTCTTCGAATTGTTCGCCCTCTCGTCGGGGACCTCTTAGGTGGAAAGCCTCGGAGCAATATTTGCGAATTCAATCTCCTTTTCGTTGGTACGCGAAGTTCGTCGCGAGCTGAGAGGTATCGTTCGATTTTCGGAGCGTGTCGCAGATGAGTGTGTCGTTTAACACAGAGTCCGGGTTAGGGTTGCAAATCCTCGGATAGACGGCATGCATCGAACGCTTCAGTTTCCTCCTGGCATGCTTTGCTGTAGCGACCATCGTTTCTATGCATGCCGAAAATTCCGTGACGAATCTAGGAATCCGTGGCTCGCGATTCTTTTCGCCCTAGGCGTGAATTATGCGGCTGCAGAAATCACGATTGTCTGTAAAAGATGGTTAAACGAAGGTCTGCGGGAAAGCTAGATCCCCGAGATATTGTTCTGCTCGTCGAGCTTTAGGCGAGGTACCTCGAGGCGCGTCGCTTTGACGATTCCGGAAGTGGAAGGCAATGCACCTTCGACGCGGCGCGTATACGTACAGCTCCCTTTACGAAGTTCGTATTTCCGTTGGTTCTTAAAGGAATCCCGGATCCGGGGCGCGATATTTAATAGATGGGGTAAAATTCAACGTCATATTCCGGTTTTGTCTCCCCCGTTGACGCGTTTCCTCAGAAGTTACGCGTCCGTGAATCAACCCCGTAACTTCCCTTAGCTCGTGATTGTTTCGCGAACTCGCGAGGCGTTACAGCGTAACCATTGCATAGCGGAACGCAGCCGTGAAATCCGAGCAGATTACTATCTCGCGGGCGTGCACAAAGGGCAGCTTGCCGCGTTGTCGCGTTGTATGGATTTTATCGGGTTTCGAGCGGCGGGAAATAACCGCGTTATCCCATAACCGACGACGTAAACTCTGAAAACACAGCTTCATAATTTGACGCGTAACATTCGCGGCTGCCATTAAAGCCGCGACACGATGCGTCTCTACCGCCTCTCTCCGCTCTCGATGCGTTAATTAAAATTTTCGTTACCGGTCTGTAGGGACGGTGCAGAGGGCGGGAACGAGCGAATCGGGGTGACACGACGCGTATAACGGGGAACAGCCGCGTATCAAAGGAACAACGTCCAACATCAACGATAAAAACCATTAGATTAATTCTGTATAATGTAATATCGCGGAACGTTGTTATTTGTGAGCGAAAAGCCGACGAAATGGAGGTCGGGGGTCCGCGTTAATGGATGGGTAATCAGAAAAATGGGTTCCCCTGTTCATCCTGTCCGCAACATTTTCCTGTATTAACGTGAAAATCGGTGCTAAAAACGAGTGCTGCATAGGTAATCCATTGTCGATAATGGACTTGTTTGTATTCTTTTTTTTTTCCTGTATATTTATTCGCGTCTTGCCCTCTCTTCTAGAGCCACTCCACCGCGAGCGTCCGTCGAGACCGATCCTATTCGATCATCGTTATTCGTGCTCGTTATTATTCTCTCGTTAGCCGGAATTCTCGAGATCGAAACTAGCCAGCCGTAGTGTTTCGATCAGTGAGTCGTACTCGGCGAACCGAATTTAATTATATATGACTTGGTCCCAAAGCGAGTACCGCGAGCCTCCTACCGGATCGTGTATAATAGGCGACCCTTCCGGAGCTAAGGGTCGGACGCTGTTACTCGTTCGCGATTAAAACGGCGACCGAAAAAAGCTGCACATCGACGAGGTTCGTTAACAAATTTTTCCCGCGCCTCCGTTAATTGGGGCCCATCGAGTTATTTAATTATCGACGTCCGCGACGCGATGCGTGCAAATAACCACCACTGGTCTGGTCAATATTTCTGACCCTCGAAATTATCGGCAATCTATCAGCTGATAGACCTATTCGATAAATAATTTTCCAAAGGCACTTATTTATTTAGAAATTTGTACGAATTAAGGAACGAGTAATAACCGTCGCCGGGAGCGATATCGACGTTTCATTTGCGCGAACTCGAAGCGGAAAATATAAGTGGAGCCTATGGTTCCTCGAGGCAACGAGAACTCCTCTTTCAATCTCATAAGTCACGCCACGAGGAGGATTGCTCATTCTCGGGACGCCTCTTTTGTCCTCTCTTCGTTCGAGAGGGAAAAATAATTGTTTGTCGATCGAAGGGTCGAACGTAGGGGTGAAACGGGGAGAGAAGAGAGGGTGTACCTTCGTTGAGACTTTGAGGATACACTTGGCCTCATACAGCGACTCCTTATTTTCGTTTACACCGCAAATAACTTGGAGGGCATCGGTCGGACCGTGGTCGTCGCCGGTTAATTGCGGTTCTTATATACGATCTCGAGGCGAAGTTCGAAGACAGAAGGTGGTGTTCAAAGAGAAACTAGATCGGGGGTTGAGTGAAAGACGAACAGTAGCGGGGGAGGGAGGTTTGGAACTGCAATGTAGGACGAGTACTTTAATCTCGTCGTAATGGGGAAACGCAATTTTCCTGCAGTCCGCTGCCAACGAGGTCGTTTCCTTAGATCGATCTGCTTTATACGAGTGGCTCCCTTCGCTCGTCGCTCGTTTCGGAATCTCTTTGACGCGCGGCAGCTCCTCTGACGAAAAAGAAGTGACAGGTGAGAGAGGCTGTACAAAACGCTCAGCTCCTTTGCTCTTTTATCCGTCGACCTTACTGGCACCTTGTCCTGCCAGCTCGCCCTTAGTCGCTTTATGCATATATACCGAACGTACGATCGATCGATTTCCATCAATAACGCAGGCATATTGGCTTCAATAGTACCACCTAAGGTACGTTGAATTTTTGATATGTACTTACACACGTTGGTCCATATCGGACCTTGTAAAATGGTTCTCCAATCATGTAAATCAAAGAATGTTACATTTTCTCTGAAACGTTATTACAACGGAAGATTGTTCGGTTATTATATAAGGGTAATATTTTTTCAAGAGATCGTTCGCAGCTCAGAAAGCAGGAGGAGAGATCGAAAGTTGATAGAAGAGGGTATCGCGCTGCTTTACGAAGAAATAATGACAAGGTTAGAGGATCGGGCAATTTCGTCGTCATCTCGAGCCGACGTCTATAAAGTTTGCTCAATTTTTCTCCCGTTTCCTGATTGTTATTCTTACATCCCGCTCTTCATACGATAACAGCTACTCTCTAGATTACATCGGCCACGGTGCTGCAGTAAATACTGCGCGACGTGTACCCGTGAGTCTCGAGAGAAGGAGAGGAAAGCGAAAGAGAGGTAAATGAAGGAAAGAAAAATGAAAGAAAATCGAGCTCGACCGACTGGACGTTTATTTCGTAGATTGAAAATTTGGAAAATCGAAATGAAACAGAGTGTAAAATTAAATTTAAATAGCCGCCGTCTTAGGGGATCAACTATCTAATAAGGGTTAATAGGAAAATTTTGTTGTCACGAGGCTGTTACCCCGGTATCCCTCTTGTTTCTATCTCGTCACATATCATCCACCAAGATTTTTCCCTCTTGATGGAAAGTCTCCTGGCGATGGAGAGGCTTGTTTCGTTCTTGAGATAGCCTCTGGCCAGGAAGCCGGCTCAAAGTTTACCCTGCCGCTTTTTCCTTTGTGCCATCATCGGCGTGTTTCAAACGGTTCAACGGGGTTTTATCCCCTACCACCTAAGGGGTTTCACCAGCCGTGTATCCCTTTCCGGTCGGCAACATGCCGAGGTAAACGAAATTAAAACGTCGAGGTAAGTTTTTACGGAGTATACGTGGAGGACCGTTCGTGGAGGAGTCGGATGGTCGCGTTGAAAGGGGTTGATGAAGAAGGAGAGACAGTTCCTGGTGAAGGGTGTTTCATCCCTTTCCATAAAACTGCTGCGAATGCCTGCCGGCACGAGAGACTTGACCTTTGTGCCTGGCAACATTATTAAGTCCTTTGGAGCGCGTAAAGGGCCGACGGAAGCTCGAGGATGCTCGAGGGGGAATTAGAGGAGACATTCGGAACGAAATAACTTGAAAATTCTTCGTTGGACAAGCCGGCTACCTAGCCGGAGAGGAAACGAACGTTACGCCGAAAGAATCCGTTTGATCTTCCCTGCCGCGATTGCCTTTCGCTGTCCTCCACGAATCGCGACGATTCGCAGGCGAGATCTACTTTTGGAAAAATTTTAAATCAAGTCCAAATTTCAGAATATTCTTAATTGTTGATTTTGAAGTAACGCCAAAGATGTTAACACGACAATAATTACCTGGAACATCAGCGATAATAATAGAAACAATACTTTTCGCCTGTCCCATTAGTTCCTTCTTTGTTTTGCCATTAACGAAGGTCCTTTTAAATATTATACGACGCGAAAGAGTACCGCGTTCCCTTGGTGGTGAGCTTCAACGACTATCGTATTTCCTTTTCTTCCGTCGTTCCTTTTCCCTGGCTGTTCGCACGCTCGCGGGCCGCAGTGTGCTTAACAGTGGTTAAGAATTACGTGGAAATTGCACGGCTACCCCCGCAGGGCTGCGGCAATGGAATATCGAGAGACAGAAATTTGCGTCGGATTAACGAGCTACGAATGAAGGATACGAAACAAAAGGAAATAAAATATCGGCTCCCGTTGCCCTCGGCTATACGTATACCAATGGTGTTGCGTACCGATCTAACAAAGTTCGAACGATACCGCGTGAAAAACCTTTCGCTTCTGGTAATAAAAAGGATGAAAACGACGTCCATTCGAGCGTTATCTAAATAAATGTCCGTCTCTCAATAAATGGCAAAAATTACTGTATTCATTAATCTAGGGACGGATAGTAATAGAGAAGTATGTTTCTATGTTCCAGATACCGAACCATCTTGTCTGGTTGTGCTTCTTCTACTTGATGTTCCATTCGTTCCTGAATCTGATGGGTGAACTGTTGCATTTCGCTGATCGGAATTTCTACTGCGACTGGTGGAACGCGAATAACATCGACACTTTCTGGAGAACATGGAACATGCCGGTGCATCGATGGGCTTTGCGGTAAGTGTCGTTGATTCGCTATTTGCTATGCTACGATACGCTGCTCGGTTACGATCGTGTACAGAACGCCAACCTTTCGCGGCAAGTGAACGAACATCGGCCCTTTGCAGTCGGATCGAAACGGAAAATGCCACTGAAACGGTTGATCGTGGATTACGTTCTCTATGAACCACCATTTTCCATTGCTTTGATTTTTTTCTCTTGCCCGATTTTTTTCGGATTTGTTTCCTTTGATTTTCGATTGAAGCTAGGATTACAGAGAGTACCTGGTATTTAGAACTAACGAATTAATTAATGTGCCATTTATCTCTGATCAATTATAATTTGATTTTGATGCAATCTTATGAGTACCCCGTGGGATTTTATTTTTCTCATGGTAAATGGTACGAACGGAGGGTGGAAATAAGGAAAAGAAATCGGTATCCAGCCGCGAGTGGTACTTTGATCGAGCTTCTTTCCGCCTAAGCGGGTAAACTTCGTTAACGAGTGTGCCCCGCTTTAAGGAGATTTAATTACATTTTTCGCGAGAAAGCTGGTCCTGTCTGGCCTCCGAAAAGGAAGAGAAATTTCCGTGAATCAGAGACTTTCCCCGCGCTTGTACGCCCCCCTCGACCGCCACCCCTTTTAACCCCTCTGGAAACTGCTGCGCGGCTAATTGTTTTAGCTTCCACCGTCACCCCTCTATATATAACTGCTGCCACTCTAAGTAGTACTTTTAATGTCCGTGTAAGTGGAAAGGGTGTCGGCTAGCAGCTTCTGTTTGAAAACTATTCTGCCACGAAAATGGAACTGCCTGACAGTTCGTATCGGGAAAATCTTCTATTTTACCGATTGTTTCGGAAAATCGATTCGTTCAACGTACCCCGACGTGCTCATTAATTAATCCTCACTGTTGTTTCGTAACACTGATCGATAATTTATTTGTAGCAATCTGAAAGTACAGATAGGATGCATCCAAAAGTTCGGCGATGCACGGCACTTATTGTTAGAAATTGTTCCCTTTATCTCAAGTTACCGATCAGTTATAATTAATTAGACATAATCAATTAAGCTTCTATATATTCACGATTGCCAACATTCGGCTCTGAAAATGATTACAAGATCATCCATCAGTCAAGCGCCAGCTTGTCGTTCGTTGAAACACTTTGCTTTTTATCCCTATACATTTTTCTTGTCGTCGTTCCATTGGATTATGCATCGCTCAATACAATCAGCAAAGTTACCAGAAACTTTCCATATAGGGTCTTCCACTTTCCGTCGGTTTTGCCGGGTGCACGTGCTGCTAACAACTCGCTCCACCACGGTGACGACCTTCTTCGGCGCAGCAGGCGTTTTTACTTCGAAAGTAGCTTCGCGGAAAAGTTTAAATCCCCGAAAAAGTAGCCGTGGAAAAGTTGTTATTGCGCGACCGCGGTGAAGAAAGGGTGACGCGTCCCGGAAGGGTTGAAATCCCCGGTTCGAAGGGTTCTCTTGAGACCGACGCGCCATCAGAAACAATAACCCTCCGTAGTACAAAGAAACATCGCGCTATACAACGTTCGATTTTCCAAAAAATTGTGTTCCCTTTTTCAATTAATTCATTTCCGAATAATTAACCCGGGAAAAAAACGTAATCGGCTTTGCTCATGGGGAAACCGCGTAGTCGTGGTTCTCGAGTCTCGAAATTCGTCGTTTCCCCGCATCCTTCGCAGTTTCTCCTCTCCGACCGCACCTGCGCTTCTAGGCTCGCGTTTCTTTTTTTTCGTCTCGCCCGAGATATGCAGCTGCAATTGCGAGCTGCAACTGGCACGCAGCCATGCGACCGCCAAGGCGACGGGGGGTCGTGAGAGGTGAAAATGGAAAAGCTGCACAGACGACGAGCATGAGGGTACCGGGAGGGATGTGGAGGGTAGACGAGAGAACGGGGGGAGGACGACTGTCGACGAAGACGACGTCCTTTCAGGTTTGTAATGGGAAAAGCCGATACGCATCGCGGTGCGCGCACTTAAGGCTGTTTATTCCCCGCGGAACTTATAATGCCTCCTCTATAACTGGAAGATATTTCGAAGCGTCTTTTCCAACGGCGCGGCGACGAGAGGGACAAGCAAAGGGGTGAGGTAAAAACGAAACAGCTGAGAGAAGGGGGGATGGTTTCGCGGTGCAACGAGAAGGGTGGATCTTTAAAGAAAGGAATCTCTTCTTCGCGACGGTGAAACCGTCCTCGACGACCGCGTTCCACCTTTGAATTTCCTTCCTTCCTTCCTTCCGTTCTCTCCTAGCTTCTTTACGCCAGTTTTCTTTTTATCCTTCTCTTACCACCTTTTACCTTTCTTCTTTCCAATGCACCATCGTTGCTGATAACCAGCCGGCTAACGATCTCTTCTCTGACTCGACCGAGAACCGCGCCGTTTCCTCGCGAGCCGACAAGCAAAGTGTCGCTATTCCGACCAAACTTCCACGGCCATTGCTTTAATTTTTCGACGCGATTCCGTACGCGTTGATCCTTAAACGCGACACACCTTATCTACGTGCTGTTCTTTTCGCACGATGTCGCTTTGCGGCGCAACACCGTAATAGCAGTGGCTTGCATGCCGAGGAAAACGTTCGCTCGGGTATTTCTTGCCGCTTGAGAATTGCCGGGAGAAACGAGGCGTACATCGAGATCCTTTCCATTAAGTGAACGCATAATTTCTCTGGTTAATGCCGCTGAAAGTACTACGTGTGAAACGTTTTTTTTTTTTTTTCTTTTTTTCTGGACTGATTGCAGGCACTTGTACATTCCTATCATCGAGATGGGATACGGAAAATCGACCGCCTCTGTCATCGTGTTTTTTATCAGCGCCTTCTTTCACGAGTATCTCGTGAGCGTACCTCTGAAGACGTTTAAAACGTGGGCGTTTATGGGAATGATGGGACAGGTAGGTTTTTATAATCGATTTTTCTTTGAAATTTATCGGCAGTCTCGAGAGTTGTTCTTCTTGTTAAATAATTGTGAAGTTAAAGACTGAAATATTCGGATTACAAGCAAGGGAATTTTCATTGGAAGTTATTTTGTTAGCGTACTCTTTTAAAATTGTATACCACATAAGCTGATTTAAAAGTTTGATTAAGTAAAACAAAACGCGATACCGAGCTCGAAGTTTTCCCTGCTTGGTAAACTTTTTATTGCATCAACCCGAGCTAAATATACAAAATGATATCTGACGTTGCTTGAAAAATCTCCGTTGCTTGTTGCGATATTACGGGATCAATTTTTCTACGAACTTAGTTTCGAAATTTAAATTTCTTGCGTCTTTGTTGAATCGCTGAAATTCATGTAAATCGATGTCAAAGTACAATGCGGAAAGGAATACGTAACCATCGCTAAAAAGAATATCGATGATATCGAAATTGAAAAGATATTTCAATTCAAACAGTTTCCTCGTCTACGGGGATCAAGTTTCTCAGATGATAATATCGGATGACCCGATCGCGACAAGACTTTCTCATGAAAGAATCATCTTTCCGGAAACGGTCCGACGGTAGAAGGATTAATATTAATTTGCAGTAGCACGCCAACAGCAGGAAACTTTCTAATTGATTTTCCAGATACCATTATCGATGATAAGTAAGAAGGTGGAGCAACATTGGGGTGCCAGATGGGGCAATATCACGGTGTGGGCGAGCCTCATTATCGGACAACCACTTTGCATAATGATGTATTACCACGATTACGTGGTAACTCATTTCGGTGAGACACTGATCGAGGATTATTCCGTGGTGTAAAATGACAAATGTAGACAGGAATCGACGATCAACGATGAGGAGACCGGATTTCGTGTGCTAATCGCCAATCATTTTATTTTCACGATTTCTTTCTTCGAGCGTGTGTTGATTCCTCGTGAACTGTTTTCGGGGATCGTCCAGATAATTGTTCGTATTTTCGAATAAAAATGAAAACGTAGAAGCATGTATACCGTGTAGAGATGCTGCTATTGATTCAATCTTTTTCATTTCAATTTGATAGGTATATTTAAAACTATTCACATATTATTTGTTCAACGTATGAGAGGCTTTTGTGAAAGCATTTAAGAGGCTACATTTAATTGAGAATCATTTGCACATTCGGGTCATGATTGACCCAACATAGCCGTCCAAGGATTAAGATATCGGTAAGGTTAATTGGAGTGATTGATGTATGGAAAGTTTTAGATTTGTAGCAGGTACCACCAATTGTATTTATACACTTTGTATATTTTATGCACATTGTAACTTATAGTTTGATTTAACAAATAAGCGTACACAGATTTAAATGATAAAATTACCAGTCACTCTCATTGGCCTTATCAATACTGTCGATATTCATCAATAGCAGCATCTCTACTATGTAAGCGAAACTTACAATTAGAATCGCGAACAAGTGCCTTAAGTATTACGCGGTGACGTGACATTCGATTTTCAATCGATTCAGCGTGAAGAACAGAGAAGAGCAATAGATTGTATGAAAATGTGACACGTGTACGTGTGATTTTATTGTTTTCTGTAAATGGGGTGATGGTTTCGAGTTGACGGGTTATTTAATCATTAATTGCAGCATTCGCATTTTTAGCCGTAAGACTGTTATTCGCTTTGATACGAGGATTTTAATATCCCTGCATTTTTCAACGCATTTCGTTCTTGTTTGAGCACAATTTTTCATGATTTCGCCGAGATTATGTTATTTTGAATGGCCGAAAAGAAAGACAGGGTAAACTCGCAATATTCTCCGGGCAACGTTGATCGACTCGCACGATTTTATATTTTCTGTACAATCATAAACGCGTCTCGTAAATTCACGATACTCGACTTTTCTCGCGATGTTAACGCGAATATTAACCGTGCGTTAAGACAATAATTCATCGTATTTTTTCTATCTCGCATCGTTTTTACTGAAAGAGTGAGAGAGAGAAACGGATCGAGAATATTAACCGTAGTAAATTTATCCTATCGCGATAAATTTGTCCGGAGCTGCGTATTCGGCAAATATTTTAGCCGGTCGCGCGTATCGCGAAAGCATTTACGACGAAGCAGATGCCGAAGCGGAGGATTTAACGAGCCAACTTTCATTGTACGCGAACAGCGACGATTTTGTAGATTTCGTTCGGTACTCGCTATCGCGTGCCACCGCGAGCACAAACTGGTTGTCGAATAAACGAGATCTTTGTTAGCAGCCTCGTTAAATTTCGTTCCGTTCCTGAAAGAAAAATATAGGGTGATCGTTGAAGATGTCTGTGGGCTTGAAAACTGATGGGGTGACTCGAGGGTGCCTCCAGATGTCAGATCAAAACGTTCCTCCCCAAGAAGCGACAGACGGCGAGACAGATAAACTTTTCTAATACGATAGAAATGGATGAAGTTCATTGTGTTTGACCTGCATTTGGCTAAAAATTTCAATTTCTCTGTATAAAAAGAACAAACGTTCCAAATCTTAGAACGTTAAAATTAAAAGTAGCAACAAAAACGAAGAGATACAGTAGACAGAGGGAATTAACGTTCCTCTGAAGCATCTCTGGGAAAGGAAAAGCAGAGATACAAAGACGACGCATGATTTTTAGAGAGTATGCAAAGCTCATGCCACGTTTTCTTTTTTTCACGGTAGTCTCACAGAACTCGCCAGTGAAAAACGGGTCAAGAGGGTCAGTGGAACACGCTCGGTATCTCGTAACAGCCGCGTCGTCATTTTAAACGATACTCGGGTCTCTTTCCGAATGTATTTCTCCTTTTTTATTTGGCTGCCGGTAACGAAACGAAATAAGAATGGGAATGGAAGTCGGACGGGTGGGGTGGAAACGCCGACAGCCACGATGGCTCACCCTCTCGCAGATGTTCGGTACAGGGATGCGAGTTAGTCTGGAGATGCTCGAAAGGAATGTTTTTTTAAGCCATCACCCTTGGGCTTTCCCGTTTGTCTGATGAGCCCGTGGATGTCACGAGCCGTTTGCCCCCGGGCAACCCTGGCGATGGATAAATTAATGATGCGGGGTGCTCACCACCGACAGTCGGACATACGTCTGTGTCAGAGGGACGTGAACACGACGTTATGTACCATCTAGCTACGTGACAGCCGCAGAGACGAACGAGCGGGCGGATTCGAGCGAGTTCGGGGCGGATTGGCACGCGTTCGAGCGAACCCGCGGCTAACTGAGCCGGCTTCGACGCGAAGCGGATCCCGAGGTTCGAGGAGGGTCGAAGAGAACTAACGCTAGTTAGAACGTTGATCTCAGGTAGGATTACTCAGATTTAGGGCTGGGTCCCACATAGGGGTGGCACTCGGAATTAAAGTGACAGGAATTTCAAGTAAATCTCCAACGGGAGCAATATGAATCGTCCTGATGTATTTTGGACAATTAATATAAATTGAAGGTAAGTTAGGACGATTGTCTTTAATCATACCCTGTTGGTACTGCTAAAGAATTTCATACCGAAGCAATTCTGCAGGAATTGAAGAAGCCCGAAGAGAGTTACCGCGATTCCAAGTGGGTCTACACGATTTCGAGAAGGTTAGCACGAGGTGAGGTGAGTTCACGCTCGGTATGATGAGTTCTGGAGCAGGTCCAACCAAGTTGTAGTGCATTCTGGCAAATTGGAGCAAGTTTAGGTAATCCCGCCTTGCCCTTTGTACAGTGGAAACCTCGTGAAACATCAGGACCATTTATTGTTGAAAATAATAATCATTTCGAAATACACTCCCTCGGGAAATAAAATAGAATGAATCGAACTCCAAAGAAACGGTTGGAACGAATTCTATTCTCTCGCAATCTTTGATTCTCACGAGGTGTCGAAGCATACGCGAAGAATGCCGGTCCTTTGAACGCTTATTCCAGAACGCTTGCGTTATCCTGTAAGGTGGGTGGCAGTGTGTCGATGGTGCAGGTGAGGTACAGGTAGATGCGCGAGAGGGTGGGAGAAAGAGGGTGCAGAGCGAGGTACGGCGCAGAGGGTCAAAACGGCGGGCGAGAGGAACTACTACGGGTGGGAGGGAGAAGCGGGACGAAGGGAGCGCGGCGTGAGCGCAACACGATGCTATAAGGGCGGGTACGCAACCGAGTCTCCGCAGTGAGCGCCGCGACGCCTTCGTAGACGTATCGGTTTGAGCCGAGCATCGGTGATTGCCGGTAACACGAGGCGTTCTTACTCGATCGCTGTTCCTTTCCGGACAATTGTGTTGTGCTTTTGTGTTTCACCTGTTTCTGTCAATAGAGAAATAAACTCAGCAGCAGGATTTTTTGGGCAACAAACTGCCGTTGGATTGCGTTCCGACGAGAGGAAAATGGGTCTCTGGACGCATGGGGAAAATGATCATCCGAATTTCGGAAACTGAAAGGTACGTGGAATTTTACATTTTCAAAATTTCCTGCTGTGTTAAGAAAATTCTTTCCGTTAATTTGTCATAGAATCAATTTGAGTTTTCGAAATGTTTTCCATTCCGTACTCTGTTCAATTTCATTCGTTCCAAAGCGAACGCAATCAGCCAGCACATCAATTAAATCACCGTGTAATTGGGAATTCAATTTAAAAAAACGAATCACTATTACAGATGCTTTCAATGAATCGTTTATATGGAAACTCAATTAATCATCCGTCTAATTGCAAGAGATATTCATATAAAAGATAATTGAAGTATTTCGCTGTATAAGTTAATATACAGCTTATATGATTAGACCAACCGAACGACCCGTTTCAGGAATAACCCCCTCCAAGGTTTTATTTATGTTGATTCTACGTTTAAATTAGTAATCAGTGAAATCGTGGTTCGTGAAACACCACGGGGTTTCGTCTCGATTTTCCTCGATTTATCGCGAAAACGGCGAACGGTCACGTCATCCCACGTCGTGATAACAATGACTCGACGTTTGTTAAAGAGCTCCAAGTAATTTCGCCTCGAAGAAAAATGGTGTCGCCCGGCTGGCCGTCCGTCATGATACGTCGAAGCTCACGACGGTGAACAAGAGGCCGACGCACGGGAAATTGAAACGATCCCCGATAACCGACTCGCGAAATGATCAGCAATATCTCATCGGGCCGAACGTGACGCAGCGTTGCGATGTTTTTGCCGGTGACGTGAGGGAATTATTCGCCGTCACGTGCCGATATTTGTGCGAACAGCCTGGAACGCTTCTATGGAAAGACGGTTGAAGGAAAATTCCTACGTCATTTCTTTTTTCTTCTTAACTTTCGTACGATCCGATCGATGGAACAGTTGTCTAGAAATACGCACGGTAAAAAGATCTCGTAATTGAATACACGCTCGAAGCGTTCCGAGGGTGCCCGAGGATAATCGAATTAGTGATTTCAGGGATAAACTTCAAAGAGGCACACTTTTTATGCACAGACGCGTGGCAAGTTAATTAACTTACGGAGTAACGTTCTTCACATCCCGAGGGGTCGAAAATAATTGAAGAATTACACGTTCGAATTAACTTGAAGATGAATAGCGGTAACGTTAGCTCGTAAAATATAAAAATTAATCACTTTTTTCGAGGGATTCACTCGTATAAATTATACTCGCAGCGTTTACTTTTTCCTCGAAAAAATTATTAATCAATCTCTATGTAGTCGTTTTAAAATTCAGTCGAAACAAGTTGGAAAGACCTGCGCGTTACCAAGAACATTTTTCTCCCGATACTCGTTCCCAGCGAATGTTCGTCTTTTTTCCCCGCAGTCCCGGCAAAAAGCGAGCTTTCTGCACCGTCAAACGTCGAGTCATTGCGCGATTAAGATTTTTCGATCCCTGATTGCCGATTCAGGATCGTTCCGTGTTAATGGCGGCTCGTCGAGCCCCCAGCCTTACTCGGCTCGTTTCTACGTAACCGCAAAAACTGGCGTCGATTTTTCGTTCAACGAGAAATATATTCTTTTTTCCATAAAATTAGTTCCACCAGAGTACCGTGGCACCCAAGTTTTGCGTGTCGTCATTATCGTGTGATCGCGGCTAATTATTGTTCTCGAGAAATTCAATTATCGCGTGTTCAAAGGAAAAATTTCAAGACTCGAGTGGATAAAGGTGTCAGGCCACAAACTAATTATTCGTATTCTTGATTGTACAATCAGCGTTCGATGTAAACGCAGGTATACGTTTCTCACGTAACGCTTAGCCGTTTCCTTTCGGTGCGAATTTCACTCCTCGTAGTCTCGATATTTCATTATTCAATTATTAGTCGGTTCGAGGAGGAAGCCAATTAGTCAAGTTAGACGCCACAGACTCGGAACGTATTTGACGAGCACCGGGAAAGTTTGAGAACGATCGGGAGGTCCGTGACCTGGTCTCAAACGGTTCGCTGTTTTCCAATCACCGTTTCCTACTGGCAACTTTCACATGGCCCAGAAATACGCTGTATTTCCCTTCGCCTTTGGATATTCCACGCGTTCGTTTCCATCGGAATCGAGTAATTCTCTAATTGAAATCTAATGCGTTCCGGTAACACGATCAACCCGTACGTTTCATACGGATTAAAACGGACTTGAGAAATGGCTATCCCGGACGTCGGAGAAATTTTGCAACTGCAGCAGCGATAACTTTTCAAGTTGCAGCTTTAAATTGTTTAATCAACGTTCGAATTCTGGGCGAGTTCGTTTTTACTTGAAGCAACTGGAAATAGAATACAGTTCGAAACAAACTTACCTTTCCTTAATTAGTTCGTAAACAATGTTTCTCGGTAAGTCGTACTTACCTTAACAGAAATGTTTCTTTTCTACGTATAATCAATTGTGATTATTAAACGAATTCGCGCACAGTAGGAAAAATTGAACAATTAAAATTTACGTTAATTGTATTCTCTCGTCATTTCGTTATGAAAAGCCAGGAACAATCGTGAAATAATTTTAAATGTACGAAAAGAGTATCTAAACGAAGGAGCTGGTATCTCTTCCGTTATGCGGTTTAACCAATTCTCTGTCGTTACCATTCACCCCTATTGTTACAATTTATCGAATCTGCAGATTATTATATTTTCTGGTCACTGCGCAAGATCTCCTCCATAAGATTTAGCATCAGCGTGTATCGGAGATACGTCGAGGGAACCGTTTGTCTGAATACATTATTCGATGCTAGTATGGTTTCTCGAGTGCAGGGCGACCCAGTTGCGCGTGACGGAACGTAGTGCATTTTTTCGTATTTCCACGAGAAAGCATCGCGAAAAGACGAACCTTCGCGATCGAAGGAGCTCGGAAAATGACGTAGCACCTGGTGAAAAGGACAAAACGAAGATTTATATGTATGTATCGAGAGTAATGAAAAAGATAGACGACAGAGGAGAGAACGGGGACAAAACAAAAGCGGAAAAGATAACTCGAAGAGGGTGAGAAATCATGTTCAACACGTGTTCCTCTTATCGCGTTCATTTCGAAACACCAGGCCGGATCTCTCTTTTGACGAGAAGCGTAATAAGGACGAAAAATGGTGGAATACCAGTTGCAAATTTCTACTTGAATAGAACTTGTTAATACAAGCCTCCGGATTTTTCTTTCGTTTCGCGAATTATCACCGATACCTCGCGTTGCGCCGTTTCAACGTTAAGTGGAAAAAAATGTTGGAACGGTAGAACGCGTTTACCGTTTTTATTCGACGCCTTTCGTTTTAATTATCTTGCGGAATGTAAAACGCGCAGGAGAGAAATGTTGAATTGCAGAAAGCGGGGAAGAAAATTTCAACCGACTGTGAATTCATACTGAATTTCTCTCGCTCGGTTTAAATACAGAATTAACAAAACTCAACTCGATTTCAGGCAGATCGATGAACGTATTGTAGCGGCAGCTGAAATTGAAAGGAGAGCTGTTCCTTTGAAAATTTTATCTTTCGCGGGTCTTTACACACTCGCTAGTTTTACACAATGGACACACTCGCGGATCTGCGCGCACTGTTTCATAGGGTTTTCGCGGTCCTACGTCCGATAAATTCTGGATTTTCATTGACGAGGACGTGAAACCGATTTTTTTCCCTATCGGCGCAGCGGTAACTCCGGCTTGGAATTAGAGAAACGAACGTTCGTTACAAAAATATTCACGTAACGAAGCTGCGTAGCTTCAAAGTATCTGTCGAAACGTTGCTCATCGACAAGCAAAACTCGTCCATCCCTATCCACGGTGTCGATGAAACGTCAACCTTTTATTCTTCCTGTAGTCGGGAAACGCGGTGGTAGATGAGGGCGTTCGTTCGGTTCTTAGAACGAAGCAGAAAAACAGAAGAGCGGTCGAGGAAGCGATACGAGAGGAAGAAGGGTTGGTAGATGGGGTTTATATATCGACGCGAGATACAGGAGGGATGAACGGAAAACGAAGTGGAGGGTGAGAAAGCGTGCTCAACACGTGTTTCTCTTATCGTGTTCATTTCGAAGCGTGGAGAGTGTGACCCCTCTGACACCGTCACACGATGTGTTCGTCGCAGCGACGGGATCGAGAACACCGCCGAACGCACACCGTGTCCTGATTTATTTCTCTCCTCAATAATTCTCTTTTATTTTCCCCCGATCGTTCGCCGCTGGTTAGCCCGCAGCTACCTTTTGATCTATCGCCATCCCACGACGTCGATTCATTTTTATTTACGATCCGATGCTCTCTACTCCCTTTTGCCACCCATTTTTTTTCTCCGCTCAACCCCTGTCAGAGTCATTATCGACGTATCGGGCCGAGACACACGCGCACTTCGTTACTGTAGATCCGTATCGAAGCACGGGCCACATTTTCCTCTTTTAGTTAGATTCTCTGATGACGTTTCGAGGAATTGCGGATTATTTTCAGGGGGTCGTTATGGGATTTCACTTGTCTGACCGTATCTCGATCTATACTACTGATCAGACAACCTCCATAGAAACTAATAATTATGAGTAATTATATTTAGTAATTAAGGAGGCTGAAAATATTATATCTATCCTCTAGTCCGAATAATCATTGATCTACTCTCGGCTGACCATATATTGACCTATACCACTGAGCAGCCAATTGATCTGACAACTAATAGAAAATCTCCGTTATTCTTATCGTAATTTTCAGGGTTCTAAGGGAAATATATTCCACTTGAAACGTAGGATCGGCAAAAATTTTCAGGCAATTAATTTTTGATTTCTGAAAATAGGATTATGAGTCTATTTCATTTGAAATCGATTAGCCGCTCGTTTGATATCACGACTCGAAGTATCGTTAACAGGGGAACGCAAGAGGCATTGCGTTTTCCGGAGCGAAGAAAATATTTGTCGAAACGAATTGGTCCGTGTCAAATTAGCCGGCGTTAATTCGATTTAATTAGTGCGCGGTGCCGGTGCAGCAGGGGACGCGACAGCACGTCGGTTTATCGCTAGTTTTCTACCCCCGTAATGAAGTTATACACGCTAGAAAAGTCGTGGCCAGGGGATGGGAAGAGGGGCAAATGAGAGCGGCACTTTTATTACTCGATTACGATGCACGGTCGCGTGAGCCGCGCCAGTTAAGATCCTCGAGAACGGGATCGGACGATTGTCGCGACGATGAAAATCGACAGAAATGACGCGGCGGGAATCGCGTAACTGAAAATCTATTTGCCACGTCGAAGCCGGCCGACGAAATGTTTCCCGTCCGAAACACGAAATCGCCGCACGGAAATCGCGATACGTTGTTACGGTTGTTTTTATTGCACCGCTAAAACGCGATTCGCGTGTCTGCCTGCAGAAAGGCATCTCGTAATCGATTCAATTTGAACGACACAGAAAGACGGAGATAGAATCATCGGGAATGGAGAAGGAACGATGATAGAGGTCTATTCGAGGTACGGTTTCAAAATTCAATACTAGAATAGGAGTGCTAGTTATTTATATTCGATAGAAGTGTGTCGCGAATTCTATTTGAAAATGATCTCTGCAGGCAAGGATCCCATCTGATATCGAATTTGTAAGTTTCTAGAAGAGATAAAAATAATAGACGCGTATCTCCTTTTAACTGTTAACCCAAATTCGAAGTTAAAACCACCCTTCGCATAGTTCAAAATATTTCCAAGTAAGTTTCTGTTTCTAACGATTACATTTCCGCGTTTCAAAAGCAAGCCTGTAAAAATACTCTCGTCAGACTTGTCCGACAATGTAGCAGATCGAAACAGCCCGGGGATTTCGTCCGTTTAATCCGTGAATTGATAAAGTTCCATCGTATCGTTCACAAAACTGTCCTCTCGTCGTTCGAAATTTTACACGGCTCTTTTACCGGCGCAATGAACACGCTCGGACGCGGAATATGCGGAGAGCACTTCAGCCGGAAACGCATTACGATATGCATGGTTCGTTTCAATCCGAAAGTCGTCGATCGAAACACACCGGGCAGTTCTAAATCACCGAAGCCCTTTACGAATTACGAACCATCATCTTCCATTTACACTAATTTATTTAAAAATAATGTATATCAATATATTATGTGTAATTATGCGTAATTGATTCCTTTGTGTAATTAATTATGCACGTTTCGATGGAAATTCACGCCTCGTACTCCTAGTAATTAAGATAATGGCAATCCTTTTTATGAAATTTTCTGGCATGGAATTTCAATCGAAACCAAGAGGAAGGTGACTCAAAGATCCGTCGAGCGGGAAAAGGTTATTAAAAGGAAGCTCGAGGCGACACGTGGATAGGAGATGCAAAAAGCAATCGGTTCGTAACAGATGCCACGATTCGTGACACTGGCATCTGGCATCTCGGCGTTGAACGGTCGAAAGAATCTTCTTTCTAAAGCAATTGACTCCTCTTCGATTCGCTCATGCGTGAACTGAGTTCTTTTTGTTTTCTCGCTGTTCGTAGAATCTTTTATTATTGAGAGTTTCCACAACGACGCCCATTGCTATAGCGTTTTTCTGTTCATTTTCTCCAATGAGACTTTTCGAGAGAATATGGCAAGAGACATTGGAACGAATGTGAACCATTAGACACTTTAGATCCCATAAATTTTAGAAATTGCAGTTACGTGATGAAGAAGGTCCCAGCCCTTCGAATTCGTGAATTATAAACGTCGATATGATCATTTGATCGAGGTGAGATCTTCTCATTACTGATACGGACGGATAATGAGAGATATTTACATAAAATACTCGTTAGATCCGCTCGTGACCGTACTCGCTCAGCATTTTGATAATGGCGTGATCGATCTACTGGTATTACAGAGATTCTGGATACGATGATTTTTATAACTTTGAAAATTCACAAGGATCTTATTTTAAATAGAGTTTGTAAAACAGTTTACAAGATAATAAAGGATCATCTTTTCCTGAAAAGCGTAAAATCATGTTACCAGTGAACATGTACACGTAACCGCGTTAAACGATTGACTAAAAAGTTGCTTTATTAAGCCATAATTCTCTAATAAGCTTGTTTATCGAAGTTCCATAAGATTAAGCTCCTCTAAAGTTAGTTCATTAAAGCTTGATTTACTCGAAACCGAAGGTAGGTACTTTGCTACTGATAGTAAAACACGCGATCCATTCAGTTGCTTCTCCGTTCCGAACTTTTTTAATATTTCATACGATATAATGATTAAGTATACGCTTGTCGGACGAGGAAGATGTTAATGCTTTTCTCTTCGCGATATAATTACGTATTCCATTAATATTTGACTACCTTCGGGCTGAAATGATTCCTGAATTAGATAACAAGAAGAAGGAAGTTGAGGTAATGAATATGAACTGAAAGATAATTTGTTCGTGCTTTTAGTCAACCGATTATCGGACAAATGAAAAATAACAAGTTTTCTCTTATAAAGTGATTTATTTTTAAAGGGTTAATATCTCAGAGAGCAAACATTTTAAGGGTAGAATCGAATCCTACAATTAAGTTCTCGAATGTCCGTTTACATGCTCTGAAGATCAATGTCCATATAACCAGACCATAGAATCACCATTCGGATTATCGGGCGTTCTACCGTATTAAGCTCAAGTAGAATGAGCCTATCAATGGTCCGGCAATCACGATTAGCTCCGCATCTACTGGCTGTTTCGCATTGAAAGCTTCTACGGTCTGATTATTCGTACGTTAGATCACTACACCTTCCGTATCTCAGAAACGAGGAATCAAAATTCTGTCCTCAAACGATTCTTCAAATCGTCGATTCATATTCTCCGCGGGGTCTATTCTCTCACAGTAAAACAGACCCTCGATGTCGAAGATCCTCCAACAAGAGAATACAAATGTCCCTTTCGTACACCGACGAGGATAAAACGTGCGCATGTCCGGCCGCTGTATTCAGGAATTCAGCGACGATTCTTCGACTTTTTGCCGGAAATATTTGATTACGATCGAGGTTGACGCGATAGGCATACGTTATCTCGTCGTGTCTGGCGTCTTATCGATTCCCGGCCGCTTTCAGACCCGCTCGGGCATGCTTAAGGGTAACTCGCGATGTCACGTATCCAATAATTCTCCGGAGCTTTCGAAACATACGGTCCGTCGCGAGGAACTTCTGTCCCTCCTGTAAATCACATTAAGCCCTCAAAGTCCCATGACCACGCGTTACGCTGCGATATATCGATAAAGGCCACGTGGTGCTCGACAAATTTCTCTACCCCTTCCAATCCCTCGTTACTCTCACCATCCGCGAATTTCCAAACGACTCGATTCAGTGCCCCTTACAAGGACGGTACCGGTGACAAGAAAACAATACAATTTCCTTCGTTGTCGCATTAATAATCCTCCAGAGGATCGAAGAACGAACAGAGGGTGGAAATGAACGTTATCTGGTCGAAATATCTCTCGCCTCTGCCACTTTTCCGATTCCAAAGCGCATTCCTGATATACGAGAGCGAAATGTCGTGCTCGATTTTCTCGAGAGCACTTCGGGGGATAGAGGAGCAGGCAGCGTGTCGATAAATTACGCCGGCAGATTACCCTCCCTGGCCGATTTTTATTTATTCATCGATGCCAGCCGTCGCGGACCAACGGGGAAGAAAAAACGATGGAAAACGTGGAACAGGCTCGGGGCGCGAACCGAGTGTGCGCGCGATACGAGAAGAAAGAAAGAGGCCGAAGAGGGAATTACGAGACGGGGGGTGAACTTTTCTCGCGTCAGATCGGATAAGGACGCGCGGGGTAACTTCAACGCTACCGACGGAAAAATATGGGATCAACTGTGCGCGCACACGGCAGGCCATTGTTTCGAGTGACGTCGCTGTTCCGGGGCCCTCTGAAACTTTCACAATTTCTGCTTTCGAGAACGGGACTAAATAAATGACGAACGAGACAGCGTATGCAAAGAAGGGAACGATGGCAACGGGGAGAGGGAAATGAATCATAGGTATTGCTTTCGTTCGACATGGCTGAGAATCGTTTTACGGATAAGTAAAAGGAAGCATAAAATTGTTCGTAACGGCGGTTTCGTAGTTCCTTTATGACTGCGTAACGAAGTACGGAATCTTGGAGTCAGAGCGAATCTTCCGAGGATTCCAATCTCGAGATTTTATCTCCCTCGTATTTTTCTATGGATTTTTCTTTTACTTTCAAATGTGATTGCTGCGCCATGTGCTTGATGAAAGAACGTTAGAATAGTTCGTTCGTTCCATACTAAAAACTAGAAATTATTTTTAAATTCAATTAAAAAAAAATTTTTAAATTCAGAATCTTGCATCTTTTATTAAATTTAAAAATGGTTACATTCAAAAGGAACTGCATATATCAATTTAATATACATGTACTCCGGTTTCGATTCAATTGTGCAACGCGAACCGCAGTTTAAACGAAAGAACAATCGCGCTGCATTCAATTCACGCGTCGACGGTGGCGAGGAAATTTGTAAACACGAATAATCGAGCCGCTTAAGCGGCACGTTACTCGATGCGTTACACGTTTTAACAGTGCATTAGCCAGGGAGAGGCGCGTTCGAGCCCGACTGTTACACGAACGCGTTGATTAATCTTCCCTCATTCGTTGGTACCGTTAACGTCGCGACGTCCCGTGTTTTTTCACGGTTAATGAAAAATCCACGCGGCCTCCTAAATGGGTTGCCTCGAGGTCCGCGAATTTGCACGACGTAAACGTCCTCGAAGAATCTCGCCGTTTCCTCATTGAATTCCCTCATCATTCCCCAGTAATTAATTTTCCTCGTAACGGACAGAATTACCCGACATTTTATAATACAATATGCAGCTTCTGATTAACGTTGTTTGTTTATTAACAAAGTGGATGCGTTGGACGAAATATCCTTTCAATGTGCTGCTTTCGATTCTTCGGTACAGAACTCTCGCGTTTCTCATATAATACGGAAGTTAGCTAGAATTCTGAACGCATTCTTGGAGTAAGTAAAAAGAAGAATCCGGTTGGAAGTGGAACGAGAGAAAGAGGCAGGATCGTTGAAGCTATCGGTATTCTAATTACTCGCAGCACGAAAATAGCGAGGAAGTTGGAACGCGTAATTACAGGCAGAGGACGGCACCTTATTAAGGTATCTCATTTTCTTCGGGGGCTACGGACTCTGGTCGATGGCTTCAGCAGCGTAGTTCTTCATCGAGTTTTATCCAATAAAGGTGCACCGATCTTCCTTCGCTGGAAAATACGAGCGAAGTCCCCCGGGGGGGGTGCACGGCCGTAGAGCCACCACCGACGATGGTCAACATCGACGCCGGGGCTAATACCGCCGGCAAAAAGCAGCTTTTCAGGTTTAGTTAACTTCCCGCCGCCCGATACACGGGAACTTCCTTCGGTACCGGGTAAGGACACTTTGTAATTGAATTACGTACGACGTGGATGAAGATCTCGTTAACAATTCTGACGAAATTCGTGACGCGTTCCAGTTCGGATAGTGTCGATCAGGTTCGATCCAATTTGGGATTAAAAGCGATTTGAGAAAATGAAACCGTGCAAGACTAAAGAATCCATAAAAAGGACCAATTCGCGGAGGGGTCGTCGCGAGGCTGAAACTTGAAAAAGTTTCGAAATCCTCGTCGTTCTCGTTACAAACAAGCTACACCCACGCACTAGGCACGGACTTGGCAATTTCGATTTCTCCCGTTCCACAAGCGAAGCCGGGATTCTACTTTTAGTTTCGGGCAACTTCATCGCGGCAATTCCTCGCTTTAACGACAGAACTTTACTCGTCATTTACTTTCGACGCGATGCCAAGCACGCCAGCTTCTGCTTCGTGGAACGGAATCAAAGCTTCTCCTATCGAGGCTTCGCATCGCGCCGGATGCACACGGATCGTCAGGAATAACGTCGGGACGGGTTTGCGGCCGTTTGCGGGCTTACATTAACGGTGATTAATTCCCGAAGATTAGCAAACGTACCTTGTTCGAATCACAGTGTCGACTATGCGTTGATTGGCGCAGTGGAAATGAGCGTGTTTAGTCAGACAGGTTGAAACTCTAATTATTAAGAAGATGGATAGCTTCGAAATTCATTAGGATAGCAGTGCTATTATTTAATTAATCAATGTCTTAAGAGAAATGGCTACATTCTAGCAATATTCTTTTAAGGATGAGCCTTTAACTTGCTTTCAACTGGAAGTTACATATATATATTCGCGATTAAAAGGAAAGTACTTTCGAGATCCTTGAACGGTTAGAAGGTCCTGAAAACGGCGGGGCTTTCTTGGCACGTTCTCATCCTCGAGCTTTCATACGAACGTTACGACTATTGCAGTCTGGGGAGTTTCGAAGCGAGAATTAGCTGGTCGCGATTAAGCTTACGCTCTTGGATCGAGATAATCGTTAGCGCCAAGTGATTTAGATACGAACAGCCAGCGTGGAAAACTTTCTACGTATGCTGGGAAAGGGATCTTAATCCTCTGACGATCCTGTATAAAGGATAATGGATGTATGCAGTATACCTTCTACATGGGATTAGCGTAGTCAAAAGACTCTTTGATCGTCCTTTACTTAACTCGTTCAAGAGATTCTCGTGGTTAGACTCAGTAATTAAAACGTGTACTTACCTTCTGCAGGTACTGTGAAGATCCTTTCGGGAACATTTTTCTGATTTCTAAAACCACGATTCTTTTCTTCCATTTAATGGTAACATTTCTTTTTATTAAAAATTTGTTGAACTTCATTTGAAACAGAGATATGGACTAAGAAAGAGCCTCTATGTAAGACACTCGCGAGCGATGTATAGATAGAAGATAGAGAGATTGCAAACACTTTGGCAAACTGAAACTACTCTTAAAACTAGCTACGAAGTTATAATGGCCTCATTTGTAGAACACGCGATTTTCCCAAGTCTATCCTTCTCCAAGACGCCCAATATCTATCTTGTATCATATTAGCTGAATCAATTTTCCATTCCATTTCTCATCTTTCTTTTGAAATCAGTATAATTGCCGTGACGAAAACAGAATTTTCTTCGTTTAAAAAATAGCAGCTAGAAGATTTCAAGCAATTTTTACAAGAAAGTACATTTCAATCCCTGGTTCATTTTTCCCTGAGAATAATACGCTAATAACTCGTCCCGCAAGTTCCTCTCTGCCACGCAACAATGCAATTAACAGAGGATTTAAGATTAACCAGCGAAGAGTTACGGACAAGAAAATGACATTCAAGTTTCGTGTATACGTGGACGGACGGGAACAGGATTAAGTGGACGGAATTCGGGAACTGAAATTCAAGGTAATTCTCGCTTAATCCTTGGACACGGTCCTGCGTTGAATCGTTCATTCCATTCGAGTGCAACCGGAGTATTTTCGCCGTGATATCGCCCGTCCGCCGATAATCCCATCCCCAATATTGCTTCTATCTTTAATGCACTCGAAATCCATCCCTCTCGAAGGTACGTCCGGTTTGGATCGACAGAAATAAGATCTCCAACGTTGGTCTTTTACGTTACTCCGAGAAACTTTTCCCCCAAGGCTGATCGTTCGACAGTTCTATCGATTTTTTATTACCTTCACCCTTTACCCTTGTTTGTCCAAATATGTGTCCAATAATAATTATATTCAATGAAATAGAAAAAGGATCGCGAATATGCGATAGGGGATGAAACCTTTCGATGCAAATTTTAATTTTTTCTTCTCTTTTTTGAACGATAAAAAAAAGCGCATGAAAAAGGACTATTCCCGTGAACACAGTTACTCAGATTTCCGCGTGATTGATGGCCCGCGTTGTAATCGTATAGCATCCTCTCAACGTAGCAACGAGTAATTGCAGGGAAAAACACGAAGCACTAAACCGCGATCGTTTCATCAGCGCTATTTCTACGATCAAGCTTGATGAACAATTAAATCCACGAGCCTCGTAATAATTCCGAATCTTCCGATGTTTTTGTTCACAGGTGAGGGCTGGAGAAACGAGGAGCATTACGAGATACCCTGGAGCGAGGCTTGGCCAGCATAAAACGAAGAATCCGGGTTGAGCGTCTACCGAAATCGTAGGAAGACGCGATTATAGAGGGGACGATATAGCAGAGGCTATTCGGAGGAACGGAACGATTCTTTATCAGCGAATCTTCGAGCGAGTATGACGAACGACGAGCCTCGGTACGTTTCACGAATCGTTGCTTCCGACGAGCAGAAGACGTCGCGTCGTCGTTGGCAGAGCTGAAGAACCTTTCATCGTCGCATCTTGGAGGAAACGAGCTCGCTCGTGGTCGACTTAATCTCAGGTCGACCCATGCAAAGCCTGAAACGACGCGAGAACGAGAAGAGTAGCCTGTTCAAAGAGGTCGCGGTGGATTTAGCGAGGGTAACTCATCCGGCGTGATAGTATCGAGTCCCTGATATTAGCCGCGATCGATTCTAATCGAAATCCCGTCGAGGTTATCGGGAGAACGAAGAGGACATTAGAGCAGAAGATATTCGTCTTCCTTTACCAAGTTCATTTCGAAGGCTCCGCTCATTTCCTTTTATCTGGGCCGATTCTCATTCGTGCGACGAAACCTTTCCCGCCATCTCGCATTCCCTCGCGTCGTGCACGTAAAAATATAACGATCTCGGGGCCGGCTTATGGAGGACAGAGGGTCAGGAGAAAGAGAGAGAAGCAGAAGAGCCAGGCCGCGCGATACCACAGCCTCCGCTGGTATAATCTCATAAAACCTGCAGAAGAGTCCATCCACGTGAGCGGTAAAGCCCGTCGACGACGTTCCGACGCTCGGAATTGGTACGCTCCGCGTTCCTGCCGGTCACTTTCGACCCGTATTCCACGCGATAACCCAGCCGGTTGCTGAAAGAATTATCGGCCAAAGGAAGAGACTCGTAAATTTCGACCGACCACTGATGATCCTTTCATATAGATTATTGGAAGAAGAAATCAGATTGATCTCGGATTGATCCACGCTGCGGTTGAATTATGTATCGCGCGTGATACCGGAGAAGGCAGAGTTGCCGAAGATTCGGTGAAGTACCGGAGAGAAATGAGACGAGAGTTCACGATCCTTGTTACACGGTTACCGAGCTAGCTGAACCTGTTGCTGCAAGAATTATTATCCAAAATTTGCTAGTAACCGGAGCACCCTATATTCGCGGTGTTTTATGTGATAGGTGAATTAGGTTCAAGTTTGAGAAAGCAGAAGGGAACTGAAGTTTGACATAAACTGTGAATATCTTTGAAGAAAATCCTCTGTACGAAGGTTTTTTATACTCATCAATATTTATATATTTGTAGGAAGAAAAGTTATTTTAAACATATATAAGGAAGAAAGTTGGAATGCAGAAATCTTGGTGTATTCTTGAAACGTGAAAGGAGGAAGTGAAGCCAGCTCATTACCAACGGTTCCTTCTCAAATAACATCTCTTAAGGGTATTGTTATGCGCGCGTACAGGTGTCTCTTTCATATTTCCGTACACGTCGTCTGAATACGAATCGCGAGAGATGGATCAGGTGCACGTGAAGTCGTTGAGGTCAGCCTCGAGAAGTAACCCGACGAAAATGGCATGCGAGAAAGCGACCAGACGTCTGAGGACGATCCTGGTGAAGGCGTCCCGTCTAGGCGTCTCGACGACCGAGGTTGCCAGGCTGCCGAGCGCCAAGAAGCTCATTCCGCAAAGGGATCACGGATGGAAGTTGGCGGTGTTCCTTTTGCTGATGTTCGGCGGCGGCGTGATCGTCGCGCTGGCCTGCACCGCAAGGAAAGGCTGCTCGAAGCTGGAGGAGATCGTAAGTAGGGCTCTAAGTGAATTTGGTAATTGAACGCCGCGGTCTGCGAGCCAGATTTTAGGAAGGAAGTCGTCCGACCTGGAACCGCAAGCTGAGAGGAAGCCTTTCAGATTCTTGCGAAATTAGATCTGAGGCTTCTGAGGCTTCGAAACTGCCGCCTTCTGTAATATCCTCTCGCGTTTGCATAGAAAGATTCGAAACGTATGATTAGATCGGAGGGAAAATCGTAAAATTTTCGCCTGGCAAATTTTCAGTCAGATATACGATACGCGGAAAAGAATTATTTCGGTTTCTTCATAAAATATGTAATTAATTAAAGGGAACGAACGGATATAAATATAGGATTCGCGTAAATATTTATCTCGTCCAACTAGATTTGCCAGGGTTGAAGTTGGTTTTTTACTGTATTCGCGCTCGAAACTAAATTCTCCTAATTAATTCCACTCAAATATTTACGAGCCACGTTTCTCCATATCTTATGCATGATCCCGCTGAATGTTTGCGAACACTCTTAACATTTTTCATGAATTATTTCTAATTGCTTTTCTTCTATTCAGAGTAACGGGCGTGCACTGAAAAATTACTAATTTCTCACTTTCTTTTGTGCTCTAATCTAATTACCATAATTATTCCTCGTACATAGAATACATGTACGTATGCTATTTAAATTACAATGGGTAGATAAAATTTAATTAAAGGTGAAAAGTTGGCCTTTTTAACTTTATAATGAAATTTTGTAACTTTCTATAATGAAATTTTTAAAATTTTACCTTTCACCTTACCAACTTTTTCCTCATTAATGGCACATTTATGGAATATCTCAATGTTGGTGGGATCATTGTCTATTAATCTTTATTCATAAAAATGATTAATATTAGATCCTCAATTTCAAGAGATTTCTTCACATGTAAAATTACACTGGACACAGTGACTGTTACATTCTTTTTCATGTCTCTTTCCATTCCCTTTGTGTAGTAGATTGTCTTTCAAACGAGTACACGACGTACGCGAGTAAGGTAATTGAAGGTGTTTTTAAATCCTTTTGTTACGTGGCAACGTTATACATACTGATGAGGCGAATTAGACGGGCATCGTTACACGGATGCTCGTAAAGAAGAAAAAGTGCGAGCAACCCGAAGAAATATGCACAAAAATGCAAAGAAACTAAAAAGTTCACTCGCGAGGTGCAATTGGAAGGGACGACAAAATGGCCAATATTTCACGGTTCAAAAATCTATTCGTCACATCAAGAGCCATTAAAAGAATTCTTCTTTGAATATCAATAGTTTAGAACTCCCAGAAGTGGTAATAGTTGGCGAACCTCTCGGAGATCCTCAATAGCCACTTTCGTTCTCTCAAGTCTCGTAGTATCATCAATCAAATCAAGGAACTTTTTCCATATTTTTCGTAGAACGATAAAATTCTGTGTCAAATCGACTTCTACATAAAACCATTAACTTCCAGCTATTTCTCAGGCTATCTCGATGTCCTTAATGAAACCTAGATTTATACACCTCACTCTTAAAAGTGCCTTAATAGATATTTCTTACAATTAGTCGCGTCGTGGAAGGTACTTAGCTGGTACGGTTACTTAAAAGTTACTAGGTCAATCCTTTCAGAACCAGTGGTTTTTAGTGACTTGTCAAAAAGTTCGAACCTTCTTCGTACGACAAATATTTTCTTGTCCGAAGCAAAATCGGAAGTATCTTTCTCGATGACTGTAGTTGAACCCATCTGGCGGTAATCCCTGGGTAACAAAGTCGCGGTCGAAACTACAGCAGCATGTTCCATCAGGAGACACACAATTAAGCGTGACCTTTCGACTCATTGGTTTTTCGCCACCCCTGGTGTGTGCAAACTTTCCAGTCGCAGTTGTCCGCGTTATAACCGCACTAGGTACGACGTGCATGCGCGGGATATCGACTGGTGGTGTGGCATGGCGGAGGGAAAAGGAAAATGGTGAGAAAGTAAAACGAAGGGAGAGAGATAGAAAGCGTCAGCGAGTCTGGCCTCCGGGCGAAGGGTTGAAGAGAGAAACAGAGTAAAATGGAGAAAGAGACAGAGAGAGAGTGCCGTGTTAACGATGTTTCGTGTAGAGAGCAGGCTGGGCGCTGAAATTACAGATCAAGGGGTTTCTAAACAATTACGCTGTCGGCAGGAGGTCAGACCGAACAGCGTGAGGTTAGAGGTTACGGCTCGCAGGAGGCAAGGCTTGCGGCCTGCGGCTGGTTGCGGACGAGGGTCGAGGCTAACAGGAAGTGCTCTCTCACCGCCGGCCAATGGGCGACCGGCTACATCGGCTACTGCCAGAGAAACGTTGCCATACTCCTATCCTCTGATATTCCCCGGGGAGAACGGTGCTCCATTGTCCCTTCAGGCAAAGAGAGATAGATACGTCGAAGCTCGAGGAGATTCACCGGGCGAGGATAAGAGTGGAAGGGTGTTCCTCGATGCAAATGGAACAACTTGTATCTCCAACCCTTCTTCAATTTTCTATTCTGTCTGATATCTAATTAGTTAATGGGATCGATAGAGTACATTAATATTACGATGTTACAAATATAGTTTGTCCCAGTTGCTTGAAACACCCTGTACACGGTTAGGCGAAATCGATCGGTCGCGATAACCACAACTTGGAAAGTTCTCCCTTTGAATGGTCGGCAGGATTGGTAGCGATTTTCACTGACGTGGCACGAAGTCGGCCCTCGACTGATCATCGGCGAACCGATTGATTGGCGGTTAGAAATATTGCCCCGAGGCTCGAGCGAAACCTTTCGACGCGTTACCGATCCACCCTTTCCCCCATGGATTCTCCTTTCCACCCTTGGCTCGTTGTTACTAGTCGTTGAACTACGCTTCCCTTACCGACTCCGTCCAGCATCCCGATGATCGAGAGCAGGAAACACGGGCCAGTTCCTTTGATCTAGGCAAGCAGAATCGGTCTCCGGGAGGTTGCTTATATAAAGCTTGTTAACGCTATCTCTCTGCACGCTTGATGGACGCTCACGTGAATATATTCGGTTAGACGAGCCGAGATACGGGACACCGGCAGAGATGGAGCGTAAAATGTAAAGTAGGACGATCCCGACGTCATGGGATACGACGTCATTCCGACAAATGTGTGGGTTAATTAAGAAATTATTGGGGTGACGAAGTAGCTACCTTTGACGCTCCTCCTGATAGACCGAAGAATTATCTTGAATAATTCTATCTTCAAATTCTTTGAATTTCACGGATAAACGTTAACGAAGGAATTCACTGGGGGGTTTATTTTTTATATCAATCCAATAGAGCTCCGTCTAACGAAACGTGACTTCGCTGAGGGTTAAATATCCAATCGAGCACTTTTCATTCTTCGAAGACGGTGGAAAATGGAGGTGTGAAAATTGCGTGCTCGAAGAGAAGAGGGAAATCTAACAATAAGCGAGGAAAAAAGACGAGAAAGGAGGACGAAAGGCAATGAATACATTGAAGGGAACGAAACAATAGAAGAGAGAAGGCTCGTTGGCCTGGCCGCGTTTCCGTTGACGATTCTACGGTGAAAATCCACGTCTACGCCGTCAAATCCCATCACGGGGACGGCATAAATTTCTCCGGTTGCTGAACCCAACCCTCCGTTTTCATTCGTTGGCCTGCCGGTAGCTCTATAGATGTATCTTCTCGCAGTGTCACGACTCGGCTACGTTCCCGCAACCGCGTCACCCAGACCGTACAACGGACATTTATGATTCCGTTCGTTCCTCATCATGCGTGGAGAACGACACACGCACGCACTCGAATGTATGTTCGAAATGCTGGTCACGCTGGTCCGATCGCAACAATTTCCACAAACCCGAGCCGCGAAACAAAAATTGCACCCCCGATACGTGTGTGCCCGTTTATTTTTATTTTTATTTTTCTAATTGGACCTGTCCGGGCGTGAAATTTGCCAGGCGATTCCCTGGCAAACCGATGAATCACGATTAAACGACGTACGGGAACGTTTTAGAGTGACGGACGCGTTTTCACGTGCTACGCGGATTTTGAAAGAAACGGTTTGTTGACAGAATGGATGATTCGATCGGCGGGAGGAAGTAGATGTGAATACCGGATACACTGGATGGTTCAATGGCTCGATTCTGCGCGAAAATTGAGGATAAACGGATCGACTAAACGAAAGAATTCAATACGATTCGAGACATCTTTCCTTCGATGTGCTTCTTCTCAGATATTTTAAAATATTAACTCAAAGAAGAAACATGTGAGCTTGAATTACTTGTCCCGGAAGAGACTGATTCTTTTCTTCTTTTCAATTGATCTCTGTGTTCCGTCGTTGAACGACCCTTCTTCATTGAGGATATTTACTCTGAAGAGTTCTTGAATTAACCCTTGAAACATCCGTCAGTAGATTTTTCTCCAAGTATTTTCTCCAAGATTATTTCTTGAAAATACAAAAATCTTTCGTTTTCTTTAATATTTGTTTCGTACATTTTAACATTGATTGATCAATTTCTAATTATCTGAAAAATATTCCCTTGTAAAATAAAAGGGTGGAGATTGTGTGTAACGAACGTCACTCGCAAGTGATTATCAACTGGCGCAAAATCAGTCTCTGTTTAAGGGTTTAATGATCAATTAGGGGAATCGGCGTGTTGTGTGATCTCGCGTGCGGACGTGCGCTCGTAGGACTTGTTAGGGAAGACAGGTGGCATCCGCGCTGTCGGGTATAGCACGCGAATCAACTAGAAATCATCCGATTCGCGGACAGATTCATACAGGCCAGCACAATTTCGAGGTAACCCCGAACATCTGTGTGGGATGTCCGTCAGTCGTGTCAGGAATATGATCCCAGACTGCTCGTCGCGTCAGATTTGTCTCTGCACCTTGTAATTAATTGATGCACTAATTTATCTTCAGTCTGCGTCGTTTGTTTGGGGTTAATCAACCGAGATCAGCCGGGATAGCAATTAAAGTAACTTGTTTCGTGAAAATTTTATCAAGATTCAATTTAGAAGAATGCTGCTTCAATTTTGAAACTTTTGTCAAGCAAATTTTTCATTCGTTCGAAAATAAATTAACATAGATACGAAATACGTTGTATGATATAAATGGTGAATCGAGTAATTCTGAAATTATACGTGGACTTTGATGACAGAAATAGGAATCAATAATCAAGCTAGATACAAATTGACGTCCAAACAAGAGCATGAACGTACACAGTTCAAATTGGTAATAGTCTGCATGCATTTAACGCAAGCAATTGGACCTGACCCACTCCTATCTGGATGCAAATGATCTGTATACACATGGAGGACCAATACCCTGTAGCAGTGTTCCGCCACAGTTTCGGCTTTATCTACAATCTACGTGCAGTTCCTTTGAATTAGTAGATCTTTGTTTCATCAAACTTTCCAGTGATAGAGTAGGCTAATGGAACAATGTTGATACAATGCAGTTTCGTCGAGGATCGTAAGAATCTAAATTACATCTTCGAATTGAAGAAAAGTACTAGAATTAAATTTAAGAAGAGGGAGATCGGCTGTGTACACTCCCGTACCCTTAAAACGAGAAAAGTCTGAATAAATATTCTTTTCCTTTATTAAATATTGGGAAAAGGAACGAGCGGATGAATCGTCGGTAGTAAAACCGTCCGCTAAACTCTTGAAACAAGCCTGAAATCCAGTTCCAGTGAATCCGTTCGAGCGAGAAAATGTTTTACATCCTCGAAATGAGAATTTATTACAACGATGGATTGAACGATCGGATCCGCGGTCGAAGTTCGAAATTGGCCCCGTTTGATTTCCTTTCGCGACGAGGCCGTAGCCACGATAAAGCGTCGAACTTTCTTCCAGTCTGATTGATAATACGAAATCAGGAGAATGGTACACGGCGTCGAATGTCGATAGAAGTCAGCGAGTAAATTGACGTTTCGAAGGCTCGACTTTTCGACTGGTGGCAGCAGGGATCTTCGCTACAAAACGATCAGCAGCTGCCGTTGGTTCACTCTCTGTGCTTTCCCTTTTTTTTTTATTTCTCCTCGCCACCCTTCGTTTCTCTCTTTCTTCTCTTTCGCCGACTCGTTTCCGCCGCGGTAATCACGGAAACGGGATTTGAAATTCGAGTTCCCACTAATGGCCGGTGACACCCGTCCACGGGTCGCACGGTAATCGGATCGACGTGGCTCGTTCGAAAGCGTTTCTCCATTTGCATTCGTTTTTATAGCGTCGAGCAACGTCATCTCGAGCCCTCGATACCGTGACAGGAAACGAAACAAGGTCGCGTGGATCCTCGCCTTTTCCTTTGCAACCTCGAAACGTGATTCTCCTTTCTGCCCGAACCTTTCGTGTTCCACTTTCAACTTCTTTATCATTTGTCACGCCCGTGAACCAATTGAACGAACCAGACTCCTTTAACACTTTATCTCTTACACATTCCACGCAACGATATAAGTAACTTTGTGCCAGGGTTGAAAGTGCAGTCGGATCGATTTAGAATCGAGATGACCCTTGTATCGGCCGTAACGCCGAACGACCTTGTAGTCGATGGCGTTAATAGCATGCAGTGTTCCTCGATAATGTTGAGGCTCGGTGACATAAAAGGTGACGGAGGGCAAAAGAGGAGGCGGGAGAAAAGGAGCGTAAATAGAAAACGAGAGAGACGTAGGGAAAGAGAGGGCGGCTGGTAAAAGAGTGCGAGTCGAGAGGGTGAGATAGCCGGAGGAGGGTGAATGGGTGGTGGATGGGTGGTGGATGGGCGCTAGAGCGTAACCTGATATAGCTGGCAGCAAGCTGCCGTAGACCAGGAAGGTATCGTATCCACCTTCCTACTCTTCTCTGTGAACACGTTGTCCTACCTTCGCCCTTTTCCCTTCCAACCCTTCGCCGTTGTTCGCGCTGCATACGCTTCCTCGAGATGCACGGTTACCCAGGAATATTCCCAACGTAAATGCAGCATCGATGTTTCCTCAGCGTCGAGCCCTCTCGACGTTTCTCTTCTTTCTTTTCATCCTCCTCTTCCCTCGGCCCCGATGTTCTATCTTCTATTACATTACATCGCGCCGACACCTTTTATTCGCTGATCCAGAATACACAGCAGCAGCAGCTGTTACGACGGCAACCAGTTCGATAGGTCGACTCTGTTCGATATTCCTCGAGACAATCGTGGAACGTTCGACCTTTAAGGCGAACGTAGGCGCGAGCTAAACACGACGACGGAATTGAATGTCGTTTTGTAGCGTAGCTGATTCGAGACGGAATCGCGTGCACTTCTATTCCCCTGTATATTCAATGGCTTCTTGCTGGATTAGCTGTACGTCGAAGTTTCGACGAGTTCGAGTAGTTTCGTGATTGTAGGTAGAACTTGAATGATTAACCCTTGCATTAGAATCCGAGTACCCCTTTGATCTTTCCCAGCATTTTCAATTTAGGGATTTGTAAAAAGGAATGGTTAATTAATGTGTTAGTGATTAAAATTGAAATAATCTTGTAAAATCCATTTTCCATCGGTAATATTCGATTTAAAAACGTATTCCCTCGAGGAAAGGAGTGTTCGTGGCACGTAATAGAACGATCTTCCAACTTTCAGGAAGAAGTTACGCTATTGCCTTTAACGGGAGTCTACTTAAAAGGAGAGAAAAAAGGAAGCGAGGCTATTCAAAAAGTTTGGCGGGATTAAAATTGATTACACGGCTTCCTTATTCCTTCCGTAAGCTCCTGTAATTTGATAATATTACGTGGAGAGGGTGGCTAGGGGTCAGGTGGGGTCGAGTAAATAGTAAAATAGCGGGATTGTAGGAACCCATTACCGCAACTCACCGCGACTAGTTATGAAATATTCTTACCTCCATTACAGCTTCCGCAAATACGCGCGAGTACAGAGCGGTTCGCGCCGGATATCAGCCGTATACTCGCCGCGGCGAGCCGTTGAAAGCTGTTCTACACGCTCCTTTTGTTCCTTGCTTGTTTCGCGAAATTTGCCGGAATTTCATCGCCAACATCGCGGAAGACGAATGCGGCAAATACTATTATCCTATTCGCGGTGAATTATTAAACGCGTATTCGCGTTGTTTTCTTAATTAAAACCACGCAATTTGTCGTTACAACGAGCATGATGTTGCAATTTCGGAGTTTATGATAGTTGTACATGCTTCATTCATAGATAAAAAAGGTAGCAAACGCTGTTATTAGGCATTAAAAATAACAAAAGTAAAACTTTTTTATTATTACATTACAAGATTAAAAAATTAATTCAGGCACGTCATTCAGTACACAGTAATTGTGTTAATTAGTTTCTGTAAATTGTAATACAATGAATAATACTTCTATTTATAAACGTCGAACAAAACAAAATTCTTTGAAAAGCGAGGTGTTTTAATTAATGTACTAATTATTCGGCAGTGGAAAAATCTGTACACAAATTAAGCTGTTCCGACATTTTAATTCGAAACATTTCACCCAGTTGGTACAACAAAACTATTGCTCCCTGTTTTTTCCCTTTAAGCAGAAAATTACTTTTGCTGGAAAATTAGTTTCACCGTGAAACAAGTAGTACAGCTCGTCGATTACAGAGGCGTTATTAGCCCCGCGTAGAGTGGGCAGGTTAATTAGTCTGGTTTCGTCGATACTCGTTATAAACTGTTCTTATCAATACGTAGCTTCGGGAACGACACCATTACCGAACTTCCCTCGCGACGGTTTTGTTCCTCCGTTTACGGGAACTTGAGAACTCCATTATCCTTGCGCCTCGCTGCAGGCATTCCCGAAAACCGTGCTATACCATTGACCGAGATCCTCCAGGAAACTGTCGTGGAATGTCGCGGCTAAATGGCCTTGAACTCGATTAGATCCCGGAATCTGGATATTAGAATCTCTTTTTACACGTCCACTTTCCGCATTCTACCATCATTATGTTCCTTGCGCACCGTCTAACCATTTAATGCACTCGACGTAGCCGGTAATTAGATCGCATAAGTACTCGTTAAACGTAATCTCGCGTGTAATTTTTGTTTACCGCAAGAGTACTTTCTAATGGGCTTTCACAGTTTCCAAGAAAAGCTATTATTTTGAAAGCGCTCTGACTGCTTGCTGTTCATATTGTTTCATTTGTCTATAATCAATCATGTTATGCTTAGAAAGTGAAATAATTATACGAACAGTTGGAAATTACTTAGAGAATCGCGAAGGTGAATCAATCTACGAAATTAATCGGATATGATAAATGAAAATCGGCGACGAGTTTCGTCGTTGCGCAGCTTCCTTAAATAATAAAATCACGCGCAAAATTAATTCTCACGTCAGTAGCTTCAGGCGCAGCTTGGCGGCTCGTTAATCGTGCCGCGTTATGTTTTCGTCCCATTAAAATTACATTCTACCTCGGAGAATTTATAACGTAACGAGTCTGTGCTTTAACGCGCGAAAGATACTGCTGAATTCGTGAACACCTTGCTGACTGCTGTCAGAAGTCGTCCCTTAGTAAATTTCTTACAAGTTTCGTTAATCACTTACACCATTTCCATCCCTAAGAGTAGATACTAAATTTATTTGAAATAGCAGCTATCGAAAGTCGTCGTCGAACACATGATTTTCCAAGAAATCTCTGATCGTTTACGTTTCCGATCGCGACCGCTAACGGGCCGATTCCCCGTTAAATATTCCCAGTAAAAATACGTGCACTCGCCGTCCGTTGGCGATAAAATGGCGAGACGAGCGTGGCGGACAATTTCGTTTTCGCCCGACGAGAGTTCCAAACGAGCCCGGTAACAGCATCGCATGCCAGCATCGAGCCGATCTACCTAGGATCTGGCAGCAGCTGCAACGGCGCCCGTGACTGCAGCTGCATCGAGGTCGACCGTATGGATGAAAGAGGAACGGAGAGAGACGGAAGGCCGTTGCACCGGGTACGGGGGAAGGGTTCTTGCATCCGGCAGGGTGCAAGTGCTGACGTGGAGCACGTATTGCAAAATAGAGGCAGAGAACGGCTGATGCAGGGAACAGGCCTTCAACGAACAGAGCAAGCTAGAATGATGCGCTAGTCTGCCACGTGTACTGACCAACCGAACATTTTAAAGGTCTTTCAACTTCTTTTATCATTTTACCTGTGAAAGTTGAAAAAAGACTATTTAGAATCGTGTTTCGTGTCAGATTTATCGTTAAACGCGAGACATTTAGTATATGCAGATAATAGGATTCGTTTCTGACAGAACTTGATTGAGTGACTGGAATAACGGTGTTCAAAATAGTACTCATTTTATTTCTTGCGAATTTTCACTGATAAAGAAGGTATATTTGTTTTAAACTGAGTTCATGTAGATCAGACAATCGAATTAGCTTCTCAGCGAATACAAGAGCTACTTATAAATGATAGATGCAATCAAGTAGTCGGGTTTGATAAGAGCGATACATTTGGATTGAACAGCTATCCATTCAACTAATCGAAAGTTTATATTTGTATCGGAATCCGGTGCGCTGGAACAGTTCCTGCATTAGCTTCGTGGGAATCGAAATTCAGCTCACAGTTTGCCTTGATTTTCTCCATAAGAGGAAACGCGACACGAAGATCGTTTTAAAATGAATTTAAAAACAGCGAGGCTTGCCGCTGATGAAAAATCCATCAGGAATTTCAGATGAGCTCGCCTCGTGGTTCTGTTTCTTTTCGAACCGTCCGAAACTCTTGAACCATTCATATGCAGATTGCGTGCCTTCGAGGCAATTTATCGTAACTCTGAGAAATACCATTGGAATATATTTTTTAAATACGTTAATGTTTCCGATGTTTCAATAATCGAGTTTAATTCTCCAATTGCAATTTACTTCGCCCCGTTTCAGATCGCGCAATTATTCATTATTTCGTCCTGAAACATTGTTCATTGTAATAATTAATTGAATTTTCCTCGGTTCATTAGCGAACAAAGAACGATTTAAAAACGAATATTTGTTAATTGAAAAGGTAGAAAGCAGAATAAACTTTCATTGTAGCAATTGTTCCTCGAATGTTACTCGCACAACGAACAATACCGCAGAACATTTTCCATTTACGTTGACGTTTCATCAACGACTTATTTATTTTTTACGTATCTCTGGTAGCGAACGGTTCGCAAGGTTGGACATTTCTACGGGCGTGTTCGCAGAATGAAAGTTTAAATTCTTGATAAAGCGGCCGGAACGATGTAATAAGAAACTTCCCGGGAGAAAAAGGAGCTCGTGCCGCTTTTCCTCGTGTTTCTTGCATAATTTGCAATTTCAGAGTTTCGGGAGGGGTGTTAATTAAGCCCGTAATCTGTTCCCCCTTACCGAAAGCAACGCAGCTGACGCCGCGACAACGCTCAACTTTCTGCTCTGACATTAAATGCATGGGGGTTTCGTAACCAGCCAACACGCCGGAACTGCTCGTCGAATTGAATTCGAGTATCGAGAAGCACCCTTCGAACGTACCGCGTCTACCGAACGATCCCCCTCTTTTTCTCTCGTTAATTAACGCGTTCGGATACGCGACATTTTTCAACGAATATTCAACTTGCGTTCGACACCGCGAACGCGTTCCGTTTCTCGTTAATTCGCGGGGAAAAGTGGCAATTCGAAAAGTTGTACGTCCTTAAACGCGCCACTCGTGGAAAGCAGTTTTCACGGACGACCGTTTTATTCGTTGGGTGACACTCAAATTGTACGCAGGGGGGAAAAAAGTTTTAACCCTCGCAGGATACAGGTGTACAACATACTTTTTTCGCAGAACTTGGCGAATAATTTCTTTTTTATCTGTCTTTCTTTTCTTCTAATTGTTACTGACATATTTTTAACGCGGGAAAATGAATGAAATGAATTTTTGAGCCCTAGAATTGTCATCGAAGTTAATTGTACGAACTGTAATTACGTCGATCGAGAAACCGAGGTCGATTTCGACCCCGAAATCGTCCGCCACGGATTCATAATAGCATCCTCGACACGCATGATCGATCTCGATAAAGCGACACCAGGAAAGGGGAGACCGTTATGAACGTAATAATTAATTAACTCGCGTCGTCAGGAGGACGAAAGTTGGAACGCGAACGCGCCACGGTACTCGTACAATGGATCGGCGAGAACTTTCATCCGGAAGTTTGATTCGAAGCGTAGGAAATTATTAGCCGCGCAAACAACCGTCTCTGAATTCGCCAGGGATTGCCTGGTAATCGTATAATTGCCAAACCAGCTCCAGGCAAATTGCAATACCGCGATTTACTTTCGTAACGTATCTTTATTGAATTGTAATGGAAGAAAACAAGTCTTCAAATTTCAATATCATATGGAATTGATAGGCGTTTGATATGAAATAATGACGCGAAGATGGAAAATAAAGATAATACATTCAAACCATTGAACGAAAACATTTCAGTTGTCAATATCAATACAGAGAGTTCATAAGTCTCTCATTTCTCGCGCAATTTTGCGCTTTGATTTAAACGATTCTTTCAATACCGAAACAGGGCCGCAATAAAATCCTATGAAAAGTCGACGGTCGTTACGCACACTCACGCAGACCCCCATCGAAGTGTCCGTTAAGCTCAGAAATCGCAGCGTCGGTGGTTCACGAGTGGTTGATAACCCGAACCGGAAGGGCCAGGTGGAACAAGAGGACGGCTACAGCAATAACGTAGCTCGCTGGCTGGCTCGCGCGGGCGTTTATAAAGAGAATGCCGTGTGTGAGAGAGAAAAAAACGAGGGAAACGCGGTCAGAATAGGACGGGAGCCGAGTAGAAATCAGCCGGTGGAAATATTTTAGCGCCACAGGCGAATCCCTTGATGACAATTCCAGCACACGACCAATCCCGGTTGCCTTTGCCAGCGTCGCCACGGTTCTTTTTATGCGGTGTCGCGCATGTTCCACGCACGCCTTTAGCCGGAAGCGAAATTTCCGTATTACGCTTCGTGCCTCGATATCGTTCTCCGTTGCCTTCACCTGCCCCCTTCCCTGCTTTGATCACCGCTCGTTCCACGGGTAAAGGGACATCGTGTTGTGGCCCTTTGTGCGGCCCTCGAACGGTGGCGGGCTCGTCGGTTGAAAGGTTACGCTACTGGGTCCTCTCTATCGGTGACACGACGCCAACGATTCACCAGAGGATCCGAGAGAAAGGCGAGAGACGTGGAATTAATATTAAAATATGCATGAACCTCGACCGTATTGCCTCCACAGAATTCATTAGCGCGTTCTTATCTCCGGGCAGTTTTCTAGCTGCCGGACGGAAGCAATATTCTCGTGTTTGGTGACAGGGATCGGCGAGCCAATACCGTTCGGTTGACCAGTTCAACGATTCGATCGGCTTTGCTCGATCAAAAGACACGATGCAAACCTGCTGCACTGCGGTCCCTTTAGGAGTGGAGCATATAAATTGCTCCCGTCTGTAGTACGCCAGAGATTGTGCAATACCGATGCAAAATATAGAGTAACAGTTCGCTGTTCGTTTCGAAAAACGAGAATTTATATCTGTATTTTGACGAGATTGTCTCCAGTGACCAATAACGTTTCACTAGCTATTCTGATACGTTGTTAACGTTTCTGGACTTCTTTAGATATTTTTTATTTGATTTCCGAATCAAAGATTAATTTTATTTTTTTATATTGCTTCAAAGTTAATTAATTATTGATAGAACGTTCAAATTGAGTAAAAATAACCGCAAAAAAAGTTGCAAATTTTTTCATGAAAACCCTATCAATAGATAGAGGGAAATGTCCTCTTGATAACGCACTTTGTAGCGCGTCGATAGCTCAAGTGGTTCTCGAAATACATATAGGGATTTGAAGCGCGACATTAAATATTGGGAATTCTTGAATGGCGGCCATTGATAGACGTCGCGACCCAGTGAACCGGTGACCTACTTTTTTTCCAGGAAATGCGTACGTTACGACTGGTAGTAGTAGTAACTTGTCTGGCTAGCGTCTGCCACAAATCGGTTCCACTTGAGACAGGACTATGAATGGGAGAACCAGAAGTCGATTAGTAATAGCTGTTGCTTCGCGAGTTTCAATTAATTGCCTTTAGATTCGCTTGAACTGGATATGTATAAACTGTAAATAAAAAGTTTATATTTTAAAACTATTTAAATAAGAAATACAACCTTCAAAGTTAGCTACGAGTTAGTAGCCTTGTCATCAATTAAAAGTGCTTTCGGAAAGAGCACTTTCGGAAAGCAGCACTCAGTTATAAAACTTCCAACTTCAAAGAGTGTAAAACCACATAAAATCTTTTTGCGCTGTATAACCCAAATTCTACGTCGGTGAGACTTCGTTTTGGCCCTCTTAAGCAGTCTTTACGTGCAGTCAAGTACGTAACACTCCAACAAAGAAGTGAAAACAAATGTCCAAAACTGGCTCAGACTTGAAAACAGAAATCTCTCCGTTGCATAGGAAACGTAAATTCCTAGATTCATTGAATAAACCGCCTTAAAGTTCTGTCTCTTTATTCATTAGATATGAAAAACGTTAATACATAGCTGTATGTGGTGTACTACTTTTTAATTTCAAATTTAATCACGCTAATATATTCATTTACGCTTCGTTCATTCATCTAATGGCAAGTCGAGATTCGATCGGATGAACCAGTTTATAGGAGGAAGAGGACAGTCACGGTTTTCTTTTTAACGAAAATTCCGGCCATTCGTATTCATTTCTAGTCGTGCACATTTCGTTTACTCGAAAATTTTGCCGGGGTATTCAGGCACGTGGCCAAAAACGCGGACGTCGTCGTTATCATCGTCGTTCTGGCATATGCCGAGCGAACCGACGTCGTGTACACGGAATACCGATATTCGAATCAAGACCCCTCCTTCGATGCTTCGTTCACCTAAGGTAAGCAATATATTTGCTGCATCATGTTCACCATCAATCTGATAAAACGTAGGAAACAAGTATCCTAGAGCTCGTTTATTTCCAACAAATTTTCCCCTCGATTTCGTTCCCCGAATCATCCAAAGCGACCTTGTTTCTCGAAGATTTTTGAACGGTCCAATGTTTCCAAAGAAAATCCTACATCGAAGGGAATGAAAATATATCCGACAGTGCATCGAACTCGGACGGATATAAAAATTGATTATCGAACTTGTTATTAGTTTCATCTGATTCGAAACACCTTCGTTGTTTGCTAGATCTTTTTTTATATCGTCCAACAACGCGAGAAGTTCTTGGATCATGGATGCCCTGTATCGTATCGATTCGAAGCTGGCAGAGTTACTGTCAAACTTGGAATTGCATATTATTGGATTCTATCGACGTCTGGGATATTTCACGCTGAACTACTGCGACCACGTCCAAACGTATCAGTATCAATTTTTATACGGTCAAGTTATTACATTTTCCCTCTTAAATATTCGCCACACAGCTTGGAAAGTACTTTAGTTTTATTCGCCTGGAGTTTTGCCCGTTCGCCGTGGTAATTGTCCCGCGAACCAAGAGCGACACGACACCGTGTTTTTCAAACAGCAGGAACGAGCACGAAAGAGGCTCCGGTAACAATTTATTGCTAATTACCGCGGACGTAGTTGTTCAATCGTTTCAACGAGTCGTCGCTATGGAATTGTCGTTCGACACGCGACAAAGCTTGATCGGCTTTCGTTTTAAGAAAACGCGCGGACGTTGATGGATGCGAAATCAGACTTCGAGGAATCCGAGGAAAGCTGCTCGTTCAGTTAATAACGAGGACTAATGTAGCGATCAAGGAAAAGGAATTACCTTTTTAATGAACTTTTGTGTAATCCAACTTTGCGACCGTTCTGCCTCTGAAGGAAAACGTATTCCATAAATCAAACGTTTACCTCCGCGTAGAAAAGAATGAAAGCCATAAAATGACCGCACCTCCAGGCGAAATGTTATATTTTTACGCCGCTTCTAAAGTACGCTGTTTTTCTTTAAATTGTTTCGAGAAGTCGTATCGTGAAAAATTGGAAAACATTGAGATTCTTCGAAAGCGTGACTGGCGTTCCAAGAGGAATTATTAAAAGGGTTGGCGTTCATGGAATGGAGCAACGTGGTATTTAAGCGAAGGGTTGTTCGTTTCTGGTGCAACGCGATATCAATTTAGGCAATTAAACGGTGCCCGTCTGTAGCGGCTAAACCCGTTATCTGCACGATTATATCCGTTAACAAGCCCTTCGTTCCACAACCCTGTGGCACACCCTCGAGCTCGTCGAAATGCTACGCTAAGAACACGCACTCGCAACAACCTCCACGGTACTATCGACCTCGTAAAACCTTGTTAGAGGTGAACACAGTTGGCACTACAATCTCATATCGTACAGGTCCGACTTGGCTCGGTCCAAATGAAACCTCGGACCTCCTTCGCAAATATCCTTCCTGGAAAGAAAGGATCGGACCGAGGTTTTTAAAATACCTCGAGACCGGTTGAAAGTATATTTCTGTTTCTCGTTCGCAGTTAGAGACGATAATGTAAGGATATATTCCGGTTCGTAAAAGCAGCAGAGAATGTTTTTCTTAGGTGAGAAAACGTGGAATTGTCTTTGTTGTTCTTATCGCCCTCGCGTTGAAGTATCCATATTTAAGGGAGACGTTCTTTTGAATAGACTTTGCTGTTCCTTCTGTTCCGAATTAAAAATTGGAAGAAGTTAAGACAATGGGGTTTAAAATGATCTGCCATGAACAATTTCTATTTTATAAATCTACTTGGAAATGTTCTTGAATTGAATGTTTGATGGAAGGTTTTAATCAGATTAGTATTTCTATTGATCTCAACGTCTTAAGGGATAGATAACTTCAGTTTTGTACCAATTCAGAATGCAAAATTCTTGGAATACCATAACTTTGGAAAAAATAATTGGCCACAAAGCAGCGTGTCAGAATGTTCAAGTTAACTTGGTGGATAATCGTCGAGGCAATTTAGCGAACGTTCTCTCGAAAGTAGCTTCAGGAATGTTCGCGGATTTCGCATAAATCGTGGGAATAAAAAGAATGGAACTTGTTCTTGTGCGTCTTGAAATCGTGCAATTACTAACTAACCAGCCGGGTAAAGTTTAAACCTTCGCTAACGAATTCGAACAGATTCAAAGTGGATGTCCTACACGACCGAATGGAAATACGATTTCCATCGAGGAGAAAGATTCGGAAGGGAGACACACTTTAATTTAAGAGTTGAGGAAACTTTGGGATATTCTTATTCATTTCTGAAGTTGAAATTTCTTTTTCCAATCTTATATAAAACTTGCCGAGACGATGAGTCTATCCTGTAAAAAATACACGTCGATCGACGAAAGATCAAAGTGTATTCGAAAGAGTGATTTTTAAGTAACAGAGATACGTTCTTGTTTGTAATTTCTGCATTAAATGTGGATAAATTATTAAGCTTAACAACAATTGTGTGGAGCGTGGTAAAATAATTAAACGCTATAACCGTTTCAAACGTTTCTGTTTAAACAGTTTAAGCTCAGCGAGCTGCAACAAATACGTCGCATGATATGAAAGTTTTAAAAGCGGTGCTATTATATGAGCGCGGAATATGAATAGCACGGGAAAACAGGAAAAATCGCGAAACTGAAACGAAACGTACCTTAAAATAATTGTAAGGATTGTAAAAGCAACAAAAAGTGAAAATAAGGTAAAAATGATAGGAGAATAATCTAGGTAGACTTAAAAGATTATGTGATTTGAAACGTGCCATAAAATAATTATTAAAACATGAAAGTTACAACTAAATTATGTTATTACTTTGAATATAGAATTGAACGAACTTTAATAGTTTAAATGAAATGGATATATTTCTATCTTTCCTCTCATTTATTTATTTTGACATGGCTCCTTTTCACAATTACTACCTTTACTCAAATCATAAATTTATACCGCATTCATCCATATTTCCCTTACAGTATAAAATTTTCATCTTTGCAGACTTATGTCATACGAAGGATAAATTCAGTACTCTTTTCACCAGAAAACGCCGAATGAATTATAAAACTGCATAATGATATTTAGCCCTTTCTATCCGTACCCTTAACTCCTGAAATGATTGCAGCACGTTGATTCTTGTCATCCCAAACGGCAAGAGCTTCTGTCAAATTTAACAGCGTAATATCTCAGAGTGGTTGATGTATTTTAATGCGATCCGCGAAACTCGGCCAAACAGCGTGGCATTTTTCTTCATGAACGATGTCATCATTTTTTCACCGTGAAAAGATCTGCTCCAGGAAATTCGCCGGGAAGTTTCTGGCCTTGTAAATAGATGAAAGTTAAGAAGGAAAAGGGGTTTGGATGAGGAACAACGGAAAAGGGGTTGAATATAATCACTCCGGCTGTCGTTTCTCTGTAATAACCACACGCTATTAAGGGTGGTCGATTCTCACAGAAGGGATGAAGGCAATAGGATGACGGGGGTTGTAAGAGGGACGAGAAGGGTGCATCGTCGGCCGCAATTAGTTTTACGCCGGTCTCCTTTCCAGCCAGAAGCGGGTAGACGATGATCAGCTGCTATCAGCTTTTCCCTTTAGAAACTTCGTCGCGCTCACCCTCCGTCGTCGTAGCTAAATTCAAACACGCGTAACGAAGGTTAATGTCGTGTCTACACGGAGACGCTTGATGTCCTCGTCTTTTTTTTTTCTCTCCCCCGGAGGGCTCGTTCCGGAAATTCGTTTACAAGAAAAAGAGGGAAACGGGGGATTGAAGACTGAAGAAGAGTACCGTCTCTGTTTCGGCTCGTTACGAATTCATGAGACGAATATGTCGAGGGGTTTGCTTGAAATTTTTACGAACTCCCAGCGAGTATCTTTAAAACGATACCGGAGCTTCTCATCGAAGCACGGTTCGATATCGAAGCCCTTTTCCTTGCTGAAAACGGGACAGATTCCGTCCCTCGTTTGATTAGCCAGCTCATAAAATATTTATCGACGGATAAATCGTCGAAGAAGGGGATATTTCGCGGACGCTCCCGCGATGGTAAATATTTATGCCAATTACGTATGTATGCGCGGAGAGGGTGGCCCTTTTGCCCGTCCACGCTCAAAGGAATTCTTTAATTCTCCTCCTGTGATCTTTCACCAGGTTACAATCCCTACAGACCCTTCCCGAAACGATCGAGCCGAAGAATAAAGGGCCGAACAGGGTAACTTTGCTCGAAACCCCTCTGGCCGAAATATAAATTCTACTTTGCCGCTTCAAAGTCTCGATTCCTTTGATGTTTATATTTTTCACTGGAAACGAGATGCTTTTTAATAACGTGTCACGATGCAGACTATACACTCTGTGGCATTTATGGGGGCATTTATATCGTCTATGGGGATTGCACGGTGGGCCAAGGATAGTTAGAGGGACGATACCATCGGCGTAGGCGGTTCCAATCATTTCCCAATTAGCAGCTGATTGCGTACAGTCCGTGATAGAACTTTGAACCACCGCAGATCGGTTTGCTAGGGTTAATTCGGCAACACCGGAGTTCCGATACGCCGAAGGGTTAGACAGGAGATGCGGCAGAGGAACCGGGAATCGAGGGTTGGCAGTGGGGTGGCTGGCACACAGCAGACGTTAATATCTCACGACGCGAAACGAGCCAGTAGCAATATCGGGGATCGCGCAAATTGCGATCGGCAACAGAGATCTTCCTATCCATAGACGCACGCGACCATCGAGGATTTATAGGGTGTCCGTTTTTCATTTGCACCGCGATCCCCTTCTGGAAAATTAGTCGACGACCTATCCTATCACGATCTCTCTGTTCCCCTTTCCCATTCTCATCTTGCTTCGTTTTTTTCCCCATTGCGCGGGAATTTTTTATCAGCATGCTCCGCGTATCGTGTTTCGTCTGTTCAATAATTATCAGGGGGTATCATGTTTTCTTGCGATACGAAGCGGTTTCATTACATACAGATACCAGGAAATTTTGATGAAATCACTAATCTTTTTAAATTAACTTTTAAAGGAACGGTGTGAAATTTAGAAAATGAAAATAATGTGAAAATCAGGGTCCTCTCTATGGTTCGTCGTCTGAGGGTTAACCACTCTTAAACGTCCTACAGTTTCAGGGCTATTTTATTGTCGCAATAAAGTCATTTCTTACCACTGAATCCATCGTGGCTCCATACGAGTACTTTCAATCGTAACAAGAGTTCTCCACCCTCGTTACCCAACAAGTCGTTCTTCGCTCTCCACCGTATCGTCCTTTACAAGTTTCTTCGAATGGTTCTTCGATGAATCTCCTTGAAAATTAGTGGTCTGAAAGGACACGATATTTCGTCAACGATCGGAATTCTTCGTCTCGTTAACGTACATTGTCCCAAAAATCAAAGATCGATTTTCCTTTGTTCGTTCGCGTGTAGAGCGTCCCTCTAATTCTCGCACAATGCGCGGAGAGCTGATTCGAAGCAGTGTTCGAAAAATGCCCGGCCAAAAAAAGACAATAAAACGCACACACCTACACGAGAAACAAAACAAAACAAAAAAAAAATAAGAGTCAGAGAGAAAAAGAGGGAAAAAGAGGCGAAGAGGCAGCAGTCGCGTGGATTTGAAATCGCGTGTTTCACGCATCAGGCGTTTTAACCGTTTTAACGAGAGTCGAGCGAGCAGCAGGCATCGTTCATCATTGCGTGTCATTGTGTGTTGCAGAACCTGGCGACCTAGCCGTCGCGACCCATTGTTCCCCGGTGGCCGACAACGAGGGAAGCAACAGCAACGGCACCGGCGACAGCACGAATGCCAGTGGCAGCGCCGACGGCAAAAGCTATTCGCTCGAACAGCACCGCGCCTCCACGTCCGACCGGTGGCATTCGGCTGCGCAACGATCCTACGGAGGATTGCTCGGATGCCGTGGAAGCGTCTTCGCGGCCGCGGAATGTGTCGATCAGAAAATCGACGTTACTCTGTTGCGAGCTGCCGCCTGTCGTCGCCTCTCTACCCTCCTAGGACGAACCTGGAGATTAACGGATGGATGGATCTCTAGATTGCCACCTACACGATGACACCGCTATCGACGAAGGAATTCCGCTCGAAAGATGACGACCAGGATCGTCAGGATCGCGACGTTATCAGTGGGATCGTAATTGAGTAACGCGTCGGAGGAGGATTGAAATTTTCTCCACCATCATCGAACAATAGAGCAACACCGCATCTCCGTTATATGCAAAGGAATATGAAAAAGACCGCAAGGATCTTTCCATCGTCGCTAAGCCGTAACAAGGTGGTAAGATATCGAGCAGAAAAAGTCTGATCGCGTTTCTATGCCCGCGAAAAGTGATCATCGATGCTCCGTTGAACGGGAACAGAGCTCGATCGACGAAGAAATTCCCTCGAAACGATGACACTCGAGATCGAGTAGCATTCGACGCGACGACGAGCCGATTTTCGTCTTCCAGAAAACGGGCAAGAAACGGTTTCCATTCCCCGCGGTTTTGCTCGCTCTATTTGTCCGGATAGCGTGGGAGGAGGTTGAGATTTTTCTTCCGGTACGGGGATGCCCCGCGCCGCGTCGGGGCGCAGGAGGAAGTCAGCGGGAGCGGTTGTTACTGGAAGATAAATTAAGGAAGAATACAACGGGGGCTTGGGAACAAACATAAAAGGGGTAGCCGGCGGGTCGAGAGAGAAAGAGAGGAAAGCGGAATGGAGGAGGAAAGTTCATAAATGCCGTCGAGGGCACGCACGCTTGCTCGCGTGCTCTCTGCGAATTAGAACGGTCCTGTGTATTTGTATCTGTCTTTTCTGACAGTACGGTTTCCCTGGCCGCGTAAATCATCGGAATTAGCGCAATTTCGACGTCGAGTGGCCCGGAACGGTCTCTGTCTCTGCGTATCTTCGCGATTGCTAGGATTAAGGGCACGTTTTCGCGAGACAATAAATCGCGAGTTTCATCCTCGTGATTTTCTCCCCGATTAATACCATAACGAACGTGAGGGACTGAAATCGGCTTTGAATTTCCTTCGATCGTGACCGAGACGAATCACGGTTTTTCTCGAGGGACAAAAACGGGGCTCGAAAGTTTTTGCGAGGTACGAAGAAGAAGTGGTTAGTAAAGAAACAACCGAGAGACATGAAACTTCTCCGACCCATGAATTCCGTTCGAGTCGGAGCACGCGTGATCGCGTGATACCGTGAAATTATCGAATCCCTGTGGTTGATTTTCCTTTTTTCCTCTCTTTTTCGTTGCGGCCTCGGTAGATGGTACACATTATCACGAGCAAAAGTGGCGAGTCCGGGATTTATAGCCTCTCGAAATCGTCGGCTCGAAACGGCCAATCCGACGTAACAAAGAAACGTTGGAAGTTTCGTCGGAGAAGCCGGTTATCTGACGTTCCTCCTCGCTGCTCGCCGCGAGTTTTAATTAACTCGCGCCGTTTTCGCGGCCTTTTCCTACGAAAATAAACCACTCGACGTCTCCGGAGCGGAGAACGAAGGGTCAGCGTCGCTGGGCAGTTATTATTTTTAATCCTCCCCAGCCAACGTTGAACGATCCTCTCTGCTCGTCCATTCCCGCACCGATGCGAACGCAGACAGACAGTCACGTACGTGTACACGCACACTCGTCCCCCTTTCAAGTCTCTGTGCGGTGTACAGCAAAGGGGTGGAGAGGGTAAACGAGACTAACGCGCTAACGATGCCAACGTTAATTACCAGCCCGGATAGACCGCCTAATCGTCGAGCGAGTGTGCGCGCTAATTACGCGGCTGCCTGCTGATCGAGCGAATCGCATGGTTTAGTTGTGAATCGTGGCAGCCGCGTTGGAATTCCACGTTTCTTGCACCCTCGACGCGTTACAGAGACTTTCATCGTTGATGGAATCAATCTAAAACCACGAATCTGATCAGATGGGCGTGAAACAATTCCTGCCAAGATTTTTCTACGAAAGATCCCACCGTGATTTCTCTCAATCGGGACTGATAACGTCGAAACGTGTTGCCGGACATTGCCAAAATGAAAAAGAAAGCTGTCGACGAGATGTACGGGCCGTAAGAAGAGGCACGATCCTATCGCTTAGATGTAGGTTTATTAAAAAATGAAAAAAGATGATAAAAAAAAGGGATAACATTTAAATTGTACCGTTTAGAAGGTTTCCTACATAGCGAGCACGTGATAACGCCACGTGTATGGAATCTAATTGCTTAACGAGCGCGTAAATCGTGAAAATTCATTTGCAGCGATATCCGATATACATGTAATTTTGTAAATACACTGGTATAAATGCCGGAAGACGATACGTTGCGATTGGAGGAGGATTTACTGTTAGCTACGTAAAAATGCTCCTTTCTACGCTCCCTTTAACCCATTTGACACCGAACGATCAAAGCCAGGTAGATCAACGAATAGTGAGCCATGTACGAATACAGGAACGACTTTTTCTAAGGAAACTAGTCACGTGAATCGTTTTCTTGCTGGGCGATGCGTGGGTGTGCGTGAGAGTCGATTCAAATAGCATCGTGAGAGGGGAGTATTTGCTACTTATGATTATTTTCAACTGCGTTTATTCTGTAACCGTCAAATCTGACAAGAAAATCTTACATTTATGTATCAACCTTCTGAAAAATCATCCCCGATAACGATGCAGAGGAAAGTTTGAATGAGTGCTGATTATACTGGTCCATCGATAAAAGCGTAAGCATGACGGAGCGAATGATGAAGAACCTCGTCGAACTGTCCGTTTCGGCGTCGGCGAGGACGCGTGCGACGAGAAGAGGTAGAGACGAGGAGAATGAGCGCGTGTAACACAGGGTAGACAATAGGGACCATCGAGAGCGAGTGTAGGGCAGAGACGAAGGCGAAGGGCGACGCGATCCGACGAGAGTTTGTTTCATGAATATTTCAGCGTCTGGCGTTTCTGGTAAACAGGCCGACGGTGTGGAATTATGTTTCCAGGGTGTTTTTCAACGCCTGGCTGGTCTTGTTGGAGGAACAACGCTCGTGCCGATTCCCGTCCTCGGTTAGGCCACGGGCAACCGCGGAATACTAATTGGCTGCGAAACAACGAAGCAACCCGAGAGCATCCCCGCTTCCACGCCCTTACATTCAACCCTCATCCCCCTTTGCTCTGTCATCGACCAACCTGTTCTTTCCTCACCTCCTTAACCCTTTTGTATCTTTGACGGTAACGATGTCTGGCGCGCATGCCTGCGGCCATTGAATTCTTTCCTCGAGGCGAATTGAAGGATTTTTTCAATTTTCATAAAAATTTTTACTTTTCTTTAATAAATTTTTCCAAAAATATTCCCTGCTGAGCAGAGTTTAGCGGTTAAGGAAGTGGAAAACAGAGGGATATCGGAAATCTTTCTCGCCGTCGCCAGGACACCACGGATAACCGAGGATATTACATTTTGAAGTATAATGGAACACATACAGGCTCGTGTTTCGAGCGGTTAACGGCGTTTCGCGAGCGGGCCCGTGAATTTTCGTCGGTGCTTGCGATCGAGGAAAATGCAATTTCTATTCCGGCCGGTGTACGTGAGCGGCCCGTGGAAGCTTTATTGCGAGCGCTTACGGGCGACCTCGATCGAGCATGAACGAGAATTCCTCTGGAGAGGATTTTAACAGCTAGCCGTGGGTGGGGATTTAGAACGTTCCCTTCTTCGCGGAGGGAACGTCAATAATGACGGTGCCGCGTGAAATCGCACGTCGTCGTGTCTCGGCGAGAGCGAGATGGAATGTACCACCTGTTACACCCTCGTCTCCACTCTCTTACACTCCTTCCCATCCACCCACCACCTCGTTGGAATGAGCGGTGTGAACGAGCATAAAGTCGAAAGTTCGGCTTTCCTTCGGTGCTCGTAGTTTCTGACACGACGGGAGTCGGAGATCGGTACCGACCAGTGTTTCTGGCAGACGCGAAATTTTCCCCGGCAACTTTCTTCGAATGGCTTTCTTATCGACCGACCGGGATCTTAACGTCTGTGTAAAATTCAACTTCGTAATCGTTGCGAGATAATCCACGAACCTTACGGTTTAACGCTTATAACGTCAGAAGTAAATCTACCGATACATACATCAATTGTTTCAATAATTCCAGGTAACTATCACTGGGACGCGATATTCTTTTTCGAAAGCCAGGTTGCTTTTAAATTTTTGTCACGATCGACTCGTTATAGTCCAACTATAACCTAACGCCCCAAACAATCATTAAAACTCTGATAGGAGGTGAAATAATAATTATAAAGAACGTATGGATGAATAGTAGCGGGAGTGAAAGTCCCATTTATTATCTGGAGAGATTTTAAAATTGAAAGCGACTCGTGTCGAAATTTATCGATTTCATCGCGAGAGCAATACGTTGACGAGAAACGAGGTCCTCTGGGAAATCTGGCAGGGAGATATTCGATTTAATGTGCTTGGTTTCGTGTCCCAGAAAAACAATGTGCGTTCTAGCGAGTAAGAATGTTCGCCTGTCTCGTTGTTTCGTTGACTCGTACTACTGAATTCTGAGCTCTCGTCGGAAAAGTTTTTCTACAAGAATCGCGTCGTTCTTCGCGAGCGTGAACGGAAAGAAGCTTGAAACGCGATGCATCCTCCGGTGTGACGTGAAACTGTGCGAGATGGTCAAACACAATAAGCTTGGAACTATGTACTTAACCCGATCAAACACGTTCGAATAAAAATGTCACGTGATACGAACAGAAGTTCATTCATTCTCATCTTTCATTTTTTAACACGGACCATGGAGAGCGCCACAATTTTATTTTGAAATTATATAAAACCCTTTCGTTAAGAAATAACATATTTAACTTTTGGTTAATATTTTTTATATGTTTATGTAAATTTGGCTCACGATTGACTCAGCCTCCGCTGTTAAAGGGTTAATTTTCTCTTTGGTCGCGAATCATATGGCACGCGACGGTACAAGGTAAGTGCGTAAATTTATCTGACGGTAGAATCAGCAGAACAAATTGCATGATGCACGCTTGTCTGTCCGTCTGTCTATTTCGAAAACGCTCAACGAACCGATCGCGACACGGTTGATACGCGATCAATGCAGCCGTCGCGTCGCGCGAACGGACCGGTAAAAGCTCCGTCAATGCCCACTGAACACACGCGTATCGGTTTTACCTTTTAGTGCGTCGCACCTTCGAATGTTTCGCGGCTTTTATCGTGCGCCAATGCGTTTTCCACGCTCGATCGACATTTGACCACTCTCTCTCTGTTGAAACGCGTTTCGCCGCTGCTATAACCGTATAACCTGAAACCACGTTAGTTGATAGACCAACACAACGCTTTCGCGTCGATCAAAATGAAGGGAACAATGTTAACGGTTTGAGGGCCGAACCCGAGTCGATATTTTACGACCGCCATTTCAGCCAGTAAATTTACACGGTCCACACGGGGATGGAACAACCCAAAGGACACTGGTTTACCTTCGTTCCTCAGTTTCGAAAACGAAAAATAATAACGACTAATATTTAAACTCGTTCCCATTTTTACAGGGGAGGAGTAAAAAAATTCGACGATCGTTTGGTGGTTCTTCGAACGCGGTTAAATCGTATTTGCCTTTGCTTTATCACCGTTTCAAGGCGCCCCATCGAATCGAGGAAACGTCGCGATGTTCCGTGTATTTCCTGACGGGAAACTTTTCTATCGAGTACGCGCCGGCTGGCTGCACCGTGGAAACCATCGAGTTCCTCGTTTCGCCAAAGGAGCAATTCTTTTGATGCGAAAGAATATTTCTCGCGGTACGAGGGAAATGTTCGTCGAGCTGAGTGCAACTGAAACGGTTTCTCCGCGGCCGGAAAATAAACGACATGGTGATTTTTATATAGATGATTAAAGCACCGTCAAATATTGAGTTATTAACAATCAAGGTTAATATTTTTAATGCTTCCTCTTCCTCATTTTTTAAAAATGTTATTTGAAGCCTTTTTCCTGTTGCAACGTCGATCACCCATCGAGCCTGAAGACGATTTCCCGTATCTTTGATATTCATGCGATCGTAAACGTTTGTATACCGTCGACGTCGATACGAGGAAACGGTTATTCGCACGATTCGCAGGTTTCCCGCAGCGTAGAAATTTTCTGCACGACCATGAAAGAATCTGACCAATGGAAACGGGAAGAGAAATAACGTGGCTACGTTTGACGATATCACGAACGGCCATAAAAACAGCTGTGCGGATTACCGCGGAAAAGTTACGACAAACTCACGACGGCTAATACACCATAAAACGCGAGCAGAAACGAGTACGAGCTCGTATGTTGCACACGCGATCGCGAACGCACGTTATATGGCAGAGAAAAGGGTGCTACGAGTTAACGTTTTCCTGCTGTTCTCCGGGAAATCCTTTTTCCCTCCGACGAATCCATTTTTGATGGACGCATAACGTAATCATTATAAAACTATGATTTTAGAGTAATTTAACAGATGTATAGATTTGCTCTTGGTGCAACAAGTGTTGTTCGACAGAGAGCTGGACGAATTTTTTACGTTGGCTGATTTAGTGTCGGTTTAATCTTGATGGCTATAATTAATATAGATTATGAATGTTATTGTATGATTAAAGTGTTACTCTGGATGAATGATTAATACGATTGCCAATTTGTGTATTCTGGTCGTGGATTGGAGCCGATCCAATAATTATTGATGACTATCGATTTGCTTATTAATGTAACGTACCTAGTGAAACAAACAATTTTTTATTTCGTTGAAGGATTCTTTAAAAATGTTTTTGAATATCCTCGAAGGCAATACTACTTTTCAGTGTATTTTCTTTGTAGACAGGTAGCCATAAATACTTGTAACCCTTTATTTACTCCGCCCATCTGTAGAATGCATATGTGGCCCAGGATAATTACAGACTTTTAAGGAACAGCTGCAATAACTTAATTCATAAATAGTGACTGAAGTATTAGGTCAGCCGGGAACAATATATTACGTTTAAAAAAGAATTCGCTGGCAGCTCGCATATCTTCATTACTTAAAACTCGGTTAGATTCAAATTGACAAATGCTTTCCTACGTCTGCTAATTGATCCGCTGAAATTCGTACAAAAATAGGAATTTCTTTTATTATTAGGTCACCGTTTAATCAAAAGTCATAATTTTTCTTAGTTAACAATGTTTGATTGTATTTAGAAGTTCAGTTAATTTATGAATGAAGAGACTCATTCAGAAACAGGATGGGACAGGGTGCAGCGAGGTTGATAGCTTTTTAACAACGATCGTTAAGTCGGCAATCCCAGAGCGAATTGAGTGCATTAAAACCGACACTTGCAGTTGGTTAACGATTCTTCCGAGTGCACTTTACGCACGATACACCAGGTGTTTCTGACTTGTTAACCCTTTCTCGACTGACAAAATTTGATAAATAACCTTGTCGCGTTGCGACTGGATACCAATTCTAAATCTTGATGGATGTGAAAGGTATCAGCCTATCCCGTTGTTGATAAAACACGTGAAAATTTATCGCGACAGGATAGAAGCACGTTGAATATTCTGTCAGTGTATACAAGCTGAAAGTTCGCGATGCTGCCAAATGGAATAAGTGAAGAAATGACGAGCCAGGTAGCATCGTGCTTCTGGAAATATTTAAAGCACTCGTTGTTTGAGAGTTCGCTTAACCCGGACTTGTCCCTTTGCCGAGGATGAAGACACTCGTAAGATTGAATTTTAAAAGTCTGTGTTTTGCGTCCGTGTCACGATGCATAGATAGAACTTTTCACAAGGTTTTGAATATCTTTCTATGATAAGATCAACGAAAAAGTGCATTGTCCCATTTTCTTTATCATAAAAGGGTTAAGCTTGACTGTCGTTCATATCAGTCTTCATTAGACAGTCCATAATATAATTCTGTATTTCGTATCATTCTCATTTTATAAATTTTATACCGTTTTTTAAACATTATATTTTGTAAGTTTGAGTTATGAGTGACTCGACTATTCGAAAAAGGGTTTGCCCTCAATCGGCGGACCATGGAGAGAGCCACAATTTTAATATAATTTTCTATTTCATATCATTTTCGTTTGATGAATTTTACCCTGCCCCTTTAAAAGTTATTCGGCTGCTCAAGGGTTAAATTAATTGCTTGGTTAAAGATGGAAGAGTTCCAGGGAACAAGGCGAAAGTTGAACTTTCCGTGTGAAATTCTTTGGAAGTAGCTCGAGCATGGCGTCCTAAAACGCACTCCGAAGACCGCGAGAATTGTTTTAACTGTGAATTCCCGGTTAAATGCTCACTCAACCCACATTTACGAACTCCGCGAAGTAATTGCTACTCCGAGCTGTCAAGGTCCTAAAGCGTTTTACGAAGTACCTGAGTAACTGCTGTTCAAGCACCGCGGGTAACAAAGGAAGATTGTTTATCATGAAACTCTGACATCGTTGTCGTCCTATTCGGACGTTTCGAGTTACATAATTAAACGGTGGAAAAGAAACTTGGTAACAAGACAGGAACGGGGATCAATCGAGCGAACAATTGTTCGAACAACTTTGACAGGTTAATCTTGATCGATTAATGATTGGATTAGGTGAATCGTGACTGACAAACGTGGAATTCGATTCGGATCCATTAGTTATCTGTCAAATTGGTCGTAAGGATTTTTAGAATTGTGTGATCAAAGAGGTATAACAAAAATTTGTAGACCCTATTATTCTGCTTCGATCAAAACCCCCGTTACACGAACCTCACCCTCGCAGTTCACCAGTTCGATTGTCCCGCAGGAAACATATAATTCCCCGGTAGGTCGGGACATTTCAAATCCCCCAAGTTACACGATACTTCGTCATCGTTCGTTTAAACGATCAATTGGTACCATGGCGCGACGTCGAATGATTAATCATGGAAATTCGTGGACGACGAAACGCAGGGTGGATGTAAAAATTGATCAAATAACATTGCCGGTACCAAGTAGTGCTACGATGGTTTCCAGGATCGATCGGTTAACGCGAGTTGAAGCTGGTTCCAGGAGGGTTTTCAGAGCTCACGCGACGGGAACCATCCCCCTTTTTGGTATATGCGTCTCTGTCACGGGCTGTCTCCGCCATTTCCATGCGCCACTTCAATTTCGTCCGTTTCGTGCGCCATGGGTTGCTTAAATTTCAGGATACCAGCCGCGTGTGCGCTCCACGCCGCTTCGAACACGCCACTTTCATCCTCGCCACGAGTAGAGGCTTTTTCTCCCAGGCCCGAGCTGTTGCGACGCTTGATATACGTACTGTGTCTGGCTGCACAGGCTGCGTCGTTCGTCTTTCCAGACACTTTCGGGATATGAGAGACGGCTGGCTGAAGGCGATTTGTATATAGGGACGTGGCGGGAAACGGCGGTACCGATAGGAATTTATTAAGCTTCGATGGGAAAAACACGGTGTATCGTGGGCTGAACGCAATTTGTTGGTGAAAACAACGATGAAGGGGGTGGTGGTATGAAAAATCCGCAAGGTGCAACGGAATGTATCTGCTTTGAATTGATGGTAGAAATTTATTTCGCTTACGGAACGACAGATATTTGCTGAGCTTGCGGAGATTTTCAACCTTGCGAACGTTGCAATCAGAATTTTTTTTTACCACGTTTTATCATTTGAAAGGATAAAAGTTCATTTCACGAAACATCTATCGAGATGAATATCGAGAAGGAATAATCTATCCAGAATGATTGATATCGGACGACAAAGACGAGCCATGGAAAAATCAGATATTAAACAAGCCGTGCCGGGCCGCGTATGCGTCGAAAATTAATTACAGCAGGGAAAATGAAATTGCTAATTTCCCGATAAACGGTGACGAGGATCGACGAAATCACCGGTTACTAAGGAAACAGTCGACCGGTGGTCGTTCGAAAGAATAATCGATACTGCTGGCGCAACTCGATAATGTAAATTCGAACGTCACCGTATAATAATAAGGACGAGATGAACGAGGCGAAGAGATCTTTATTACCGTGACCGAGGGAACTAATCGATCGGCTCCGACCCCGTCGTTTAACCCCATCTTTCTCCAACCCCTTTTCAGCTACTACTACAAAATTTCATTCCATCCGACTATAGAATACTTGTGTAAATATTTTACGGAGAAGATTTATCCCGGCCCTGATTGGCCGTTCGCGCGTTTAATTCGAGCAATGTTTACTCTCGCGTTACACCGGCTAAAAAACGAATCACGCTCCCCTCGGGTAAGGGTAAAAATTCCCTGCTCGTCGCTCTTATGTGCGGGAGAAAAACAATTACAAGACGAGCGATGAAAAGAGAGAGGACAAGAAACACGGAGCTGGGTGGGACGAGCAACACGGTCCTCTGGTAATTTCCCGGACAAGAAAGCTCGCGCAAGGGACGCATTAACCGAGGACCGAGCAACCCCCCCGACCAACCCCTTCTGCCACGAAACCAGCCTCTCGCCCCGAGCGTTGCGTGGCCACGACATAACGGCCCGTAAAACGTAATGGCTAACGAAAATACGACCACACGCGGAGCGCATTAAGCACCGTAGCCAAGGCTATTCCGGACAGATAGAGAACACCCCTCGCGAAAGCGATCGGGGTGAGATTCATAACGTCGGCTACTATAGATCTGGCCTTACTCCTCCCCGAGGGTAACAGCATAACTTTCAAGTTCACGGTCGTCAGTTCTAACCCTACCCTCGAAGGGTGGCGCCCAGACTGCTTTCTGCTGGGTCGTTTCCGAGCGTGCTGTTACGACGAGCCACGAATATCGAGGGCACGCTGATGTGCGAACGTCCAGGCTCCGCGGAATTTATTTCACCATCGTGACGATCGAAATGTGGCATCATGAATCAAAGGAAAAGAATGGTACGAATCAGGGACCGGCTACGTTTCGGAGGAGAGCTCAGGATAGAAAGGTCGTGAAAAATGTGCGCGTTTGACGCTGATTTATTAAGTGGCACGATTGGTGGGGTAAAAATGAACGTAACTCAAGGCAAGACACATCTTCTTGTCATTGTGCCTATTTGTGAAGCGGCAAGCAGATATTGCTGTAAACAGACCAGATAAGCTCCTTTGATCTTCCCTTTCCGTTCGAACTTCGACGTGATTCGTCCTGCACGCAGCTTCCTTGTCCTTGTTTCCTGTTAAAATCCTGTTCCGTCGCCGCGTAATGGCTCTAGAGTTGCGGCCAACGGAGACAGTTAATTTCACGCTGATTAGGAAGCTAGCGGGAAGCCAAGACGGGGGAAGTTTTGAGGGTAACTGTACGCCGAAACGGATACGTGTTCGTCCGTGAAATGACCATTAGGACCAGCTGGTCGATAGATCCACGCAGAATTCCGAAACAGCACCACCAGAGATAGACAGCAAGCTAAGCACGTAACATATGCGATTCCCTCGATTCGCATACAGATAATCCATCGGGGTTGTTCGATTATCCATTGTTTCGTAGACTTCTTAATATCACTGCACATGAGATAACACATACAGTTATTTACCCCTTTCCTAAAAAAGTTTGGAACAAAATGTATTCGGTCTACGAAATATAATTTTGTTTTATTATTTATTGCTTGAACAGTGGAGCCTGGTTAAACGTATTAATATGAGATTCAAAATTAAATTGAAATTGTGGCTCTCTCCATGGTCCGCCGTCCGAGGGTTAAGAACCTATTCTTCACAAGTAATCTACCATCAAACCCACATGAAAATAGAACATAGAAACGGCACAGGACAATTCGGTTTCTGTGACGTCGTACGTGGCCAGAGGAGCACATGAATTACAATGTCAGCCGGCAACAAGGACGTCGTGTTCATTCAGAAAATATGAAGGGTCTGGTCCGAGCACGCGAACACGGGGCCAGGAAAATACGTTTAAAAGGAAAAATGGCAGCGACTGGCTGACTGACCGGTGAATTCAGAACAAGATAATCAACGAACGTGTCCTTGCCTGGACGAAAATATTCTCGTCCGTTCTAGGAACGTTGTTTCCTGCACGGCGACAGGATTAACGATCCAGGGAAAACGATTAGTATTAGGGCAAAGGCAAAAATGATCGTAAACGTCTTTGCAGGAAGTTGAAGGAAGAAAACGCATGGGTGGTGGCTTTAAATTTCTCCCAGCTGTCCCGGACGTTACGTGACCGTTCGACTCGCCGTACGGCTACCAAAAATAAGTTATTCCGGCGTCGTTCCTTTTAATCTTTATTACCGCGATCTTGAATTCCGAATTGGTCATCAGGGTTTATCCCAAAGGCGATGGGGCAATCAGGAGATGGCAAGGTTTTACGACGTACTTTTCCGGAGGTTCGTTAGACGTTCCCGTTTCACGTTGCATTCGTTCCGTCTCTACCCCTCAATCTTACCTTCCGTTTCACCTTTCGACCCGCAAACAACGAGAACGTCCTATTCATCCCCGGATACCCCCGGAGGGTTGGCCTTAAATCCGACGACACTTTCAATGCCGATGCTTTTCATCCTCTTAAAAGGCAAGGTTACGATCTGACTGCTGGCATTTTGAATCGCCTTCGAAACGGATTGCTGTTAGCCGATCCCTCTGTTGACTCGTCAAATACGATCGTCAATAGGATCGTCTGAAAGACTATTGAACACCGGAACGTATCAGAGATCGACAAATATTAACACTTTACCATGCGAACTACTAGTGATGCAGGAATTCTAGAAAAAAGGAAGAGGTAAAGGGTTGTGAATGAAATTATCGTGTGATTATGAGAAAGGATAGCTGTTACGTTCGCTCGATGAAACGGCTAATAATTATCGTAATTACGCGTTGAATAAAGAGCACGCTTTTTGCGCGGTCAACTAATGGAAATTCTGTTCCATTCGAGGGGATGAAAACGACACGAGCCGGCTGCCAATACGAGCCACCGTGAACGAACGTCCACCGGGGAATTAATTATTTTAATTAATTTCGTGCGATTTGTTCAGACTTCGCGCGCAGAAGTCTGACTGATTGCTTCGGCTGATTCGAAGAAACTTTTTATTAGATTGCCCGGGTAAACACCATGACTGACGGGTGATAGAACTTTCTTTCGAAGACATCATCATCTGGAATAATTTAATCGAAAAACTTTTTGTTATTTTAACAAACATTTCAAACAAAGATATTATATTTTTCTGAATATTCTTTCAACGTCATATGGGCTTGGATTGACGTGAAATATTTAAAATCTTCTATATATTACTTAATCTCTGCGGTTGAATTTGATGCCCGGAAAACTGACGCACGTCATCTCCAACAGTTTTACGTTTCAAGCCAGAGGAGGAACTTGACGATAGTAAAACCTGGACGTGCATTCACCTGTTACGTTCGATTGCGAGAAGGGGTAACGAACTTCGTCAGAGTAAAGGCTATTCATTATCGTTGTAATCGAGTTCCTTGACACGAGGCTAAACAATGAACAGAGGGGGGGCCATCTTCGAAACGCATCATCGCCCGCTGGCGAAGGAATATCAGGATACATTATACGATTGTCAGTAACAACGTGGTCGAACGTCAGCGAGGATTTCGCGCGAACCGGATCTAGATCGTGTTACCATCAAGGGATTAAGCCGTGAAGTTGGATTGCCGGGGATCTGAGAAGGATAACGGAAACGCCGAGCCCGGGAATACGAATGGAAAGGACGGAACGGAAAGAGGAAGAAGGAGAAGGCAATCCACCGGGGAGATGCCGGTTGTCTATTCGGACTGATGAACGAAGCGACGCGCAAACTTAAATGGCAGTTGAGAAATATAATTTCCTCAGCTGTCAAACGTGTAAGCCGGAACTTGTGCCAGGGGATCTCCGCGTTTCATCCGCGTACAACAAACGTTGCCAGCTTCAACGTACCTGTTATCCACCCGTCGCGTTTCCTTTCCCGTCCCTTCGAAAACTACTTTTAACCATTCATGCGCGACGATGGAACGTATAGTTTCGTTCGATACGTAAAATATTCTGTATTCTGTAGTTCAACTTGTTTCGAGTCTACGTTCAACGAACGGTGAAAGAAGTTTTAACCTCTGCTTAATGTTAAGCTCGCTTTGCATAGTCCCGCTCGCGTTTTCTGAATCTAGACGCTCATTTACATATCAGCTTACCAATTTTACATTCTTAACTGTTCTTAGCTGGAGTGCTGAAAAATAAGCCGTCTGAAAGCAACCGGTTTCGTACCGGCTTGAAAATGATCACCGTGAACACGCGTATCCAGTGGCTATAGCGTCACCGGTGCGCGCGTTGATTCAAATTTAAATTGCATAATTAGATCGCCGCGGTTAGCGTCTCACGTGGAGCTTAAAATCTGCCCGTTCCCCTACGTGCCAGGATTCGTTAACCGGATAGCAGATCGTACACGGGACCGGTCCACGGGAGCTGGCTAATTGTCGCGCCACTCGTTTCCTCGCGGAAGTTATGAATGATACATGCCTCCTCGCTAATGACCCTTTCTCCGCTTCTCTCCTTCGGTTTTTATCGGATCTTCTCCGAGAGAAATTAGGGTGTCCGTTGGTTCACGATTCCTGCTAACCGCGAAACTGAATTTTCCTTCGTTTCAAATGGCAGCTTGTTAAATCATCTAACTCGAGGCTTGAATATAAAATGATGAATCAAAAAGGAACAGCCTTGATGGATGAGATACTAAGGCACCATTATGAAATTATAGCACTCGAAGGGCTTTTAGAAACGTATAGAATACCTTGATTTATCCATTTATTGATTTCTCATTTAATTCATTTCGACAGGTCGAACGATTTCTTGTCGAGGTGCGTTCACCTTTGTGCTCGCTTTACGAAATCGCCGACTCTATTTCTGGCTGATATTTCTTCTCGGAAGGAACGTATATGCCGTTGATTAATCGAAGAAATTTTTCAGGATCGAGTAATCGATTTGTTACCTTCCGAACTATGTAGCAGGTCTGTTGATAAAGTAAAGGCCCAGAAGTGCACTGCGAGAAACGCCGTGTGGCTGTTAGCTTTTAACCGAATACGCGAAGTTCTCCGTTTAGAAAAATCAATATATCGGGGGTATTTCTACATTCGGAGGCTTTTAGTCGAACCGGTATGCTGAAAAACGAAGCCGCATTCGGGAATAGTTGGAGAATGAAACGTTATCGAGATTCCGGATTCGCGATTTCGTTCGTTTTCCTTTTCGGGGCGGAAGGAATCGGTATCGAACGGCGAGACTTGCCAAAACGGCTGGAAACATCGTGCTGCCCCCGCTCTATAAGCCGAACCATGTAAGAAGTGACAAATCAAAGTAATAACCCAATAAAAGCACAGCCAGGAATTACGTAAGAGATGGAAGACTAAGTGGCCGTCGTTTGTATTCCAACAAACGCCGACGAATCGATAATCTTGAGGCATGCCAGGGCCAGATCTGGCACGCGAAGCAGTTGGAGAACAAAAATCTTCGTTCGTTTCGCAAAAATATCCATGCGTTCAAATGCGTCTGACCATATACTGATTATACTACTTGTTCGATTCTTCTCATATAATTCCGATTATTTATTATCAATAAACCAGCGTTTCGAACTTATCGAGAAGTATATAATACACAGGTAATTTGTCAATTATTATACACGATTTATATTTGTTCATCTTTGTTCTTCCACGATAATTGCAAAGATTTATAACACGAAAATTCAAAGTACCGCCTGTGATTAACTGCGAACCGAGATTACAGCGGTCCATCGATTATAGTATTTTTGTTTCCAGTTTGCGGATCGATTAAACTACACCGATCACGTGGCGAACAATGGAACGGAATCCGTTTAAACGTCGACCCGTATAAAACAAGGGAATAAAATTAAAATAATTGTTGAACGACGAGCGATGAATGCCTATGTGGTCGGGTTCTCTTGTTTTCCTTTCGTTCGTTTCGAATTTATCGGCCCGCGGCGATAACTCGCGGGAAACCTGAAACTCCGAGGGTTATCCAGGAGTTTGGGGGGGTCGAAGTTGAAACAGAAAAATAAAGGAGAGGTGTTCCTTGCGGAGAACCGAACCTCTGTTGGGGCCGAGTTCGCAAGGAGAGAAAGAAGTTGAGAAAAAAAGGAAAGAGGAGAAAAGGAACGAAAGAGAGGAGGGGAGAACAAAAACGTGAGACGCTACGAGCTTCCAGATCGGGGGCTTCTATTTTACCCACCCCTATTTCGCCCGTTCGTGGCTCGTTCATTTGTTTTTTGCGTCTGGCATTCGCGACGCCCCTGGTAAACCGCAAATCCCCAATTCTCGCTGGTTGAACCGGGGAGAAACGAAGAGAAACAGTGTAGCAGCCGGTGAAAAAGGAGGCTTGATAGACAGCCGGCAAAGAAGGTGGATTGGTAGGGCGAGAGAAATCCTAGGATCTCTCGGACCCCGTTGCTCTTTTCAAAATGTTCGGTAAAGAACTACCCCATTTCGGTTACGAGGACCTTTTCGCTGAAACCATGAGCGTCATCGATCTGACTTAAGGCGGACGGGCAGCCTCAAGGTCGGGGTGAAGGACAGGAGAAATCATTTGGAAAAGCGAACGGTATGTATGGTTCATAGAGCGAGCGATCGGAATGTGCTTGTCGTAGTTGAGAAATTGACTTTGTGCCCTTTCTACAGATACTTCTCCCAACCCTCTCGTTTTTCGTCAAATCAACCCGAACGATTCGATTAACCGAGCCTTTTGCTGGTTACATCAGTTCAATTACGTCACTGCGATCGGGGTGTAATTACGAATTAATAGGAAACTAGTCGATTCGGTTGAAACATGTCCTCGCCATCTAGCAAATTATCGTGCGCTGATTATTGAAACCGAATTGACCTGAACGTTCGAAAATAATAGATGTATTTACACGGGGTGGACTGCTAACTCTGATCGCTATAATTATTTGCAGTGAATTTCAAATAATTTCAAATTAATTTTACCATTGCAACAACGGCAATTTTGCACCGATGATCAATTTTGTATGGTAATTTTTCATCTGCTCGTAGCTTTTCGAAATTTAAATAATCAAGTCCCTTTTCCATAGAATTAAGGCGGGCCACGTTATCACACCACTAATCCTTCAAATTTATTGAATATCTCCGCCTACACACAGTACACATTGCGTATACGCTCCGTGCGTCGCTAATAATTAACGATCGTATTATTTATTACAATGAATATCATCTATTTGATTGCCGCGTGATTGTACGTAGCGTGTGCGAGCGTCATAACGACACATCTGTCTGCGTAACGTGGCAATAATTCGATCAGATTTATACGTATTGTCTTTATCAATATCCTTGTAATTACACCAATAACTGATGCACGTTAAATGAATATTACCCGTGCCCGATTTACAAAGAGAGATATCTGTCCGATCTCGAATTCTACCTGCGCATAATTTCAAATAAAATGAAGCAGGTTCATCCGCATTTACCAATAGCCCCGAGGAATTATCTATCCGAAGAAGAGTTTTCCACTGTTGCCTTAAAAATCATTCTTCCAATCTATAAAACCCTTTCCTTTGGAAATGATACATTTAAATTTGGTTTAATGATTCCAACGCGCGTGCATCGTTCACACGGAGACATCGTCGACCAGTGAATAATTTGTCGGTGTGCAGTCATTGTAAAGTGCATCCTAGCGCGATCGTTCGATCGTCCTGGTAAGAGAAAAGGGATCGGCTTGCGGTAACCATCCGGCAAGAGCAGAATCTGCTCTGTGTACGTATATATACGTAAGTACGTATTACGGTAGGATAAAGGAGCATGCCTCGAGTCAAGTGACCGCGTCTGGAATTTACCTGAAACCACAGGGGGCCAGGTTTGTCGGTATCGTTTCTTTGTGCCTCACCTCTTAACGCGTTTACCGCTTGTTGGAAAAGCTCGCGGACATTTTCCCCTTTGCAAGCGGAATCTTCTGTTTGATTTAGGCGACGTCGACGGAGAAAGAAAGATCGGATCGAAGAGAAATCGGCCTCGGGTCGTATCGTGTCGAAAACTTTTTATCTTTTCTCCTTCGACGTCCTTGTATAATTGATAAATCTGATTCTTCTGTAGGAAGATTCCCTCTTTTCTCAGTTTTCTTCTCTTGCTAGGTGCTGTAAACTTGGTAGATAGTATCTGCACGTAAATACTGGCCTGAATCCTAGGCATGCCTTTCAACACGGCCCTTTTGCGATCCACAAAAGCTGTGGTATTTTCTATACAGCGTTTCAGCATCTTTGTACGGTCCAAGGATGTACGGAGGAATGTCGAGGGAAACAGAGAGAACGGCAATTGAAAAGGGCCGAAAAGTGGAGAGAGGGAAGTAAAGAGGAGAAATTGCAAAGACAAGGTAACAGGGTTCTTGTTCCGAGTGCAAAGCAATCCTCTTTAAACGTTGAATCGCAATTATTCCATTGATATCAATAATAAATTTAACGTTAAATCTCCTTGGAGAAAAATTTCGTCCGAGGTACTCGTGCCTCCCATAAAACTACTCACCGACGTCTGACTAAGGAACGCTTTTACTACTGCCGCCGTATCTCCCTGAAAAATAACGACCGACTATTTGCCGTCTACAAACAAAAACTGGCAGCTTCTTATAGAGAACATTTTCACGTGTATTCATGCGTACCGTACGATTTAGTTTTACGATACGTAACGCGTCACGAATACATGGAAGAATTTATGATCTTCGGACTGTCCGGATGTCAGCCTCGCGGGTTTTCCAAGCGTTCTCAAAAGAACGTCCCGAAGCTACGCGTCCAAAAACTGGGAGACAGTGAAGCATCGACGAAAAATTCGATTCTTTATCGCGATGACAGCGAGCAAAAACAGTAGACGAGAAAATAATAGGAGAACGAGGTAACGATTAATATTATCTATTGAAGTTTCATCAACTGAAAGGAGCTTATAAAGTACCGCTACTTTAAACGAACATCGGACAGTTTGATGAAATCCCTATTGAAATAATTGTAGTACAATTATGTAGAGCTAGTCGGATTAGAGCGTCATACGGTTAATGTTGAAATCGCTAATTTCATAGCGTGTGCCGAGTTAATTTATTCGGTTGTGCGAGGGACACTTAATACCATATATATTACATTCATACCGCAATTGTGCAAAACATGTTTGTCTAAATGAACGATCAATCATACGATACCTATTTCCGTTCAGTCAATCATTGACTGTCGAAAATTCGAAAGTTGATCAATTTATAATTCATTTTTGAATTATGGAGTATTAGAATCGAGGTCTAGCCGCGTTCTATATGCGAGCTTCTGGGAGGTAAACGGCTTTTCCGAGAAACGATTAAAGAATCGTAATACGGTATGTCGGAGGTAAATGGCGTGGGAAGAGAACAGGCCTATCGTGCTAGACAGGGCTGTCTGGAATTATGAATTGTCTCTAGATCGCTGGCTCTAGATCGCAATAGAGCAAAGTTCACAGAAAAATTGAAATTACAAATTATTTAGGAGGAAGTTATTTAATCATCCCGATATTTGTATCGTAAATGTGACCTGATAGAATTGATTGGAATCCTAAACCGAGCAGCTAGTCAAACTACACCACTATTCATCTGTAACGGCAACCACCCCCGCCAGGTTCACGATCTCCATCTCCAGCAGAGGGTGTTCTATGACGGCAGCGTGGGGTGTTTCTGCGAATGGAAGCCGGCCAAGTCATGCTGGCAGAGTTATAGGTCTGGTACGCGATGGGTGGATCAGGAGATCACTTACCGCACGATTGCGAAAGGATTTCGCGAGGGGTAGCAACCCCTGTCGAGGGATCGTATGGGAAAACCAATGGCCCGTGATATTCGACCGTGTAACCGAGAACGCTTGCAAACACAGGCCGGAGGATTGATTTTAAATTCTATGGAATCGGGTTCTCTTTCCTCTCCTCGTTTTTTCTCGTTGCTTCCATTTTAACGCTCGCTCCAGATTAATTGAAAGTAATTGAGCAACGCGTGGCGTGGATCCGTTGTAGGTGGATCGCGATTAAGCCGGACCACGGAGCGCGTTAACGTATTTTGGAGGTTGGCCACGATCGCTTATCTTCCTATTATTATTTCACGAACGAAAATACGAGGGTCTAGTGGCGAGCTGAAAAATAAAAGGAACGATAACACCAACTAACCAGACCATGGAAATTCGGATAAATAGCGCGCATTAAAGATCCACGATGGGGTGTCGGTATCGCGCTTTGATTCATGAATTTATTACTAATATCAATTTCGACGATACGGATTTAAAAGCGATAGTCTTCGCGGAACGAGTAGGATTTATTTCGCTGTCAGCTTCGGTAGACGCACACACACCATCCATTATATCGAGTGGGTATTTATCGCGAAGCGTCCAGTATCCTCTCGCCAAGATAAAACCCTCCGAACGGGGGGAGGGAGGAGTTGGATGGGCTGCTCGTCGAGGGTAGATATCAAACGTAACTTCCGTTCGCGTATCGGCCGACGATCCTCTCGCTGCTTCCTCCTGAAATTTCCCTCCCCGATAAGATTTGCATTTCGCCCGCGTTCCAATCGAAGATTTCCCTTTACCTGTCGACGAGCCGAGATTGGTTTGGAAGAATGTGACGTGTGGCTGTATTCTTTTACACTGCCGTATATAAATAAGAAAAAGAAGAGGTGAAACGTTTATTTCGATCAGCTGCTGACATCTCGTAAAACAGAATTCACTTTGAGGATACAATAGGGGATTCTGTTATTTCGGTGGAGACGGATGAGTGGATTGGGGATGTAGACATTTCACGATTGTAAAATTAGATTACTTTTTTTTCTAAATTAATCCAGGTATCGATATAGTTCTATTTCCACCCCGAACCGCAAAACTGTTCGATCTGTTCCTCGTAGGAGGCAGCGTTATTTACCGAAGTCTCGCTGGCAGGAAATAAGTAAGTTTCGAGCGTTGTTACTTGGATGGTCGTCGAGTCGAACAATCGTTGGGGTGGTTGAGGAAGAAGAAGAAAAAAAAAAAAACTTTCTACGGCTTCAGACAGCGATGGGGTAGCAGGTAAGGTCGCTACCGCAGGGTAGTATTGTCGTTCGCCACTTCTTCACTCTATCCACGTCTTCCGGTTCCTTTTTATTGCCGCCACAAAGACACACGATCACGGTGGCATACTCGACAACCCGGCACACAGAGTCGGCAGGACTGTTGTACCAAGAAATCGAGCACAACACTCGACGTTCGATCACGAAGAATAATCGACTGGGGAACATTGAAATACCGGTTCGTCGATACTTTCTTTCCGCTTGGTCTCCGATCTTCGATAATAAACAACACTTTCGCGACTCCGGTACGCGTTTTTTATGGACCAGCAGGGCAATTAAGTTGGAGAAATACGAGTGAACGGACGCGGACGAACGCGACTTTGGAAAGGTTGCACGTGGGAAAAGCCGGGCAAAACCGTCGTACATCTTCTGAATAAATCCAGCAACGTATCCGATAGGCGAAGCGGCATCCAGCGAGCCAGGATTGTTCGTACACATAAAAGCTGGCATAACGCAGAAGAAACGCCGGAGATACGCGAGATGCTCGCTAGGAAAATGTTCCTCACTCGATTGTATTTACGATAGCTCGTTTTACGGCAGTTCTTTTATGCCTTAACGCGGCGTAAAAGAGAGGAAAGAAAGTCGACCGTGTCTTAATACCTAACGAGTTCCCGTGAAAACAAGCTGGGGGGGTGGATAGAAATTGAACGAAGAAAGAGGAACGACGCGGTTAGGAGAAAGAAGGAGAAAGGAAATTGTCTTGATACTTGTACCCGCGATCTTCTTCATTCGCGATAATATTTCTCGTGTTATTGCCGAGCTGAATGGATTGTACGATTCGAGACGGAGTAACCAGGATTATCAGCTACTTTAAAAAGTCTACTTGAATGTATCTGACTTATATGGAGAGGAAAGTGTCTTCGAGGGACGTGTAAAATGTTTCCACGAGGTACGAGAATTTTGATAAAATTTTATGTAGTCGTAGATTATCTTGAACAAAGGGATAGTCGGACCTGCGTTACATTCGTTCCTATTTTATTTAACTCTACGCGAAATTCAAATGCTTTCAAGAGCTGGAGATTAAAATATTACTCGCCAGGTTATATGGATAATTGTGGAATAAAAGTGCACCCTCTGAATTTCAGACGTTTCTTCGAAACTGCACGAAGATTGAACATAATCGAGGAAAAATTATAAAAATTCGTTCTACCGTTTTCGAAGAACTACCGCGGTACTCATTTTTCATTCTTGGCTTAGTCAGAGGTAAGTGTGGGCGGAGAAAGCGGAAGTTCGCTCAACCTGAAATTCCGCGAAAGTTCTTTGTAATCTTGATACGAGGCAACAGCGAGGCACCGACTAGCACCGATCTAATGGCGACAAATCGTCGGGGGGAATCGGTTAAATAGCCGATAAAGTTGGCGCATCGTGTGCCGGTCATAATTCACAGAAGTGTATCTCGGGGAAGGTACACGGGTTACTCCTCGACGTTTCCGGATTTTCGTAGCTGCATCCGGTTCGTTCAGGCTCTCTTTACTCGAGGAGCGGGCTACGTTCGCTGCTGGCTCGAGGAAAGTCGAGTAAAATGGGGGATGAAACGCGGGGGGCGGAATAAAAAAGGGAATATTACGGGAGCCAAGGTGGAATCGAGCCGCGCCATAAAACCGCCGTTACTTCCATATAAGCCAAGCACGACCGGCTCTTGCGCGGATCGATGAATAGAAATCACCTACGTTTCGCGCACACGTACGCCTCGAGGACGATGTCGCGCGACACGCGTGCGGAATATGGGATCCCATAAGGCGACATCAGTGACTACAGATCCAACAAGATTGGACATGCCTTTGTTTTTAAAGGGTCTTGAATTTGTGCCTTGAAAAAAATGTACCCAGTATAAAAATGTGAAACACTTCGCCCTGCATTAGTCTAACACATGTTGACGATATCAACGATTATATTCCACCATTTTGTTGGATCGACGCGGATCTTGAAGATGTTATATGCCAGGACCGCCACCCCCAACACGGACAGAGCAGTGGAGAACAGAGGATTTTAAATAGCATTACAGAACACAACCCCGTAACAATAATTTTTTGTTAAAGCTAGAACCTCGTTGCGTTTCCATAACGGTTAGCAATTGTATCAATCAAATTTTCCTTGTGCCCGCTACAAAACCATATAAATAAGGGCTATCCAACGTTACGTAATCAAAAAATGAAAAAAAAAAAAAACGCACTCGCGTAATTGAAACTACCCCGATAACTCTGTAAATATTGATTCAAAGCAAAGTCGCTGGCGAACGAGTACCGCATCGTTCAACGCGATTCAACTCGTTGCATTTTGAAATTGCAAAAGATAAAAACAACAAAAAAAACAAATACCACCGATTCTCAACTTTCAATCCGTTCCGATTCGCTGCAGCTTTAACGCAATTATATTCAGAGCCGGTAATAGCCGCGGCGAACTTGGAAAGCAATTCTATCGGACAGTTTCGATATGAATTCAATCACTTTTCGTCAGCGCGATCTGATCAAACGTTCGCATTTCACGAAGCATCGACAGTAAGCTCGGCCATTACACAGAGGTGTCGAATATATAGTTAACGACGTGACGATACCACCGCGTCAAAAACAGAGAAACCATCCGCCGTGTTATGAAACCACGTTGCGACAGAGTTTCACGGTAGTGAGGGGGTTGAAAAGGCTGTGAAAAGTGGAAGGGGTGGTAGGGATGATCGTGTCTGCCGTCGAATATCTGAGCACAAAGAGAGAATAGGTGCTTTTGGTGACGATGATGCTAGTTGAAAGGGTTCGAAAGGGGGTGAACAGTGTGTCGAGGGTTGATTCTCCCAGTCGCGGACGTTGATATGGGAGAGGGAGTCTCTGTTACATCGCGTTACAAAGAGCGCAATCCACCGGTAAAATCCTGTCAACGGTAACGAGGGTTTCGTGGTGCGTTAAAATTCTGCAACGGGAAACAATATTGACCGAGTTGTTTTTGTATTTCGCGTCTGACCGTGTTCCCTTTTTGTTTGACCACTCTTATCACCGTATGCGTCCCCCCTGGTCATCGCCCCTTCGGTGATTTCTTTTTGTTTACTTTCGTTATATTTTATTTACACCCGTTCGCGCACCAACGCCGCCGAAAAATGTCCTCGCGGCCGGAAATTCCGGCCCGCGACCGCCGGATCGGTTGGTTTCCCTGCATAGGGGATGGTGGTTCACAACGCGAGGCTTAATTGTGAGATTAAACTGCCGTCGCTACGGGCGCGGCACCCCGTCGTCGTGCAATTTGTTGGCCAGCTCGCGTTTAACGACCGCCGAAATGTTTAACGCTGTTGGCTAAAGATCGAACGGCTTTTATCTGCTGCAACGCGGCCATAAATTTGCGATAATACTTTGACAGCGATGCGGGATAACGTTGAAGCTGGCTTCGTTTCGTTAGAAGAGCTGAGGGTGTCTAGGAACTTCGAAAACGAATGCATGTCCAGTTTTTTGGATCTGTAATCACTGGTTCTACGATCTTACCGATGGTGTATCGAATGGATGAAAAAATAATTCGCATATCCGATCGAATAATCGAAATGTTTCGTCGATCCGACGATATACCGCGTGGGTCGGCCACGACGAGTACGACGGGACGATCAAATTGAAATGCGATTACAGTTCATTAGCCGAAATGTTCGGTCGTTCGAGAGATCCAATTACCAACGGCGAGCAGGCTGAACGAGGTGGAGATAGATGAAGGCTGTACACGGGAACCAGCTCGAGCAAAGAAGAGAAAAAGAAAGAGGAAATAGAGGGACGGGAATGGATGGCAGATTGGCTTGACAGGAGACGGAAAGAGCATACGTTGCCAGTGATCCGACTAATTCAACGATACCGATAAGTGAAAAATTCTACGATCGTTCATCCTCGAAATGTTCACGATTCGAGTATCATCGTCCATAAAAAAAAAGATATCAAGCACGGGAAAATAATATCAGCTTCGTCTTGCGTTTACGCGATCGTAACTCGACGCGTATCGCTCTAACGAAAGCAATTTCTCGGCACGATTCATACGGTACGCAGTGCAAATACGCTGTCAATTTTGTTTGAATTATCGAAGCTTAAATAATGTATCGATATCATTAACCGAAGCGAGTTACACACGGACGGTTGCTCGTTTGACCACAATTTCAAAATCAAACACGTGTTTAATACGCGAGACCCAGCTATTTTCGAGCTGTCGGCGCTGTTTTACCTCGCAAAGTGGACGCGGAGAATAGTTTTGATCGAGCGGAACAGACACGCCTCTATTCAACCCTTTATCCTACTTCCTGATCTCAATAAAACAACCTGTCAACGAAAGAATGCAGCTAAATTTAATTCCAATCAATGTTGGATCAATTATCCGATTGATCTGGAATTTAAAAACCGCGAATCTGTTGCGTCCTTATTCAAAGAGGACGATTTTACAAGACCAGGAGGACAAGTTCGTCGGCGTTGAACGTTATGTAAAGTTGGCTGATTTATGCGCGACAGAGTTGGCCGACGAGGCAACACGAAAGGATTCCAACGCAAGTTTAAACGCTTCTGTCGCGAGTGGCCCCCCTCGTCGAACGAATAGTTGCCGGTGAAGTTTCGAGCCCCGTTATGGCGCGAGTGCACCTGTAACCGTGCCACCTGAAAGCGGGGATTTCGAATCTTGATTAATGCGACCGAGAAATCGGAACGTAGCCAGCGTCGGAAAAATCGTATTCGTAACTTTATCGTCGGGATTTTTCGATGGATTCGCCTGGATATATGGGATCCGACCTTTGAATAATAGACGAGATTGACCGATGGTATTTTTCTGCGAAGCATACCATCGGCCGAGTATCGAAACGAAGTTCCGTCTTTTGTTTTGAGAAAAATATTGCACCGACGATGCTTCCATTGTCTTTTTAACGCATTCGCCGAATCCGCCGGGTCAATGGCGATATGCACTTTCGAATACAATCAAAATTTCATAGCTTAAGGTTTATCTGATTGAAAAATTTCAACCTCGACGCCTGGCACTGTTGGCAAAATATTAACGCTATTAAAAACCACCTTTTTCCTTCTTTTTTTTCTGTTTGAGAATATAAAATTTATAGTACCAGTCACCGTGTGTACATACCCCCGCTAGAAATATATTCGCCACGAAAGAACCAGCGCCCGCAGCTGCCGCTTGAAAATTGATCCCAGGCATTAAAGTCAGGATTTATGTCAATTCGCCGCCAGTAATTAGTTGACATTAAATTCCGGCTATGTTTAAATTTTAAATAACCATACGATGATGCTGACGGGATCACGCGAACGAGTCACGGGATTACAGTCGAAACGGTGGTGCGATGTAAAAAATGTTTCTTTCTGTTTGCCTATGTCATGTCCGGGCAAATGTTCTTTTATTTATCGTCCAGACGACGCGACGTCAAATATTTCGTTATTTACGAGCGTGCCGAGAACGGGCAGGGAAACACCCATGACTCTCAACAGAAATTCAAATAACCAACAAATTTTTTAATCCGATTAATCATACGTGGAATTCAAATTAGCGGGTCGAAGCAGTAGATTAAAAAATTAATTTTTAATTATCTTGAAACGAAACGCTGTTCCCGTCGGATTTTCTGCGATCGGCAATATTCCTCGGGGGAGGTTGAAACGTCTGAATTAACACTCGATGGTAGACGCGTGGTAATTGCACGCGGTAATCAACCCATCAAAATTCAAGGAAACACTCGCGAAGCGTGCTACAGGCCGCTTCCGGCCGGATTTTCGACGAGAGGAAGCGTGCTCTAGGTAGTCACGAGAGAACGCACGAATCCGTGGTGAGAATGTATTCATTGGGGTGAGTTGGGCCACGTCGAATTGCTCGGCCGGAAATGAATATTTTACCATTAACTTTACGCGATTCCATTGTAGTAATTGCGAACACTTCCGACCAACGGGTGCCAAACCGCAGGGCGCTACAATCAATTACGATGGCGTCATGACGCAGTCCATATATTATGCAGCACATCGAATGTCCCCTCAAATGATACCTACGTGTTTGCACGGCCGTGCTTTATACGTCATTCGTGTACGCTTCTGAGGTTTCCACCGTGCGAAGCGTGTGCGGATGTGTTCGAGGGGCTCGCCGATGCGTGCGGAAACGCGCCACGTGCAAGCTAGGATTCGCCGGTGCGTGCACCACGACAAATTGGCAGCGTTAAATTTAATGTCATTCGCTTGCTCGTCGAACGACGATCACGGGCACACGTCCGCGGAACCCCTGAAATGTTTTACACGTGCGTGAAAGCGTATCCGGTCTAGCGTCGTGACCACGATCTACGCTGCGCCACTTGATCCTTGTAAACGGAATCCATTTTCCACCCGTTACACGTGTTCGTGATAGGAGACAACGATTCAAACTTCTAACTTGACACTTTTTACGAAAAAACGCTTCTATCTAGTCGTCAGATACACTGACAAGTGAAATAGCACTATAAATGGTCAGACAACTGAAATAAAGTGTAGAATATGAACGTATAGAATGTATAGAATATAGAATATAGAATATATAGAAACTTATATAAAATGTCCGAAAGAATCTACGTAAAGAAAAATGCAAAAATCGATTATTAAAAAAGTGCATGTGCATCGGTGCACTTGATTTGAGGTATCTTTCAAACTATTCTGTTTTCAACATTTTACCCCAATACTTTCTTGTACAGAATATCTGACAAAATTGATCTACGTAAAGAAAAATGCAAAAATCGATTTATTAAAAAAGTGCATGTGCATCGGATAAGTGCATCGCTGCACTTAATTTGAGATATCTCTCAAACTATTCTGCTTTTTTTTTAGAGACAAGCAAATTATAACTACTGATCCCATAATAATCACCATATCAGATAAATCTATTTCATAAAAAAATGTTATTCTGCTTTTAGGAAATCTCTTCGCATAACGTCGCTGAGTAAGCAGGAACCTTCTCGCCCCTTCCGGTCGGATACTCGTCGTCCGCCGACAGTGGAGAGGAAAAAAAAAATCATATCTTTGTGATTTACTGCTCGACCGATTTTCACCGTGGACCGGTGCTCGCATGTAGAAATCGTCTGTATAAAAACGCGAGCTGCAAGCCGCTTCTGGCGAGGCTTAATATCTTTCGCGCTCGGATTTGCCGCGACAAAAATTCTCCCCTCGCGTTTACTCAATTACGCAGGTAACCTGTTTCCAAATGAGACGAGAACACGGTTATTTTTGTCGGCTTCTCTTTCGTCCTGGTGGAACGTGCAGGATCGGCACTGGTGGGATCAGCGGACGAGATAAATCTCGTATAATTTTCCCATTAATACGTATTTGCGAAACGATTACTTCAAGCTTAAAACCAACAGGAAAAATATGAAAGTTACAAATTCCGAGTGCGTTTGGCTTAGCGAGATAAATTTTTTCTGTTAATAACCACGTTAATAAAAGTATCGCGTTGGTTGAGGTTAAATTTTACAAACTCTACCCCGCGTCTGACCATACGCGTACCTATTCTACTGAATCCGGTACGTATCGCGGTACAAGCATGCTGCGCTTGTAATTAACGATGCTAAACAAACATTCCCCATTCGAAATTAGTGATATTTACACGAAACGATGCATTTGTAATAGCAAACAGAAATTGAAGAGAGAAACGAATGATAAGTACGTCTAGTATCGAGTTAGCTGGAGCGTTTCAATTCGCAGCATCCTCGCCTTTAATTTCGCTTCTGTCGTTCCACGGCTGTTTTGCACGAACGAACGAGCAAACGATCGAGGACACCGGCCATATATGCTCGCGCGTCAGATGGAGAGCATTATTTTTCTCGGCGATCTAACGAGGCGAAAGCGCTTTTTTCCTCCGGCGATCAGATAAACGGATGAACGAGCGATTCTACGCGAGAAATTCGACGCCAGCGAAGCAGACGAGTCGATATTTCGAGGACACGTTTCTAAACGCGAACGAATTCCGCCATCGAGACCGAATCGAACCCGTGTCGTTCTCGATCGATGTCTCGATTTTGCTTGTAGTTAGGTCCGTTAGTTGAACGCAACGCGAACACTTGGTGCTACGTGGACGGGAAGAAAATGTGATCTCATCTGAATCGAGGCCACTGGTTAGTAAAAAATTACGCGACGTCCTCTGCAGGTCTGCAGTGGAAAATTGATTACACCAAAGACATCGAAGCATCGAGGGTATACAGGTCCGTAGCAAAGAAGCTACACCATCCACGCGTCAAATTCGCTGGGTTATTAATCAAAGATACGACGCAACAAAAGAATACTTGGTGCAAAAGTAGTGGACGTCTGAAACGTGATTACTCGGTCATTAGATGGGCAGACAAGTGGAATAGCAGGAAAGATACTCAGACAAGTGTAAGAGCAAAGTGAAAAGAAAGAAAACTTATTCTTTTAAAAATAGTATTTTTCTGTACATGGTTCTCAGATGGCGGACCATGGTGAGAGCCATAATTTTACTTAATATCTCAATTGACTTAGACTCCACTGTTCAAGGATTATGTAGATGGTCAGCCAATGGGGAGGAAAAGTAGAATGGGGTAGATTACGTTTCTACAATTTCTTGTCCATCTAAATTTAAATATTTTTATTCCATTCGAAAATTCAATAATATCGAAGAATCTTAACAGTGGTCCCCGAATGGAAAAGGAAATATTTCATCCCCCGATACACCTTTTATTGTCACGACCCAAGAGAACTAACACCCTCGATGTTTCTTTGTCCCCGAATACGAGTTTTCTTGCATATGCGATAGTCGGATACCTCGAGAGATCACGTCTCATGATTCGGGTAGGAAGAACGACGCCATAAAAAGCGCATAAAATGTCGCGACAAGAATACGTTCAGGCTACTGGGAGGATCTTAACGCGCTTTTCAGTCGCCCCGGAAGGGGTCGGGTATCGTGCTACCCGGTAGAAGCAAACATAATAGACCGAGGCGCATACTGGAATTTTCATTTTTCCGGTCGACCTCGCGGAAGATCATAACCCATCGCACAAACTGACGCAACCACCGGGCCAGCGTCGCGACGCGAAAAATGTACGGCTGACCGGCGTCGTTGCTTCTCGTATATAACAGGCCACGAACAGCAACGCTTTGGTCGGTTAAATGTCTGCCCTCTAGGCTCCGCCGTACGCGTACCATAAAAAAGCTAGCATGCACCGGTGCATAATCTCGGGGAATTAGAACATCGCGTTGAAAAAGATGCATCGGTCCGTGTTTTCGGTATTATCGTTGATTTGTGAAGAGAAAAATACTGTTTTATTCTCTGACATGACTTTTACAAACTTTTCACGAAAATTAATTAAAATTCAAGAACTGCTTTTATTCTTGTACTCTTTCAAAATTGCTAACGGTGAAATTGAAATACGAATGTAACGATATGATCGAACGAATCGTATCGAAATGCAAACGTTTCGAAACGTTCGAGTGGCAAATCACAGCTGTAGGTGAGGTATTATAAGCATCTGTACGTAAATCTGGCCGCGATATGGTCGGTGGTAGCAATAACCGATAACCGAAGATTGCGTGGCATAATAGTGAATGGAATTTTTATGGAGCAGCATTTTTCGAACTGAATGTTTTATCGAGACTGCAGCCGGCACTTGGGTGAGAACCGTTTTTCCCACCCTTTTGTACGCCTACGATTGTGTGTAACAATCCGTGTCGCGTATCGTTACGTGTTCGTGTACCTTCCTTCCAGTGTGTTACCAACCCCGGCTCGCAACCCCCTTAAAACCTTTCTCTTTCTTCTCTTACTATCTCCGCCCCTCTGTTCTATCCATCGTCTCCCATTCTTCTTGAACCCGTTAAAAGCAATCCATACTTTATTCTCGCCTCGACTGTCTCCGCGACCCTCTCTCTTTCATTATCCCGTCGAATATCCACGGGTGGCGTGTGTACCCAGCCTAATGCAGGCTGGCACGCAGACGCCAGGCATCGCGACGTAATTTCAGATCGAGCGGAGAAAGCGAATCGAGCCTCCCGTACGAACGATTTCCACCTTTGAGCCGGCCCGAGCGAAGGAAATTTCTTTTGAACCGCTCCCTACCTCCGCGGGAGAAGAAGGATTTCGTGAAATAAATCTGGCTGGGCCGGCTCACTCGTCACCCGAGGCACTTCTAGATTTTCGGATTTCGCGAAAGTGATTGCCAATCCTGGAAAGGAAATCTGAGAAGAGAACGGGGATCGTTCCCTATCGCGTGACGTTACACCGGAACAGAGGGTTGTAACGTAAAGCTTTCTTCGCGACGAAGAAGTGTAACCGTGATCTTCACGCACCTTACTCGAACGTTCGAAGTCTTCACCAAGTTCACTCGTCTGCTCTTCGAACGAAAAACCGAAATTTTCACTGGTCGCGCAGTTCAATTTCCTATCGATCTTTCGATTTGACACGGAGTGAAGATCCTTGAGGATTCGGTTCGATGCATCCAGGATCACGTCCCTCGAAAATAGGGACGGTTTACGCGTGGAGGAACACGGGAACGATGCTGTGGCAGGGAAAAAAGAGAAAGAAATGGAAGGACAGAGAAGCGGACACGAACGAAACAGGAAGAATAGAAGGGACACGAGTGGCGGAGAAGAAGGAAAAATGTGGGATTATGAGTTTATACCGGCTTCCCGTGGCTGGTACAAGGGTTTGTTCGAGTATTCGATTTTCAAGCGTTCCAACCCCCTGGCCGAACGTCCCGCATAACCAACGTACTATCCGCATTGCTCCCCTCTTGCCGACCGTCTGGCTGATCATAGGTGGGTACTCATGAAAGTATATTGCACTTTCCGCTACGGTTTACACGTTGCATTCTCTGATGATTGGATTGAAAATCGATCCCAGCCGCGATCGCGTTATTGGAACGTACGCGGACCCCCGATGTGGATGTTTGAGCGTACGTGAGAGGTGGACAGAAAGATGTTTTTCTATCGTCTTCTTCCGGTATCCTCCTTTTTTTCCCTCCTTTCTTTCTCCTTTATTTATGTCTTCGTTTCTCGTGTTTCTTTCAGACGCTCTCCTCTGCCAATAGCGACCTCAATCTCGAAGCCAAACACTCGTAAGCCGGTCCATCTTGTTCGATCCCGGCACCGACATCACTTCCCGTCGCCTGGGAAAGAATAAACAAATAAGAACCCTTTGGAAATCAGATTATGCGAAAAAGATCCGTCCCAAGGTGCGTGGGAAACCATGGTGACGAGGTAAGAAGAGGTTTTTTTTGGAGAATACCACAAGATCAATAATTATTTTAATTTATTTCCGACCACGTTCAAAGACGCGACAGCTGTTCCGTCGACGAGCGTAATTAGACAGCCGCGTAATTAATTTTCTATGAGACGCGACAAAGAGCAGGTGTGTTTGTGGTAAACCGATAATATATATCGCGACGGGTTGGAACGCGGGTCCGTATTGTCCCGAAGAACTGGTTCCCGAGAAAAGCACCGGGTGCACACGGAAACCAAGATCTCCCAAACGAACCCCGTACTTGCGTAATACCCGGATTGCGAATACGCGAACCATAAAATGCCTGGCGTTAGCTCGAAGTAGCCAGGCAAACAGACGCTCGAGGGAACATAAAATCCGACGGTATAAAGATTCCGTGCAAAAGTACCGCCGCGTTTCGCTTTTTCGCTCGCAGACTCTGCGCGCAGTGCATTTAATTTGTGCGTGATAACGCGCGAGTACAATGGATATTGCTTTCAAATTTCAAAGTTTTTTCGCGTTTAATAAAACGTATCAAGGTTTCCTTTATTGAAAGGAGAATTTGTTTGGGTCATGTATCGCTATTTTAATGAATAATGAAATAGACCGTTCCTGTAATTAAATTCCTCTTCGCGGAATGAAAATGTTCTAATTAAAGATTCGATGTGTTGACTGACATGGAGATCACCGACCACCGACACTACAAATGTAATTTAATCTAATAATTATTAATAGGAACCAGATTGAAGGATAGATTAGAGAGTTAATACTTAATATTGTTAATAATGCAAATTACAGTGTAATCGCATGGCTATTTCCACCGTGGCAATCAACGTGTTAATTAATCAATGAAACTTCATAAAGCTTCACCGAATTAAATTAAATCCAAAAATGATACCATAAAAATTTCAAGAAGATTCTGAATGCAATTAATATTCCATCGATAAAATGATGTACCAAGTGTGATAATTAGATTTGAGTACTTTTAATAATTTCTATTAAACCATACTATGCTAGATATCATTTTTTTTTTTTACTATGATAGAGGTATTTTTTCGTCCGCAACAGTTTTCCCCATGAAAAATGAAATATAATATTCGTTAGGAGAAAGCAATATTAAATTTCAAACATCGAAAGGTTTCGGATGGGATCACATATCCCTACCTCCATCGATAGCGGATCCGAACAACTGTTGATACACGTGTAAGCTCCAATTCGAACGTCTGTTTGTGTATGTCCGCCTATAGAACACAGATGTAACCAACGCCTAACCCAAAGCTACCTAAGACTTAACCAAGATCCAACCGATACGTAACCCAAGTCTAACAAAGATCTAACCGAAAGCAGACCAACCGTAACCAATGATTTAATCCGTAACCTTTGAATCACCAGGCTCGATCAGAACTCGGTCGAAACTTAATCGATATCCATTACCTTATATTTCGCGCAATTAATTAAATGAAATATTTGTCCGAAAATGGAAGAAAAATTGAAATCGTTAGACGTCCCGATGTCAATAGATACCGAAATACAATCTGACGGATATCTTGAATGACGTTTCAAATATCTCGAATGAAATACGAAGATTTTCCTTCAGTGGCTCATTTAACTGACAGGAGAATGCGACATTTGATCTAAAAACGATGCAAATAAATCGCCCAAACGTAATCGATGAATAGGTTCGATGTATCGTGAAAAATGATTTGAAATCTGCATTGTAAATTATTTGAACGGGAGGATCGAGTTATATTTCTAGACGGATGACGTGCGGTTTTCAAAAGTACCGTTCAATTATTAATCGTATCAAAATTTACGGTCGATGGTCATCATGCAACAGTACTCGCTGTCTGTAACACAGCATATTGATATCCTGTCCATATCATTACCACGATACAACGTTATTTCATGGACATCAAAATTGCTGGGATTTACCGATTAAACTCGTCCCCTCTCGATCGGAAAGCTTAATGCCATATCGAGCCTTGGCAATCGAAAGCTTGTAAGCTACGCGTGTTCGCGGTACGCTCGATTGGTCGGTTAATTGTTAAAATGTTGTCGGAATACATCGTTGGGTTATTAATAAATACGGTGGCCGTATTTTCGAATGGAAAATGGAAAATCGTTGGTAGCCGGGATCGTTTTAAAAACGAATGAAAAATACTGTCGGTCACGGAACAGAGATGTAATAAAGATTTATGGGCCGGTGTACGATCAGACAAGTTACAATTGCCGATCGCAGAGATGGATAAAAGAGATAAATATACGGACACGGGTAGAATTGAAAAAAGAACGATTCCGTCCACGTTGTAAAAAGGGCCAGGAATAAATCTCAGGAAGGGGGGCCAGGCGAATGGAGAAGCTTAATTGAATCTACGATATCCATTCGCGTTGATTAATTCAGTTCGATCACCGCAACGGGATACAATTATTTCATGCAGAATCGCTGCAAGGGACATTTGTATCTATGGATTGTCCAGAGAAGCTTCTAATAATTATGCTTTCTCGTAAATCTGTGTTTGATGTTCGGATCTGTCGTGTGATTCCACAAATGTATCAACGATTTAAATAACTATGGAATCTGTGCACCTTGTAATTAATATATACTGCACGTATCCAGGCGTTATTAATAACGAAGGCTCGCCTTTCGCGACGTTTGACGCGTCGAGCGGTCGCGTTTTCATCGATTCACACAAGGGACTCTGCTTTAATACGTATACACCCGGATAACTATTAATTCGACAACATGCGAATACCAACGAAACGAATTTCCCGTTGTACAAGGTAACAAGGGGTGCAACTATGCTCTTCGCCCCTGATTATTATCCATAACGTGTCGAGTATCGTTGTTAGCCGCTAACAAACGCTGGAATAATAGGAAGCCGACCTGTTTTCAACGGTAAATAGAACAAACAACGACGATAAGCATGATTACGTTCTCTACGTGTCCGACACTCGTACGGAGTGTTAACCCGTTCCCTCGGATGCTCGACGATAATCAGAATCGATTTGCTATTGTTTCTGATGAATGACCAGCCACCCTTTCTACCGATCGGCTGTGTTTCGTTTAACATTGGATCAGAAGACTGTGTCCATCCGATCCTCACGGTAGGAAGCTTATCAAAACGTTCCGCGAAACTGAACAGGAAGATCAACTGGAAATCAGATTCATAACTGGGTCGATGCGCCACTTTGATGAGCACACATTTTGGGAAATCTAACTTGTAACTTTCCTTTGTATATCTAACAGGAAATTATTCAGTGCTATCATGTTTATTTAACAAAAGCAACTGAAAATAAAATTTGCGATAGAAATGATTTTCTGTTGTACAATTTTAGGAGGTGTATGGACCGAAAATTTCCATAAAATCCTCTGAGCATAACTGTAAATACGGATTTAAAGTGTAAATAGAGGAAATATATAATTGATAAAGAGGAAATAACGGTACGTTTCGATAAAAGCGTAGCGATTCGAATTTCACAATCGAAGATATTACGTAGCCGAGAATTCGCGTATCGATCGACGTACGGTGGTTAAGTTCTGTTTTCAATTTTATGATTATCGAAAGGATAATTGGTTAGCCTGTCCCCTCCTGGCCGAATGTGACAACGCTAAAACGACGGTGAAATCGAATTTTCCTCGAACAAAGAGCGGATCCTAGCGTATCGTCATTTATTTCGGAACGTCGCGAAACAAATTTACGCGCTTGAACGTAATTTGGCAACGCGAGGTATCAGCGATTATTTCGCGGAACCCCCGTTTCCCATCCGCAACGACGGCGCGTATTCATCAGCGAGTAACTACGGATATTGCAGAAGCACGCTCACAGCTTGCGGTACGTATGGACACGAAGTGAAGCTCAGTCTAATCTCGCGTACAACGGGTAACTTCGCCAAGACAATCTAACTATCTTGCTCACGTACGGAACAACGGTGTAACTAAGGAGATAGCCAAAGGGTACGTCGAGTCCCAACACAAGTCGAAGTCCGTCTAAGAACTACTTTCCCTCACGTACAGTGAGTCCTTCTGTTCTCGGGTTAAGATGAACAGATCTGGCACAATATAAGTCCTCCCTTTGCCGTGTTCCCCAACTACGGGAAGTACAGTTATTACATTAGATCGTTACATGTTAATAGTTCAACACGGTTCGACGTGGCATAAAATGAACCGAGAAATAGATGCGGAATAATTTTACTAAGATCCACGTACACCCGTGCGCGGTTTTTTCAGCAGCTGTCAGAGAACAGGCTCGATAAGCGCGAGATGCCGTAAAATTTCCATATCGAAAGCTTCGCGATCTCTTATCAAATAGTCTTAGAATTCCGAAACGTCGGCCGCGTTCGTTTGCATATCTCGCGAAGAAGGAGGCTTCCGTAAAAGCGACGTTAGAAAATAAAAATTTTCGACGCCCACTTGAAATACAATCGTCGGTACGATCGTTGTCATAGAATTCTGAAAGCGTCGATCGAGGAAGCTTGAACGGAGTAGAGCATCCGCTTTAATTTTAATTCGAGACTCAAAAGAAGAAGTCTCGTCTAAATGAAGCGACGTCGCCGTCTCGATCGACGTCCCGTTCCCGGGGATAGCGGCAAACTTTTTGCCGTTGCTGGCCGACGGCAAAAATGCTACCCGATTAATTTGTATCCCTGATTCCCGTGGAAAGCGCGTACGGGTTCGCCGTGTATCTGAATAAAACATCGCAGCCGATCCAAGCGGGTGACTAAATTTTAAGCAACGCCAGGGCGCCGCTTCCGCGGCGACCTTTTCAAAGTTCAACGACACGCTACGGGACTTGTAGCTCTCTGTTGGGAATCTGACATAAAAATTGTAAATCGGGGATATACCGGTGCCTGTGGCTCGATACCGGAGGGAATAATCGTGCATCTCGAACGAGCTCGAAACTTTTCTACCCCCCGTACGTTCTATGAAAAAGAACAGTTTTCCGGGGAGAAGGGAGAAGAGAAAAAAAAGAGAATTGGAGTATCGAAAGGCAACGAGAAGATCGAGTAAAATAGGGAATGATGGTTACCCTCGATGTTCGGTTCTTCGTTAATGGTAATGATCGCGTCCTAAAAGTCCTGGTGAACTCGCGAAAGGAAACATCGCGATTTGTATTCAGGACGCGGTATGCCGTCGCTACGTAGCGTGGAACAGGGTACGAGCCAAGCTAAGTCGAGGGGGCGGCCGGGTGGATTCGCGAAATAAACTCTTGAATAAGAGAGAAGCGAAGGGGTTGGTGTGCGAGAGAAGAGGGTGCACCGAACGGCTAGACTCTTGCGCTCCAGTTCGGCTTCCGACGATAAAAGTGAGCTAAGACCACGCAAACACCAACACGATCCTCTCGTTTCGAACGTGAATGTATCTATATACGCGTACGAATCGCTTATGGCAACGTCGATGTGCAACACTCGAGGACACCCCCTAGGACACTTTATTTGGCGACGTCGTTCGCTGTTCGCCGTCTCCTTGCTCGTTATAATCGAACGAAATTCTGAATGGATGATAATTTACATGGGGGACAAGATAGGGGGTCAATGAAACATAATTTAACCCTTTGACGGCGGACCATAAAGAGAGCCCAAATTTTATGATAATTTAATTTTCTATTTCATATCATTTTCATTTTCTAAATTTTAATAATGGTACCTTATAAATTTAAACTGAATTATTTTAAAACTAAGACCACAGTGGCCCCAGAAAAGCACCCATGGAACTAAAATTGGAAATCTGAGGAAGGTTTAAAAAAGCGCCGCGAAGATGCGAACACGAACGCGTCCGAATAATGCCGGCGTCGGTGTACGCGGAGTTGTTTAACAGTGGCTACCTTTTGAGCCGGTACCAAGGGAGAAAAGGGGTAAAAAAATCTGATGTATCTCGTGGTTCGTTTAAACGAAACCTTGCAACGGAGAACGGTAAACGCGCCCCAAGGGTAGTAACCCAACCGAGGATGCTAGTAGCGGGCCTGAATGTTGTCGAGTAATTAAACAAAATATAGAAACAGTTGGCGTTTCCATGGCTTGTCGCCTCTTTACGCGGACGGATCTTTTTTAGAAACGGCACCACGGTATTGTACGTCGTCGCCGTTTTGTGCGAACCGGCGTAAATACGCGCGAGTGCGTTCTACCACGGGACCGCTCTTGGTTGTGCTCTCAGAGAAGCTGTTTTGGCTTTCGAGATACCCGACGTTGCTGGAACTCTTGAGCAAACGTACTTAGGCGGAGCGTTTAAAGGCCACCCTTCTCTCTCTGTCTCTCTCGTTGATGCCTTTCTTCGTCGAGTAAATGTAATTAAAAATACTCGCTTGGTTAATTTCCAAACAGCCGCGAACGGTACCCGGAGAACCGCGTTATCACCGAAAAATTTCGTTAATGGCGTGTACACAACGACGAGACGGCTAGTTGCGTTCGAAGTGGAAGAGAAACTTCTTATCCGGGGAGTTCATCGTTTTAGAAGGAAAATTGTTACAACCTCGTTATGGAATTGTCTGTTAATCCTTCTGTTAATAACTAAAACATTTACGGTTATTGTTTTCCAACTGGGTTTCCTGGGTAGAATGAACGGCTGCGCGAAAAATGATTGTATCAGACGAGAGTTAACGTAAATTCTGATTTATTACACCCTCTATCATAGTTTCTAAATATAAATCAAGTATTACCGTGCTGTGAGATGACTATAAATCACGAATGACGCGAATGCTTAATAGACTATGCAGCAGGCTTATGTACAAACAGCTTAGAGTGTCCGATTTACATCGTTGAAGAGATTTGTTCGTTATATGCAAACTCTCCTCGCCTACGGTGTTATTTTCGGATTTGACTAATCCCGTGAGAGGGCATGAACCAGTCAAGCGATGACCAACGTTTCGTTTTGAAATTAGTCCGGAATAAATGTCGCGTGCTCTTTGAAAAATCTCCAAAATCACGTCCCCGTCGCGTGGTATCGCAAACAAGGAGCCATGTGTTTCGGACACTTTTTTTCTTCTGGATCAACTGAAAATAACACAACGATATTCTTCATCGCGACTACTAAAAATAAACGATGCTTTGAACTCAATTCTCAGCCGGTAGATATTGGACGAAAGCATCTAAACTTGAACATTTATGTCAAATCATCGGCTGTCAAATTTATTCTTTCCATCCAGGAATAGTGTGAGTGGAGTAATTAAACTTGATCGTAGGAATATTCGTCAAGACGACACGAACGTTCGCGGTTGAAAAGTCGCGGGCCGTATTTCTCTGTTTTGATTTCGGACAGCGCGGCGCAGACAGCAAGAGTGGACGTGAAAATAACCCACGGCAGGAGGAAGGCGTACCTATTAATAGCGAACCGGAGAGTATCTTTGTCGTGTGTTAGGCAGAGTCGCCGTCGGTTTCGCAGCGAAATTCGTCAGTCGATTTACCGTTCCGCGATACATTCTTCGCACGTAGACGCCGGGGAAACGCGTAACTCGATCGGAACACGATGTTCCGCAGAAGTTTGCGCCCGTACCCGGCAGCCGTTCTCGTTGTCTGTTGAATTTCCTGGCCGTGGCTGGTCTAAACATCGCGAAACTAGAGTGCCCTGTGTGTACGGATAGATTGGCACAGTTAGACAGGTGAATAGAGGCGAAGGAAAAGCGCGGAACGGGTTAAAGGAGGGTTGAAAAGTGGAGCTTGGCTGAGGAAGAGCGCGGCGGTTAGTCGAACGCGTGTGAATACCGCAAGATTCTTCGAAGGTTCCACGAGTTTGCCTTTACCTATAGACGAACTGGAAGGAAGTTAAAACCACATTCGAGTGAATCTAAATAAAGAACTATGTGGACCAGTGGATGAGGTACGGGGTAGGGAGGGAGGAGCTGGCTGCGAGAGGGATATGCGGTGAGTAAGAATGGTACAGCGGGCCGCATGCAGCATCGAGGCGAACACATTCCCCAATGGCGTACGGATCAGCGACCGGGAAGGAAGAACGTCGGACGTCGTCGCGACGGAAGCGTCCGCAGACCACGTAGCACGCGCGGTACACGAGGGACGCGGCACGCCGAGGTTCTCCCTGTTCAAGTGGTTCAAACGGTCGGGTAATCGCGAGTCGGGCGGGGACAAACGACGGAAAACGATCGGCAAGTATCCGGTGGATGAGAACGGACGACAAGAAAGCATCTCGTCGAGCGTAGAAAGCGTAGACACGTTCTACAGCACCACGACCGTGCGCAGTTTCGCTTTTCACACTGGAACCCTGAGCAGATGCGACGGACTGTCGTTAGATATTCTTGAACAAGCAGCCGAGGTTGGTCCGTTCGCGGCTGGAGCATCGAAAGTCGCGGTTGGCAACAAAGAGAACGAGCTCGCGGATGTCGCTTGCACGTTGCCCACCAACCGAAGAGACATCACCGCAAGATACTCCCTTCAACCATCGACCGCGTTCAATTCCTGCGGAAATCTATCCTTTCCTGACAGACGACTGTTGGAGTCGTTGAAGAGGCTAGACGATCACAGAGCCAGCTGCAACGTCGGCTCCACTCGCCGGAGAGTCCACGTGAAGGGAAAGCGACGAGCGCCTAATCCTCCCGTGAGCTCGGTGAAGATAACAGAGGTAGATGCACGGGAAACACCGAGGAACAGCAGCAGGCGGAAACGACCGGCGCCGAAACCGCCTGAGAAGCTGGCCGAGGGTAATTCGTCCGCGGAGAAGCGCGAAACTAAGCTCACCGATGGCGGAATGGACGTAGAAAGCCGAGCGGACACCGAGGACGAGCAAACTCTTAGCAACGACACCCTGGTGCTACAGGGTGGAGTTCTGTTGGCAAGGAAAGAGATTAAACTGAGCGGGAAAGAGAAGAACGGGAAAGACACGAGCTCGAACTCGTTAGACACTGCCATTCCTCGGGACAGCACGTCTACGACCCATACCGTTGGAACTCTGAGCACAGCCATGCCACGACCTTGGTACAAACGGAGCGTCTTCGAACATTCTCGGGATTCCGGACCGTCCAGAAGGGGCGATGTTCTCCGGGGGCCTACAACCTCCACGGTTGAAATAAAAGAAGAATGCGCTGCATCGAACATGGCTGCCTCCACGAGCTACTCCGTGGACGCGTCTCTGTCGAGATTGAACTTCTTCCATCGAGGCGGACAGACGGACGAGCGGAAAAGGGAGGCGAAGAGGAAATCAGGCCTGTCGATTTTGACGAATATCAGCGAGCTCGACAAAGAGGCTGCCGCGATCGTTCAAGAGGAGCAAGCTCGAGCTAGAGCCTCGATGCTGTTGAAGTCTTCAAGGTTGGTCGACGCGTTGGAGAAGAGGAATGAAGTGAACGAGGAGTTGGTTCAGGACATCGTCGCGTCCGCGATGGAAAATTCATCCCCCAGACGAGGCACCAGGGCTTTGATCTCTAAATTCAACGCCATCAGCAACATCACCAAAGTCACGGTCAACGCGAATTTTTTCGCGAAGAACCAGAGGGATCAACCATCGAAATTCGAGAGAGACGTGGTTAGAAACGCGAGACCATTCGAGCATGCTCCCGACTGGACGGAACACTCAAGATTCTCCGTCCAGCCACCCCCTGCACAAAGTAGCCGCGTCGAGAAAGACATCTCCAGGTACTTCCCGCCGCAGCAAAAGGCGGCGAGAAACAAAGTAGAGGCGAAGACTGCGAAGACCGTCTCGGACAAGGAACAAAACGATCGACTGGCGAACGAGACTTTCAACAGGATATCATTTTTACAGAGTCAACTCGCTGCGAATCGACTGAACGACTCTGCTCAGAAGGACAGCGCGGCAGCTTTGATAGAGGAGAAAATTAAATCGAGACAGCAATTGGCTAATGAAAAAAAGGAAAGAGAACCTAAAACGAGTAACGAGGAACCAAGGAGGTTCCTGTTGTCTCGCGGACCCACGGAAAAGAAAGAGCAAGCTTTGAACATTTTCGAGGAACCAAAGAAACTAGACAGACAACGTTTAGACGGTGTGCAGAAGGAATTCTCGGATATTTTCGAGGAGATCGATATGCAGTTACGTAGGAAAGAGTTGAAGCTCATCGATCGCCGTTTATCCCACACGAACGCGACATCCACTGATCAACGGGGCAAAGTTCACGAGGAAGCCGGAATATCAAGTAAGGTAACTAAAGTGCTCGATATCCTTGTGGAGGCGGAGAAGGACGCGAAGACAAAGACGAGCTTTCAGCCGGAAAAGTCGATACCATTGGAGGATGCTCGTTCGACGGTTACGAACGTAAAAACGAAATCGGTCAAGACGAGATCACCGATACTGAACACCGTCGAGGATCCAATTACAACGGATTTAAAAGAGATGTTGAAGGAAATGAAACACTCGTTACCAAAGCGTTCGAGACCCGGCAAAATGGTGGCACGTAACGCGAATGTAACGGAGAAAACTGAGGCACCAGGTGGCCAGGATAAAACAACGTATTTCGTTTCTGCAGTGACAAAAGTTGAGAACATCGCGTTGCAAAACGATTACGAGCTCGACAAACAAAAGGTTTCGTGTTCGGTGCAAACCAGCGGGAATCTACGAAGGCTGAATCAACCATCTTCGTCCGTGGAGCAACCGTCCACTTCCGGATGGAAACAGGAAAACGTTGTCTATAAAACGTCCGGGAAGAATGTGGGTGGTTCCGGACTGGTGAAGAATACCTTTCAGTTGATACGACCACGTGATTTTGCTGAAATTGAGGCTACGAAAACAACGCGAACCGGTAACAACGAGAACACTTACGCAAACGTGATCGAACAATCGCTTTACGCCAATGCCCATGTTCCTCCTGTGCCGAAAGAACGTTCACCAAGGGATAACATTGGAAAAATGAATAATAATAAGGAAATAACTACACCTGTGACGGTGATTGAACAGAAAGCAAAGGAAGAGGAGGAAACGAACGAAAGTGGTGAAGAAGGTAATGCGAGAAACGAATTAATTTATTTTTACTGCAACAGTCAACGTGTTAATTTAATTGACAAAGGTAGTTGTTCGCTCCGACTGAATCACACTTCTAAATTTATTGTCGCGTGTTATTCATTGCCTTTGAACTAACGTCTCTGTCCTGGTTTTATTACAGACGACAAAACAGCGGAGAAAAACATGAACACACTGGCCATAAACCGATTACTAAGAAAGTTAGAAGCTGCAATCGCGTCTGGCCATCATCAGCAAGCTGCCGGTTTGGCGAAGGAGCTGGCAAGGCTGAAGATCCATTGTTCCGTGATTCGACAACGATCGGCTCGTCTCAAAGATCAGTTGATTAAAGTCAATATGTACATTGAGGACAAGCTTGCTCACCAGGGACCTATACCACTTCAGGTGAATACCGTCTTAAGCTACTCAAATCAACGTACACGTAACTGATTTGCTATCCGTACCATGCCACCCTCCTTAGCTAATCTATCCCATCTACCGTTTCTCCATCTTTCAAGATATTTTGAAATATTATTAAATTAAAGTATAATAACAGTTGCCGAGTAGAATGACGGTGGCCGAGCTGAAGACAAAGATACACACGGAATTCGAAATACCAACGAACGTCCAACGATGGATAATTGGGAAAAATTTGGCAGATCGCGATGAGGCGACTTTGAACGAATTACAAGCAGTGGATGGATCACCGATATTTCTATACCTTGTGGCCCCAGGTAAGCGAATTTCTATAGGGAATCGTATGGTCACCCCTAAGAACGAAAATTAATCTAAATTTTAATTGGAGAATTAAGACAGACAAATGTGATACAAACGGAGGAATCCAGCGATATAAAGGAGCTGCCAAATGTCATAAACGATGATGTAAGTACGTTCACAGAAGTACTGCAAACTGTGGAAGAGGATCAGGAAGTAGTCGAGGAAGCTGAGGTATTAATTTGAATATATGATTCGTAGAAAGAGGAGCACTTTGTTTAATTCATGAAACGATTGTAAATAGGAGACAGAGGAGAGAAACACACCTGAGGAAGTGAGAATGGAACGATACGAGGAATTGATCTCTTTAGAAAACTGTGACGTAATACCTAATTCCGAGCCAATCGAATGTCCCGTATGCTTCGTTACATACGGCCCACGCGAAGGTGTAATATTAAGAGATTGCTTACATATGTTTTGCAGGTAAAAAATAATCAATAATTTCTTAATAAACTGACTACTAATTTGATTCCATTGCAGGGTAGTTTTAAATACCACTAAAGCTGCATTAATAATGAAAATTTGAGCCAAAATGAGAACCAATTACTAATTAATATGTTCTAGGTCATGTATTGCTAATACGATTAGATACTGCGAAGAAGCCGAGGTGAAATGCCCTTACAGAGATTCCGAATACACCTGTGAATCAACCCTCCAGGAGCGTGAGATCAAAGCAGTAAGTTTACCATTGATATTAAAATAAATATACAAAGAATCCATCCGTATGGTTTCTCAGCTCGTGGAACCAGAAATATATCAACAACACCTCGCGAAATCGATTGCTCAAGCGGAAAACAATGCCGGAAACAACGCGTTCCATTGTAAAACGCCAGATTGCCCTGGTTGGTGCATTTACGACGACGATGTGAACAACTTCCTCTGCCCGGTGTGTGGTGTGAACAATTGTCTCACCTGTCAGGTGAGAAAGAAGAAAATTATAATTCGTCGTCGATCGATCTCTGACATTCTAAACCGATGTTCCTGTCACAGGCCATACATGCTGGCAAAAATTGTAAACAATATCAACAAGAATTAAGACTGTCGAAGGAAACCGATCAAGAATCACGAAGAACAGCCGTGATGCTCGAGGAAATGGTGGACAGAGGCGAAGCACTCGCGTGTCCGACGTGTGCGGTTGTTCTGATGAAAAAATGGGGTTGCGATTGGTTGCGTTGTTCCATGTGCAAAACCGAAATATGTTGGGTAACGAGAGGTCCACGTTGGGGACCAGCAGTGAGTAGTATGCATGTACTCAGGAGTTTGATTATTCAACTCTTTTCCCATGTATAATTTTTCTCGCAGGGAAAAGGAGACACGTCCGGTGGCTGTAGATGCGGAGAAAATGGAGTCAAGTGTCATCCTCGTTGCAATTACTGTCATTGAATCATTACTGGTAGACACAATTACCACTGCAACAGAACCGAGAATTTATTTATATATCAATGTCAATTGTCTCACGACATCGAGATAAATTTTCCTTTGATACCTAATAACGAAATTTGATAATCGATAAAGCTGATATTGATAAGTAACACGTATATGTTACACAGGCTGCTTGCTCAACGATTAACCTTATCGCGGAACCGTCCTTCGTGGAATTGGATGTAATGAAAGCAATAAAAGAGGCAGATACCTCAATTTCTAACCATTCTTCCTTATTTTCTATCGTAACAGGATGCCGGGGATAATGAATTGTAGTTTACTTAAATCTTCGTGTGCATTATGAACGTATAATAAATTATAGATACAGTTGTTTCTCTGCTAATAATACAGGCACCGATTTATTCGTTCTCGTTAGAAACTGTCTCGTTCGTCGAAGTTGTTTCGTTTGTACCAATCTGTTCGAGCCTAGCGACCAACGTCGACTGATGATGTGTAAGCTGATGATTCAGGTTGACGCCACCAGCGTTTTGTAATATTTGAACCAAACCCAATTGAGCGCTCGTGAGATCTATTGCTCCATACTTCAGGAACTCATCCTGTTTTAAAACGTATCCTTCCAATATTCCACCTGAAAGAAAAACACTGATGAAGTTAATTTTCTACTTTTGGGGAATCTACAGGTGGACCTTTCATTGCACAACGAAATCTAAAATTTAATTATACAATTGTCAAATTTGTCTTCTGATTTTACTTACCCAGTGTGTACATTTTCTTACAGCTACGTATAATCTTCTGTAAGGGAACTACGTTTATGTCAGGACTGAACACGAACCATGTGTATTTGCCAATCAACGGGGCTATACCTTCGTAAGGTGAATCTTGTATTGCATCGAGTACAATTTTTGTACCGTATCTTTTAAGATACATGTTCGCTCTGAACAGAGGGACCTGCACATCGAATATGTCTCTTTGATGCATACTGTTCACGTGCAAGCAAGCGGCCATTCTTGATTTATCAAGCCAATTACGAACTTCCCTGGATATGATCTTTTCATAGGGTGAAAGTTCCCTCTTAGTCTTACCAATGCGCTTGTTCAAACATAATTCATCCAATCTCTTTCCAGCATTGGGATTTATATAAAAGGGCTTCACAAGTTCGTTCACCACTGCTTTCTTGTAAAATATTTTCGGTTTCCTGATATTGATTTTGCCTCTGAAACGCTTCTGCTGGTACAACACCTGATTAGGTGTTAACTGAAACGCTGAAACAGAAAGAAATTCACTGTGTTTCTAGGAAAAGTAAACCAGTTCGTTGCCTGTTTAATCGACTTACCTACCGTAATACTCTTTGGGCTTCGTTGAACACTGTTCGTATCGAATGTTGCTTCCTTTGTGTGTAGGTACACGTGCGAATAGAAATTTTCCAACGATTCAACTGTCGACGAACGGAATTTCTGACAATCTGATTCTTATCGTTAACGATGGAATAGTTGAGTTCAACTTGCACACGTTACTCGTATTAAGTACATGATTTGTTTATTTTAAAAAATAGATATACATGATCGGTACGAATTGAGGACGAATACAAAAAATTATATAATATATATACAGAATTAATTACTTTTCTTTTTGCAACGATATAAGGCACTTTGGAACAAATGATACATGTAAATAATAATACCTATATGTACGTGTACGCGTGGGACGTGCATATGAGTGTTTAAAAAAAAAAAAAGAAAATCGTGTATTCCTCTCTTGTGTAAATATGTGTATTTTCTAGGTGTTATGCACAAGTAAGTTTTATGTATTTTGTATCTACGGTTGTGTTAAGGCTCCGTTCGAATATTATGCGATATAGTTGATCGTTCCGCTGCAATAATTGCTAGTCTCGTGACGAGCTTCTATGCTATCACCGAAATTGAGCGATTTCCTATTCTTTCCTAATCGTAGCATCGAACGAATGCCTCCTTTCTTTCTTGAACGTTTGTATCGATCGTCCAAAGCGGAATTCAACGAGGCTTGCTTCACGTCCCCGCGACTATTCGGAAAACCCTCTCGATCATCCTTAAAGTTATTGCTATTCGCTATGTCGCCGTGTACATCGTCTACCAGCCAATGCTTCCTCGGTGAGGTGAACTTATTATTACATCCAGGAATAGTGTACATGTATTCCGATTGAGCAGGATCCACGGATTTCTCGTATCGTTTTATATTATTCTCGCTCTTTGCGTTGACATCGGTGGTACCTTTACTTTTGTTCTTCTCGAAACTCTCCGCCTTACATCCTCGTCTCGACTGATCCTCCGAATCCGTCGATTGATTGGACGCCTTCTGATTTGCTTGTTCTTGATTCTTATTCTCGCGTCCCTCTCGTAGTTTCTTGTTCCTCTTGTAAGTATCGGTGTTCTTCGCGTCCAAAGCCGCGTGTCGCTTCTCCGACATGCTCTGCCTACCTAAAGCGTCGCGGGAGAACTTATTCGAAGAACAGTTAAATTCCTCCAACGACAATTGACTGTCGTAAGTCGGATCCCCGGAATACTGACTATCTTTATCGTCCGTACTTCTTTTAGCTTCATTGCACTGAGGTTCGTTGGAGTCCTCTAACAACACTGGTTCTACACGATCATCCCTTGGTCCTATGGTGATCTTCTTCACGTTGCTAACGGGTTCTATCCATGTTTTATTGGTAGCGATACAGTAGCTCTCGTTTCTTAAGCTATTTTTGTTGTACTGTTCCGTTAATCGATCGATAACTGGATTCCAAGGAGACGCCGTCACGCAAGACAACAGACCACCATTGTCCAAAATGTCCGTCTGGGAGTTCAAGCTGTTCTTCTCCTTTATTCTACCCTCGTTGTTCTTCGTGGAATCGGATATGTATATACTATTGGCAGACTCTAATTTACAGTGCGAAGACAAATTTTCCGGAAGATTCTTTTCATTTGCGTCGTAGGAGGATATCCTCCTAGCTATGGTCAGGGTGATCACTCCTGTTACCGAGCTGTTCGTATTCAGCATCGCTCTTCGAAGAGTTTCCATCGCGTCCGAATTTGATAGGCCTAATAAAGATACCCCATTAACATTGAGCAATTGATCGTTGGTCCTTAATCTGCCGTCCCTAGAGGCTGCTCCTCCGTGGATGACACTCTTTATAAAGATCCCCAGATCCATGTTTGTGTTCTCGTCGGTATTGGTTGTCTTTCCCTTAACGCTAACACCTAATCCTGCTTTCTCTGAATCGTGTACCGGTATGTCTAAGGTTAATATCATACGATTTTTACGCGGAGAGAGCACGATGTCTTCCGATGTAGATTTCACTGGTTTGAACGTGCACTTTTCATAGCTATGGGTACTAATTTTATCTTGCACTTCTATGTTCTTTTTTACTGGCGATGTGTTCGACGTGTTCCAATATTTCGAATTGTCTGTACTGTCTGAAGCTTGATTAGTGGGGCTAACGTGAGAATGGGAATCAGGAATGGTAGAGGAAATTTCTTCCTGACGCGATACCACCATTCTTACCTTACCCCCTGGTGGAATACTTCTAAGAAGGGAAACCACCTCCGCTTGACTTTTACCCGTCATTTCTTTGTTATTCACTTCTAGCAACCTGTCGCCAGACCTTAATCTACCATCTTCAACAGCAGCACCTTTTGGTAATATATTCTTAATATATATCGGGCAATGGCCGCCGGCAGGATTGTCGCGTGTCGTGACGCTAAATCCGAGACCATTGCTCCCCTTCGTTAATTCTATCTCGATCATACGGCCGATCTTACGAGTGTTGGCGGTCTGTAACAAATTATAGTTGCTACACTGAAGTCTTTTAACGTTATCATCGGTTTCCGTCTTTTCCGTTCCCCCACTAGTATTTCCATGATTTTTATGCAACGATTTCTCACGTGGTTTCTTATGCTTTACAACGGAAATCTGCAAACATGGTTCAGTCATACAGGTACGAAATATTTCTTGCACTTTGGAGAATGGTATGTGTAACAGATTGTGACCATTTATTTTTATAATCTTATCATGCAAATCGATCTGACCATCTCTAGCAATTCTGCCATTGGGCTCAATACCTTCAACTCTAAGTCCTTGATCATTACCCAATAAGTCATAACATGGCACCACATGAAGCCCCAGTGGTCCTGCTTCATTCTTTATTACAATCTCTTTGATCTCTCCCTGATTCCCAGCTTCAATATTGGCATTTATATATTCAAATGATACTTTGGCATCTTGTCCCAGTGGTTCTCTACGGCGAGACTCTCTGGGAAGGGACTGAGCAGAATATGTGGCTAAACATGGTTCTTTAGTTGATAACGCATGCATTGACAATCTTTTAGTACTTTCTCTTTTTATACTGGGAGGTATGGAGGAATGCGTATCAATTGCATAGGATGTTTCTTTGCCATCTGAGTGAAAAAAATCAGGGCTATTTGTTCCAACTGAACTAGCCCCATCACCACCAACATGCGTACCATCTGTATTCACAAAATGAGCAACAATCTGTTCTCTGTCATCAGCTACATCACATAACCTATCATCTGGATCCAACAGACCACCTCCAGTTAGAGAGGACAAACTATTTATAGTTAATGCACTATCGTTTTTCCCAGTTGCCTTTTTATACCTTAGAATAGCCTCATGCATTAAATCTTTAACCAGTAGGGTTCCATCCCCGCATGGAACCACCACTCTAACGTTATCGAAACACACAGTTACCTTCATGCTCGCTCCGATTTCATATTATCTTGTTATACGTTTACGGCCTCGTATCGATTATTCGTAATAGTATAAACAGGTTCGAAATTATTTTCAATATACTAGCAATCAGGTATAACGAGATAAATGTACGTATCGTAAAATATACAAAGTTGTAAATGCTCTTCGTATAATACGATTATCTTGTACTATCTGTCGTGTACTTCCATATTCCGATAATGAATCACCGACATAGTACATCGATCACTTCCTTCTCCTTATTGTTGACTAATTTCGTTTAAAAACTAAGCGTAAGTACCAAAATTAAGTGAACATACTCGAAACAAAAAACTTTGTCACGACTGATAAGGTGGACGCGTACGCCCAACTTTATCACAACATCAAATATACGGAACAGACGCACTCGCCATTACCACATTTTATTCCACTATTCCTTGTGGCGATCCAACGGAAAGCAAGGAAAGATGGCGATACGAACAGTGCTGCCAACGAAACCCAACCTCACGTACCGCCTTCAGTTTTTAATATTCGAAGGAATACGTTTTAATTGCAATAAACGAGAAGCAGTAGAAATAATACTTACCTTGTTTCATAAACTGAGCCATTATTTAACTGTAGCAGTTGTAAGAACAAGGCAACAAATGATTCATACACAACTTTTTAGGTGCTGTCCTTCGTTTGGACCACCATCTTATTTACACACCAACCATTATTAAAATGGTTCATATCCACTGGTTCTTGTTTAACCTTGAAAATTAAAGGTTGCTTTCCAATCAACGGACTTTGTCCGATCAACAACTGGACTTACACCTCAATTGGCGAAGAAACAGATGCACAACCATAAATGTTTGTCACTAATTTCCATGATATGAGAGTTATATTTACAAATTTATGTAAAATAGTAATTAATAATGATTATATTACTTAAATTATAAAGCGTATCCTGTATTTAAAATAAAAATAAATCCAATAACCTGTTTAATATCAAAGAGGAGCAGAGAGTGCTCACTCTCCCGGGGGCTACCTACCCAAACCTTACTCTGATTTTGAAACGTCAACTTCTACAGAAAATTTCTAGTGATTAAACTACTTTTTCATTACGTCATTATCAACCGATAGTGCAATAGAACAAAGATATTTGCAATTTCATAAAAAGAAAATGAAGTGGTTTGAGGGTAGCATCAATGAAGCAGTTGCAACATCAAAATTAAGAAAAGCAATTTTCGTCGTCTTTGTTGAAGGTGTATATTTAGAATCTTAGGTTAAGATATCATTATTAAATCTGTTATTATTTGTTTCTAATTAACATTACACAGCATCTATAATTAGAAACCTGTCTATACATTCTTAGTTGTCCTTTATCTTATATTCTTACATTATACCCTGAATGTTGCATCAACTCTATAAGACTAATTTTTTTTCCAATCTATTTACAGGGAAAGATGAAACATCTACTCAAGTTGCTCAAGCAATCAATGCCACAGAAGTTTCACGCCGCTTGGAACAAGAAGATTTTGTAGCAATACGGTTGGAAAGTGGATCTGAGTCCTATGTGTTCTTTGCCCAAATCTGTATCCTTTTATATAATCTCTAACATATATCATTAGGGCAATATATCATACAAATTTTATAAAAAATTTATATTTTCCTGAAAATGCCTTATTAGATCAATTGGTGCCTGTACCATCTCTGTTCTTTATTGGTGAGAATGGAATACCATTGGAAATTGTTGCTGGTAGTACAACATCAGCCGATCTATTGGCCAAGATTGAGTTGGTATTATCAAAAGCAGGAAAGAATAAAAATACTTCTGCCAATTTGATAGATGCTGAACAGAAGGCAGCTGCTACTAATGCTCCCAATAACACAAGCGTTAACATAGAAGGCAATACACCAAAATCAAATGTAGAAATGCCACTAAAACAAACTAGCCCAGAAAGTGTAAGTAATGCTGTAATTAAAAATGATACAAAAGAAGAGCCATCTACAAGCATAAAAGTGACTGAAGCAGTAAAAACAACAAATGATAAGCAGGAAACACATACCAAAGAATTAACAACAGAAGTAAGTGCCTGCAACATTGGGTCCCTGGAAATCATCTTATAACGACGAATAAATATTAAACTTATGTCTTTAGGAAAAATTAGAAAGAGCACGAAAAATGTTAGAATTACAACAAAAGCAACGCATAGAAGAGGAGGAACGAAAAGAGAAGGAAAGAGAATTAGAACGTCGAAAAATGAGACGTGAAATGCAAAACTTGAAACGTAGCGAAAAACAGCAAGAGTTATCGGACAGAGAAAAAATTCGGCAACAAATTGCTCAGGATAAATTAGAAAGGAAGCATAAGGAGCTTGCTTTACAGGTTTGTGTATCCTTTTTATTATGAAAATATTATTTTGTGTTACAAAATACATCATACGTAATCTTATTGAGTACAGCAGCAAATGCAGCACCAACAGCCTCAGCAAGAGCTACCTAAACCATATGCTCCCATAGTAACCGATGCAACCGTAACTAGAATACAATTTCGATTGCCGTCTGGCAATCCTCATATGGGACAATTCGAACCAACGTGCACTTTACGTAATTTGCGTGCGTACGTCGTTGAGAACATCACGTTACCTTTTCGGCAATTCGCAATGTCTACCTCTTTCCCTAGAAGGGAATTAGCGCGCGAGGATGATGACAAAACTCTTTTAGAATTGGAACTGGTTCCCACAGCTGTGATCTTAATTCTACCCTTGAAAAACGTAATCCTAATTTGTACATTTTTACAGTCTCGTCTGTTGGGCAACATTAGTGATTGCAATTTCTTATTTGCAGTCGAATGTCACGACAACTGTAACCTCGACACAAGATATTAGCCTTATGCCACGATTCGTGTGGTCCATTTTTGCGGTTGTCACACACGTGTACTATTATGTGATAGGTTATTTCACAGGACGTGGTAATTCACAGGAACAACAAAGTGGCACTGCTGAGAACAAGGATACGACAAATAATTCAGGTGGATCAGTTCAATCGAATATTCAAAATGTTGCTACTTCATCAGGGTAGGTTTTTTTAGATTTAGATATTAACTATCGATGTAACTAGATCAGGGCACAAAGTAATGGACGACCTTATGCAACAATGTTAGTTGCATCAATTTTATCAATGAAATACGTATATTAAAATATTCTTTGTAGGTTAGTTCGAAGATACATGACTAACCGAGAAAGCACAACCATCAAAGCCGAAGGTAACATACATAGATTACACTCAGGCGGGGATGATAATGATGAAAATAATACATGGAATGGTAATTCAACGCAACAAATGTGAATTATCAATTAGATCGATAAAACTCCACCTGGCTCTGCTGTTTCATTGATCAAACTTATGAATATATGCAATATATTTTGTTAAACTTTTATACCTTTCTGTTCTATTGCACTGCAATCGAATGTCGCGTGTTCCATGCTACGATTACGCCGACATATTATTCTAATCAAAGTTGTTGTATATTTTCGAGTGGTAATAAGGATTGTCTTAAGAATAATACAACCCACATTGCATCTTAATTTTATAGTCGAGGACAAAATAATGTATTAAGCAGATGGCCTTTTATTCTGTTAATATATATATATAAATAAACATATAGAAAATTGGCACAAACTTTTATTCACATTGCGCGACACCTATTCACCGAAGAAGCTGGAGAAATGGTCACCATTTCGCGAGACGTGCCAGTTAATGGCGCCGACTGACCGAGTAAAATGATACATAATGTTTTATTACAACGGCGAGAACATGGAACGATGACATGTGATTTTTCGTCTGACGAAATCTGACTCCAAAAATATGTTCAAGGCAAGGAAAACAAATGCCAGAAAACTGTCTGAATCGTCTTGTTTTGCGGTTGACACGTTCAGAAAAACTGATAATTTACACCCTTAGGCTCCCACTATGTTGGTGTCGATTGCGGCACCAATTAAGCGTTAAATTGACAAGCATTTTGGCTGACTTGTTGCTTCAAAGGTTTCAGCTTTCTGGCAATATAACATATTGTAGAACCTGCGAGAGGAGTGTCGTCTGGGAAATGTGATCCTACGGATACACCTACTGGCCCTTTCAACGCCTCTACTACTCTATCATGTATTCTTTACAAATACACTTTTGTTGTGTAATTTAATGAAAAAATAAAATAAATGTAATACATATAAATATGATATTACAGAGAAGAATCGTGACTTGGCTACAAGAAGTTTGAAACAAATTTCTGCAATGTACTTTGCCAGTTCTCATAATCGTAGCCAAGTTTCACGTCTGTCAACAGTTCTTGTATCACTCTATCATCTCTATCATCGTTGCATTAATACACGCAATTGTCTGTCTAATAATCTCATTAAAATTACAACCGGATGGTCAACGATTGAAACGACAAGCTTGTCAAATCGTTGAAATTTATATGAATCTATTGGAATTCAAACGATGCTCAGTGTGGGTTAAGATCTAATAATATATTCGAATCATTTACTTTTTCATGCTGTTCTATTTGCACGATCAATTTGCAAGGATTTTCTACTAATATTTCATATTCTAAGATACACAAGGTATCTGATGTAAAATAGCACCACCGACCAGGGGATGATTTTACTTGGAAGAATAACATCCATTAATTGTAAATGTTATTATTTATCCCTAATTACTTTAGAATAAAAATGATTTAAGTAAAATCATTTTTTAAGTTCAGATGAAATTCGATGAGATGAAAATTTCAATTCGAGCAAAGTAGCAGATTTGAAAATTGATTTCGAATCACGGCTGACTTCTGTCAGGACAATTATTAAATAGCGTTTCACGAGGTTGACAGAAATTTATGGATACCTCATTACCACCGTTTAGTGACTGCTACCGTCCCGCTGGTACGAGATCATTAGGAGGGTTCCTTCCAGAAACGCACGTGCTTGCCAAGAACCGCCCAAGCTTATTTCAGATTGGTCGAGGATAGAATGACGTCGTGAGCACGTGGCTTTTCGACACCGCCTCAAAGAACGAAGAATTTGACTTGGCTGCCAAAAAAAAATATTGTTGGACATGGTGAGCAACTCCGACAAACAGTCGCTGGTTTCGACTCTAATCCCGCGAACGGATCACAGGGTATCTATGAACGCCTTGGATCGATTTCCTATTTGGAAAGATAATCATAATCTTAATTAGAATGCTTCGTTAATTTTGTACAAAATTTTGAGATCGATTCGAACAGGTAGCTCCTGCGACGACAGTGATAAACGGTGGTGAAACAATGTGCAGTGATTCTTAAAAGAACAATCGTTTGAAGGACTAGCAATTGATAGATACCTATCTTCTGAAGTATTCTAGAAGATAACTAGTCATTCTGATCATTGTACGATTAGAGTACCGAATAGTGATTAGATCTAGATGTTAATGCATTTGAAGTAGGATGACGGAAGAACGCGTAAAAACATCTGAATGTACAAAAGAATCAACCGAAGTAATCGAGAGCCCTAAAATATGTTCGTTCAGCATCGAAAGTCTCCTAGCACCAAGTAAGAAGATCATTGAAAATGATACCCGTGTACCAAGTCATACCGAAGTCTATTTACACGGACAGGAATGTAAGTATATCGAAAATACTGTAGTACTGTGGAAAAAAATAGAAAACTGTTAATTGCAATTAATTTGAATAGCGAATGATTCTGAGGGCCGGAAGCTGGTAGCACCAGATTCCTCGATGACTATGGCAGAAGAAGTCGAATTCGATGATTCTGACATGGTTTGCTCCACCTCCCCTGAGCCAGAGATGTGTTACGGTAAGTTAAATTTAATTTAAGTTCTTACTAGACAAAGAATATTAATTAATCAACGATCCAAGGATAGGGCTCTCGTCGAATAGGAGACTAAATACTTTTACAGATTGCGTTCTGCAAAATGACACAGCATAACTAAACAAATTATACAGGTGTCGCACACTTGTGCTTGCTTTGACAAATTACTTGGTTAATAAAGATATATCGAGCGAAAATTGAGGTGCAAACGGTTGAAAAATGTTTTTAATTTATTGACGATAAGCAATGAAGTTATTTCAGTTGAACGACCGCTACTTAAGACATTGTGTAGTATTATCTACCCGTCTTTACCTTTTCTTAAATCGCGCGATTAAGTAAGATATCTCAATCGAACAGCCGTAAAACTAATATTATGCGATATACCACATGAATCTCTCGCAAACATATCAATGTTTTCCTCAGGACTTATTTCCTTGTTTTTCAACATATTACTGACCGTTGCAAACTTAATTAACCCCTTTTGTATTATTTCTTGTGCCGGTCATCGATGGCCTCAGTTGCGTTCAACCCGTTCAAATTTATGCTTAACGAATACTTCGGAGATGGTATACAACCGAAGAATAGTTACTTTGTTGTACCTTTCAACCCTACCATTATTACACGCTTAATTCGTATATTGTTACCAACGTGAAAGCGAGTGATTGTTACAGAATCCACGCGTTTCCTTCGCGTGGTAACGAATTCGTAAGTTCGCGCAGAGGACCGTTGCCCGTGAGTTTGATCCATTACTTCCTGCAGGGTCCACGCCCACTCAATGTTCCTGCTTCTCGTCCACTATTTATCTGTCTCCTGCTAATTCTGCCATGGAAATGCAGCAAAATGTGCCCTCATGCTGTACTTAGTACAAAATGAAAAAAAAGGACCATAAACTGTGACCATTTCTTGGTATCTTATTGGTTGATCCATTCAGTTTCTACCGGTAGCCCATTATTATTCCAAACAATAATAATTTTTAATTTAACATCAAAGGGAAATGAAATTTCACTTTAGACGCAGTGCTGTATGATTTCTGAATAATTATTAATGCACTGCAAGACCCTATTCTATTCTTTGGGGAGAGTCGATGACTAATATTTACCAAGGACCTTCACCTGCCGTGATTTACACGGTATAATGAACGCTGCGATAAATTCGAGATCTAAGGAAAGGATAATTCTGAAACTGAGATATGTGGGACGTCGGGTCCAACTACAAAGCCGTCAACGCGAAGCGTAAATCTTTGCAAGCGCAGCCTCGTGAACGAGTCGACTCGTCCAAAATTGATCTCCTTTTAAATCTACCTTTTCTCGTGTGTCTATCTTTTTTGGGCAAATTTAATAATACTGCCTTGCTGATTAATTGTCAACGGAATACCATGATAAATTATTAAAAAGGGACAGTAATCCGTCTAATCTTGAAGCATCGTTGGACCAATCGTCGGACGTCGCTTGCGTACGAATTAATTATCCTACTAGTTGACCGGTGAGTGTGAAATCGTGCAACGACGAACGAATGAAAATTAGCCACGCTTTATCGCGCATTTCTACTCGTCCTTTCGCCATTCATCACCGAATAATTAGGAGACAAGTTCACCGTGGCTCGCGGCAATTAGGTAAACTAGAGGGCGTGGTGTTCTATTTCGGCGACGCAACGCGTCGTCTTCCATCGCACGCTCCTCTCAGCCTCTTTTAAGCTCCTTTTTGCACCGTTGCCTTCCACTCTCCAACCCTTTCTTCCCTTTTCACAGAGCTCGTTCGTCAATGCAACCGAGTCAGAAAGTCGACGACAAATGAGCCGCGCGAGAGTAACGGCACCCTCCGAAAATATTTTCCTCTTCCGTTCGTTCAGTAGACGCTTCCTGTCAAGGAATGTCGCGTCGATACAGAAGCGATCCCGAAGATACCAATTTTCTCAAGGGAAATTTATCTATCGAAATTCCGTAGAAACATAAGAGAAATGTATCCTTCCTTTGGTCACCAAATTTGCTTTTATTGCACGATGCTAATGCATCGGATGCAACTGCTTTCACTCTAGAATGTAAACAAGCAGAGCTGGTACAATTTGATATTATTATCCTAAATGTATACTGTTCTTCGGCATTCGAGTTGGAATCCTTCCTGAATTTACACGTGCACAAGCGTGCACGTCTCGCGACGGGATTCACGTCGAGTGAATTAGAGGCGGTACGGTTTTAGACGACGACTCTGTACCACGGGGCTGGGAAGTCTCGAAAAACGCGCGAGAAACGCGACAATTACGTCGCCATCTGACAATTAGTAGCCGGTAAACGACACTCTGCGCAGCCAGTAATCACGCGGGATGTACTTTTTTATTTCTCGGGATATTTATTGCCCGTCTAACTGCGCGAACTCGGCCGAGCCGATCCATTCTACTCGAGAACAAGGAAGCTTTAGTCATCAATTTATCGATGCCAAAATAACTGATCTTCTTCGTGTTTGATTACACCATAGATGGATAACTCTTGTCTCCTTGATATGCTTCACTTAAGTGAATTGTCTCTTCGGGAAATACAGAAATATTATATCGATCTTTTTCTTGAACCGTTTATCCAAAGGTGATAAAATGGGACACAGAATATGTGCTTCACGAAGCGCGTATGGCATCACCATGTATCTTCTTTTTTTTCTTTAAAGTAGCAGACATATATTCAACGTTAGAGCGTCGCGCTGCCATGGTTTTTCGTCAGATGACGAATGGGCAGATAATTAGAAGATGATCCCCGCTGCTTAGAGCGCGCTCCTGTTACCAGTCGACTAAAAGAGACCCCGAAGACATTCCTCATGGGCGAGGCGCGACGTCTTGTACGAGCAGCTTGTAACCCGGGGATAAATATAAATATAAACAACTTCGACGGGTAAAAAGTTGCTGAGATTGATGAGAAAAGAAATCTTGCACGGGTAATTGGACCTCGTCGAGTCCTCAACAGTCATTGTTTGCATCGTTTTCATACTTCTTTGAAAGAGAGTTAAACGTCTTCACAAATCTTCGCCGTCGCCTGAAAGGCGGATAATGGATTATTCAATTTTTGAGTTAATTCAATTATCCAACATAAAATATTCCTCGTCATCCGTTGTTCCAGGATTAAATCTAATCTTCCTTACTCTTCATGGGATATTGAATACAATGTTATACTTTATAATTTGCCGGTGGCTACTGTTTAATCTCACGCGACACACGTGTTATTAGACCGCATATAATTACAATGCGTTTTCATTCCATTTAATCGGCTTGTAGTAACGCGACCGCGTAGCGCAATTACCGTGATAATTACCATGATAAGGAAACGTTGTTTAATTATCATTCTTCGTTAAGAGTTTTATCTTTTTTTTTTTCATGGTGTTCCAGAGGCGTGCACCAGTAGCAGCGGTGCCAACTCGACGACAGGTGTTGATAGGGAGGTTCAGGAGAAAAATGATAGCGCCACTAGCGACGATGAAAGGAAAAAGAGGCCGCGCACGGCGTTCACCGCGGCGCAAATTAAGTCATTGGAAGCGGAATTTGAAAGGAACAAATACCTGAGCGTGGCGAAAAGATTACAGCTCAGCAAGAGTCTAAAATTGACCGAAACTCAGGTATAAGTTACAGAAGATTCACGTTATTATTCGTTATAAATATCAATGGGAAGATAAATGATCCGACGAAGAGTACCGTTAATACTACAGAGAAAAATGACCGTCATTATATTTCATAATAATGAGAAGAACAGGACACGAACAAGATCTTTCCGCTACGATTGAAGGGGAACACGTTTCGCGGAAGTCGCTTCGAACAAGACGCACTGCACACAATAAATTGCGATAATGTCGACGACTTCCGTAGGTCCCGACCACCTGAAATAGTTTAGGTTCCTTGTACCCAGAGTTGCTCAAAATCAACCGAGCTTTGAATTATGGCTCAGAACGCCACCATATGTGTAGGCGCCAGGTCGTGGCGCCATAGGGGAAGATCGCCCTTTAGGACCAATTAGCACTTATACGCCTTTTCTTCTCGCGAGTAGGGAGAGGACAAAAGAACAAAACGATCGTTGCTTTCGTAGAAATTTTTAACTAATTATCGAGTACAGAAGAATCAAGAATTGTTAGAAATTACACTGATCCGTCGCTTTCTAATATTACCCTCCCTTTCGATGTCTAAGCTTTTAACAAAGATTTAGGTAATCTTCGCATTCACCACAGCATATCCGTTACTTTGTAACGTGGTTCGTGGCTGCCTTTAAACTAATTAATTTACGATTATGCGTCAGACATTTCTTGTTCCGTTGAGTTGCGATAGTTGGATCTGCGAATGTTGCGAACCATGGTAATTGCGAGAACGGTAGAAATATCACGCGACACCGTGAACGAGGCAGATAATTATCTTCGCGATCATGGCAAGAGGGAGGACGATCAGAGACGACGGATCAGAGGGAAGAAGTAGACGTGTCGTGGCGCGGACATAACTGTCACAATATTTCTCGCAGTTAACGAGCCAGCTCGGGGAGTCCCTTCTTCTTGGTCCATCGTATTCTCCGTTTCGTGCATACGTTCCAGCATGCCACAAGAACGAAACATCCCGGACGACGGATGCTGCGAGGCGACGGACCGAAGAGGCGTCGATTTTTTAATTAGGATATATTGCCACTCGCATGTTCTGAATCCGGTTTACTTGGCCCCTCTAAAGATGATTTTGGTGGAAATCAAGTCCAAGATGCTGACATCATTTTTTCCCGCGTTTCGCTTCACTTGTTTCCCTTCTTTCTTGTGGTCTAGATAGGGGTGAGCCAGGGTGCACTTCGAATCACTTAAAGCCTTAAGATTCAAGGTTCTTGAGGGTTTTAGATCTCAAATTATTGAAAAACTTGAAATTGGTTTGAAATCAAGAGAATATGAAAATCAATATTATTGATTTTCTACTCTATATTTGCTAAAATTGCACCGCTTCAAACAGATTAGCATAAAGCCTACCACCTGCCTCGGTAGCGCAGTAGGCAGCGCGTAAGTCTCATAATCTTAAGGTCGTGAGTTCGATCCTCACCCGGGGCAAATATTTTTTGATTCTGATAAAGAACTTGTAAGAGGAACGACAAATTTTTGAATATTTCGTATGTTTTAACACGAGCTCTGTTTTTGCAGATCAAAATTTGGTTTCAAAATAGACGTACCAAGTGGAAAAGAAAGTACACGAACGACGTGGAACTATTAGCGCAACAATATTATTCTAGTTTAGGGATTCCTGCACCTCGACCAATTTTCGTAGGAGATCGTTTATGGTAAATACTATTTCTCATTTCTTTTATACAAACGGTAAATTTAATTTTCTTTAATGGGAAATATGTTGCGCAGGTTTTTTAATTATCCAGGGCAACCACAACCGGGAACACCGATATTCCCGCAGCATTTAGCGACTGTACCTTTGCCACCCGCCTTGCCCATCGTGCAACCATTACCAAGTAACTTAACGATGGGTCAACAGACTTCTATTTTTCAAAATATCCCCACCAATAACCCAGCGTATCATTTGAATCAAAGGCTGGATTTCAGGCATCAGGACTCTTAAGCATATTCAGTTAATAATTAGATGAAATCAAAAAGTTGATGGTGTTTAATAGATCTTGGAACGATCCAATAATTTCGCCACATATCGCAATAGGTCACAAAGACATATCACGTTCGAAAGTAATAAGAATCGTGTTAGTTGCATTTATTATAAGGAAAGGCAATATATAGAACACATAATTGTTGCAATAACAATCTTCTTTTTTTAATGGGAAAACTAACAAATATATTTTTATTTCGAAATAATATACGTTGATATGATTATTTATTAATAAATAATAGTGCGATCCTTTCTTGTATACTGTTATAAAAAAATAGGAATAAATAAATTATTTATTATCTGTACAATATAACAGTAGAAAAAAGGGAAATTGATGATATCTAAAACATAGAAGATTTATTAAAGAGCAGAAGGGGACAGAACTTTGCTGACACCCAAAATCTTCTCATCATGGGCTGCTTGATCTTGCATAATTTTAGCATATTTTTCATTGTCCTGCAAATCTTCTTCATCCAGCATTTCTTGCATTCTTTGTTTATATCTGTAATTATATAATGTGTAAAGTATACCTTAATTACGAACGAAGGAATATACCCATTCATATACGAACACACGCGCTGGCACACACTGATCTGCTTCACACACTTATCACCTTAAAACTATACTTACATATCACTATCAGGATTATTTTCCTGGTTTCTACATTTTTCTAATTTCTTTTCCAAAGCCCTTACCACTTCCCTTGAGGGTGGTTCTACACACTTAGCCATTGATCTTATTTCTATAATACATATTACATGCTATATATAAAATGTATTACAGAAATATCTCTAAGCTATGTAGAAGAAAGAAGATATATTTACTTCTTACTGCCTCAATTATACACCCTAAGTGCTCTTTAGAAAACAAGATATCAGTGACATAATTGTCCAAGTTAGCAGAGGCTCTGGATGCAGCATGCAATGTTGCAGCTAAGGCAACTTGACTTGGGGTATAAAGCAACACACTATCAGTCAAGAATACTCTTTCCAAAAATTCATCTATATATGGCCTCAGCCTTTCTGGATTTTCCAATGAAGTGTACCTTGTCTAAAAGTACATGAGATGAACTATTGCGAACATTGAATACATAATGCCATAAAGACTTTCAAGATATACCTTGATATCTATCATCAGACCCTCTACTGGTCTAAATGGATTATGTACAGTTAAATTATAATTCAACTGTTGCATAAGGAGCAATTCATTGTTCAGTATGATATCAGATGCTTTTTCTCTATCCCCCTTAATGTTAGCAACAAACTGATATATGGAAACATTGAATTCTTCTACCTAAAACGGACTTCTGTGATATACTGCAGAAGTTTACAGGCAGAGAAAGTAACACAACGCGATAATTACTTTACAAGCCAGGTAGACACATGTGACCAGAATCTCTTTTGGATGGTAATCCATAACACTATTTCTCAGATAGAATCTTTTGAAGTAATGCAATGCAGTGGCTATAGTAGCTCTTGGCATTGGAGGGCTAAACCGTCTACAGAAATCTCTCAATTGTAATTCATAGAAACGAAGAAGAGTACGTTCCTCTGTATGCGATAAGAAATGTTCCTCCCTTTCCTCAGGCTTTTCAAAATACACATTTATACATTATTTTCAAAAAATTGACCAAGCATTAAATGGAAAGGTGCCAAGTATAAGACGTAATACATAATGGCAAAGAAAATTAAAAATTCATTAAAGGAATAATATAAAGCTGTGTACATATATTATATATAAACAAGTTGAAATCAAGCACATTTTGCATTATTGATGGTGGTAAACCAATGAGTATAACTTTAAAAAATGATTACTTAAAACTAATAATTTTATGTCTGATGACAAATCTTGTTGTGGAAACCACATTCAAAAATTAGCACGTGAAATAATTTGACTTACCGTCATGTGCACCCCATGCTTTTCAATAAACTCTGCATTAGTCTTTTCTCTTAATGCAGCTAGATCATTTTCATCGCTATACATCCAATACCTTCTTTGCGAGCTTTGCGGAAACATCGTCTCTTCCAAATAAAAAACATACAAAAAAACAAACCGCAGAAGAAAATTCGAAATAGAAATTTATATTATGACTCGACGCGGTAAAAACAAATAATACATTAATCAGTAACTACAAATCTAACAAGATTGGACATCCTAGTATAAAAATGTGAAACGCTTTGCACTGGCGGTACCCAACTGCAATGTTTCATCCAATCGACTAAGGAGGGCAGCATTAGGTGCGATTCGATACGACTTCAAGTCGATATGATCGAGAACTACAGTGAACGGACGCGTTGCGGGAAAAGTTTTGTTCTTGCAGAAAATAACGAAATGAAGAGGTAAGTTTATCTGTCATTTGTTTTCAAGAAGTATTTACTGCAAAATAAACACTTATGTTCTTTAATAGCATTGATCTAATAAGTAGTAATTCGTTTTCAATGTTATAATTACGAATAGTCCATGCAACAATGTATGGTTATGTGCAATTTAAACTTTCATTAATTAAAAGAACGAAGTACTTCACCATCCACATTTTGTTTTTCCATGTTATTTACGAACAAAGACAAGAGGTTCTACGTTAGTCTCTCCCTCGTCTCTCCCTCGTCTCTCCCTTCATTCTCCCTGAGATCTATCAAGACGTCCACGATACACAATGCAACAAATGCGACGCAACAAATGTGGATAAAATGGCGGGGCGATCGAGGAAGGAATCTCGATGTGCAGTTATACAGGTAAGTAATGAACAATTTTTTAACATTAGATTTACCGACGTTTGATGCAGACTTATTTTAAAGTTGAAAACAACGTAGTGAATTAAATAGATGGAGGTTGAAACATAATTTAATACATACATCTATTCTTTATCTCAACAATAGCCAACATACGTTTCAACAAAAATACCTCGATAAGATTTGTAATTTAAAATGAAAAACTTGAAACCAGTCATATTGACTGGTCCGGTAAATCTAGTGTTAAATAGTGTGGCGAGTATAATCTACAATACCACCATGCTTTTTTCTAATTAGTGTTAAATCCGGGTGTCGTTTCTATACGATTTCGATAATTTATTTTTATGAGAAACCTTACAAACGGTGTAGCGGTTTTGAACGTAATATTTTCACGTGTTAGTGTTTATGAAATTAAGCACACCGTAATATAAGAGAGTCAGACTTTTCGGTAAAAGGGATCATATTTTCTGGTAACGTGATTGTACGTGCCGGTAATAAACAAGATCGGCGAATGGTCGGCATAGGGGTCAGAAGTGGGGGTCCAATTTTAATATGTACGCCCCCGCAAGCGGTTGCACGTCGGATCTGAGAGGGCGTTCCTACGACCCTTTGTCAACTGACGACGCCGCTGCATCTTATCACGATCAAGGCTCGGGATCTCCCATTCTGCTCCTCTACCTCGTTGAGCCCTCAGGGCCATCCCGGTGCTGCCGCTTGTTCAAGCAAAGACGTTGCCTCGACGTCTCGGTGGCTATAACTTTCTACTTTTTGCACCTTGATTTATGCTTCTTTATGCTACGCGACGATACGTCGTCGTTGTGGTACAGTGGATCTCTTAAAATTTTGCCAAGCATCTGCATCTCAACGATCTCAGATTAAAGATAAAGCTACCGTCCAAGAAATTTCTATCTCCTTCAATCGGAATTGAATACGAATGTATACCACTGTATCGAGTTGATCATTAATTTATGATTCACGATAGATTTATAATACTAATCACGAATAAATAAACGAGTGCCCGAACTCACGACACTCCGACGATTGGTGGAAATATTTCATTTGTGTGATTGATTTGACGCCACTGGAGAACCTTAATTTCCGACTAAATCCACATCGAGGAAACGATATCGCACCCGAAAGTGAAGTACATCCGCCATTAATCTAATATTGCGGTTGCCGCCGCCCTCGACTTTGCGTGCTGCACCCTTGAAGCTTGCTCCCTTCGTACAAATACAGACGCCGACATTGTTGTTGTGAATATGAACATGGAGACCTAGTGGAGAACCAATCGGTTCGGTCTACCAGTGATTGTGATGCAAAATCAGTGTCTGGCATGGCGTATGAGGTACGAATGAAGCGGATTACCTTCGCACCCTTTTAATTTGATAGTTCACTGAAGCACTTACCATCAAATACAATTTTTGCTTTTGATAAAGAATGGGACGAGATACTTCGGAACTTCCAAGTATTCCGTTATTGTGTGACAAAAGTACAATACATGTTTTTTTTTGTATGCGTGACCCAGTGTATCGCATGACCGTTAGCATGCTATGGTATCGTCGTCGGTTAACCCGCAAAAAGCGGTATCACGCCTGCTTCTAACACTCTACGTCTGATCGCCTGGGTATATTGCACGCAAGCCTTCGGCGATCGAAGCCTTTTCGTGTGTTGTTCGTCTTGATGGACGTACTGTTTGCATACTATATAAAGTTGGCAGTCACGATCCTACTTTTCCTCGCCAAAAAGTAGCCAGCGGTACGCTAACGATACTCCTGGAAGCACGTATCAATTACGATGATACTTTGCTAAAAATAAACCAAGTGAAACTCGTACATGCAACAACAAAATTTCTAAATTTTATAATTTTCTAATAATTTAAGTTTGCGAACTAAAAGTTTGCAATATTGAAATATAACATCGGTTAGTTGAACATGGAGAACACCGGTGTGTTTGTGACAGGTAATTATTTAATAAGACCCAGGATTCGTGTTAACAGACAATATATTACTACCGTCTGTACACAATGTGTATTATCTGGTATCGGATGTTTCGAACAGTGTTCACTGGTTTGTGAAATAATTATACATGCCGAATGCACGAAACTAAGTTTACCAGAGACGTCGTTACGTAACAAATCATAAATCTCGCAGTCAGTGAACATACGTGACTGAAAAATCGAGGTACACCGCTTTGCTGCGATTGCTTATATATGCAGCTATGTTTGTAAAGTCATAACCATATGAAAATATTGTACGTAACAGAGTCTGTTCGTGTCCACAACTCGCGTTCTAACGTTATATTCAACGATGATGTCCTGTCATATGAGTCATGATGTTTATTCGAGATTACTGCAATTTATCGATGCAGCCTCGAACCATTGGAAAGACTCGCAGTGACTAAACAATTTTATTCGAGCAACCTGGTAAACGGGTCAACACAATGTCCGTATTTTCTTCAGTACCTCTTCATAGATATATGAATGGAAGGTAAGAAGAAGGGACTCCATTGCGGAACAGATCCGTTGCCTGCTACCAACTACACGCAACGTATGATTTTCTTATTTTATGAATATTAAATGACTGTGAAATAGTGTTTGAGATGTGTATCAAGGTACACATCGAGATGATCGCGCGAATGAAACGCTCCCGAACCAATTATCCCCTTTCAAATGTCCACATCGAGGCATTCTATGCCTTGGGCATGGAGGATGCAAATAATACGCCCGTTGAAGATCGGATGCAGTGACAATGTTACGGATAACCGTGTGTCTTACGAGTAGAGAATTCTTACTAATTACGCATCACCGTGGAAAATTTATAATTTTAATTCGTTCAAGTGAAATTCATCCAAGGTTTCACTAGAATCAGACTCTGAAGTATTTAAACGAAAGGGTCAATTCTCTTTGCATTGTGCAAGTTCTCGAGTAACTAGTGAGAAAATGTGTGGCAAACATAGTGATTGTTAAAGGATGGAAGAGAAGCGTGATAAGTTGAACAAAGCAAACGAAACGGACGTGGAGGGTGGCAAGGAAGATGGGAGCCTCGAAGACGGCTGTTCGAGCGCAACCTTCGCCCCCGGCGGGACCGCGGTCGACGAAACACGCGTTGAACAAGAAGAAACATCAGCGAAGAAGAGGAACGGTGGAAAACGAAGGAGAAAGTAACACAGAAAGAAAGAGCGAGGCAACGCTCGGTTGTATACGGTATAATTACAGAGGGCAGAGCAGTGGCTAGACCCACTGCAGCAACTTATCGTTGCCCAAGGCGGCAGCATACTCGAAATCGGCGGGACTCGATCCTGTTACGACTTGGTCCTAATTCGTATTCGTGCCTCGGGTGTAGCAGATAGTATACGTCTCGAAAAACGGCCGAAGGACTGGCAAAAATCTCCTATGCTACGCCCTCCTCCCTATCTGCCGTTTTCTTCTTATCTCATTTTAGCAATGCAAATCTTGACGGTCAACGATCAATCCACATGCTTCGTGATCCCAATAAAATTTGTGTTATTTGCAAAATTTGTTCAATTGCAACTGTGTAACCATTGTATGTATCAAGAAGATAAATGTGCAAACTTATCAGATCTTACTAATTAGTATATAATGAGCTAAATAGAGGCAATGTGTGACACTATGTAAGCCGGCTGGTTATCATTCGTCGGCTTGACTAACGGCTCATAGAAAATTACAGACGCATTATGGTATATTAGTGTTATTAACTAATTTCCGAGAAAATGACTCTCGGCATTAATGAAGATAAACAACGAGGTGTAATTAGAAATTTGGAATGGATCTATGCGAACTGTTCGCCATAGAGAATTGCTTTCATGGCGATAAGTTGGTGCAGTCTAAATATTTTGTTCTTATAATTATATGGTGCACGGGTTGCACCGTAAATGGAAGACGACAACCTGGTACCAGGCTGCGTGAGAGACTTCGAAGCACGATTACGTTTCGCGGTCTCGGTTTGCGTGCAGTTTTTTTTCTTTTTCGTGTACTTTACACGGAAACGAAAGCGACAGAATAATGCCGACGTTCTGTGCGATGTTGAGCACGAAGATACAAAGGAAACGTAAAAGAACGGATTACCATTTAAACGGAGAGAACTGGTTAAGGCATTCGTACCTTAATCAGAATAAAAACTAGTGTTTTATCTCAAACTGTACCTGCTTATTTTTATCGTGTACGCACAGTGTTCGAGCATGATTTGCGTTAGGGGTTGTTGGCATTATTGGTACTTAAACGTTTGTTTCTACTACTTGAGAAGCGAACGAACCAATGATGTGTACTAACTAGTTAGTATATAGTACGCACCTCGCAAGCAAGGATTATCCAATTTTGTGGTAATTCGTGGCTGCTGGTGCGCATGCTGTACCGCGCAAAATGGCCGACAACTGGCAATCGCTGATTGGCGATGACGGGGCGGGCTATTTGACCGGCGGTTGGTGGTTCCAGCACGGTCTGGCGCGAGTAATTTTGATCGTGATTATACTAATTTCATAGTATGCCCCTTCTCACTGGCTTAAGCACTGGGTGAGTTCACACGAGCAGCAGTGCAGGCCAAGAGTACTCATGTTCGAGAATTTCAACGTTATTTCATAGATTCCTCTTAGACATGTGCTACAGTGATTCAGTTTATCAAAATCAGTGTCAGTGAATAAAAATGGTGGAATTCTTATGCAGGTAAGTGCATCATAAGTTCTTAAGTAGATTAGATGCGACTACGAGGTAACTAGCGGCACTCGCGGTAGTTATTGCGTTCGTGCATACGTGATACACATCCATGAAACGGAGCTTTTTTTACCTTGGATAAATGGGAAAAGATATAGGTAGAGCGTGTGAAGTCGCCTTAGCTATTGCTATTAACAAGAGCTATATTGAACCGTAATTGTCCGGTGTTGTTAGTGCAGGGTATTTACGGGCAAAAGGCCCCCGTTTCGCTTTCGTCTTTCCCAGCCCCGCTTCTTCCCTTTCTGTCTCTAACATTTTCCATCTTTGTCCGCTTCTTTCTCGTCTCTGTTAACCTTTCTCTCTCGTTCTTGTGTACTTATTACCTCTCTCCTCCCCGTGGGCAGCGAGCGGAGCATCGCTTGCCACAGCGGTGGGGGCTAAATTACCACAATTTTGTACTTTTTATACCGCGAGGGAAAAAAAAGAGGATAATTTTTGGTGGAAACGCAACAATTTTATCGGCCGTTGTTATGTGAGATCAGTTGGTGTCTACTGCCGCTGCGCGTTACACCTGCCTGTCTTGTGTGCTCCGTTCTCGACTTTGACAAGACCTGTTCACTTTGTCACTTTATCCCCAATTCTTTTCTACATCGGTTCGCGTTATTTCCAGTGTGAAAGTAACGTGTCACTGTCCAATTTAGATCAATCAGCTTCCGTTTGTGTTACCGCCATTTTGACGACCTTGAACAAAGTTTCTTTGGAGACCACTTTAAGTGTACCTTCTGGTTCCCTTTCTGCGTAATTAGAAGTGACAATTAAAGATTACCATAAGCGTTGGTTGAAGTGAAATGTATTTTGCCCACGTGAGAAGTTTCTTACTATTTTTCACTTTGACACTTCTATTTCTGAAGTGAGTGATTCATCAAACGCGAAACTGGATACAGTGAACGTGAATGGCCGCCATTTTGGTGAACACGAAATTAAAATATAACGGATTGAGTGTTGAGAATTTGAAACGGACGGATTTCGTTCTTATACACGATGTAATAATTAAAGTGATGAAATAAAGTTTGGTGGATACAGTATTACTATAAAATGTGGTATGATAGATTAGTTGAATAGCGAGATAACGTTAATCTACGTGACTTATTCCTTAACAACTAACTACCACACACAGCAAGTATTTTCTTTTTCATTTTGTTTCAACCTTCAGATAAATTCTTCTACTCCTCCAACATGCCGCAGGCATAGACATCACTGTCACGGGAGATTTATACTCCTTGAAAAGTACACGCTTGCACGGCCATACAAAGCTGTTCACTTTGCGCTTAAAATACTTGTTTCTTTATTTATCTAGTCCTTATTTTTCATTCCTCTTAACGGATGAAATTCCACAGTCGATGTTCTCACTTAGCTAAAAACTTTAATTTTCTGCATTGCGTACAAAACACTTTTCACTCTGAACAAAATTCGTATGCGTATTAATCGGTGCTTTAATGGATCTAACGTATTAATTAATGACACGACGCTCGGTCTCGCCGATCAGAAAGAGGATTTCGCTTTTTCGCGATTCCACGTATGGATGGTGGAATTAGCGAAGCCGTCGGATCCTTATTGATGCCGAGGATATCTATCGCTCCTGGGCTTGCTGGACCAACGTTGAAAAAGGGGAAGAAAGAGGCAATAAAACCGCAAGGGCGAAAAGGACGGAGGTAAATAACGGTGGAGAAGGCGTGGTTGGCGCGATGCGGCGCCCTCAAAGCACGATCGCCCCTCGAGGGTACACCTTTTAAGAGTTCGAGGTATGAAGACCGTCGAAACTGGGAGCCCTGGAGATAAGATCCTCCTAGTTATCGAACGGACTCCCGTTCACGATCGATGTACCAGAACCCGTCCACGGGTTTCGATGTTCCCGCAGGCGCTTCATCCTTCCACCTTTCTGATTTCATTGTGCCTTGGATATATGGCCTTGATCATTTACAAGGACACTTGTCCCTAAAGAATTCCTATAGCCTTCGTTATTGCTTCTTCCCTCAACGTACCTTCGACCTCATCATTTATAAAATATTAACAATTCCCTGAAGTTGTGCCTATCCGACGGCTGAAGGATGCAGTGAACATCGAAACCATGAATTCCAAAGCAGAAGAGAAAAGTGCAAAAGAATATTGCTGTGAGACAATTTTGGTTGTCTTCCATCTATTTCAAAGAGGATTCAAGAAAGAGGAAAGGGTGAAACTGGATTGTGCATCCGGAGGCGCCATTAGGTCGCCATGATGTTCCGTTTCCAGGAAATCAGGAAGAACGTTCACTAATTCTTGAGGAACCACTCGTATATCGTTGTAAGTCACTTTCGAAATCTTAAATGAGTACCTTTGAATTAGACCAGTGGTAAGGGGGACTAACGACGATACGATGACCCCCCTAACTCTGGAAACAAAGACCTAAGACGTAAGAATATACACCGCTTAGGATGGTAATTACAGACTCTTCTATTTCGGGGGACAGCAGATGTTGATAATGATAGCCCGAATGTACCGATGTGTCCCACTTCAAAGAAACATTTGGATTTCTAGGATTTTGACCTCTTCGATCAAGATATCGATTAACCAATAGCAGATGTAATCGAGACAAAGATACGACGGATGGCTGGAATGTGAATCAGAAAGATATCTCTTGAAATGGAAACCCATTGAACCGAGTTCTTGAGAAGAACCGTGTAATGTGAAAAAATTTCGTCCAACGTCTCTGTTGTGCAGAAGATTCAATCTATATGCAGATTCGGTCAAATGTTTTGTATCTGATGGTGAAATTGAAGTTCATGGTGTTTTTGCGTATGGTGCTTATAACCGACTCTGTCCACAAAGACGTTCGACTCGGGACTGACCCGCCCCGCGTCTCCTGCGGTCTCTAATTACCAAAAACTTTACGAGCCGCGCCTCGAGTTCTGTCATTTGTTTGTTCAAGCACGCCGGAAGTTCGTGCTAATTGATTATCTGCTAATTTGTAACGTCCCCTGCTTAGATGCCTAGGATCACCTTTGCGACGGCTTCTGGTGCCAGGTATCTTCTGTTTTATCTCGTGCGTCGATGCGCACTTGATTTAGATAATTGAAGGTTCTATAATTTATCAAACATTTCCCATTGTCTACTTTTAAGGTCGCGTTGAAATATTCTGTTGGACATGATTAGTTGTGTACGTAGGACGTGTCTATTCGCTAATAGGCTGCATTATGGACACGTCGGTAGTAGTTCTGCGTGAGAGCAAAGAGGGTTAATGTTTACCCTCGTCTTGTTCGTGGATTGGATAATTGTATCAAACTTGATCTGATGGAGGCAACGTAATTTAAGGTTGCGGAGTGCAATCTTGATGCTATTCTCTAATCGTGACAAAACAATAAACAGATTCGCGCCTCCGAATCGACGGGAATAACAATGTAGCCTGATTAAGTGTATTAATTACACCAAGGCGTTCTTTGCCTCTGACGAAGCTGGCTGAAATGTTGAAAATATTTTCCTATCGGACACTGTTGCCCGAAGCTGTTAGTTCGACATTATGTTCGTACGTGAATGTCTCAAAGGTCCATTTTCGAGGTCACAGAGCCGGCTGTCTTTCGCGGTGGATCGTGGACGGCCAATGGATCGTCGGGCCACACGGGCCAGGACCGCGTAATAACACGGCAGCACGAAACAAACCGACGAATTAGGTACTATCGGGTTCTGCGAAAGCGGTCGACAGACGGACGTAGCTGGACGGACGGATGGACAGACAGCTAGCGCAAGGGGCCCAGCGTGCCAAAGAACGAGGAACTGTTTGGGGGGGTTTGGGGAATGGGGAAGCCTCGGAAGGGACTGGCCTCGTGCAATTACGAGGCCTCAGCAACCCCGACATTATCCCCAATTATCCGTGTGCGTTTTGAGGTTAGGTTTTCGGGGCCCCTCTTGGCCGGAGGCGCGCGAGAGCCACCGCGAGGCATCGCGACCCAAACGTCCACGTAAACCCTGAAGAAACTGGAGACAAAGGGGAAAGGGCTGGCAGAGAAAGTATACCAAGTGATCTATTATATAGAGAGCTTATACGAAAAATCTATAACTACAAAAGTACTGGCTTCAAAGATGAAGGCGTGCAGTTTTTGTTTCTTGAGTGGAACGTTAGACGTTACTACCAGTTATACGACACCCTGTACATACCGTATGGCGTCAGATACAATGATCGATCCAGCACGTTTCGGTTTTCTGGACTGTATGCTTTCTCGCGAACCGCATGACCGCAAGGCATGCGACCAATCCGCTGTGAAGGGTTGATGCATGGTTATTTCCGTGACCGCAGATCGGATACCACCGATGCAATCATGGTTGAAGGAGGTCGAGTGGTAATGAGAATCGTACGAAAACCGTTAGAGATGAATTTTCACGATCTACGGGTCATCTCCGTGACCCTGTTGAAACAATATTTCTTCGGAATGATAAATTTGTAAGAAAGCACACGGTGTGTGTACCGAGTGTCCGTAATTATATCTATGTTCAGTGAACACATACACGATTAAAGGATCAAGAACACTGTCCTAGCCATCCGTGTAATTAGAAATACGTTTCGCGGTACGCGATACCTAACATTAGCCGATCCATCGAAGCGAAAGCGAAACCAAATAATATATTCATAACTACCCGGCCGAAAGAGTCTAACCATGGTATAGTTTACCCTACATTGACAGAGTGCCTTGGTTATATTCGAAGGGCGGTAGTTCTTCGCGGTATCTGTTAACCTTTCACTGATCGTTGGAGAGATCTAAAGTACTCGATGGTAGGAAGGGCGAGGAACGATAGAACGATGAAAATAGGGCAGTTTCGAGGACTCGGGCGGACCTCGTGTCGGTTGGCGTGCTGGAAAAGATTTACAGTCTCCACACCGGAAAGGGTACCGAGAGGGCGGTTGGTGGAAGAATGATTTCCGGCGATAGCTTCTAGCTTTAGAGTCTACACCTACCAGATCGATACGCGTGCCAACTAGAAATAACACTGATAGTTGATGCGAACGTTATTTGAAAACTCAACACCGTAGTTGCTTCTTTATTACGCCTGGAACGTTTTAATTGTTGCCTGTCTTGTAGAACGTCTTTAAAATTTTGAGTAGATAATTTAAACTTACGGCTTCGTGTTCCTCTCTTCGTAAAAAGTCAAACACATGGTCATTTTTGTCTTCTGAATTGTATGCCAGTGCTTGTATGATTTTTTTTTTTACACGTGCACAATAATTCGTCGCTGTATTCGCGAGTTACACCTTCTGAATACAATTTTCATAATGATATGCGAAGTGTCTGTGGTATTCACAGCCAGTTGCATGGCTCCACCTGGCGTACGGAATGAAATAAGGCACCAGCTGACCAATCCACGTCCAATTCTTAATATTATACATATTTGGACTCATATTTCCGAGTTGCAAAATAACGAGGTTTTTTATGTTAATTACACCTGACATTGACATTGCCTCGAGCTGTCTTTCGTTTACATTACTCCAACTGGTTCGGAATTTCTCCTTAAATCAGAAAATCGAATTTCTTTTAATAGCGACACCCAAGTTTTATCCATTCTATTCTAAAAAAAGACTCGGTACTTGTGATTGAAGAAAGTTATATCGAAGTATGAAGTCGGTTGAAATATGGCTGATTTCTCACGTGAGTTTCCGTATGCAGAAGGAGTCGCGAGGCCACGCGTTTCTACATTCCGCACCTCGGCTTGCCTCTCGGCCGCATGTGTAGGTTTCGAAATATCACGTTGCCCCGCTCTATAGTTCGGTGCCTATCAATCACTTGGCGCATGGTCCGGCAATAAGACTTCTCGAAGGAGGGAGCTATTATCCTGCCAGACTCTTGTGATGCACGACCTCCAAGCCCGACGCTGGACCTTAAGCTCCCGCCAAACGATCGTTCGTTGCACGAAAATTCCGCGACTGCATACAAAGCAGCACGAATAAAGCTGTGACCACTCGAAGATAGTGGCCTTCTCGCGTTTTAAATTGACCGAGACCGTGTAAACCTTTGATGTTTCATGAAAAAGTAATTCCCTCCAATATGAATAACCGTAAAATTGAGTGAAAGATTGATGAATCGCGGCGGCACGAGCATGAAAATGTAGCAATTTTTCATTAACCAATGAAAGAATAATGTATAAGACGTCGCTTTTAAGGAAGAATAATTACGGCGATATAAGAGGAAGTAATACGTTCGAATTTTACCTTGGACAGGATGGCATAATGAAAAATCGGACAGTAAACATAAGTTAAAGCCTTCTCGAGAAAGCGATTGAGCTGGCTCGCTCTCTTGAATATTCATTGATCGAGATTTCATCGTACAATGGCAAGGTTGAGGGTATCAAGCACGTTTCCTATTATCGCATAAAATATTTTTGATAGGGAACGGTCTTTCTTTTCGTATAACGACTGATATTGCTTCAAGAAAATATTAACCCTCAGGCTGCGTTAGCGAAGTGCAATTATCTTAGGTGTGAGAGGAGATTAACCTCGGAGTGAACTCAGCTTGCGTGATTCTCGAACTCCCTGGGGTCGGGCTCAGCCTTTGTTGCATTCGCATTCGTGATAAGTTAGCTGGTAGGATGCGCGTGTTGTATTCCACGATACGAAGATATTGTAGCATCGTATGTTCGCGTTATGCGGAAAAAGTACCGCCGTGAAATACACACGCCACTGTATATACACTCTTTTTCTCCCCAGTGAATTCGTTAGATGCGTGCGTAACACGCGATCCTAGACAACGGGGGAGTTAGAGATTCAGTAGCCGAAGTTCATTAAGTTCAGGGAAAGATGGTGCGATTCTTTGGTCGAATCGCTCTTGATACTTTCATGGAAATAGAATTAACGGATTGATTGTCTATTAGAACGGGACAAAAGATAGGGTGTCGCAAAGTTTGCACAGACGATGAGATTCTCGCGTTCCCGGAACGTACGACGATGGATTCGGGGGTGGGTGTAATCGCTTACGAAATGACATGCAAATGCAATGGGCATCCAAGGCGAGTCTGCTTTTTCAGGGCGTTACCCTCGGAATATTCTGGTCGGTTGGTTGGTCGATGGCGAACGTCGAGGGCGGCGCATCTGTCGGCGGAAGATTTATATCCCGAGGTCGAGGTTCCTTCCACAGACTTTGCCTGTTACAATGTTACCTGCCTTCGACACGCCAACTGAAAATACTTTCGAGCATTTTGCAGGCTTATTGCTATATCAATAATTGAAGTGCTATGCCATTAGCTAATTGAAACCCCTTGGCGAACGACCCGAATGAAAATTCTTCATTCTATTCAATATCTGTATAGTAAAATCTCCATAGTTGCAACGATGACAACAAATTTCAATGTTCTATTAGCGGAGATGCTTTTTAACATTTTTTTAAATCATCCATTTTGAAAGGAATGTCGAGTATCTTAAGTTTATTACTGACATAACAGAAAATGGAGGAAACAATATCTATAGATCCGATGGAATAACATTAGTAACGTCAGTAATCAACTATCTTCACGACCACGACGTCGTCGAGGTTACCAAGTCCAGACTCAAAATGGTGGACTTGGCCAACACGGCGAGAAAACGATGCGCTGCGGCGCGATTATACTCGACCGCGAGGGCCGTCCGGTCTATCAAAACCCGCTCGGCCATACATCAATGCCATCTATACGTATAATTTCGATGTCGACTGCCGCTCGTTTTATTTGCCGCTTGCAAAAGCGAAAGCGTACGCGGCATAGTTTGAGGTTAGGTTGACCAGCGCACTCTACACGCTTCCAGCGATTCCATTTGACTCTACCTAGTTTTGCGATAACTAATTTCCAAAAATCTTAGCTTCAAAAAAGATCAACGATATACGTTTCAAAGTGTTGAACATCGTCTTCATCATTTGCAACCTCTGCTCAAGTACAATGATTTACTACTTGTTAGATATAATTCAACGAATTATCAAGGTGTACACTGTGCACCTAATTTAACGCATCTTCCCCATTAGTGCGCTAATAATGGCCGACGGTAAATCGTTAGTTGGTACACTAAGACGCTAAAGAAGATGCACGGTATTATTGGCAGTTAAATGACACGGTATTATCCGAAGGCAATAAATGTCACAATGCAGTGTAATGACTCTGTAATTTTGGTCACTTAACCAACGTTATACCATCGGCTGTAGACATGCGAGCTCTGTACGTTGTCGATCTTCATTTACTTGCGTGGTAACAGGTTGAACAGATAACGCGTGATATTTATTGCGTTTTCCACGTTGGAATACGAGGTGTATTTTACACTGGTCGTCGGGCTGGGTATTTTCGTAATCCATCAACTGTAACGAACGCGTTGTTGCACGATATTGGGGCGTTTGGTACGGTCTTTAAGAACGCTCTTTTGTTGCATGCCTTCGTATTTCTTTCTCAGCCTGCTTCCTCGAGCTGACACTTAGGAATTAACAGATCGCTCGGTGGCAATTAAATCGCCCAAAGTCTAACTCTTTCTCTCTCTCTTCTCTTGGTTCCCATGGTTGCACTATGTGCCCGGGTCTTAGCGAGCGGGAATAAAAGAAAATAAACGAGAACACCGAGAAACATGGGTACTCGAAGAGGGTTTGGGGAAGAGAGAAGGGAACGAAGAAGACAGACATCATCGACAACCCCGTTGCACAGGGTACGCGATGTTCCTTTCCTTGCATCGGGGTCGTGAGAGCAGCATGAAAGGAAAAATAAAAGGAGGAGAAAAGAAAAAGCAGAGCAGAAAAGATACTGCGCCGTTGCGGAGGGCGATATTTACGAGAAGGGTTGGGTTCTGCGAGTTCCAGCCATGGGACGTAATTGCACCGGCGGACTACTCTGATTTATTGGGTTATTACGGATCCTGCGTAAGAAAACTTCGAACCGTGTGCTGTATGGATTTCTTTTCATCGTTCCAACATATCTCCATGAATATTTTTGAAAATGGCGTAGGGCAGATAGGGCTTTCGTTGTCATAACCAGGACTTTTGTCGTCTTTTTGGGAGGCTATCTCCATTTACCTATCATACCAAAATACATATGTGTTTCATAGAGATATTATTTTCGACTGGTTACTCATAAATTTTCATAACTACGATTCGCTTACGTTGATTATCATCGATCGCATAATCGTTCTTGAAACACTGCTCGGTTAGATCGTCGGTAAGAAATGACAGCCGATATTTTCTGAAAACGATTACAGCATACGATTGTATGTTTGAGTGACAGGCTGCGTAGGACGGGAGACGGCTGTGCCATTAAGACCCATAGAATTCTAACAATTTTCTTTTTTATTCCTAAAAAGCTAGAGACGATTATACTGTTCCTGTCAATCCTCATTATCCATAATAACACATTCTCCTGTAATGGCATTGCATTTCCTAAAATGTCAGCTGCATCGAAAATATCAGTTGATGCGAATACCAGAGGAATTGATAAAAGCATCGTATCAAACTTTCCGAGATATCGATCATTCTTCTTTAGCAGTTGAATATTTTATAACATGATCAGTGATGAATTTAAGGGATTTCAACACAAACGAGAAAACGTGATCGACTCCATCTTTGGCCCATCATAGATCGGATGCCTTTGGCATTTTTGCGTTAGGCGATAAATCTCAAAACGAGTGTGGCCCCGAGGGTTCGAGTGTACCTAAAAAAACGACAATGCAGGATGCGAAAATGAGAGAATGCGTTCTGCCAATAGATTTACGAGCCTATCCATCTTCGTAGTACTCACTTGGTGTACATGTTCACGAGAAAAGCTCGTTCCTGTGCGTGTGTACAACACGTATACAGATGTACCTACGATTCCCGAGGAACGGTTCGTTATTATAAGCCACAGGACGTAATTGTTTCCAAGGAACCGACATGGCGAAGACCTTGCCTGGGAACGTCGAAGTGTTGGGAGCGTTCTACAGGACGTTCCATCGATAGTGCCGCTAGTCACGACCACCTGAACCGATTCTAATCTCTTCCTAGCCGAGGAACCACGCGGTTTAAGACTTCTGTCGAAGTTCGGTCGGTACCGTGTACAAAGATGGCGCACGAATAAATTTCGCGAGCGTACAACGCGGCGAGCGTGTGGCGGCGTAGATCGAGATTAGATAAATTACAATTCCCCGCGAGCTTGATAATCCAGCGTAAAATATGGAATTGAAAATTAGAAGCGGCCTTTTTTCTCTTCCTTTTTCTTCTTCGTGTGCGGGTGAAAATCGCGTGCACGTGTGCTTTTTCGACCGTTCAGTTTGCGGTCGTGTCTAGTGGAATGGTACCGTTAGAAATCCATCTAACATCCTCTTGTTCTGTTTCAGGCGTCCATTATTCGCGAGAACACGGTGCATCTTCGTGTCTTCAAGATACAACGATAACCAAAAGGAGAAGACCAAGCGTGTAATACCGATTACGTGTTTTTCTCTTGATCTATTAATAAACTTGGATCTCGTGCGATGTGTATTTATCAGTAATTTCAACATTTTTCAAGCATCACCACTTCCGGTTTCTAGAGCTATTAATATAACGGAAGAAGCATGGAAGAATATATGATTTAGGGTATAAAATTTAGGCCGCAAACCCGGAATGGCGGCAGTCCGGTTTAATCTTGACACGCCCATTATACACTGCATCTATTACATCATGATCACGCTAGATAGCGTATTTCTATAGTCTACCTATGAAACCTATAAGGTGCAATTAAAATTTGAAAGAATTCCTGGGAACCGGTTTTCTGCTCGATTAAAATGATTTCGCTATAGGATGGTCATCTGATTTCATTATCGAATCGTAGCGATTCACTTGACTTTCTGTCGATCGCTTGTCGGTGATTTATTTGTTTCACCGGCGTTGAAGTTAATCAATTCCGGTGAATAATAGAGAAGGTTTACGAGAAGTGATAAAGATCGAATAGCAACTGATCAGGAAAATTGTCAAGATCTTGATAATGAGATAAGCAGAAGACAAATTGGCTCGATGTGAAGCAATGTCTGAGTGATCGAGTATGTAAATTATTATCCTTACGGTATAATTTTACAATCAACATGAACTGACCACGTTAGAACGTGTTAGAGTTTATTATTTCACTCGTAGAACGTTTAGTTACTAAAAAGTATAGTTCACAATGTAAGAGGAGAAACAATACGACTATTTGTAATGGACTGAGAAATAAATCCATCTTCAACAATACTGCCACTTTTCCTAGAAACAGTAATGTAACTTCGATTGCATTCTACAGCCAGAGAATTTTTATCGTTCTCCGCATAACAGGCAAACAAGCCTCGTTGTCGGATACATTCATAACTTCTTGGAAACAATTTTCTATTGCCTTGCTACATTGTATGAGAGAATGATTCATTCGTATCCAACGCTATCGCGAATTTGAGAAGCGACAGCCATGCAGAAGGAAAGGAACCGTAAGTCACGGGGGGGCACGGCCACCATTTTGAAAGATGGTGCATTCTGCAAGCCGTGCAACCTACACCCACGCAAAGGTAAGGCCGTTGAGAAAACTCAGACCACTACAACCATCCACGTTTCATTCCCATTGGTCGAACCGTCCTCACCCATGGGTTACTACACCACCCACGGCCTACGGACCCCGTGCAGGTCACCGCCAGGCTTCCAGAGAGTATTACCAACGCACGAAACCCAACATTACACAACAAGCTTACATTATAATTGCAATTATAATACTTATTTTTAAGATGATCCCTGTCGCTTAACCCTCGCGTTAATGACTAAAATGTTCCAAAGTTGTTAAGTAACTGCAATAACTGTAAGCGTCAAAAATAATATGTAATTTTTTCTGAATCCTAACTCGAGTTAGGAGTGTCGATGATTTGATACCACCATTTGCTAAATTCTTTCTCAATGCTACGTGCTGGAAGCACGCTTAGCGAGACGAAGTGGAAAGACAAGATCGAGGAGTCCACGACAGGACTTTGCCGGCGCTCGGATTACAGTGGGTTAGAGCAGCGCTAGATTATCTCAGTGACGGTAAGTATAGGTTAGATCCGGCAAACTCTAGCCCATCTTGCGGCCATACCAGGAGCATTGCTTCCCCGAACAACACGTAAGCAGCCCCCGCGTTGTTGGGCCACGCCGAGCCACGCGATAATTCATGGAACTTTATGCGCACCTCGTGTAATGCCACTTTCTTTTTCTCTCTTCTTGTCGTTTTTTATTTCTTTTTTTTTTTTTTTTTTTTATTTCGACCTGCATGACGCGGCATAGTGAACCTTGGTTGCAGCACCAGCCTTAAGAATCGCATGGGTGGTACTTTTCAAGGTGAACTGCCGTTGAAAATCCGTGAGCAGAACGACGGTTGCTCGAGCAAACTGGCTCGCGAAGCTGAAATAATCCTTCGAAAATGAATGCAAACTATTTCAATATTATACACGCTTTTCCATCATGTTTACACCTACTTTTTTTTGTAACAAGAATTAATCAGTGTGTGATTAATTTAATATGAAAGCATCCGGTCTATCGTGCTCGTTGGAGCACTATGAAAATTGCGTCAGTCCTGATCGAGAGATTAAAGAACGTTACTAGTTAAGTGATAAAGATCGGATCGGTTCACATTGTTGCAACGCGATCTTGTGTGTTTTAAGACTGTCAGTCGGTCGACCAGAGATGAAATCTGTGGCGGGAGGTGCATTAAACACTGCAATTTTTCCGTTCCTCAGCCACTAAATTTGACTACAATTAACGCTACCAGTAAATTGCTACCGACGATCGCCGAGATAACCTAATTACCACATAATATCAGGCAGAGTTGTTGTTACGATGTGCCGTAAAGAGAGGGAGGGGGAGTTTTAAGTACAGCCAAGGCCTTTTAGCACCAGCGCGACGGCTGAGATAATTTTTCCACTGATTATGGGCACGTGCAATATTTCCATTAGTTGTCAATTTAGTTGTCGGCGCCTGATGGACGTACGTTGGATATATACCGTACCAACTGTACGAGGAATAATTAACAATAAATTATCCGCGGGAGCTATCATTACGGTAGCTAATCGTGACAAATTGACCGTTATATTATTAAGCAGCTTACAGACGTTAATTGGCTGTCTCGTGTGAATCGTTTCAGCGAGAGTAAGTGGATGATCGTAAGTGAATAATGGACATGAAGACCGATCGTTTAGAAACATAGATTCTATCGAGTGATTGATCTTCTTTGGATAATTCAATCACCAGGTGAACAGCGAGAGAGACGCAACAATGGCTGAACTGAAAAACGTGCCCTATGTTTAACTGTCTAAATGATTCATTTGAAAAAATATGAATCTACGAGAGTCTACTAACTAAATGAAGAACCATTATAGAAAAAGTCAATTGATTATTCTCCAAGTGTCTTATAATTAAGCAAAAAAGATGGAAACTTTCAATAGTCAATACTTTCGCCATCAGTAGTCCTGAAACGTTTCTGAAGAGAGTGTTCAGAGGACGCCACGATGCATGTCTGGATCCTAAAGTTAGCCAACGTTCTGGCAGATGGCAGAAACGGTATCTTAATTTAAGGATGCGAAGAGAATCCATCGAAGAGCATCATCGATAAAAACATGAAAGGTATAACAAATTTTCTAACACCTATGGTAACTCGATTACCTGAACATAGAAGTAGACAAGCAACCACTTTGAGCCTTAATAATTTCATGAGAAAACACTATAATATTCAACGAATATGTACACATGCATAAAACGATCGTTTAGAGGATCCTGATTAATAAAAGTAAGAAACAATAATGTCTTCTATTTAGCAAAATGAACGGTTCTTTCGCGCCTCTACCGTTAGCACTTATCGTGCCGCGCTATTACAGCAGAGTAACTGAAAAATTAACTCGAGTAATTTAGAGCGGCGTTTAAGTTGATCGCCACGCTCTTAACGGATCCATTACGTTATCCTTGTTAACGTTAACACGTACAGACCGAGAACTCGTGTTTGGCTGCAGCATGCAATCTCGAATTTAGAATTTCGATAACGCCGGCAGCAATGAAACCAGTTCCCCCGTGAAACCGTCCCGATGCTGATGGTTCGCAACATCTCGCGGATACATCACGCGTTCCCCAATGGCCGTACGAGATCTATGTAGCAATCGTGATTCGAAGTTTATCGACGCAACGTGGCAAATGATTTTACACTCAAAGCGATTTCAATTTCTCTTCTTTTCCTCTAACCCCCCCTTCGACAGGAGGTTGGCAACGATTCCCTCGTAATACAGTCTCCCTCTCCTCCTTCGATCAAAGTGTAGAGCCGCTCACGATCTCGCACAATCGCATATCCAAGCGAGTCGAAAGTGCGAAGCGTTTACACCGGTATTTGAACTTCGCTGATGACGGTAATCACGCTCGCTCGACGCTTCAATTGCACGTTTCGTCGGGTTTCTGCGCCTCGGTTACTTTACGATCGGGAGTAACCCAGCGTGGTGGTCAGGATCGCGTCCTCTTCGTCAATCTCTATCCGCAACCCTCTCATCGGTTCGTCTTTATTCCACCGATACGAACGTCCTTTCTCCTTGTTTCGGTAAATTAACGATAGACGCGTATCCGAGTCTGCTGTACATTTATAAACTGTTTTCCCTCCTGTTACCGCAACACTCATCGATTAACACACCGTTTCACTGCGCTTTTATTGTTCTACTGTTTGCTTCTTCGAGCCGAGAACACTTAGCGTGCAGTAACTAGTAAACGCGGTATTAAAATTATTATAAACTGTCTTTTCGTGAGACGGTACATTTATTTTTTATACTATTTGATACGAAATTTCGATTTTAATCATACTAATCTAACGAATGCATAAGTTATTCGATGATTATCGGTGAAATTTAGAATTTTTTTTTTTATTTTCACGACGGTTCGTGTATGAATTATAAATAAGAGAGGCAATTTCACGAGTTTACCTTGTCATTAATCGTTACCACTGTAGAAAACACGACGGCTACCAGTGGCTGTCTGTACACCAGGGAAATTCTAGGATTCCCAACAACCGTGCGGCCACGGTTGGCATTATTTGAAGTGTTTCTATACGCGGATGAGTTATTACGGCAAATTACTATTGTTACGACTTCCCTGGTCGCGCGTTACCGTAATCTTTTTGACACGTACCGCGACGCAGCGTGCCTTTCAATTCAGCTGAAATTCAAATTAGCCAGTCGAGCTTTCGATGTGCAGCCGCGTGTACCTCGATCCTTGATGAGCGTCGACTAACGGGAGGAAACGGTCCGTCAAAATATTTTTAGTTCACCGTGTGACGTTTTTCACACGCTGTTCAATATTCGTCGTGCCCGGGCATGACTGCGATTGCGCGTAATTTCGCATCGACGATTTCCGATAAGAGTAACGCGGGGACACGGAACGTCCCGAAAAATATTTCGTTTCAATTTTATTTGTATTTTGAATATTTTCAACGAACGATGCATTCACGTGGCCACGATGTGACACTGTTAGGATACAAGCTAATATAAACCTTAAACTCGTGGGACTTCGTCCGGGTCTTCTGGTTGGTCTAACAGAAAAAGGAAGGAATAAAAGAGGAACGTTTCTCGGGACGATGGCGTGCAGACGCGGCGACACGGTCGTTCCACGGGTGTTCAGAAGGATGCTGCGACATTATCCTTTCCATGTAGCGGGTACATCGACGACGAATGCACGGAATCGTGCGTATTGAGGACGTACGCACGTATACAGGTGCAAGAGGATCGGTGCGGGTAACAGAGAGGCACCGGTTCGACCGGAATCGAAGCTACGTCGAAACACAGAGTCCAGTCCGCGGCTCTCGATCTCTCATGAGAGAACGCGAACGCGTGCATGAGTGCACGCACACGCAGGCGGGAACACGCGCGGAAAGTCGAAGCCAAAGCCCGGCAGTCGGTGGACGCTTTGATGTGGCCGACGCCGCCGCCGCCGCTACCTTCGCCACCCTGAATACCTTTATATCTCGCTCACCGCTCGTTGCTCTCCTTCTTTCTTTCCCGTTGTGTTCCACTGCCTAGCCCTGTCCTCTCCTCTTTCGCTTTCCCTCCTACTTTGTAGCTGCACCACGCTCCTGACTTCGTTCCGCAATTCATCTCGGTGTCCGCGGACTGAACTTCACCCCCTGTCGAGTGTGACGGTTCTGTCCTCCCGCGTGACATGGTGGATTATTTTTTTCTTTTTTTTTGATTCCAAGCGAAACTGCTTCAATTTTCAGCCCGTGAAAAGTCTTCGCTCGTGTTTTGTAACTTCGCTGATTCATCTTGTTTTCTTCAATTTGTCGATTATAAAAGACTTCGAATATAATTCTATGGGAAGACAAAAGAAAATGATTTATGAGAATATGTAGGCGCACAGAAATACATGAAAACGTTTTAGCATTGCAATGGTCTCCTAATTTCTAAATGGAGATATAGTTTGGACGCCAAAAGTGGTAGCAGAGCGTATCGACGCGACGCAACGCGTCGATCAAAGGAGCACGAAAGAGTGACGGAAAGCAAAATCCTCGGCGATGCCCGACGTGGCCGGAATGTGGGATGTAGAAAAAGTGGTGATGTCCCTTTCCCCTGCTTTGGCGGTACCCGATAGGAGCAGGACGAGGATATCGCGAAAGCTTGCGTTCCTGCGGGATCAGGGAAGAGGACGATTCTGGTCAGCACCTGTAGCACGTAACCGTGCGTCCATCTGTCCAACCGTGCCATCGGTGGGAAGACAAGGCCTGGCTTCTTGCAGTGCAATCAATCGAGCCGCCGCCGTTCCCAGTTTCTATTCCTTTTCGTTCTTCTTTTACTTTCGACTTCATCTTTTCCGATCGCCACGTTCCGTTCACGAATAACTAATCTCCGATATCCTAAAAGGTAACGATTTAAAGTAGAATCGTCCCACAATTTCTGCTTCTTCTATAAGCCAATGAAGAATTAAGGTCCCTTTCTTCGTGTCCAAAAAAATTTGATTAGAAACAAATTTTGGACCCAATGGGTCCACTTGACAAAGGGATAATTTCATTATGGGAAAGATCCATCGAAGAACCTGCTCGATCTTGTCGTTCGAGTTTTTAGCACCGGACCCGTATCTGTGTTTTGCGGTGCGCGTAAAAGAGGACGGCTTGCATGCCACGTACGAAAACGGTTACGCAAGGTTCCTTGATTTCTTTTCTTCGTGGCGTAAACTGGTTGAAAAAAAGGACCGTGGCCTTGACAGTTCTGTCGAATTGAAATTTCTTCTCTCGGACGAAGAATTCACCGAATGGTGCATGAAAGAATTTTTTAAACCGCCAAACGACATGGACATAACAGGTCGAGAAGAGTGTCCTGAAGAGCAGAGATTCGCAACGCCTGCAGGTCAAAATCTGCATACCCACCGACCTTTGCATCCTCGTTTCGGGATATAAGAAAACAATGGGACCAGAAGACAAGTGGCGGAGACAAACGATCGGTGTCACGCTTTCCACTTTTCCTACTTCGGCTTGACACGGTCGATCCTCGAGGTCACCATAATTTTTCATCTTTCACCATGTTCGGCATCGAAGGAACGAAAAAAATAAGGATAAGTTGAACGTTTGAATCATAGAATCGAATAATAATGATGGTGTTCCGGCCACGGTAGTAGTGCCAGCAACGAGAGAGTGTAATTAACAGTAGCCGTGTGCACAGTGGGCACAATGTCGGCTTGTTTTTAAAAGGGAGACCCCCTCCGGAGGCGATAATTTATTATTTTTATAGAGAGTTACTCATCAATGAGTGCGTCTCTGTCTCGGTTCCTCTGTCTCCTTTCAGATTGCCCAAAGTGGATGGAAAGAGAAACAGGTACCCGGATTCGACCAGAAGAAGCTTAATTGTCTTCTTCCGTAGAACCTCTTCGGTGCCGCGCTGTTCACGATAGAAAGGAAATGTTGAATTAAATGTTAGGACAGATCGTGTCTTCAGGTGTCTTAACAATTGTTCCCTTCAAAGAATCAAAACCCACGGATGTAGTTGAAGAAAAGTTGCCATGTTAAGAGTATTTTATATAAACAAATTCGTAACATTATGGCAGGCAAAACTGTTACAGAGCATCGTAGATAGACCGATCGCCTTTCAGAGGGGATTCTAATTCCTATTCACCGATTGGCCCGGTTGCTTTGCTCTATTTGCATTTAAACGACTCGCGGTGGTTGACAAATGAGGCCGATATTATCGGACAATCGATTGCAATGCTAAAGGAATCGCTTTGCTCGCACCCGCTGAGCCGGCGAATCTCTTAACTTCGCGAGCCCGCTTCAGGAAAGGGCCGGGAAGAGAACAATCGGGCCTGCGACATGCCTCTACAAGCGGACTCCGTGTTCTTCGTGTCTCCCTGTTCTACGTCCTCTTTCTTCCTCCCTTTTTTTAATCCTTTTGTTCACTGTCCGTTTTTGTGCGACTCATTTCTTCCGCGGCACCCGTGTGCCTATGGGAACCGACGAAACGTTCGGGCTCTTGGGGGAAGCTTCAGATTTCGTTACAACTTTACCAATTTTCATTAATGCAATTTTGATATAGAATTCAAAAATACCTGTCTATTAGGTCATTTCTTGGTAAAGGATTAAATTAAAGGATTAAGTTTGTAATAATAAGCCTGTTTTCGGTCAAGGGCACAAGGTTTATGAACCCCTTGGGAATCGAATCGAATAATGTTCGGGTGGCGTATGTCGCAAAGGAAACTCCGCACGGGCAATTACAATATTTCCTACGTTGTGAAAGAGGATGGGCTTGGCTGACACTCTGACAGCCCGTAGTCAAATGTTCCACGCTCCCTTGCGTTCTCCTTTACGTCGCCATTGTATCTGTATATGCACATGCCTGCCTCGCTGCCAACTAACTTCTCGTTTTCGTCTCCTGCTACACGTGTCGCGACGAAACAACCTTTCACTCGTTTCACGCAGCGTGAATCCTCTCTGACAAAACAAATTCGACATATCTTCGGGACGTATTTATTACCGGGATACCGGTCGTAATCAGTAGCGATATGACTGACGTAGAAAGAACAGGAACTCGTTACCTCGGAATCGATTTTAATTACGCGTTTTTATCGATAGACAGCAACTGCTGTTGCCATAAATGGCTCTGATGAATTTCACCGGGTGAAAGAAGCGAGGAAGACAGCGAGAGGATTCCAGATCAAAGGAGAGGCTCGCAGGTGGACGCATTGCGCAAACGAAAATCTCATTATCGCGAGACAAAGGTACGACGATTAATCATCATCATCATCGGCGTATCGCTGCGGGCAGCGCGTATGGCTCGCGGCGGAAACGCGGGATGATAGACCCGAAGAGTCGAAAACGAGAGGTGGAGAAGGAAAGAGAGCAAGATGAAGAACGATCGTCACCGTCGCGGGCGCTCGTGAAAGGTCCATGCGGAACTAAGTCGTCGTCCTTTTGTTCTCCAGTTGCTGGAGGATCGCAACCACCTACCGTCCTTCTCCTGTTCTTTCCTTTTTTTTTTATCTCTCCTAAAAGACTATCTTTTTTTCCGTTGCTTTCTTCGAACGATACCGCGACGGGAGCTCGATTCTTCCACGATTCGTCGCAGTTCATTTGCGTATAGATCCGAAGGATTTTGAAGAAAAGGACGCTGTTCGTCGCGCGCTCGTCCCCGTAGCCGTCGGCTGAACGCGTTAAATTTGTAATTGCGTTTATTACCGAGCTCTCTGCTCGCTTTCGATTGCAACATCTCCGAGGCTAATCTCGCAATCCGCATATCGCCCGAAGAAACGGTAGCTCGAGTGTACTTTAATCGCTATTCCTTTAGGCCATGAATTCTTAATGTATGATAAAGAATATTTCATATTTAGTGTCAATATTTTAAATAGTAACAACATGTTACGTATTCGAACGTCGACAACAAGCTTCAGAGAACCTGAAGAAAGTTAAAATCAGCAGGCATAGGTAGTTCCTCCATTATCCTAAGCATCTCTACGCGAATTATAATACGAAATGAGAAAAATGAAGAAATAAGATAACGTAACACCTGTGGTTTCGTCGGCTAAATCTAGCCGATCGAGAGCCCGTAATTATTGGCTGCTGGAACGTAGACGATCGGTGTCGACAATGGAAAAATCCTGGAAGAAGGATTAATTTCCAGCTCGCGGCACCGCCACCCTGTGGTGTCCGCGCGACGAACGAGTCCCATCGAAAGTTCGACGTGCACGTGGAACCCATCAATCTTATTTATGCATATTAGAAATAACGAGTACGTGTAAGTACACGGGACGGTACACGATACCATTTGCAAAAAGAAGAATTGACAACGTTGTCAGGTATCAATCTCTGCCTCTGTACCGTTTGGATATCGGCGACCGGTTTTTTACCGATCCAACAATATTATTAAAGGCTATCGAATGGATTATTTAAAAAAATCACGAGGATAAGAATGTTTAAAGGAGATTGGCCTCGATTGCTTGATTTTTCGAGGAACACGAATCTAAGCGAAAACGTGGTGGAAGTCAGTGTCACCGAAGGTGGTCCGCGATGATGAATGCGAGGCCTTAGGCGGACCTCAGGAACGAAGTGGTAGGTAGCTGGGTAGCCGACAACACACGGCGGGGGGTTCTTCTCACCTGTGTTCGGTGGCAAAGAATTCGGAGATACGCGCTTCCGTTTGAACCAGTCCAGAAAAAGGCAAAAACGACCGTGTATGTTATAATTGCCTAATTAACCGCTGTCCAGTCATTATACTTACATAATCAGAAAATACCTTTCACGTTAGCCTGAAAGAAATTGAAAGAGAAAAAAATAGCTTGATAGTGGTATTCTCATAAACGGTTAAAATGACGAGCAGAGTTGAGTCAAGTTTGAAAAAGGAAGAGCTTTGTGTTCGGTTCCAGGGAACAAAGAGGTAGACAAGGGGGGTGTGGATCGCGACAAGGAGAAAGGAAAACACTTCATTCGTTTCTGTGAAATTACAGAAGGCAGAGAGAGAGTGGCGTTTGCAAACTGTCGAGATGCAAAGAGAGGCGGCTACCGTCAGCGTCGAGGTTCAGAGGTTAAAAATGCGGCCTTCCACGACAAAAGACTCGCCTCCGCCTAAGCGAGGCTCGCTTTTAATGCGTTCCCCGCTCGCTTATGTGCGTGAGGCTTGGAAAAAAAGAATTGCTTGATATAAACAACAATTAAGTAGGAGTGCCTCGGATACCTTTCACGTGGCCGTGTCGTGGGAGAAGGTACGAGGAAGAAAGGAATCGAAACGTACACGGTATTTCCTCGCGTAGGCGAAACCAACCGGCCAAAAATGGACGGAATTGTTGAACGTGTACGATGGGAATAATTAGCTTGGGCAACGATCCCGATTGTCGTTCAATTACGAACGATTAGACCGACGAAAAGGCACGTTTCAATCGTTGAGTAAAAGAGTTATTAAATCCGAAACGATTGACCTGGCTGGGTAAACTGATTCATGCACGGTGTGGCTTCTAATTAGCTGCTTGATTCATCATCCACTCGGCGAGCAATTAGTCTCGCGTGATCCGATATCGTAGACATCTTTATCCTCGCGCGGTGTCGAAAATCCAGGGGAATTTCAACGGGAAAGAAGAGAAAGTCAAGTTCCGTCGATGCTTAGACAGCAGTTTTAGACAGAGATTGGCTTAGATCCTTATCTTTGGGAAATCCTCGTGCGAACGAGATCCTGAAGACAGATAACCATTGACTTTCGTGAGAAAACTTTGCCGATGTTCTTTTAGTGCTTCGGTTTTTCAAGCAGTTCTCTAAATGTAAGAAAAAAGGATTTATGGATGTTTCAACTTTGAAAAATTGTAGGAGAAAAGGGTTAAATGATATCGCGAGGAAATCCATCGACAGTTTTGTCAATCGAAGAGGACTATTTTCCAGACACCATGCGCAGTTTGCATGGGGGTTGCAAGCTGGTTTAAAAGGGGCGGTTCGCATCCCCATGACAACCGTTGGCCTCGCTGATAAATCGACTTGGTGCGCGGCACATCGGTACACCGTGAAATGCGATTCCAGATTACTTCGAAAGTTACGATCCTAATTAACGATCCACGAACGCACTCGTTGCTTAAATTACCTCTTTCGCGGGCTCATGCTTCGGTGCCCTGGAAACGAGTTCTGTAATTCAACCTTCTGATAAAGTTTCTTTTAATAACCGGTTTCGAGCCGTTTCATTATGGATTAATAGTTTCGACAATTGTTTAATACTCACTGAACCTTTGTTTCCTTTCTGATCGTTGATTCCTTGTCCATTGGCGTAACTGGGATTCAAAAGGGATTCAAAAATGAGGACAGAAGTTTTCCTATTTTCCTAGTAAATTCTATTAATTATTTTTGCTGGATATCGTAAACTTTATAGAAATCAGTTATTACTTCCCCCGACAGCTTAATCAAAAAAGCATACGTCGAAGTAGCAATTAAAATCAAATCGTTCGCACGTAAGCGAGCCGAGGCATCGAGAACCAAAACATAAACAAGGACTTCTCGATCGTCCAAATCCACATCCATTAGTATAAACACCTTTAAGCTATGCGGAGACAGTGCGAATCAGACTCGCGATGTGTATACACGTCTCGTTCCGAGGCTGTCGGTATTTTTGTTAAAATCAAACGTACGCTTCGCGTGTGATTGTGATAATTTCTGTTAGTGTGTGAAGTGAAGGGTTATATCAATCTTGATCCTGATATTACTTACGCCAATGACAAACCAGCCCGAACGACGATGGTTCGTCGTCGATTGATTAAAGAACCATGACGTTGTAAACTGTGAGAAAGCAAAAAGTTGACTGCTTCAGTCATCCGTGGAATGGTTCGTTCGATCGAACGCTTTCAACGATAGTGGACGCCGAGTTCTGACAATGTATAGAAGTCGAGCGAGCCTTTCCAGAAATTTTCCGCGAACAACGATGGAATATCAAGTCGCGAGCTGTTGCAAATGTATCGCAAATTGTCGTTGCGAAGTGCTTAATGCAGGAGGAGGCGAGGTGGTTGGCCGTCGAGGTGGCGGAACACGAGGAGCCGAGGAGGATTGGGGTGAGTAGACGCGGAGTCGCTCTTACGAGACGAAGGGAGAGACGAAGCCATTTCGTCGTGCCCGCCCACGTTGGAATTCGAGGCTGGTTGACGTCACAGGCGTAGCGAAACTGTCATCGGGCGAGCCTGACGACGGCGATGCTCCTAATGGTTCGGTAATGTCGCCCGTAAAGATAATCGACCGTGAGATCTTCGACCGTCGCGGCTTTACTCCTGCTAGATTTCCATGGGACTCGCGAATCATCGTCCCCGCGAAATGATTTTCCGCCTCCGCCAAGGACGAGCCGCGTTACACGCTCCAGAGATGCAGGTGCGCGTTGTTGTCATCAAGGGTGCACTTTATGATGGAGCATCTCTCCTCCGGGTCTTCCAGCTGCTAACGTTTTCGAACGTTTCACTCTATGCTTTCCGGTTAAATAGAGACGGAACGTCGGATGCGGATGCTTCTTTTATGGGTTTTTCGTGTTCGTTAATGCGCCGTTTTATGCTCGATTGTGCGTTGATTACGCTACCGCAACTGTCTTCTATCTTTTATTTCATCAATTTTATTTTTATAAAATCCCCCTCGTACGGAACGGAAGATTATGGATAATAGATATAAAAATTGATTAAAACATTAATAAACGTTTGTCGTTTCGTTCGTTTTCAGTGGCCATCAGAAATCTGCATCGGTACATTCGGCTCGAATGTAGATCCACCGCGATGCAGTAACATAATGGCCCCAACAAGCCACGAGGGGTTGGGTCGGTGGCTCGGTTGCCCTCAAATCATCACGGGGGTGTGAGGCAAATGACGTTCGGCCACGCGGAAGTAACGCGATAATGGCAGCCATGAAAGGCCTCGTCGCGATATCTGGTGCTTTGATGTCCTCTCTCGAAGCTACTCGCTGAAAATCCATTCTTTTCCATCAACACTTTAAATCCTTGAACCAATGCGCCTGCTGAACGACGTTTCGTTCTATCGATCGTCGCTTTATTACGATCTGGATGACGTAATGATCGCAATAAAAGTATCCTCTCTATATGATTGCAATACTCTTCGAACTAGACCTTTCAAGCTATTCAGTCCATCGCAGTTGGATTCAGTAGAACGATCTAAGTTAGCAATTCGTGTCACAAATTTTAATTTTAATTGGAAAATTAACGCATTAACTAGGCTCAAAGATAATTAAATACTTCATCGTCGCTATTAACACAACGTTGCGTCAATAGCAACGCCTGTTCGTTAATCTCTATCCATAAACGGAAGGGTGAGTTTTATTCAAGACACTCCGCGATACCAGATCGATGATTGTAAAGAAGAAAACGTAGTTCCCACTTTGCCCAGTCGGTCGGATCATTACAGTATCCTTCGAACGCTCTGCTCTCTATTTATCAAACTCTCCCGCGGAACCCCTCGCTGTTCCATTGAACCAGCTCGCCACTTACCGATCTCGCGAAGATCAATTCCGAAAAGCATCGTTTTTTTCTCTCCACCTTTGCAAAAGGAGTAGCAAGAGGCGAAATTACATCTCGAACGGGCCGAGGTCGCAGTCTACCGGAACACAGAGACTCGTCCGTAGTCGCAGTTTGTCGGCCAATGGGACCAGACAGAAACGCAATCGCAATGCAGGCCAATCCCTCTGCCCCGTTCGTCCACCCGCTCGCTCGCCCTCCCGTTCCCGGTAATGACAATCATTACGGGGAATGATTGCAGCGTCGGGTCCGCCAGCGCGCCAGCCGCTATTGGGGGATGGAAACCACCTTATAGAGTCTCTCCTCGGTCCTCGATGCGAGCGGATTGTCACATGCTCCCGGCGCGGCAAAGTGTTTCCTCTTCGTCGCGGCCTTCCATCGTCCTGGCTACGCGATCGAAAAAAGAAGAAAAGGTTGGACGATCGCGTGGAAAGGGAATAAGAAGATTCCCAGTGGCGCCTGGAATTACGTCTGGACGAGAACCAATACCACGCTCGATCACGTGTACTCGAAGAGGATTTTGAAAGAGCGTCGTTCTTCGGACCCTTCGATCGGAGTGTGATGAAACTGGGTCAGGTGGTTCTTTGAAATTCGTGGGGAAATGGAAGCGACGGCCAGTGCACAAGTGCATTTTGGGGCGTTTATAAAGACAGTTTAATTTTTGGAAAATTTCTTGGGCATCTGTGATCAATGGAGATGGGTGTTTTATAATGGAAAACTGGAAAGACTGGAACTTGGAAGATTGGAAAGTTTTTAGAAACGACTGTTTTATGCTGAAGAGGACACAATTTCTCGAATATAAGGAGTTTGTGCGACGGTAATCGTGATGGGAGAAGAATATGGCGGCCGAGACACCACGTGACTGCCCTCTGCATGACAGGTCCATGGATCCTCAAGGTAATTCAGAAACTTTAGTGTAAATGAATGAAAAAATAATTGATTTCTGGGTCTAAGCAATTTATTTGATTTCCTTTCAATAAATAGGAATAAGACAATAGTATTGTATGTTCGTTTAGCTGTGTCGGTCACTGGAGACCCGCCAAGTTTACCGAAACTTTGCAATACCATGGACACACGAAGTTTGGCCTTAATCGTCGTTTGAAAACCGATCGTTCCCCAGACTCTATCAATTCCTTCGTCCATTGGTCGACAAAAGCCCTGAACAATATTCATGGTAAGTCCATAACGTTTCATTGATGAATTCAAAATCTTAAATTCAACAGGATACGTACGATATTCGAAACGATAAGGGAACGGCAGGGTATCAATCTCGAAGCCTATAAATTACGAACGAACCTTAAGAATTACTGTTCTCTATTCTCTTTGATATCGAACCAAAGCATAATAATTGCTGATAATTGTTTTTAATCAGAGTTCTCGTGTTTCTCGGAAATTATAGTATCGATCATTTCGCGAGTTATCCAGATTGTTCTTGCGAAACTCTGATTTCTTTCGGACAAAAACATCGTCGCGAGACCGGTTAGGGCTTTAGCTGGTACTGAAAGAACAGATTACAGGAAACCCGATGGAACTTTGCGAAGTTGAAGACCCTTTGCTGTGAAGAAACCTCGATGAACATCTTTTTCATCCCCTATTTAAGCATTTATACGCGATCGAGTGTGCATATAAATGAAATTGAAACAGAAGCGCACGAGAAGAGTTATTAAATTCTAGCGCATTAGAGATCTTAGGGAAGCTATTTTATTATTTATCATATTAAATATCCAAAATTCCATCAAGGATCCAGGAAGGAGTTCGGGTGACCGGTAACCGGGTTCACCCATTCGTTCGCGTTCATCGGCTTGGAAAGGTTCGCGAAAGCCGCTGCTCGGTGCATGTGTGCACGCGTATTTCTGGCCGCGTTCGCTCGTGTGCGCGTCCTTTCTCGCCGCGGAAAATATAATGATGGCGAACGAGGTGAGCGAGTGGAGCTGAGAGCGTTCGTTCGTTCGAGACTCGCGTTGGAAACCGGCGATAAGGAGGGAGTGTCTACTGCCGCCATAATGATAGCCCTGAGCGGCTCTCTGACTCCGGTACACGCTGCATCGAGCCGCGCGTTGTGCACGCTGCATCGGGTATACGCCGCGGCGTGCACATGCACCGTGCCGCTGCACGGCATGCAGGCACGCATGCACGCGTGCACGCACTTCACGTGTCGCCAGCCCAGCGAGCACGGAACCGAAAGAAGGAGGGAAACAATGAGCGAGTTTCTTGTTCGAAACAGCTCCAGGAACCTCAACCCTTTTCCCTTTATCTTCGCGCACGCACCTCGGTGTCCGAACCTTTTGTCTTTCCGCGTTTCATTTCAAGCCCGCGTTTCGTATTCGTGAAATATTCGAGGCAAACTAATTATTACTCTGATATCCCCCATAGATTATACCTTAGAAATTGATGCAAGGAAAATCTTTCCTTAAACTCTTCCTACGCACGTATTCCCGGAGCGCGTTTATCGGTGCCCTCTTTGGATTTTACAAATTACCGAAGCTTGCTTGCGATCGCGATATCTGGAAACACGAGTAAGCGCACGCCGCCGTGGGGGGTTAATCTTTGGTCGCATCTTGTTCGAAGGTTGTGCGCTCGCGTCTGATAAATTAAAGCCGTGGGTACGTTGCGTAATAACCATTGGAAATTTTGAAAAAAAAAAAAAGGAAATCGTTCGCGTGGCCGGTCGTTCGTTGATTCCCGATCGCAGAAAAAGAGGAGGATTTCTGATCGACCGGCTGAGCGTAGCCCAGGTTAGCCTGGTTTTCTGGTACCGTGGCATAGCCACGAGGGTTACACCGGGTTCACCAGCGGCGTACGGGGTTTCGCCATTGGTCGGGTCGGTTCAGATTCATTAGCACGCGAACGGCGATTGGCCGGCCGCGAGGCTATCGTCTTTTTGCTTTCTGCCCGCGTAATGACGTGCTGCGCGTCTCGGCTTATATGCAACCGAGCGATCGTGCATGGCAGATAGGTTTTGCCGTCGGTGTCTGCATGTGCATCGTTCACCACAGTCGCAGCGAAACGCGTGTAGACGAGGCCGCAGGCTCGGTGTATTGGTGCACACGTACAGGAAGCGGCCAGCCGAAGCTGGAAGATACCTCGAGGGAGGGGAAGGGGTGTGGAGTTACCTGCATCGCAAATGGGTCTCCGCCACGCAGCTCAGCCCTGAGTCTCGAAAGGATATGTACGCCCTTTCCCTCGCACCCTCGACGAATCGTCGATCGACTAGGGGAGGCCCGAATCGCCCGATCGAGATCCCCAGATTTCGCGAAAAAATAATTACCAGACCGGAGATACATAGGTAGACGGTGAAATTCGATTCGGGGGATGTACACCTTCTCCATTTTGAATTCTTCCCTGACTTAGGGTGCATTGGCGTACCTAGGGGTTTAATCCAGGGTTAACCAGCAATTTAGTTTTTAAATATTTGAATCGAATTCAACCCTGCTCCCTACCTAGTTACGCCACCCTCAAACGATTATAATAACATTGAAATGAGAGTATGATCTAGCGCCACTGTGCTACGGATTAACAAGGACACTTTTCTCATTCGTCACGATGTTTTTATCGCGATTGACGTCGGATTAAGTAAGTATAGCGCGGGGAAAAAGTAATGAATTTTTCGCGATTAATTAGCGGAACGAGATCTCCGATTGATTGCACGTATGCAAATCGTCCGATTATTGGTAACACGAGACAAGGTGGACGTGTATGCAAAACGCCGAACGAATTTTTTTTACGCCCGCCTTTTAGCTCGCGCGCGATTCAAACGAGGCACCGATATAAGGAATGGAGTTTCAATAGTGTGCCTCGAGTGGTGTTCCGTTCCGCTCATTCCCTTGCTGTTTAATTACCGATCCAGACTACTGTTTCCTCTTAACGTTATAATCGACTGTAGGGCTGTGACTCTTAAATCGGTCCTCGACGACCAATGCGCAAGTGTCGCGACAGTACACCCCTATGGTATCGTCGAGAGGGCGTTGGGTTACGTGTAGGGTGAGTTCGAGTGCCCTAGGAATACGTTGAAAGCACTTGGCAATAACATGCAGACCTTGTGCCTAATGCCTTGGAAAGAATTGTTTTTCATTATCGTGTAAACTTCTTTGCCATCTTTCGTATTCTTTCCTACGTGTTTTTATTTCTCTTAAAAATCTGTACGGTTTCAATTAAGCATCGCTAAACGAACGCTCGAGCGAAGCACTGGTTCGTCAGGATTACGTAAACGCGACTAATTACACTCTCGCGTACAACATTGTTTGTAATTATCACTGGCGAGCTCTTTGTCTCGAATTTCATTCCCAAGCGTCCTTCCCGCGCATTATCATTTATTTTTCGACGCGTTTATTAGCTGAACGCAAAGCTACCCCGTTTAACTTCGCTAAACAGTGTGATTCTCGTGACATCGGTTTAACTATGATTTAATGACACGACACGAAATTAATGTATGGAATTATGTTCAATTTCCTCGTTCCTCGTTAAAAAGAAGGAATTTTATTGAAAATATGAACGTCAAGATGGTCGAGCAGATTTCGAGAAACGAGAAAAGGGACGCGTTTCGTCAAGGTCCGTTCTTTCGTGTCCTAACACAAAATGGCCATTGAAACGTGACTTCGCGTTAGCAGATATGGATCGCGCCTTCCCCAGAGGTCGGAGGGATCGGTGTGGCGCACGGGGGAAATGGTGAACTGCCGGAGGACGGGGTTGGTGTAGCCATGGCAACAACGATCCCTCAGTAGCCGAGCCCTCCTACACCCTTCATTCAACTCTGCCACCCCTGTAATCCGCTCGAACTCGAAGACAGCCACTACGCAATTTTCCTGAGAGGATACGCGTTTTCTCCACGGTGTCTTTTAGGGATCCAAGCGGATAGAGATTCCGGGAAGAAACGGGGAATCGATGTTTCTCGATCGATCGTTCGATGAAACTCCAATCGATTTATAAATTTCTTAGAAAGAAAGCAAATCTATCATCTTATCACCACAAATGCGTTAACGCGAATGAGAACAAAGACCAACGATGGTGTTTAATTAGGGGAGGAATTAAAAAGGAGCTTCTACCAGCTGCGTCCTTTGGCGGCAGCCTAACGAAGCGACAAAACGTCGCTTTAATCGTCGAATCGGTTAAGTCTGACCCAGATAAAATATTCATGAGCTTTCGCGAGTCATCTCGGGGCTTCTTGGTGCTGGATATCAAAAGCGGTGGCTCGTGGCTCCTCTTGATCATTATTCACCGCCGACCTCTTATACCCCTACCGTTCGCTAATTATTTTTTCCTGAACTTATAATGCGTCGCGACGACCGTCAGGGCATACATATATGCATACGTGGCCGGGAACGAGACGTAGGCGAAAAGTCTGGACGGGAACGGCCCCCGGGAACCAACGTGGCGATACTATATTGTAATATCGTCGGCTCGATTAACATAATATCTCTGCTCCTTTCGTATTCAAAATGGGCCACCACCAGGGCCGTATAATGGTACTCTCGATCCATGTTTATACTAATGCTAGGTTCCCCGAGACCAGCTCTAAGATCATAATGAGCCTTCGATCGAATTAGGAAGGCGGATGACTCTCTCCTGGTCTCCCGTTTCTCTTTCCCTTCTCGTATCTTCTTCTCACCCACCCGGTGCTTCGTCTTCTCTTTTTACTTTTCGGAATTTCGATATACTTTTCACGGGACCGCACCTCATTACCAGAGGACGAACAGGATCTATGGCAACGCACGGTGGACAACCCTCTTCGGTCCCTTCGTTTTTTCTCACTCTTGTTTCGGCTGATATTAAAAAACGTTTCAGAGAAGCGTCCCGTAGCCCTCCTCTATTAGAAGACGTCGTTACGTCCGGCTGATTTTCTAATTGGTGAAAAAAGAACGGCTAGAAAGCCGATTGTGGAAATAAGAGATCCACGAGTGCTGGTAATACAATGTTGCGAACATAGACCTGTCGGCAGGATGGTGCATTAAATTAGTGTGTTTGATAATTTTTTTACAATTCGTATGGAACAAGCAGTATAGGTTTTGTATTATACTTCAACGTGTCTCTTGATTTTAATACTCTTCCTCTGCTCTCAATATTGATCATCCCGGGGAGACAGGGACGAACAGGCCGGGAAAAGAGTACGCGCGAGAAAGTAATTTCTCGTTCGTGGAAAATCAACAGTTTTTCCGCGAAACGAGCTTAAAATCTCCCCCTCGTCGGTCGGAGAAGTGCCATTAGCGGCGGCAGCGAGTACTTTAGAAGCTTCCAGCCTCCCCCGTCGTCACATCGCCGAGCTTTCGAGTACAGAAACATGATGTCGTCGTCGGTCGTTGTTCTCTTAGCGTCAATGACGTTCACAATATTGCATCCATTCTACGATTTCTACGAGTGGTACGAGTTTAAGCAATCGATTTTACGATTTCTCTCCTTTCCGTGAATAAAATTCTTCGCGCCTCTGATCTCCATCCCCCTCGAAAAAAAAGTCATTCGATCGCTTGCGGTTTATCAATTTCCATTTTATCTCTTTCGAAAGTCGTTCAATTTCAGCGTGAAGCACTCGTACGTGGAAGACGATCCATTTTCCCTGAAATTCAGCCCCGTCGCGGGGGTAAAAAGCGTAGAAACAATAATGCGCGTGCGACGTGTGAAATCGTGCATCGGGAAACCGAGCGTTTAAATCGCTCCGGGTCCGCGCGCGATGCGACCGGCCCGATCCAAGGCGAATCCAGGATTAATGCGTTTTTAATAGTGACATAACTGCGCCGCACGTTCGCCTTTTTTTCCTCTCCCTTTTTCAGACTTTTCAGCCCCGCCGACAGTCTAGCGTACGAATCCGCTCCGCGGAAAGTCGAAACGTCGGGGATTTTTAACGATCCTCCGCCCCGGTAGGAGAGGAAAGATACGATGCAGGAAATCGCGCGAATACATTACGGCGGTGGTGCTCTACTTTCTTGGAGCGGTGGAATTGCGTTTTGCAAGAAAGCCGACGTCGTCATGGCACGCCTTCCTCTCCGCGAGTGCTCGCGGAATCGACGGATTGTACGGTCAATTTCGAGCGTGTCGAGTGAAAGCTCCATCGTTTCGAACCGCTGACACATTTTACTCTACAGCACGTTGCTGTTCCTCGGGGATTATAATAAATTCTGCGCTTCGTCAAGCGGCAAGGATTAAAATAAAAAGGATTTCTATGCTGGATCACGAGATAATGAGTCGGTCGAATGATTATTAGGATCAAGGGTGTCTGTCGCGCCTACGAATTGTTCATTTTTGCCCCCAAAAAGGGGAGGTTCTTTTGAGGTTACGCCGATACGAGGCAGGTGGGGAACGATACCGATCCGTATCATAGTTTTATTCTTTCCACGGCCGAGGAAAAAATGTAATTGGCCTGACCGAAATCTATCGGC